>NC_090265.1:650399413-651599413 GCF_040414725.1 Anabrus simplex | reverse complement strand
AAGAATAAATAGTTGTACTGAATGGCTCAGACGGTTGGAGTGATGGCTTTCTGAGCTCAAGTTCGCAGGCTTCAATTCCTAGCTCAGTCCGGTGGTATCTGCAGGTGCTCGAATACATCAGCCTCTTGTTGATAGATTTACAGAACTCCTGTCGGACACGTATGAAAGTATCATGTCCTATTGTAGTTCGTAAACAAATACTTTGTAAGACAACTGGCGGCTGCCTTCTGCTAAGTCTTTCAGCGGCGATATCTGACCTACTTGTAAAGAAAAAAAGAAAGGGGAAGTGCAATTAGATAATCATCCCCTCGTAACCCTAAGCAGAAGAGGAGAGGTAAAAGCAAGAGGAGGGTGTGATAATAAAGGACGCCCTTAGGTCTCGCAAATCTATTACCAACATTAGTACGTCCAATATTATTGTACGGGCTTCTTTTCCAGCACCCCTCAACAGTACAGGACATGGCGATACTAGAGGGAGTTCAACGCCAAGCAGAACGACAAACAGCCGGGTCACTGTCCTCTACAAGAGCTCTCTGAGAAAACCTCTCGCAGGTAACATTAACATCAACCCTTTCGACCGCTCACAGCTGAACTACCCTCCCGCACCAAAAGGTCGAGGAGGGTCGCTTTTCCCTCCACTTGCAAGAACAGCATCTTATCCAAGTGGCTTCTTTATTCGTTCTGCTCGGCTATAGAATGAACTCTCACCCCAGAAAATATAACTTTCTACCGAAAAAATGTGTAAGGAGCTAGAAAGAATGCATGTTGAAGAAAACCTTCAGTAAATAACGTAATTTTCTATTTGTGTAAACGTTCAGTATGCGTGGGAGGGCGAATGAATGTTTATGTGATCTCGAGTGTGTGAGACTGTAGGCTACGTGGGTATGAATGAGTCGGTCTAGCTGGAATATAGGCGGGGATTCACGTGGGTGTAAATAGAATTACGTGAACGTACAACAGATACTGCGAATATTATGTAATACTTCTATGCAAACAGGGTAATTGTATATAAGCACATTCTGTAATTATTTAGTACTGTATTTTTTAATGGGGATAGAGGCATCTTCATATAAGTGAAATGCATCAACAATTTGTGGAAAATAAGTAAATAAATAAATAAATAAATAAATAAATAAATAAATAAATAAATAAATAAATAAATAAATAAATAAATAAATAAATAAATAATCGGTGACAAGAGATAACAAGAGGTGGCCAAAAATGGCCAGGAAAGAAAGATAAAAGAAAGCAGCCCAGCACAGGTAAATGGAATTAATACCAGACATACGTTCCCTCTGGTGCCTAGCTCAAGCTTCGAAGTTGAGAGCATGCGAGGATCATCCTTTGAGTGGAAGAGAAAGAAAGAAAGAAAGAAAGAAAGAAAGAAAGAAAGAAAGAAAGAAAGAAAGAAAAGAGAAATAAGAAGTTGTGATACTCTGAAAATAAATTGTCTATCGTGCAGGTTGTGAAACGTATGTTGTGTAACAGTTGACCTCAGGGCCCCTCACCTGTATGCCACCGGGATGAGGAAACTCGACCTTAGCATACGTATCATGTACTCCCACTGTTCTAACACGGCTTCGGCTTACCGAATCGTTAAATAAGGAAATGTGTACACCAGAATAACGGCTGAGGATATGCGTCGCCTCATAGAGTACAGGCTTCGGGTTGACCAGCCGCTTTGTAGGCCAATCTCAATGAGGCCTATAGAACCATGTGGTTTGTTTGTTTGCTATACACTATGGTCGGTCACGCTTTATATCATATGACTTATTATTTAAATCACAATCTGAAGATTTTGATTTTTTAACCATTTGTTTTATGTCGCCCTTCGAAAACATTTCTTTTGTCTAGAGTGCATAGGAAAGCAAGCTTGCAGTTTTGTAGACAGCGACGTCACTGGCTGTATACGTGTCATTTTCTCAGACGAATCTTTTTTCGATTTTTTCTGAAGAAATTGTTTTTAGTTCGACGCACAGGAATTGAGAACTTGCCTGCGTACGTCGACGCCGCTCTCCAACAGGATGGAGGGGCGATTATGATATGGGGCTGCATTACGTTTTAAAAGTTTTGGGGAGTTGAGAATTGTTAATGGGTCCATCAACAGTGCGCGGTATTGTGAAATGCTAAAAGTGTTGCTGACCTCATTTTATTTTTCAGCAAGATAATACGCCGGCACACAAATAAAATAAATCACTAAAAATTGGTTTGAGGACCATGATCGAAACGCAGCATGCAGCCCAGATTTAAATACAGCAGATAATGATGTGTGGAATACCATGGACACTAGATTGATGACGTTGAAATTAAAGAATCTGTTACCCAGCTATGAAAGGACGTTTCTAAGAACGTGTGTCTGAAACACTTGACTTCATGCCAGATAGTGTGAAAAAGTGCAGAAAGGCCAAAGTTGGGCCTATTGACTGCTGATTACTTATTTGAAAGTTGTAAAGGTCCGTGCTTACATCATACAACTCTTTTATGCAATTACAGTACTTTGATTTTATTTAATTTTTCACTAGAGACCCGAAACTTTTTGTAAGTACTGCAATGTCTCCATTTATGACAGCATTTAATCATCAGCAGGCAAGGAAAGAGATGTTTGTACATTAGAGATAGAGAAAAGTTTTGGATAAGTATTTCTAAAAAAATCCGGTTTCGTGGCTAAATGGTTAGCGTGCTGGCCTTTGGCCACAGGGGCCTCGGGTTCGATTCTGGGCAGGAATTTTATCCATCATTGGTTAATTTCACTGGCACGGGGGCTGGGTGTATGTGTTGATCATCATTAAATCCTCATCACGACGCGCAGGTCGTCCACGGGTGTCAAATCAAAAGACCTGAACCTGGCGAGCCGGGCATGTCCTCGGACACTCCGGGCACTAACAGTCATACGCCATTTCATTTCTAAAAATAAAAAACATTTATATAAGGCAAGTGATCTGTCGGAGTTTGCAGCCCTACAATATGGAAATGCATTTACATTATAAATTTCTTAATACTGGTTTAATCCTCTTCTTTAGTACATCAATTGTCCGGCTCCATGGCTAAATAGTTAGCGTGCTGGCCTTTGGTCACAGGGGTCCCGGGTTCGATTCCAGGCAGGGTCGGGAATTTTAAGCATCATTGGTTAATTTCACTGGCACTGAGGCTGCGTGTATGTGTCGTCTTCATCATCATTTCATCCTCATCACGACGCGCAGGTCACCTACGGGTGTCAAATCGAAAGACCTGCACCTGGCGAGCCGAACATGTCCTCGGACACTCCCGGCACTAAAAGCCATACGCCATTAATTATTAGTATATCAATTTAATTTTGAATTGCAATTTTGTGTGTTGCAATTTTATACTGTACCCATTGGGAGAAAGATATTTGTATTTCCTGAAAAAGACGCTCTGCAAGAACACTTGCAGGAATACCTGCGTTTAATTCTAAGAACATCCCGCTGACAACAATAAAATTATTAGTATTGTCACTTTTCACGTTTTCAATTTTCATACACAAATGTAATAAAGAAACATATTTAACAATGTTACCAGTTTATTTAGCAAACACATTTAAAAAATGCAAGCATGTGCGCCCCAATGCACAGGTTAAATTGAAATTAATGATAATAAAAAGAAAATTATCAGTAAGTAACAATCTGATTCACCTTTGCTGGCAGGACCTAGTGCTTACAGTGCACTATGTCTTCTGGTATGGGCTAGAGCAATTTTGTTACTTTAACTGATCTGTCTCTGTCTTATCCTTGGCTTTGACGATATGAAAGTGACTGAGGTATGAGCGATGCTAGTAATGCCATTCCTTGTGCAGCCAGTCCCTGCTATGAATGGTGTGATAATGTTGCTCATAGGGTCGGTTGGTGCATGCATTTCAGTGGGCTTGGCAGACTGATATGTAACAGCAACTTTTGGCTCGGCGAGGAAAGCAACGGGAAACTACCTTACTACTCATTTCCCTAGTACGTCCCTTCAGTGATGCCTAGGCCATCTATGACAGCTGATGGCGGAGTTGTTGAGGATCCAACCAGCCTTAGGGCTGAAGACTGAACATACATACACAACAATCTGATTTAATTTAAAATCAGATTTAAATAAAATGCCAGTTGATCTCTTCACAAAAAGTTCTGATATACAGTAGGCCTATAAAGTATTCCTTTCAATTCCCCACTCCATCCACTTGCACAAGAGCACAAATCCTGTGTACGCTCTTCAAGTGCAAGCGCCAATTGGCCGAGTAATCCGCTTATGCCATGAGTCACACAGATGCGGGGCCCCGAGGTCAACCTTTACGCAACAGGCCTTTCACAACTAACACGAATTGAAAGGTTAATAACAGACAATGTATTTTTAGCATATCAATCTCTCTGTTTCTTTTTTATTACACAGATATACCAAGGTCACCTTCAGATATCCGGCAATGATCAACTCGTCCTAATAGCCATGTCATTTTGTATTGGTTACGGCAGCTGATTGGCCATGCTGTAAGAACTTCAACCAGCACAGTTTCCTCGCGAGTACTTCGCACGCTTTCAACTGGCAAATGGAAGTGTAACAAGTATTTCTTTATCCTCATGTATTTTTGTGGGATAATTCACACCCCCAGCACGCAACTTTCTAAAACCTGTGTCCTTAACGCTTTCATACTTCTTGTTCGTTTTCATCACTAATAAGTTCTCAGGTTCACCTTGAAACGGTTACGTCTCAAAACTCACGGGCTAAAATTAGTTACAAATAGTATCAAAACTCACGACTACAAACTGGTGACTAAAGTGAACATTCTAATGAGTCTCAAAATTCACGACTCCGGGCAGCAGGTGCTTGCGATGACCACAGGAGGGATGAGGTGCGGACGACTCACGCTTCCCTTTTGGTCGTCTCTTACGATAGGCAGGGGATACTGTGGATGTTATTCTGCCATCCCAACCCTACGGGAAAAACAATGGTTGGTGAATGAAAGAGACCGAGGTGTATGTTTTTATTAGTATTATGATCATTATTTTAAAAATGTTTTGCTCTTGTCTTAAAGCTAATATAGTGCATTTTTTACCTTTCACCTAAATTTGTAATAATGTCGTATGAACTCCGTAGAGGTCTGGTGCAGGTCTTAAGAGTTGACGCCGTATAGGTGACCTGCACGTCTGTGAGGATGAGGCCCTACCTAAGATGGTCTAATACTGAAGACGGCACGAATCCCAGTCCCCGAGCCATAGGAATTAACTAATGAAAGTTAAAAATCTCCGACCCGACGGAAATCGAACCCGGGACAGCATTATAACAATTTACGCATGCAGCTGGACAACATAAAATTATAGTAGGTACATTGCCCGCTGCTAAATTAAAAAAACTGTCAGTTGGTAGTATTGGGGCTTAGTCCCATTATACGGCCAGAAGGCGCCATTTACTTGGATAAGGGATTTTATTTAGGGTTATTAAAGATCAAGGCCTGCTGCGATTTCTTGATGGATACAGTACTTTTGTATCCATTTCTCGGGACAGGCCAGAGTAAAGTGTAGCTTCCACCGAAGTCCCAGTCTCATCCATGGCTGTGACAATATGGAAGCTGCTGGGGTATGGGTGGTGCTGAGTAATGACATTCAGAGCATGACTAGTGCATCTGAGTGTTATGAAAGGTGTTGCTCATAGGGTCAGTCGTGCTGCAATAGCACTTTCTGAACCAGTGAAGAAAGTAATGGCAAACTACCTCACTCCTCGTCTTGCCTAGTACGCCTCATTTTGGTGCTGCCATTGGTTTTTGGGGTTTCCTTATAACCGCATAACCTTTGGTGGTGCTATTTGAGGATCCAACCAGCCTCTGGGCTGATGACCTAACAGACAGACATTAAAGATCAAGACAGTTAATTCACTCATTTAGTTTCACCACTTGGAGATTCATTTGGAAAAAAAAGGTGCATATTTCTGTTTATCGTAAGAGTGCATCTATTCACTTATTTCAATAGGTTGTCTACCCGACACACTTAAACCGAAAAAGGTAATCCATAACGCATCCGACTATTCTGTGCGATATAACTGAATGATATTTGAAACTCATTCGATTATCTGAATTGATTATTCATTCGACTATTTAAATAACATTTAATCATTCAAAGAAGAACTGACCCTGCTCGTGAGTTTTGAGACTGGCCCAGGTAGAGAAACCTGCTCTTACTAATCCTGTTCTTGGAATTCGTGAACCTCGTGAGTTTTGAGACGACACGCTTGAAACACTCAGCCATCTCCTAAGAGCTGCTTACGCAATGTTGACTCTTGAATTGTGTCACGACTGAAGAGATTTCCCTCTAATTCCTTACAACCGGTATTCTTCTGAGAAATCGGGGAGATTAAAAAAAAAAAAAAAAAAATGCTTCATTGTCTGCATTTCATTACATACGAGGGGACTTCAATAAGTAAGTTACATATTATTATGGCAGGCCAAGTAACTTTTATTGAATGCTGCATTACACTACGCAGTGGCACAGATACATGACACTTTTTCAACATAGTCACCAAGTCTCTGTAAATGGTCTGAACGTTCTGAAAATCGTTCAGTTCTTCGATTATAGAAATCCGCTCCTTGTTCACGGAGGCTTACGAGAACCGCTGTGTGAACTTCCTCATCGCAGGAAAATCTCTTTCGCCCCAGATGTTCTTTCAATTTGCCGTAAAGATGGGTGAAGCTAAGCTTATGTTGTGCGCATCGTATGGGGTGTGACATTGTTGTCGGAGCGACGTAAGGCAACGTGAAAAAAAATTCCACGCCTCTTGTGCTTTATGGCGTTGCGTACTTCACCTTTAGAGTACGTTTCCAGCCGACATGCCATTCACTCGCATACCGCGATGCACCTGTTGTCAGTACCGCAGTAGAACTGCGTCTGAAGGAAGCCCGGAACATGTACTCTCTTCTGACAATGCGCCACTCCTTTTTTTTTTTGCTTTACGTCGCACCGACACAGATATGTCTTATGGCGACGATGGGATAGGAACGGGCGCTAGGAAGTGGAAGGAAGCGGCCGTGGCCTTAATTAAGGTACAGCCCCGGCATTTGCCTGGTGTGAAAATGGGAAACCACGGAAAACCATCTTCAGGGCTGCCGACAGTGAGGCTCAAACCCACTATCTCCCGATTACTGGATACTGGTCGCACTTAAGCGACTGCAGCTATCGAGCTCGGTGCCACTGGGCAATGGTCTTAGCATGGTGGGCTGACAGGCGTAACTCACTTTTTGAAGTACCCACGTAGAAGGAGATTACGTCTGTTATACTTAACTATGAAAGAAATGTGTCGTCTCGAAGGCAGACCATTTTCTAAGAAGGGGGGCTGCATGAAATCGTCTCAATTTTCTCAAAAAGTCCGTCATGGCTCGAAGCCTAAGCAATGCACGAGGAAGTTTTGAAAGTCATGATCCTGTTGTTCGGGTTACATTTTAATTTTTTTAAAAATTTGTTTTACGTCGCACAGACACATAGGTTTTATGACAACGACGGGATAGGAAAGGCCTAGGAATAAGAAAGAAGCGGCCGTAGCCTTAGTTTAGGTATTTTGCCTGGTGTTAAAATGGGAAACCACAGAAAACTACCTTCAGGGCTGCCGACAGTGGGGTTCGAACCCACTATATCTCGAATACAGGAGACTGGCCACACTTAAGCGACTGCAGCTGTCGAGCTCGGTGAACACTGTATCCACACATAGGCTAAATCTCCAAAAATGTCCCCAAAATTTCATGTACTCTCGTCACGGGAGTTAGCTACTGTGGATTGCTGTATTCACGACAGAAAGTGTTTCACTGAGTTAACGTACTGCTTTGCCATTGCATACATACATACACACACACACACATACATACATACATACATACATACATACATACATACATACATACATACATACATACATACATAGGCCTACATACTGTACATACTTGCTTAAATGTATGTACGGCATTTATCTAAGTTTGTAAAATAATAATTGCTTTATGTTTAGGACCAAATAATTACGTACACAATTAATACGTATCTCATCTGTTAAGAAGATTGCTTAATACACGACCAGTGTGTTTACTCTAACCGATTTTAATGGGACAGCGGGAAGTCTATTCAAAAGTTTGGCAACATCCAAAAACTGCTCCAAACGCATTCCTTACTTGTTCTAGCTTTTATGGCATTCTCTTGAATTAATTTCCTAATAACTGAAGCCTTTGAAGGCTCCAATACAGACTTATTCGTAGCAAGCTGGTGTTAGGTCCCTGAAAACAACAAATCATTGTTATCATGGATTCTGAAATAGCCGATAGAATGAGTTGGAACATCGTTAAGTCCAGTCGTAGTATTGTAAATCTTGCCTTACATGTACCTGAGAGCAGAATATGATGCTCTGAGAAAGGACGTCGACTGATGTATTAGAATATGTCAACACAACTGTTCGGATAGAGGAAGGTTCTAATTCGAGTCCGGAGGGCAATAATTCCAACAATTTCATCTTAATTAATAATAATAATAATAATAATAATAATAATAATAATAATAATAATAATAATAATAATAATGCCACGGCCACTACCTTCGCTGGAGCCATGCATTTTATTATTACAGTATTCGTTTTATTATTATTATTATTATTATTATTTGGTTTTACATCCTACTAACTACTTTGATGGTTTTCGGAGACCTTGAGGTGCCGAAAATTTGTCCGGCAGGAGTTCTTTAACGTGCTAATAAATCTACCGACACGAGGCTGGGGTAGTTGAGCACCTTCAAATACCACCGGACTGAGGATCGAACCTCCCATCTTTGAGTCAGAAGGTCAGTGCCTTACCGTCTGAGCTACTCAATCCGACCCGTACATTTTAAGAAATTTAAGTAATACGTATTGTTCACTTGCCATCCACTGGTATTCTTCAAATTAACACTGTGGATTTCTTCGTTCGGAACCGGACGTAAAAAGTGAGAGTGAGTGTGTATTCCTTATTGTCTGAGGATAAGGAGCTTAGAAATTTACACTAACATGTCTGTAAGGTAAGTTAATTTCTTTGGTCTATTAAACTCCTCAATCATTTTATTTTATTATCATTATACGTCTTAATACATGAATGAAAAGAGGAGTTTAGACAATTTCACAGGCATAATTAAGTCACAAAGATAATTTTTTTAGTATTTGTTTTACGTCACCTTATGGCGACGATGAGATGTGGAAAGACTAGGAGTGGGCAAGAAGCCCCGGCATTTGTCTGTTGCGAAAGTGGAAACCACAGAAAGTAATCTTCATAACTGCCGCCACGAACTATATCCCGATAATCCTGATATCCCGACTGCAAGCTGCCAACTACATGACCCAAACCAAGTAGCCGCTCGTGACGAAAGTTTAAATGCTAACTGCACTAAATGGTTGAACTGTACCTAATTTTATTCATACCTACACTTCCCAAACACCCTTGCTAGAAGTTGCTGGTTAAACCAACCATACGTCTTGCTCTAAACGATGATATATTATGGTTCTTTAGAATGAAATGAAATGAAATGAAATGGCGTATGGCTTTTAGTGCCGGGAGTGTCCGAGGACAAGTTCGGCTCGCCAGGTGCAGTTCTTTTGATTTGACTCCCGTAGGCGACCTGCGCGTAATGATGGAGATGAAATGATGATGAAGACGACACATACACCCAGCCCCCGTGCCAGCGAAATTAACCAATGAAGGTTAAAATTCCTGATCCTGCCGGGAATCGAACCCGGGACCCCTGTGACCAAAAGCCAGCACGCTTACAATTTAGCAATGGAGCCGGGCGGTTCTTTAGAATAGTGGTTAAGCTTTTGAATACGAGATGTGCAGTGTGCTTCGAGGTAACGTTAGATACTCTTTGGAGTTGTACATTCCGCATTCAGAGCTGACATAACTTCCTCTCTCTTTCACTTTTATTTGTAGACCAAATGAGCCGAAGCAGCTGATACCTACACCGCCGTAGTAGTTCTACCAGGTCTCTGCAGACAGCAGCACAATGCAACACCGAAAACCATCAGTTGCTCCAGCCAGGATCAGTGACGTCAGAGTATCAAGATGGCTGCGAAATGCTAAGCCACACCTCTCGCTTTACCCTAACTCCGCCTTCGAGGCACTGCAACATGCAGCAAAAACAGTCCTATGCTCCGCCTTTCTTCCGGCGTTACCATAGCGACCGAATGAATCGCACCAGCAGCCATTTTCAACACCCTGGCATAACTAATCGATTCCATTTCTCGGAGTATATCAACTGCAGAGCCAAGTCTTGTAGAACATAATTTGCGCAATCTTAGGAGGCGCTGGTAGAAGTTGGGAGAATGTTCGTGCACGATACCGACGTAGTGAAATGGTTAACGTGAGTGTAACAAAATATTGTGCAAAACCACCTGCTATCGTAGTACGATGATGGAAATATAATAAACGAGAATGTACACATATAAGGAAGATGGTGACGTGTTAGAAAATCGCATCGTAAAATAAAGTGTAATAAAGAAGACCGACACATTCAACAGGTGCAACATGTAGAGCCGAGTTTAATTTGTTTTTGTCACAATATGTTCAGTAATTCTCTTGACGGATAACAAATTTGAAGTCATGGATTGTCCATTATCTGTGCTAATTTACTTAATCTGTCGCCTTGTTATTGTTTCGTTCTTTAAACTAGTAGTTGCAAATTTTAAGTCAATTTTTCGTGCATCAAGCGTAATTACGCCTGTAGTAGAAGTTAATTTGTAGTTCGTTGAGAGTTTTAAATAATTCTCCTCATAACAAGTTCAAATATTTCTCAGCATATTTTAGAGAAAAATACATAATTAGCGTTTATCTTGCTGTCCAATTAATTCTACAATGTTACAATCTATAGACTACTATATAGGTATAACTTGTGGTTGTGCGCATATAACGGACGTCTTGTCTGTCTTAATTTGCTAGACCTATATTTTCGACAGAACATTTACACTTAAGTTCCTGTAACATATCCAACAGTGTGTGTGTGTGTGTGTGTGTGTGTGTGTGTGTGTGTGTGTGTGTGTGAATACTTAAAACACGTTAGTCTTTAGCGGAAAACATTTGAAATTTGTATCGGGTTTGTAAATTTTAATTTAATTAACTATAAGAGTTAAGGGTGACATTCTGTGCAGTGGTTGTCATATTGTTGCGTTTAGTCTATATGATTTTTCACGAGAGTTTAATCCTGATGTAAACAAATAGGCGGAGCACCTTGGCTTTGCACGTGGACACAGACGTAGTTGATTGGAGAAGCAACCGTCGTACTCACTGGACTGTATGCGAGCTCGAAGAAAATTAGTAGGTGGCATTAATTTAATTTTATCTTAGTTTATTACATTTAGATAGTCTGAAAGAGTACGTAATCAAAGTAAAATATGGTTGTCATATATACCGGTGTGTATCTATAATTTTTTTAAATTAAACAGTGATTAAATAACGAGATATGAAGGCAGAAGGCGTGGTGTAATGCAGGAAGTCTTCTCATAGCGAGGGAAAGTCCCAAGCTGTACAGCGTGGAGATAAGGTGTTGCATCTTGCAGCAGCTGTAAAGTGTCAGTATTCACAGTGAGAGAAATGGAGCAAGAGGTGCTCTAGCCTACGATAGCTTTCTTTAATATTCAGAAATGAATAAATAAATAACGTAGGCCCTAATCTTCAGCAGTAGATCTCCCTTTAGACCCCTCTGTTTAGTTTCGCACAGCTCAAAATCTGTTCCTCGTCTATTTTAGGTAATATGCTCAGCACTGTATGTCCGAACACGAGACATTGACGGGGCGGAGGTCGATAGTACACGCTCAGCGAATCACAACTCTTTCTTTGGCTGAGGCGTGGACGTGCCTTGTTTACATCAGGATTAAACTCTCGTGAAAAATCATATATATGAAGTTAAATCCGAGGATTTCTTCATCGTTACGGAGGGGTCTGGGGCTAGCAACCTGGTCCCGGAGGAGGAAAAAAAAAAAAAGGAAAAAGCACTAGCTGAGGTACATAACACAAAGAAGGGTAGAGTTTCGGTACAGTCTGTTTAGAATATAAAAGTGCATTAGAGTTAATCACTTGTCTCATTCATAACGTTGGTTGTTAAAAATATAATAGCTTATTTCGTTTTTAAGAAGGAATTTTTAAATGAGGTTTTCATTAACACTTTGGAGTTTCGGAATTATGGACGTCACGTTATTCCAGGTTGCGTGAAAGTAAGTAGCATAATAAATAGGCCTGGCTGTTTTCAACATTTGTGTTGGGTCTTTCCTCGACACTCTACTAAATACAATCGCGTTTGTTTTATAATTATCCCCAGTTCTAGATAGTACAGTAGGTACTTACAATGAATAACTCACCTTTCTTTGAATTTCATTTTTAAAAATTAATCTACCTGAAATTACAGGCGACATTAAGGACCAAAAACATACAGCAAGTTAATAAATGGCTTACAGCGGCTTTGAATGAAGGTGAGGTATAAATATTACAAGCCATATTGTTTACAGATCACAAGGACACAAGCATGCTGCTACTGTATTATTATTATTATTCAACTTTAATGCCGATATAACAGATTTTGCATTAGTTTTGGACTCGCGTAGTCTAATAAAAACACTCTTATATATTGAATTTATATCCTTCAATGAATTTTCAGTAGATTTTAAATCGGAGTTCTTTTTTTACCCCTGCATTTTTGTCCTTCAAGGCCATGGCCAGTGGAAGGAAAATACCGATATTCATCATCAATCGGCAATTTTTCTTTCTGGTTTACACTATTTTATATTTGCAAATATCTACAGTATAAATCCATCGTTTTAACATAATATCATAATTCCTATTGTTAAATATTACAAATATATACCCACCCACTACAGGAAACATTTTTGCATTGTTTAAAAACTGTTGGATTTCTGTCTTGTTCAAGTTTTATCAGTGAATGAGATATACACTATTCCTTCACCAAAATGTAGTCACCGGTTTGAAAATTGATATGCATAAGCAAACAGATAAAAGGTATCATATTAATTAGTGCTCACCACGCAGATAATGGTTGTATTTTTGTATTTTTAAATTTTAGAACTCGACATGGAAAAGACTTCGTTAAATTCTCTTACAGAAATTATAGCAGACTCTGTTTTTACAAAAACGTAATTATTAAATTAATTCTTTTAATTTGTCAGAAAATACATAGGCCCTACAATTTATATCCAATCAGTGCTTTAAACTTATAACTTAGTATTTCAAATCTAAAATGTAATGCTTTTGTTAACAACAGTGAGTCCATTACACGCTGTTCTTTGTGTGAAAAACCCGACACAATTTGTTCTCTGACTTATAGCCTACAGTATTTGTAGGCATATCTTTTAGAGGTAATATTTCATTTTCGAATAATTTCCGTTGAAGAAACGTCGCTCTGGCTTGAATTAGATGTGTTCCATGATAAGTAAATACAGTATATTGTTGAAAATTGTTCAGTTCGGCGAAATTTAAAGGAAAATCACTGAACCGAACACATCCGATTTTAGATCACTGCGCAGGGAATCGTTTGCATTTTCATACCATGAAAATAATGACAATTTCTCTTTGTTCAGAAGTTGGAAGCAACCGAAAGGGCTACAGATATCAACGTAATCTGTACCTGGGCTGTTCTTGAAATCTTGACAAATTATGTTACTAAGCCAGCCAGACTAGTTCGTAGATTTAATGCGACTGTTTATATCATCACAGCGACGGAATTTCTACCAGACATAGGTACGACTTTAGAGAGCCTCCGTGGCTCAGACGGCAACGCGCCGGCCTCTCACCGCTGGGTTCCGTGGTTCAAATCCTAGTTACTCCGTGTGAGATTTGTGCTGGACAAAGCGGAGGCGGGACAAGCTTTTCTCCGGGTACTCCGGTTTTCCCTGTCATATTTCATTCCAGCAACACTCTCAAATATCATTTCATTTCATCTGTCATTCATTAATCATTGCCCCAGAGGAGAGCGATAGGCTTCAGCAGCCGGCACAGTTCCTATCCTCGCCGCTAGATGGGGTCTTCATTCATTCCATTCCTGACGCGGTCGAATGACTGGAAACAGTCTGTGGATTTTCATAGGTACGACTTTTCATTCTATGAAGCCCCACATACACTGAACAGATTACGAACTTAGTAAGACGCCAGTGGTGATATATAGGCTAAATATCCTAACACGCCGCTTTATGTTAGTAAAATATCTCTATTGAGGTACAGTATATCACGAACGAATACAGGAGTTTTACTTGTTTACGCTATTTTAATACATTGATTGTTTAAGACAATGTGTGGAAAATAATTCTAAACAAAAACTTGAATACATGGAGTATTCACCTATGGTTGCTCTCAAGAAGAAATGCAGATTGAGGAAGAAAACAGGCGTACTTGTTTACCGCTGTAAAATTTAGGCCAAGTGTATGGGTAATAAGTATAATTACAGTGGCCTATCTTTAAAAGTTGCCTCGGTTGATCATAAGTCGAGTGTTTACGGGTTCAGCCGAGGTAATCTCTAGTTTGGAAGAACGATCAAAAATCTTGTCACGGTGTCATTGTTGCCAGCTCCAAAATTAATATTTCGGAAGATTTAGTCAAAATTTTGGAAGATGTTAAAAAATATGTAAATTTGAATTATTTTATTGAAAATTAAATGGTCATAAAATTAACATTGGACGATAATTCAGTCAGTCGGTCATTCATCTGAGGTAGCGCCTCCGAAATTTCGGAGTATCTGGCAACGAAACATGTCATGTTTATGTTTTAACCACCGTCTTTGACAGACGGAGAAGCTTTTGAGTTACATTAAGCTTAATCTGTTTGACAACATGAAGTCTGTGTTCGTGCCGTTCCCAAGTAATAGGCGATAAGTCGAAAACTTTACGTCCGAGATAAAGCGACTCCTTGTCCGTCTTGCATGCAGCTACTACAGAGGCGCGCGGCTGTGAGCTTGCATCCGGGAGATAGTGGGTTCGAATCCCACTGTCGGCAGCCCTGAAGATGGTTTTTCCGTGGTTTCCCATTTTCACACCAGGCAAATGTCCGGCTCCATGGCTAAATGGTTAGTGTGCTGGCCTTTGGTCACAGGGTTCCCGGGTTCGATACCCGGCAGGGTCGGGATTTTTAATCATCATTGGTTAATTTCCCTGGCACGGGGGCTAGGTGTATGTGTTGTCTTCATCATCATTTCATCCTCATCACGACGCGCAGGTCGCCTACGGATGTCAAATCAAAAGACCTGCACCTGGCGAGCCGAACTCGTTCTGAGATCTTCCGGCACTAAAAGCCATACGCCATTTCATTACCAGGCAAATGCTGGGGCTGTACCTTAATTAAGGCCACGGCCGCTTCCTTCCAACTCCTAGGCCTTTCCTATCCTATCGTCGCCATAAAGCCTATCTATGTCGGTGCGACGTAAAGCCTATAGCTACTACCGTGAATAATGAAGCGGTGCTGAACAGGATTGTGGCCGCCCGGTGTCTGCATTCATTGGTACTTGCACCAGCCTCTCCGGAGGCCTCACGTCACTCACAATACCCGTAGTTCGAATACACTGATGTACGAGTATCAGAAGTTTCCACATACGTTAGAAAAGAGTGGTGCGCTCCGGTATCATGAATATTCTATTCATAAATATTTAGTTCTTCCTCATGAATTGCGTCAGATTTTGCTTAGACAGTTCCAGGCACACCTGTCATTTTGTGATTCCCACTTCAGTATTCTTGCTTACGCCAGGCAGGTTTGCACGTCTCCAGAAAGAAAATATAAAGCAGATAACCTCTCCTTTTGCCAGCAGAGAACACTATTCCATCCACTGCAGAATGTGGATGAGACCTCAGCTCAGTGAATGAAACTGTGACATATTCGAGGTGCTCTTTTTGCACATTTTCATGAAAATCCACAGCCCGTTTCCAGTTTCAACCGGATTAGGAACAGAACGAATAGAGCCCCCACCCAGCGGCTAGGATAGGAACTGTGCCGGCTGCCGAAGCCTGTCGTAATCCTTTTTAAAAATTGACACTTAGTGTGCCATTGCGCTCCTCCCGGCTCCCGCTAAAACTGCCAGGAGCGCCATTGCGCTCTTCTGGCTAGTGCCTTAATAAACACTTATTACTGAGTATTGTGTCGTTGATGGGTGGAAAAACTGGTTGTTGTAGGATAATAAAGACACAGAATTTTCATTGCTGCATGCAGATTGTCACTACGTTGCTTGTTCGGGTTTTATCAGTGCTTGAACTTGTGTATGTTTTATGAAGTGTCGCTGGTTGGCTAGTGAAAATGGCATGATGCTAACGGTGATGTGTTTGATGATGATGATGATGATGATGATGATGATGATGATGATGCTTGTTTAAAGGGGCCTAACATAGAGGTCATCGGCCCCTAATGGTACGAAATGAGACGAAAAGTCCGAAATCCTCCACTGACCAGAATTCAAAGCACGAGGACGGACGGACGTGAATTTAAAACGATCAATGGAACCGACCCACAGTGCCTCACATGCACAGAAGCTGGCACAAAACAATAGTACTACTGACCAAGGGGCTGCTTCTATAGCACGATGCTGAATCGATGATGCTTGTAGTCGAAATGGGTCCAAAATCCAGGTCATCGGCCCCTCATAATGGTAGGCCCTACTTATCGCTAGGAAAGTAGAACCATGGTATTTGACATGTTGCGGTACTAATCAAAAGTAGAGTAGACTCGCGGTATTCCACACATTATGGTACTACTCACAGGTAATGAAATTCGCACATGTAACACAGACCTATGGTGTTTCGCACATTGCGGCGCTACTTACAGGCAACGCAAACCTATGGCGTTCCTCACATAAGTGGACTAACCACAGGGACAGAACTATCCCATGGTGTTCCTCACATAGTGGGAACTAGGCATAGGCAAGGCAGAGCCATGGTGTCGCTCATATATGGGTACGAATCACAGGTACTGTAAGATCCTCATCCCGATTCACATACTGTCGCTACTAATCACAAACCTATTGCGTAACTAACATAGTGGTACTACGCGCAAGTAAATGCGACCCATGGTGTTCCCTGCGTGGTGGTACTAATTACGAGTAGCTCATGGTTCTAATTTGATCATCCCTTGGTCGCCCCTTTTAGTCGCCTCTTACGACAGGCGTGTATTCTTCGTGTGCGTCCCCCACTCACAGGGGGTTGTGTGTTTGGTCCGCGAGAGATATTTTATTTCCACCAAGTCCGCCGGCAAGTCGGTTAGGACCCTCCTATCCGCCACCTGGGATGCGCCACGTGGGAGTATCACCTCTCCCCCTGCTACGCCAGCGTAGTAGGTTCGTGGGATGTGTTTGCGAACGATGACGAGTTAGTCAAGTATTTGAACACTTCACCCTGTAATGGGAGTGATTCTGCGAATAATGACTTGGACAGTGACAGCGACAGTAGTGAGGTTATGGCGGGAACCGAGCAAGAAAGTGCTGCGACTATATCGGAGAGCTTAGAGGTTTCCGAACTTACTGATGGAGCATATGACGGTCCTGAGAATGAGGATAACGATGTTGATGATGATGCTGATAATAGTAGTAATGCTCCCCAAAGATCTTTGTTTTGGGAGGTTTTCGTAGGAAGTGACACTCGTTATCACGCTGCACATGTCTACTTGGAAAATCCGGGTCCAAAGCATATCCCGGCTTTCAACCCGAAACCTATTTCGTATTTTTTATCTTCTTTACTCAGGCTCTGTGGCAACTAATGGTGACAGAAACTAACATATTATATGCTACTCAATTCTTGAGGTCCGCACAACAATTGAAGCCGAATTCCCACGCCAAGCAGCGGCGGCCTGTTACTCTAATGGAAATAAAAGGTTTTATCCCTGTATTGTTAGGGATGTGAATTACACGCAGACCGACAATATCTTCATACTGGAACACTGATTCGAGTCATCCCATGGTTTTCGAAGATGTTCTCAAGGGACAGATTCCAGATAATACTGAAATTCTTCCACCTTGTGAATAATGATTCGTTGTTTCCACCAGGCCATAAGAAATATGACCCATGTGCTCGCTTCAGTTCTCTTGTGGATTACACCAACAGTTTGTTCAGACACTATTACACTCCCCGCCAACACCTTAGCATAGACAAGTCACTGGTTGGAACAAAATGACATTCCTCTTTATTGCAGTATCTTCCAAACAGAAAACATCACAAATGAGGAATAAAATTCTGGATGCTGTGCGACTCAATATCACATTATTGTTTGGGTTTCTTCTGCTACCGCGGAGTAAAGAGCAATGTCGATAGGAAAATTATACAGAAACATGGACTAGCATTTCTTGTTGTGACTACATTACTGGCGATAGGCAACTACCTAATGGAGGACTATCATGTGGTAACGGACAATTTCTTTACTACGATTAGTCTGGCCCAGCATTTGTTTTTTACGAGCACATTCTTCACAGGTACTCTACGGTGAAAAAGGTAAAATTGCTATTGGTGAGGCTAGGTACTTCAGAAAGGACGACAAGATACAGCTAGCTGGCTACCGGGAGAAAAAATCTAAAAAAACATCCAGTTTTGCTCTTGTCTACGCATTCCATTGCCGAAAGCAAAACTACCACTAAACCAAGAAAGAACAGACCTCCTAAGGAGGTAACGAAACCAACAATTATACACCAGTACAACGAATTTAAGAGGGGGATTATGGTTTGGATATGATGCTATACACTTACCTAGATGAACACCGGACACTCAAGATTTGGAAGAAGGTTGTCTTTTCAATTTTTGCGAGAATGGTGCTGAATCCATTTATTGTCTATAAGGAAAACTCATCTACCAAGAAAATGACGCGGTTAAAAATTTACATCTTCCATTATTCTTGAACTCGAAAATGAGTGGATGTCAGAAAAGAACCTCTTATCTCCGGCATAATGTCCGACATGTCCAAGTCCTCCCGGAGCGCTACTGAAAAACTTCCGGGACGTAATCTAAAATGATGTGCCATGTGCAGCAAGAAAGACGGTGACGAGTAAAGAGATCCCGTTTACAGTGCGTAAAGTGCAAAAAGGGGGGGGGGGTGTCCACAGGTGTTAAAATTGGTAGTGACTGAAAAAGTGTAAATACATACGGTACGTGATTTTCTTGTAGATAATATTAAAAAATTCAATAAATATTAGGCAAAATACCCCAGGTTTTTTTTACATCTAACTACGAGCAAGTACACATCATAAGACATGAAATGGAAATGGCGTATGACTTTTAGTGCCGGGATGTGTCCGAGGACTTCGGCTCGCCAGGTGCAGGTCTTTTGATTTGACTTCCATAGGCGACCTGTGCGTCGTGGTGAGGATGAAATGATGATTAAGACGTCACATACACCCAGTCCCCGTGCCAGGGGTATTAACCAATTCTGGTTAAAATTCCCGACCCTGCCTGCAATCGAACCCGGGACCCCTGTGACCAAAGGCTAACATGCTAACCATTTAGCCATGGAGCCGGACATCCTGGCACATCATTCTTAGGTGAGTACCTACGTATTTCAAGTAACTGTTCGAGGTCTGAACTTGAAAAATATAATCTGCTCCGTGCTAATTTCCCAGGGGGGAAAAAATTATCCCCAAATGTGACCTTAGTTGGTATTATTTGGTATACCAAATATCAGTATATCAATACAGTCAAACATTCAGAGCAATTTGGGACAATAATCAATTATCTGGATTTAGAATTTGGAGAATTATGGTTCATCTCATTCAGTCTTGCAGTTTGGTCGGAAAGCGCATAACATTCTTAGCATATCCACTGTAAATAGGCGTGGCACTAAGAGGGTTGATTTACAAGTTGCTTTACGTCGCACCGACACAGACAGGTCTTATGGCGACGATGGGATAGGAAAGGGCTAGGAGTGGGAAGGAAGCGGCCGTGGCCTTAATTAACGTACAGTCCTAGCAATTACCTGGTTTGAAAATGGGAAACAAGGGAAACCCATCTTTCGTGTGGTTGACAGTGGGTCGCACTTCTCTGGGGCAATGATTAATGACTGACAGATGAAATGAAATGAATTGGAGAGTGTTGCTGGAATAAAAGATAACATGAAAAACCGGAGTACCCGGAGAAAAGTCTGTCCCGCCTCCGCTTTTTCCAGCACAAATCTCACTTGGAGTGACCGGAGTTTGAACTACGGAACCCAGAGGTGAGAAGCCGGCGCGCTGCCGCCTGAGCCACGAAGGTTCTTAGAAGACTAGTATTTCTTTATATTGCGAGATCCATATTCCAGACGGTTGATCCTTTACCATATGTGAAGACTCAGTAGTCATCTGGAAGATATTCAGCAGATGACTCTAACTCCTGAAAAAAATGACAACACAACCTCACCCCTGTTGAAATTACGTGATAAAATGCTGGAACGTTAGATGAGAAACGGCTGTTCATATTTTCGAAGTAAAGTCGTGGCTACCGCAGCGGACAGGATACATGCTATCCCTGGGGACTTTTTGAGTTAGTCTGACGCTCCTCCCTTGATCACCTCATAGCTGTGCGCAGTGTGATCTGGGAATGGCTCTATCGAGCGGGATTGTGCGTTTTACGCGACGCAGTGCTCGCGACTTCAATACCATCTATTGGACGAACGCCGACCTCGTGTTGTCTGACTAAAGATATGTTTTGTTTTCAACTATCACGCGCTGGACATAACACACTAGTTTCTGAAATGCCGAGGATAATCACGATGGTCCATTGTTACTTGGAAGACACGCTTAGCACTAGCCTTAGAGGTACGTATTTGGTAAGTGTAAATTTCGAGCTGATGCTCATATTTATTTCCTTCGCTGAATGGTGAGCGTAATGGCCTTCGATTCGGAGTGATCCAGGTTCGATTCCGGACTGGATCGGGGATTTTAGTCATGTTTGGTTAATTACTCTAGATCGGGGGGGGGGGGGTGCGTGTTTGTGTTTGTCTTAATACATACAACATATCACACAAAAACTACCTAAAAACGTGCAATAGTGAATACATCCTTCCAAATAGCGTTGGCGTCAGGAAGGCCACTCGGACGTCAAACTGGGCTTTATCCACCCCCGTTTTTAATCGATTTTGGCCATCTAAGTACCACGTAAAATAACCCACCGTCCGGCCCCGCGGTGTAGGGGGAAACGCGTCCGCCTGTCATCCGACGGACCCGGGTTCGATTCCCGGCCGGGTCCGGGGTTTCTAATTGAAAATAATTAATATCCCTGGCCTGGGGACTGGGTGTTTGTGTCGTCCTTAACGTTCCTTTCCTCACACTCAACACTTCCGCAATTACACTTACCGTACACTCAAATAGAGAAAGTAGTGGCAAAAGATCTGTAGAGTTCGACGCCACGAACAAATATAATTTTTTTAATAAAAAAATTAACCCACTGCATTCATTTCGGTTTGTTTCCTGCTTCCTTTCTTGGTTTCCAATAGTTCATTATTTGACTGTATTTTTTCCTCCTTTCTGTCCAGATCTTATTCTGTTCCTTCATTTCTTTCTCCTGAAAACCCTAGAAATTTTGTATCAATCTCCTAAAACTTGTGCTGCCCTGTATTATATCTGCTGTTATTCCCATCTCTGCCATCTCTCTTTATACTTTCAATAATAATAATAATAATAATAATAATAATAATAATAATAATAATAATAATTTCGTGTGGCTATTTCTAGCCGAGTGCAGCCCTTGGAAGGCAGACCCTCCGATGAGGGTGAGCGGCATCTGCCATGTGTAGGTAACTGCGTGTTATTGTGGTGGAGGATAGTGTTATGTGTAGTGTGTAAGTTGCAGGGATGTTGGGGGCAGCACAAACACACAGCCCCCGAGCCAATGGAATTAACCAATGAAGGTTAAAATCCCCGACCCGGCCGGGAATCGAACCCGGGACCCTCTGAACCGAAGGCCAGTACGCTGACCATTCAGCCAACGAGTCGGACATCCATCCTAATTATGTGACCGAAGAACTTAACTGTTCTCTTTCTGATCGTATCAGACATTCTTTCAGTTTATTTTTGTAGAAGTCTGCATTCTTCCTGTGTCTGAACTCCCCATTTTCAGTCTTTAATGGGCCACAGCTTTTTCTTAGAATTTGTCTTTCCTTCTTGTCTAGCTCTTCTATTTCTCCTGTTTTCATGGAGAACATGCACTCTGTAAGTTAGACACATTCTGGTGTAATTACAGTGTTATAGTTTCTGGTTTTAGTTTTGATGAAGAGACTCTTCGTATTATAGGTGTACTTGGTCAGTAGGTAAGCTCGTTCCATTTTCC
Organism: Anabrus simplex; assembly: GCF_040414725.1. Lineage (NCBI taxonomy): Eukaryota > Metazoa > Arthropoda > Insecta > Orthoptera > Tettigoniidae > Anabrus > Anabrus simplex. Next base: position 651,577,177 of record NC_090265.1, on the reverse strand, counting down.
TTGCTCTTGATTTTATTTGCTTCTTTGTCTAGACCAGGGTTTTCCAAACTTTTTGTCTCTGAGGCCCCCCTGAGCATATCACATGCATGTACAAGGACCCCGGCCACGTGCTATTGTTTTCAAACAAAGCCACGTGTTTTTGACAGCTGTCATCTTGACGGACCCTAAACTTACTTTCTTGTGAACAAGTGAACATGACTAACCTCACTGCTGCCATCTTAACCACGTGGGGCGCGGACAGCTGTCCTCTTGACAGGTCCTAACCACGTGCACTTCAAAGCGCAAGCGTTTCACAAGCGTACTCATTCGAACCGAAGATCAGCCTTTACGTTAGCTCTGTTTCTGTATTTCATTTACATGTGTGTGAGAGCAGAAAAATAAACTCACACGGATATGTCGTCTTGAAAGGCATTAAACGCAGTTTTTCCTTTTTAGAAACTGTCGGGTATAGGGGATGTCATGGACACAAAAGTCGGTCAGCGACGTGGAATTGTGATACATTCATGGATCTTTCTGGAGCCAAACATGCCACTTCATCTGAATCTCCACCCATATCGTACTTCAATTTATTCCTCATCAAGGGAGGGCACTTGCTATTCAATTCGCAGACTCTAGTTTGGGAGTGGCTGCTCTAAACCATTAATTTGGATTACTTCCCCCACTTAATACACATTATTGCTAATCTCAAATCAGGGGCGCCGACTTCGGGCAATTTTTGGTGGGGGGTGGGGGCATGAATAACATGAACACAGACAAGTGAAATGAGGAACAGCTATTAATGCAAACATTCCCATGTAATAACAATCTTCACAAAAAAAAAAAAAAAAAAAAAAACGGAACAATCATAGAGCTTGTTTCTCAAATAAATTTTTCATTAATATGCACAAGTAAACGGAAAAATTAAACTTGATTCATAAATAAATATTTAAAGGAATGTCTTATGTACGAAGCTATGAAAAATACAAGTAAAAAGGAGAAATGGCTTCATAAATACGTTTTTTGAATACATGTCCTATAACCGTATGTCGTTCATTTCATGATAATACCATCTGAGCAGTCTCCATTGGGATATGTAATTCTCTGAAGAAATGCCCGATTTCTACTCCCATTCCTTTATAAAATAAAATAAAAATCATCTACCAAACCCATTGGGGAGAGCTCACCGAACTCTATAACCCCAACCCATCCTGCAGAAGACCTGAGAGAACCCCTTTTTAAATCTTGTTACGCTGTAGTTTTCGACGCCGGGCTCCTAAGACTATCAAACTCCATGTTTTAAAGGGACATAAAATCTAGGAGGTGAATTTCGGGGATGGAGGGGAAATGGCACTTTGTCCCCTAAGATCATTTTTAGTGGGCAGAAAAGGCCTTGCCCCCAACCCAAAGTCGGCGCCACTCTCCCAAACAATTGTTAAAAGCCGGGAAAACAGAAGAACTTGAATAGATGCTACCTAGCGGTACAGCGTGCTTGGTGTTTATCCAGGAGGACCGAGCTCGATAGCTTCAGTCGCTTAAGTGCGTCCAGTATCCAGTAATCGGGCGATAGTGGCTCTGAACCCCACTGTCGGCAGCCCAGAAGATGGTTTTTCCGTGGTTTCCCATTTTCACACCAGGAAAATACTGGGGCTGTACCTTAATTAAGGCTACGGCCGCTTCCTTCCCATTCCTAGGCCTTCCCTATCACATTGTCGCCATAAGACCTATCTGTGTCGGTGCGACGTAAAGCAAATAGCAAATATATATATAGCATCCAGGAGGACGTGGTTCTATTTCCCGTCAGGAAGTCGAAAAATTTAGAAACGCAAATTCCATTTCTGGAGACGCTGCAGTTCATAGAGAATACACCAAACACGATTAGCAGGTTAATTCCTCATAAAGGATGCTCTGTTTATACATTGCATGTCATCCCGCGCTGCAAGTAGGTCAACCGTACGATCGTGACTCACACCTTCCTTACCTTTACCAGCCGCTGGACCACCGCAGGAGTGCGCAGGACTGGCATGGGATTGCCACCGATACGTAGTTCCAAGAGCCGTCGCTAGAGGACAGAAGTTTCAAGGTAAGCACCGATAGCAATATCCATTCTGTGTACTGCAGCAGCAGTTCGCTGAACACAATTCAAGAGGGAGCTGGTAGCTGTATTTGTGTGCAGTAGTTTTAATGAGGCACGAGGGCAGGTGCATTTAATCACGTGTCGGGAGTGAGGGGTCACTGACCTAGTTTCTAAGCACTGCGCTCCAAACAGGGTGTCTACGAAATAGAGAAATGCCGTTTTTCTAATAATAAAGGGACACAGATATGCCTCCCACTTAATGAAACTTAACTTTTAGTTATTAAATCTATCTGTATTCTCGAGCCAAGCATTAATTTAATCATAATATTTCCAAGTTCTTGAATTGTCTTAATTGTGTAATATTATAGTTATAACAGTTGGAAATTATCATGCCGTCTGTCCACTTTCGGTAGATATACCGGCATGTGAAAGACCAGCATAGACAACATTCCCGCATCTCGGATCTCCGAATTAGTGGAACATAAAGCCAGTAACATTGAAATGAAATGGCGTATGGCTTTTAGTGCCGGGAGTGTCCGAGGACATGTTCGGCTCGCCAGGTGCAGTCTTTTGATTAGACTCCCGTAGGCAACCTGCGCGTCGTGATGCAGATTATATGATGATGAAAACGACACACACACCTAGCCCTCATGCCAGCGAAATTAACCAATGATGGTTAAAATTCCCGACCCTACCAGGAATCGAACCCGGGACCCCTGTGGCTATGGAGCCGGACGCCAATAACATTAACATTATTAGATACATACATGTAAATATATTCGTATTAGGTCCTGGGACATAAATATCTATAGAAAAATTAGACGGGGAAAATATGTCAAGTAAATTATCACTGATAAGGTTCATCTATCTTCTGATACGTTTCTCACTCTGTCTCAAGCAGTGTTGCCAACAGTGGGATACGATTTCCCACTAAACGGCCGCTCTAAACCACCAGAAACCGCTAGACCCCCACAGCCGCCCTCCCTTCCTTAAGTTACGAAAATACTGTATCAACATGAACATTAAGTACAGTATATCCTTTCAGTTCAAAGGTCAAAGGTATTCGAAAAATATTTCAAGATAAATTTATGCAATAGTCCGGGATCACTCACGAATTTTTTTCTAACACTTCGATAGAAGGTACAGAGGAAGAGGCAGGAAGAGGAACAGATGTATATTATATTTTCAAAGTCCCTACTTTCCGTAATGCTTCGTTTGGTAGCTTATATGGCTGCACTGTTTGTTACTTCTTAGTCCTGTCGGAGTCGATAAAAGCATATTTATCACTTTGGGTCTCAGTCTACTTTGGGCTTTAGTTTTAATAATGTTCTACCAAATACAGTAGAGACAATACGCGACACTTCCGGATTTATGTTCGTCTTAATACACGTCTCTCCATCTGCAAACAACGCGTTAATCTACCAACTACCATGCAAACATGCAACAGTGAGTACATTCAATCAAACAGGTTTGACGTCAGGAAGGGTAACGGACGCAAAAATTGGGCAATACCACACGAGGTGCCAGCCCGAAAAGAAGACTGTTAAAGGTTTTTGTTTTGTACCAACTTGTACCAATTCTTGTAGAATTACATATTATTATTATTATTATTATTATTATTATTATTATTATTATTATTATTATTATTATTATTATTATTATTTGTGAAGTTTGCACTTATTTGTGTGGTCGTGGTTTGTGTACTTGTTCTTAATTAGCTCCCGTATCAGAATTGGGTATAAAACGTTAATGCCGAGTGAGTTGGCTTCGCGGTTCGGAGGCTGTAGGAGTTAGGCCCTCGAAATGTGCCCACTGGATAAAAAAAGGTACCAACGTACTGCACCGAGTAAATCAGAAGCGAGCTGATAAAACTGATTCGCAAAAGACGTCTTTCTTGGTGGGGTCACACCTTACGCCATTCTCAGTTATGACAATTATTGTCGAAGGATTCATTAACGGAACGCGACCTCGAGGGAGACCAAGATATATATGCAGATCTCAAGCAAATCCAGGAAGATACCAGAATGGGAAACTACGTAGCAAGGAAAAGGGCTACAAACAACCGTACGGCATGGCATCATTATGTGACAACAGACCAGTTTGTGGAGTGAAAACTCTATGATGATGATGGTGATAAATTCCCTCAAGATCGTTTTGCATATCTTCCCATTTTCGCGCCAAGTAAATACAGGGGCTGTACCTAAGGCCACTGTCGCTTCGTTTCCAGTCCTAGCCCTTTCCGTCGGAAAAAAAAAATGTCGGAGTCGGTGCAGCGTTAAAACAACTGGCAAAATAAACAAATAGAGAACGTACCTACGTTAATGGACAAGATTTTAAAAATACCGCCAGACGGGTCGATGGGCATTTTATTTTCCTAGTTATTTGCCGTATGACAAATGCCATTTGCCGTTTCTACTTTTACAAGCAGATAATAATAATAATAATAATAATAATAATAATAATGTTTTTACCGATGTTGTTGGTTGGTTCTGAGAAGAACCGTTTAGATTAAAATTATGTACCATGATTTAGGTTGAAGTGTAGTGTATCTCTGTTTGCTGGGATATCCGTAAAGCAGAACTTAAGGTCTAGCAGCCAAGTTCCGTTGCTTACTTAGCACCACCCGAGAGACATCCATCCCCCTCACATACGAAGGGAAGCAGCTCTTCTGAAAGAATTGCAGAAATGTCGCAGTGATCCTTAACTGTCCTTACATCAGGACTGCAAACTCGACACGACAGAGGTTAAAATCCAGGAACCCATCATGGAAGCTTTGTGAGAAGCTCATTAACTCACATTTCGATGCTGATCAAGCCTGGCGTGAAGAATGGAACTCATCAAACCCCGACCACTTGGGTTTAATCAATAATCCATGCAGAGCTCCGCCTGGTTTGAACTTACCGAGAATGGAATGGACATCTTTAAACAAAACCAGAACAAATTATGGAAGATGTAAATTCTGGCTCTTCAAATGGGGAAAAACTACGAGTTCACTGTGTGACTGCGATATCGTGCCTTAGACCATCCAGCACGTTGCTATGGAGTGTCCAAAAGGAAGGTTCCATGGATGTATCCAAGAAATACATAGTGCCACTGTAGAAGTAGTGACCTGGGTTCGAACCCCACTGTCTGCATCCCTGAAGATGGTTTTCTGTGGTTTCTCAATTTAACACCAGGCAAATGCTGGGGCTGTACTTTAATTAAGGCCACAACCGCCTTCTAAGACCTTTGTCGGTGCGCGACGTAAAACAAATTGTTAAATAGATAAATAAATAAATATAAATAATAATAATAATACAGAAAATTAGTGGACAATCACCGCTTTGCAGACCATCTAAGCACTTCCACCAAGAAAATCTGTTCAGGAGATCGCAAGAAAAGTCACAGCGCGAAGATGGAGAGATTTTGGGTGAAGAAAAGGCAACGAAATCAGCTAAATAAATTCAATCACGGTCGTTAGTCGGGAATAATAATAATAATAATAATAATAATAATAATAATAATAATAATAATAATAATAATAATAATAATACATCGTGATACATCGTGTCTTCATCATGCTGTTTGCAGAGCTGATATAAACTATACACCTCTCAATCTGTCGTCGCCAGAAATGCCTGTTTCTACCCCACCTACAAAAGAGATGAATATGGCCATGTGGAAGCAAAAACCTCTTCACGGGAAATACCCCCATGAACTGGATCAGCCTCATATCGACAAACCTGCGTCGCACGCACTCCGGTCTTTTCCCAGAAACAGAAGGATTTGTTCTGGCCATCCAAGATCAAGTAATTGCTACACGGAACTACCGTAGATTTATCATGAAGGATCCAACAGTTGTCTCAGACAACTGCCGCCGCTGTTCCAGAACTACAGAGAGCATACAGCACGTCATCTCTGGTTGCCCACACTTGGCCAAAACCGATTATAAGCACCGACATGATCAGGTAGCAAAAATCATTCACCTGAAACTTTCTGTAAAATGTGGATTTCTTCAGTCATCAACTGCATATTGGAAATATACACCTCCACCCATTCTCGAAAACTCTTCATACAAACTACTATGGGACCGAGAAGTCATAACCGATGTCACGCTCAGCAACAATAGGCCAGATATTATTCTAATCGATAAATCAAAAAGATCCACATCCCTTATAGAAATTGCTTGTCCAAATACCTCCAATCTGCAAACAACAATAGCCACAAAGATATCCAAATACACAGAACTGGCAATAGAAATACAACGCCTGTGAAAACTAGAATCAGTCACCACAGTTCCAATAGTAATATCATGTACCGGTGTTATTCCAAAATGCTTGCACAGCTCTCTGGCCGCATTAAACCTGCATCATCACACATACGTAGAATTACAGAAAGCCACCCTCCTGAGCACTTGCCACATTGTGAGAAAGTTCCTACGAACGACTTTTCCTCTGACTCACGCCAAACAGCATGAAGTTCCAGGCCGCAGTTCCAGTAACACTGAAGAACAGATTCCCAAAACGGGGACATAAGAAGTCTGAAGTTGTTTGTATTTATTGTATAAATGTATATGTTGTAATTATTTATGTTGTAAATATTTGTACATATATGTATCTGTAGTTTCATAATCAAGAGAGTGACTCCTTGCTTAGGCCGAGTCAGCCCATTATGTCACCGGCACAAGCCGAGCCTTCCTAAATTGATACAAATAATAATAATAATAATAATAATAATAATAATAATAATAATAATAATAATAATAATACCATTTTTACCAGGAAATATCAAGCAGCTTGTATACATAGAGGGAGAAGAAAAATAACTCAAGCATTACATATGTCCCTAGAAACGAAACACAGAAAAGATATAGGTCTAGAACAACAAAGAAACTTCACTAACTTTACAACTTGGGTCACATTTAAAGAATGAATTAGAACACTCAGTGTTAACAAAGTTTCTTTCTACGCGGATGTACACTAGACTATAAGCGTACTACTCTCACCGTAGTTCGATATTAAAACAAAACAAGAAATACATTGCGCTTCTTTGTCCACGACTCTCATGATGACTCAACGAAACTGCTAATGGGGTTTGTGCGTGATTCAAGATATTATTTCTCGCTCTGTGTAATAGGTTGCCTGCAAATAGTGGTACTTCAACATATTTACACAAGTATTCTGAAGTAAAAACTGATGTACCCCGTTAACTAGACCCATGGCTACGGTAAGTTTCTTGCAGGTAACACAAAGCGAATTTCATGTGCAGAGAACTAGAATAGACCTATACAGTATATCATTCACTTTTTTGACCAGCGTGAGAAACTTATTTGACGTAAAATATGTATTTACATTTCGTTCGAGAGTCACACGGGAATGTTTTTTTTTTGCTAGGGGCTTTACGTCGCACAGACACAGATAGGTCTTATGGCGACGATGGGATAGGAAAGGCCTAGGAGTTGGATGGAAGCGGCCGTGGCCTTCATTAAGGTACAGCCCCAGCATTTGCCTGGAGTGAAAATGGGAAACCACGGAAAACCATTTTCAGGGCTGCCGATAGTGGGATTCGAACCTACTATCTCCCGGATGCAAGCTCACAGCCGCGCGCCTCTACGCGCACGGCCAACTCGCCCGGTACGGGAATGTTTAGTTTGGCTTCATAACTCTGCGACTACATGTGATAACCAAATGGTTAATGAAATGAAAATCCACAGCCTGTTTCCAGTCATTCGACCGGATCAGGAATGGAATGAATGAAGCCCCATCTAGCTGCGAGGATAGGAATCGTGCCGACTAACGAAGCCTGTCACACTCCTCAGAGGCAGTGATTCTGACAGACGAAGTGATACTAAATGGTTAGTATACGGTTAAAAACATGAAAATATTATTTGTACCTAATTAGTTACAACCGGTGACGTAATGGCGAGTGGTGGTGGTGGTGGCGGCGTCCTCTGTTTTGTGTTAAAAGCGAGATTTTCGTGAGGCATGGTGGTCCAAACTGTTCAAAAACCTAGTCGTGATACCGTATGAAGATGTATAAAGAAATCCGTACCTTACGGTCATTCGGATTGCTGATAACGAATTTGATGTCTAAATTGCAAAATTCAAAATGGCGCATCATAAAATATTGAAAAAATAATTAGTGGATTCCCGTGAAACTATTTATAGAAGGGTTTTTTGAAGTCACTGATTACGAATTTCTTACCAACGTTGCGAACTTCAAAATGACGTATCAAATACCAAGGTACCGTTTTGCGACGTCTAAGCAATTCATTTTCAATTTCGCCGTATCAGTGCCACACCTGCTTGCCATTGTTTGCAAGAGAACTTTGCTATTTGCCTCCCTTCCTCATCGACTCCCAAAAGTTACGGTATTAAAGGCACATTTTCGAAGCTATGCACTGCCGCAGCAAAATGGGGATAAAACAAAATCGGACTTTGGGCAGCTAATTCTTTCTGTTTCCGTTTAAATACTCCGGCCCCACGGTGTAGGGTTAGCGTGCCTGCCTCTTATTCCGCGGCTCCGGGTTGGATTCCCCGCCAGGTCAACTATTTTTTACCTGGATCTGAGGGATGGTTCGAAATCCAGGCAACCTACGTGATTACAATTATTAACGAGCTATCAGACGTTCAGATGGACGGCCCAGGAATAGGAAGCCAAAAATAATACCAAGAGGACTCGTCGCGCTGACCATACGACACTTCACAATGTGCAGGCCTTCGGGCTGAGCAGCAGGTCGCTTCGTAGGCTTGGACCCTTCAGGGCTTTCGCGCCATGGGGTTTGGTTTGGTTCCGTCTAAATATATTCAAACTCATTAGGAAAACGTTTTTTAATGCGGAGAAAATGTTGTAGCCGACAATTTGTGAGAATCGTGGTTACACAGAAGAGGTTAGAATCCACATGTGTTCGAAGTGATTATATCCGATATTATACTTCAAAATGTGTTCGACTCACCTTATGAGGTGTTATCCATTACAAATCGTCAAAATATGGGACGAGATATCACGTAAACACCGTGAACAACACACGATTGGATACTTCACAAACCGACAACTTTCGTCTATCCGCTTACCAGCGACTTTGACAGCGCGCACGACACAGACGTATGGCTGGAATGTCCGCATGACATTGGAATAGTGTGCATGAATGCCATCTTGATAAAATTTCATGCAACTAAACTCGGAGGGCGCACTATCTTTTATTTTTTTATTTTGGCTAGGTATTTGACCGGTTTGAACCACTGTGCGAAGCAGTAAAAATAGTATACCTCGTGACTCCATGATAATACAGTGTTTGGAAGCGGTATCGTTACATTTATCTCGTCGAATTCTATCATACTAGCTACCATTCGTCACCATAACATCCATAATCTCGGATCACATCTTTTGAAGAGAGAGTTGAACATTGTGGGGAATTTGCAAAACTGTCGAAATATCATTCAAAATGGAATAGGAATTCGATGAGGATAGAGGGAAATGAGGCATTGAATTCGCCCAAAAATTACGCAGCTGAACGTGACAGACAGTATAGGTATCGCAAGAAATAGGAGGCGTCCGCGCAGCGGGACGTACAGCCCAGCACTTCCACGGCGCTATTGGAGCCTTTTGCTGTTACATCTAATTGGAGTTTCTTCATTTCTGTCAGAAAGATGTATTCCACGTTGTGCCTCCAACACAGCCCGTTCATGTTTTGCTGGTTAGTTAACCTATCTGAGTTAATGCGACGTTCATTTATTTTAAGTCCCAATTACTACCTTTTTTACAAGATACTTTACGTCGCACCGACACAGATATGTCTTTCTTTTTGCTAGTGGCATTATATCGCACCGACACAGATAGGTCTTATGGCCACGATGGGATAGAAAAGACCTAGGAGTTGGAAGGAAGCGGCCGTGGCCTTAATTAAGGTACAGCCCCAGCATTTGCCTGGTGTGAAAATGGGAAACCATGGAAAACCATCTTCAGGGCTGCCGACAGTGGGATTCGAACCCACTATCTCCCGGATGCAAACTCACAGCCGCACGCCCCTGACCGCACGGCCAACTCGCCCGGTAACTTACTTTTTAAAAAATGTTAGGTATTCTTAAAACATACATAGGTATGTTTTGCACCACGACCACAGAACATGCAATCAAATGTATTTACAAGACATATCTAATAAATAACATTATGAAACATAATTGGGAATTAGGAGAGGAAGTCGGGACGTGGGGGGATGTGTGTAGACAGTTGAGAACAATAAACCAGAATTAAAATGGCACACTAGGTAGAAAAGGTTTGCCATCCCTAATTCTAGGCTATAAATCATTATATTAACGCTGAGTTATATGGTAGTTGAGGGGAAGGCCTAAAATTTAATTCTCAAATATGTATGTTATTAGTGGTCTTATCGATAAATACTGCAAAACTAAAGTTATACAGAATTAAATTTCCGATCATTAATGTCTTACACATTTTTACCGTACCGGCTATGATAAAAGAGATATTCATGAATTTGGATTTTTGTTGTTAAGTCCATATCAACTCCGAGCCACGAGAAAATGGGTAAACAACATTTAATGAAAATCAGTACATAGAGACGGGGGATAAGAAACTACAGTCGAAGCTATAAAAAATTATTCACCCTGGATGAAAAAGTAGTTTAGGGGAAGGCGTCTAAAATTTAATTTTTAAATACGTATGTTATCGGTCCTATCGAAAATTACTACATAAGAAAAGTTATATAGAATACAACTTCCGATCATTTATGTTTTATTCAGTTTTACCGTGCCGACTGTGATAAGAGTGGTATTTCAGAGTCGGAAGGAAATTAAATGTGAAGGTCTACAATATAGAAAGCTCATAAAATTGATCAATAATAACATCACATTGATCAATGTTTGTTGTGATGTTCTTTGTCTCTTATGCCGACACTCTCATCTCCGAGAGATGGGATTACTGGTCGTACAAAGTATAATAGCCTGCCTGAAAATAGGCGGGAAATGGCTGGGGAGTTGGATAACTTTCTTCTTTAGCATGCCGTTCCTCTGGTTCATACATTTTCTGATACTGTTGATACGTAACACAGGTTCATCATTGTATTCTAGCTATTCGATCCCTACTCTGACGTGCTGACTGGAATGATCAGTGTTCACACTTAACGGAGACCTGGTCGAGAATTACAATTTCGGCCTATTCCAAATTATAGCACCACAATTCACTAAATAACTCAAAATTCAAACAGAAAGGAACTGTTTCTTAGGAAAAGCTTCTTTCTCTTCACTTTTATTAAATTCTACATTCATTTTATTCCAAATTAGCAGCCAAGAGGGCATTTTTCCTCTGGCTTGGAGGAAAAAATTGCCTCGAAGTGAGATAGATTTTTCCCCGGCCAGTGTAGTGAATTGAAATTTTCCGACTCATCGGGTACTGCTAGGAAACAGACGAGTAAAAGGGCATAGTTTTTCCCCCGGGTCTCTCCACTATTCGCCTCCCCACCATCCCCCGAAAATAAAAGTATGTTCATGGCTCACGGCTGTCTGCAGCTTGGTTGTTCCAGCTCTGAAATTTTGGACCGTTAGATCGGCAGCTTAGTACTGTTCGTTAAAAGTGAGAAAATGTGTGATGTTTCATTTGATCGAGTATTTCATATGAAAGCATTGCTTTTAATCGCGACCTTCCTACCGGCGTCACTTTAATGACCTATTTTGATTTCAGTCGAGAAAATCCTGAAGATATAAAACGGCAGGTGGAGAGCGAGTGTCTGCAATCATAATGAAAACTTCCCAACTTGATTGTGACTGATAGTAGGCAAGATGGCCTACCATTATAATGAAAATTCCCTAACCCAGTCTTCACATGCGAAAAGATGTTTGGTGACTCCCCGTCGCGTTTCTACGGTAACGTAGAGCTATGCAATTTAATACAATCTTACTCACAACGTGTACACTACCTAACCTGGAATTATGTATACAATGCAGAATTTCGTAGCGAAACACGCGTACATCAGCTAGTATGAAATAAAATATGAAATAAAAACTGAACACAACGATTTGTTCAAAAATCTTGATTTCGTCCGTATGAAAATATATACAAATGTGATATAGATAAAAACAAAGAAAGAAAGTGGGAAAGAAAGAAGGGACGAAGGAGAGTTAAAAGAATGATTTGAACTCTGACTAATGACTATTTGTGATTTTTTTTTTTTTTGCTAGGGCTTTACGTCGCACCGACACAGACAGGTCTTATGGCGACGATGGGATAGGAAAGGCCAAGGAGTTGGAAGGAAGCGGCCATGGCCTTAATTAAGGTACAGCCCCAGCATTTGCCTGGTGTGAAAATGGGAAACCACGGAAAACCATCTTCAGGGCTGCCGATAGTGGGATTCGAACCTACTATCTCCCGGATGCAAGCTCACAGCCGCGCGCCTCTCCGCTATTTGTGAAATAAACATTAAAGCTGTATTAACTGAGTCGAGGGTGAAAAACTGTGCATTCCTTCCTAACAATGTGAAATATTACTGTTACTTGCTATAGGAGAAGCTTTTAGCAACACCCAAAGGTAAAATTACATCTTTTACTGCGGACAGGTTTTTTTTTTAAATTTTTTTATTAGCAGCTTGCTGCATATAACATATGCGAACTATATACAGTAGATGTAGCGTGTTTTCAGGGATATGAGCAACACAGTATTCCCTTCCTGGAAGTGGAATGGACTCTCTAGCTTGTTACTCTTTGCCTACCGGATTGTTTATCGCATAGGCGATCTTGAAACCTCAGCCTCAAGGTGTTGCCGCTCAGTATACCGGAGCTCAGGTGGCCAAATGAATCCGCGCTTGATTACTGTTTCGAGTCCGGCCTCGGAGATGGATGTTGTATTGTCTTAATTTTTGTGTTCAACATATAATAATTTGTTCATCGAATCCTAATAAATTGATATGGTACTCAAGTACCTACATGCAGAAGTAGTAATGGAAATCTCCGCACGATAAATACCTAGCAGATTACCCACCGACCACGAAAGAAAAACAAAACAAATTGTGTTTAGGCTGTATAGGATACAGCTGCAAGCGCATTAGGCGTGGATAGGTGGTCTGGCGAAATAAAATACTACGTTTATTTTATTCAGATACGGGTTTATCACTGGTTAGAAAGTTAATGATGGTTAGGCTCATTGCAAAGCTGTGCAATACCTTAAGGTTCATAAATCGTATCGTCAGGTTGCTCTGGTTCTTCACGACGCCTTTTCATGTCGACATCAAGCACAACAGACGCAGAAACACCGCACTCCTTTGCGCCTTGCGCGTCATGTCGGTTCTGACGCTCTGCTTTAAACCATGTCCTATACTCTCGACAACGTTGAGCATTGCTTGTAGGCACACCAATCGATTCGGCTAGGGATCCGCAATACTCTGATACCTCTCGATCAATTTTATATTGGCTTTTCTTTAACAAAAATCTTCGAAAATTCAAACGCCAAATTTTCGTCTAAATACGCATCATCCCCTTGTATATCAGTATATCATGTTTTAAATAAACCTTTATTACTTTTTAAATGACACCTCGATCATCGAAATTCGTCTATTCAGTCCGAAGTTACAACCAATACTACAAAAGCGCTCTTTTGTTTTCCGTCCCTGCACTGTGATGACGTCATCAGCCGGTTAGATTGTTACGGTGTCTCGTATAGAGTTGTCTCTACACGATGTTACTGCGCTGCAGGTTGTATAATATTTTTTTAGTATAAGCGTGACCACGACGTGTCGAAAAGTGCCGCTTGTCGTTTTCCTACTGATATCTCGTGTCGATAGATTTACTGGTACGTAAAATAACTCCTGCGGGACAAAATTACGGCACCTCGGCGTCTCCACAAAACCGTCAAAAGTAGTTAGTAGGATGTAAAAAAACATTATTACTGAGATTTCTTTTAGTGCTTGTTTTACGTCGCACCGGCACAAACAGGTCTTATGACGACGATGGGATAGGACTGGGAAGGTAGCGATCGTCGCCTTAAGTAAGGTACAGGTACTTCTCTTTTTTACAATTGGCTTTACGTCGCATCGACACAGGTCTTATGGGATGGGATAGGAAAGAGCTAGGAGTGCGAAGGAAGCGACCCACTATCTCCCGAATGCGAGCTCACAGCCGCGCCCCCCTAACCGCACGGCCAATTCGATCGGTACAGGTACGTAGCTGTTGGCTCGCATTCGGGAGATAGTTGATTCCAACCCCACCATTGGCCGTCCTGAAGATGGTTTTCTGTGGTTTCCCGTCTTCACAACTGGCAAATGCTGTTGAGGCCACAGCCGCCTTTTTCCCGCTCCTAGGCACTTCCTATCCCTTCGTGGCCATTAAAGCTATCTGTGTCGATGGAACGTTAAGGAAAATGTAAGAAAAATAAAACATAAATAAAAAATACCATTCTTAGAGAGGTAGGCTGAATGGTCAGCGAACTGGCCTTCGGTTCAGAGGGTCTCGGGTTCGATTCCCGGCCGGGTCACGGATTTTAGACTTTATTGGTTAATTCTAATGGCTCGGGGGCTGGGATTTTGTGCTGTCCCCAACATCCCTGGATCTCACACACCACACATAACACTATCCTCAACCATAATAACACACAGTTACCTACACATGGCAGATGCCGCCCACCCACATCGGAGGACCTGCCTTACAAGGGCTGCACTCAGCTAGACATAGCCACATAAAATTATAATTCTTAGAGAGATACTTGAAGTGCCGTTGAATTGCGTAATGTATTCAATAATACTCAGAAAGTTACTTGCCTACAAGCTGCCTCGTTTGGATATTGTAGCTTGTCTGTAAACAGCTGTAATTCAGTACCTCCTCGCTCTGCCTGTTCATGAAATTTCTTTTTTGGGGGCAGTACTCACCTGTAAGAAGAAACAACATGTGTTAATGAATGTGAGAGGAAATAAATTACATGAAAACTGCATGCGCGGAATACTTTTTTAATACAATGAAACGATACAAACAGGCAAATGAATCACTAGGACACTAGCAAAATTTGAAGGGGTTATGCTATGTTTACACGAAGATCAATGTTATAATGTGAATGTGAAGGGTGCTTCTTATACCCTTTGAAAAATCCATAGGCTGTTTCCAGTTTTATCCGGGTCAGGAATCGAATTAATGAAGCCCCCATCCGGCGGCGATGATAGGAGACATTTTTTTGCTATTTTGCTTAACGTCGCACCGACACAGATAGGTCTTATCGCGATGATGGGATAGGTAAGGCCTACGAGTGGAAAGGAAGTGGCCGTGGCCTTAATTAAGTTACGGGCCCAGCGTTTGCCAGGTGTGAAAATGGGAAACCACGGGAAACCATCTCCAGGGCTGCCGACAGCGGGGTTCGAACCCACTATCTCCCGGATGTAAGCTGAATTTGGGTCAGAAGGCCAGCGTCACAACCGTCTGAGCCACTCAGCTTGGCCGGTATTCCCTTCCTTGTAACATAATCTCTAAAGAAGAACTACTTGCCTGACATTTACAAGTTGTATGTATTCCTGGAATGTTCAGGGAATTGGCTGTGCCAAAAAAAAAAGTTCAGTCATAAATCGTAACACCTGGCTCTTTTTTGTTGTGTTTTGCTTGACTGGCGGATGTTTGACTATGATGGGTGACTTTATTTTCAAGATTATCAGGCTCTGAATATTCTGGTTTTGTATAGTTTTAAATATTACTTCTACGGTGTACCATATTCTGTAGTTGTTCCAAACACTTGATCGCTCTCCATATGATTTTTTTTTTGCTATTTGCTTTACGTCGCACCGACACAGGTATGTCTTACGGCGACGATAGGATAGGAAAGGCCCAGGAATTGGAAGGAAGCGGCCGTGGCCTTAATTAAGGTACAACCCCCGCATTTGCCTGGTGTGAAAATGGGAAACCACGGAAAACCATCTTCAGGGCTGCCGACAGTGGGGCTCGAACCCACTATCTCCCGATTACTGGATACTGGCCGCACTTAAGCGACTGCAGCTATCGAGCTCGGTGCTCTCCATATGAGAAGGCCCTGTAGGTGGGGGCGGTAGATTAACACCGACGATATCCCCTGCCCGCCATACGAGGCGACTAAGAGGATGTTAACTTGGGAGTGTGGATTGGCGACCACGGGGCCTTTAGCTGAGTCCTGGCATTACTTCCACTTGTACCAAGCTCCTCACTTTCATATATCCTATCGGACCTCCCTTGGTCAACTCTAGTTCTTTTCCGACGCTGACAGTAATACGTATGGAGGCCTAGGGAGTCTTTCATTTTCACGCCCTGCGTGGCCCTCGTCTTTCTTAGGCCTATAACTTCATTTTTCGAAGTGTCAGATTCCTTTTATTTTTTCTCTCTGATTAGTGTTATACAGAGGATGGTTGCCTAGTTGTACTTCCTCTGAAAACAATAATCAATACCACAACCTCTCCATATGGGGCGCAGGACGTATACTGAAATAGTGCTTATAATCGGAAAAATGTTGACTCCGCCACTGAAAGGGAAAGGAAATACCAGTCACTTATTTCGTCTTTTAAATTCAATCCCACTAAAACCTTAGCAGAATGTAACAGGACTGTGTAAATTATTCGCCGGTATGGTACAGGTAACGAATAGCTGCGTCATAACAACGGATAAAAATATAACTGACTGGCTATTTAACTCCACTCGTTCTGGAGTTCCTTCCCAATGCACGCGCGCACTCTGCCATGCATTTCGTGAAGTATTTATAACTACCTGGCTGCAGAGAAAGTTCGATGGCACCGAGAGGCAAAGGCCAATGGCTCGCGGCGAGCGCATGCGCCACTACCTGGCACGTGTTGGGCGGTGTGCTCTGCAAGGTCGCATCTCCCCTACGGTACTCTCCCACAGTGACCCAGTCTGTGTGCATCAAGCGCACTTCCGCACCCCCGCCGTTGCATCGACTGAGAGAAGGAAAAGGCTCGTATCTTCCCGACAGATCTGTATATCACCGTTGCGCCTGTAAAAAAAAACCGCTATGTGAAATATTTCAGCTTAGAACTTTGGCCGGTAAGATTCTGAAATTGACGAGTACAGTGCATTCACAGAAATCTCGCTCTTAATGATATACGTGTTGCGGGTCAGTATTTCTGCCATAACATTATCGCATGGCGGTTTCCGCAGGCGCAACGATGATATACCGGGCAGATATTTGAAAGAAAAAATAATGTGCAACCCGGGCCGTGTTTCGTTCAGCCTGGCCAACACGACTGCATTGAAAACAGACAAGCACGAAAAGAAAATACGCTAAACTTCTCTCTCATAAATGAAAAGGAGAGTTTCTATGCCGCTAGAACAAGTTGAAATAACCACTAAAAAATCCCCCTGCTAGAAATATCTCGAATCAGCTAGGTCTAGTGGAAAAATTGCAACATTAGCACCAGTGGTTTGGTTCACTAACACGGTGAAAGCAAATACGGCACGAAAGTTTCGCTTTATATTGTTCCACACATTATTTGGGTTTCTAGTTTCATACATGCATACAGTTTAACAAAACTTCCTGCCAGCCTCTAGTTTACAGGATATATTACAGCGCCGAAGTATCCAGTCTCACAATCTCTGTGACCTTGGTCAGTGGATTTCATGGAAATACCCGTTCATCCTCTTTCAGCTGTAAGTGAGGGTATGGTGATGTTGAATGAGAGATAAAGTTCACAACAAGAATGTCCACTGCTATGTTGCCAACATACGGAAAAGCAGGGCAACGGTTAAACAGTACAAAATATCTATATAAATAAAATTGTAGGGTGTCCGCTGTCTGTAATTTCTTTTGTTTTGCCAATTTTTCAGATATTTATCCGTTTTAGGTCAACTCAAGACCGAATCGGTGGTTTTAACATTTCGTGTCTGTCTGTTTGTCTGTTCCACCATCACGTCGAAACGGCTGGATAGATCTCAACCAAACTTCATATTTAGAGTATACTCATCCCGGGGAAGGTTTCGATATGCATGTCATTTTAAAATCTTTGAATACTCGGGGGGTTTATAGGAAAACCAGAATGGTTTTTCCACCATCACGTCGAAGCGGCTGGATAGATCACAACCAAACTTCATATTTACAGTATATACTCAACCCGGGGAAGGTTTCGATATGCATATCATTTTAAAATCTTTGAATAGACGGGGGGTTTATAGGAAACCCTGAATGGTTTTTCCACTATCACGTCGAAACGGCTGCGATGTAAGAAGAGTATAATAATACGAAGTGTATAATAATAATAATAATAATAATAATAATAATAATAATAATAATAATAAAAATACGTAGGTCGAGTCATAAGTCATGGCAACTATTTTTTTTCTCGCTAACAGGAAACAACACGGGAAATCTCAGATATGTATTTGGAAATACATGGTATGTACTTGCGTATGATGCCACTAGATGGTGCATGTAAACAACAGTGTGGGTCTAAGCATGCCCCCAAGTTCAGTATATACCGAGCTGTCGGCTGCCCTGAGGATGGTTTTCAGTGGTTTCCCATTTTCACACCAGGCAAATGCTGGGGCTGTACCTTAATTAAGGCCACGGCCGCTTCCCTCCCACTCCTGTCCCATCGTCGCAATAAGACCTATCTGTGTCGGTGCGACGTAAAGCAACTTGCAAAAAAAAAAAAAAAAAAAAAAGTTCAGTGTGTGAGTGAGAGCGTCACAAAATGGAAGTCAACAAGCAGGAGCAACAATCGTATATTAAAATAGCAGTTCTCCACGACAGAAATGCACGCCAATGCCATGCAGAGCTGCGGGAAGCATTAGGTGTGCATGCCATGCCCTATAGAATAGTGGTGAGGTGGGTGGAGACGTTCAAACGGGGTAGAGTATCAACTGCTGTCCGACTCGTTGGCTGAACGGTCAGCGTACTGGCCTTCGGTTCAGAGGGTCCCGGGTTCGATTCCCGGCCGGGTCGGGGATTTTAACCTTAATTGGTTAATTCCAATGGCACGGGGGCTGGGTGTATGTGCTGTCTTCATCATCATTTCATCCTCATCACGACGCGCAGGTCACCTACGGGTGTCGAATAGAAAGACCTGCACCTGGCGAGCCGAACTTGTCTTCGAACACTCCCGGCACTAAAAGCCATACGCCATTTCATTTCATTTTCATCAACTGCTGATATGCCTCGCCCAGGCCATCCTGTGTCCATGGACGAAGATGTACGGATAATGGCAACACACAGTGGAAACTTTGGGTGATTATTTCGAAGTTCTGTAACCAGATGAGACCTGTCCTTCGTCCGTAGTCTTGTGTATTTGCTGTCTATACCATAATAAAACAATGTTTACCAATGGCCTGTGTTCTGTCACTTTCCTACGAGATCTCCTGAAGGCAGAATTTGTCTTCGGGCACTATGCATAAGTACATGCCCTATATTTCCAAATGCATATCTTAGATTGTCCGTGTTGTCTCCTGTTTGCGAGGAAAAAAAATAGTGGCCATGAGTTATGACTCGACCCTCGAAATAATAATAATAATAATAATAATAATAATAATAATAATAATAATAATAATAATAATAATAATAGTAATAATAATAATAATAATAATAATAATATACTCTCCGATTTTGGAGTTCGAAGTAATCCCATTGGTGGATGTAAAGGTGATATTCAGAACAAAAACACTGCAAGTCACTACTTGAATCCACGTGCTTCCCTAGAGCAAAATGTTATAGAGTGACTTTTCTAAATTTTGATTAGCAAAATCATGTATTGTAGTTGTTACTGAATAATTACCTGCAGGTCGCATAAAAAGGATGTATTCACTGTTGCAGCATTCGATGTATGCAATTTGTAAGGGATTTAAAATTTCTGTTCATTTAACCGTAATAAGTATACACTAAAACAAACTGTACTGAAGACAAAGATACGTGCACTAAAGGCGTGCTCGCTTCGCCCAGAAGGATGTGGGTTCGAATTCCCGCAAGGAAATAGTAAAATTCAAGAAACGAGATTTCCACTTCCGGGGGTGCACATGGCCCTGAGGTTCACTCAGCCTACACCACAAATGAGTACCAGGTTAATTCCTGGGGGAAAAGACGCCCGGGCGTAGAGCTAACCTCTCTACTCCATCAAGTGCCGAGGTTACGGATAGTGGAAGTCTTTACCTTCCACGCCTCCAAGGGCCTTCATGGCCTGTACGGAGATGACTTCGCTTTTTGCTTTGCTTATAACGTGCAAGGTGACGTCGGCAATACGTATTCAATTCCATCGAAGGATTTCTATACTACACTTAAATGTTTGTACAATTTTTTTACGTCACACCGAGACAGATAGGTCTTGATAGCAGCAATGGAATATGAGAGGTCTAGGAGTGAGAAGGAAGCAACCGTGGCCTTAATTAAGGTACACCCCCAGCATTCGCCTGGTGTGAAAATGGGAAACCATTTCACTAGGTGATGCGCGGTAAACGCGAGGAATACTCTCGGACGTTATTCTTGACTTTCAAGATCGGGTTCGCTATTTCACTGGCATATAGCTCAGCTTCTCAGTTGTTCACACGAAGGCCGACTTTTCTTCTTTGCTAGTGATTTAATGTCGCACTAACACACCGCCTGCTGTGAAAATGGGAAACCACGAAAAACCATCTTCAGGGCTGCCCACGATGGGATTCGAACCCACCTTCTCCCGAATGCACGCTCACAACTACGTGACAATAACCAAGCGGTCAACTCGCTCGGTACTTAGGCTGAGTAGACCTCCAAATCAGCCCTCAGATCCAAATAAAAAATCATCTGACCAAGAATCGAAACCAGGGCCTTTAGATAAGACGCAGTTTCATTACCCCTAGATCGTGGTGTCGGCTTAATGCGTCTCAGGTGATGATTGCTATTTCTACAGAAACTGACGCTTAAAAAACCCCAGATCATTTATGAAATTACAAACACGAAACTTGAATTAAAAAACACACAGAGGGAGAGAGAGAGAGAGAGAGAGAGAGAGAGAGAGAGAGAGAGAAGCACCAATACGCGCTCTCCTTATCGAATTGATTCCCCTGATACCCACTGCTGAAGGTTCAGACTAAAAGTCAGAGAGATATGTCTAATAATAATAATAATAATAATAATAATAATAATAATAATAATAATAATAATAATAATAATAATAAGGTAGCAGGTAGGGACCCTCTTCGGACGCAGCCCTGCCCAGGGAGTGGCGCCCCAGGCTATGCGAGTCCCAGAGCACACTGACCCGGTGAGTATCATCTGGTAAGGGTTCCAGTTCAGGGTTACGAGTGAAGACCTGAATGGCAGTGAAGGCGGAGATGAAGATCATTGGTACGGCAGAACTGGCGGAAGAGGCACCCTTGCTTTTTGAGATAGTAATAAAAAGCCTGTTTAAAATCCAGGTGCGTCTGAGTGGTATCCCCCGGCTTCCTGGTCCGCGTCTGACACCTTGTACGTGCGGCGGCAGTCCAAGCTTCAGGAACTAACAATCCCTGGTTCTAAGAACCCAGCACTGCTGGATCTCCTATTACAAGCCAAACATGATTCGTGAGCGTAGTAACAACATTACCCCAGGTGGTACCCAATCCACCCGTCGCATTGAGAAGGCAACCAGGCTTTCGGATTCTGGGGAGCCTGGACAACCACGAAAACATGGGAGAGAGTCGGAGCTCTCTGGTAAACTATCCCAGAAAACCCCCACATACATTGGTACATTCAATATCAACACATTGGTACAACCAGGAAAATTACTAAATTTAGTCACAGAACTTGATCGGCAAAAAGTTCTTATCCTTGCCCTGCAGGAAACGCGATTTACTGATGATGCCACCTTGGATTATGGAAATTACCGTATATTCAAAAGTAAAACAGACCAAAAGATTCTAAATAAGGCTCCTTTTTTTTGGTATGAGCTTCGTAGTACATAAAAGTATACTGAACTCGATCCAAGAAGCTAATTCCATCAACAACGCCTAATGACCATGAGGATTCAGTGTGCCAAAAAAATATACATTAATAAATGCACACGCCCCTACAAATATAGACAACAAGAAGAATCCCCAAAACGTGGACAAATTTTCGAACAAACTTGAAAAAGTAATGTCAAAAATTCCAAAGGATGACGTCAAATTCCTCTTAGGCGATTTCAATGCACAAATCGGCCGAGAAAAGGAACACAGGAAAACTGTCGGACTCTACCCAGCGCACAAATTTACCAACAAAAACGGTTCAAGATTCATTGAACTATGTCAACATTGCAACCTTAAAATCATGTCCACATCCCTCAGGAAGCATCCCAACAAACAAAAACCCTGGAGGTCCTCCAATGAATCCATTGGCGAATTTCAGATTGAACATGTAGCTATCAGAAAGAGGTACATGATGTACAAGTGAGAAGAGGAGCAAACATCGACTCTGATCACTATCTCACAAGAGTTAAAGTAAAATTTACTCTAAGAAAATACCACCCCAAGAAAATCCAACAACAGAAATTCGACATAAAAGGATTCCTGTTACGGATCTAAAGGAAGCATGGGAAAATCAACCAGCGAAAACATGGGAAGAATTCCACACCAAAATCATACAGAAGGCACGAGAAATGGTACCCTTAAAAAGGAATACAAAATACCCCTGGTGGAACTCAACATGCAACCAACCCCTAGAGATAAGAAAATCTGCGTTTCAGAAATACAACAGTAGAAAATCCCAGAAAACTCAACGAGAATTTTATGAGACCAGAAAACACGTATCCAGAACCATCAGGCAAGAAAAAAGAAAGCACCTGAAAGAACAACTGGAGTCAATTGAAGAAAACTTTAGAAACCACAACACAAGGGATTTCTACAGAACATTCATAGAAAAAATCCGAGGATACATTCCACAGAACTTATGTTTCAAGAAACAAGACGGAAAATTGGCGCTTACTAATAAAGAAAACTGCTAAGAACTTGCACGGTACTTCTCAGAACTTCTTAACTGCCCCGAATCCGCTGAAGATTTCTTGAAGAAGCATCGAGTTTCACTCACCCAGAATCACCTCCACCAAACCAGGAAGAAATTCAGAGCCACATTAAACGACTAAAGAACAACAGAACCTCAGGAAGAGATGGGATTGTTGCAGAATTCCTTAAGAATCCTGGTGTAAATTCACTCAAGGAACTGACAGAAATCATACAGAAAATCTGGAAAAATGAAAAACTCCCGGAAGACTGGAAATGTGCCTTGATTCACCCACTTCACAAAAAAAGGAGACAAAACTGATGTCAATAACTATAGGGGGAATCTCCCTCCTTGAAGTCGGCTACAAAATTTTCTCTGCATGCCTGTTGAAAAGAATACAAGAAAAACTAGAGCATAAGATTGGTGAATATCAAGCTGGGTTCCGCCCTCACAGATCGTGCACTGAACAGATCTTCAACCTCAAAACCGCTCTAAAATTCAGGGCCCTCAGAAACCTTCCAATCATCTGTACCTTCGTAGATTTCAGGAAGGCTTATGATTCAATTGATCGTCAATCTCTGTTCAGCATACTGAAAGAACAGGGACTAGACTCCAAAACGCTAAATTTGACCAAACAGACCCTCACTGACACAAAGTCAAGAGTGAAATTCATGGGAGAAATCTCAGACGAATTCCTGATAAAAACTGGTGTCCGGCAAGGAGATGGAGCTCGTCCAAGATAAGTTGATGAGGGAATGGGAAAAAGAACTGAAAGCACAAAATAGCTGGAACCCAGTAAACATTGGGACACAAAAAAACAAGCTTGAAATTCCATGCTTAGCCTTCGCGGATGACCTGACCCTTTTGTCCAGGGATGAAGTCACAGCAATAAAGCAAGTAGAAATTCTCCAAGAATGTGCCAGAAAATCGGACTTCATATCACCTTCCAGAAAACTGAGTTATTCTGTGCAAAACTAGACATCCATAGTCTCAATAGAAAATACGGACAAATCAACAGAGTCACTCACTTCAAATACCTGGGCGAAATCCATGAACCAACCGGGCAAGAGAAAATAGCCCAAAAACTCAGAAGAGGGAGAACAAGAGAAATCTGCAACAAAAAATGTATGTCTCTCCACGTTAAGATTAAACATTACAATACTGTAATCAAACCTAAGGCTTTATATGCAGGGGAAACTCTAACGCTTCATAGAAAAGGCGAGCTGGAAAATATCCTAAAAGAAGAGCGAAAAATCATGAGAAAAATTTTAGGACCAAGACACGGGAGAAAGGTACCGCCTCCAAACCCGGAAATCCACAGAAAAATTATCTAATATTGCGGCAGACCTCAGGAAAAGAAGGCTAAAATTTTATGGACATGTTAAGAGGCTTCCAGAAACCAGACTAACCCACCAAGTTCTTGAAAGAGTTGATAAGCTGAAGAATTTTCCTTGGATACAACAAACAAAAGCGGACATGAAAAACGCACAAATCCAACCTGAAGACATTTTGAATCGAAATATATATAGAAATAAAATTGACAAGTGGGCAGTTACTCCAGAGAATGAAGTACCAAAAAAGAGCAAGTATCAAGTGGACGGAAGAAAGGAAGAGGAATTTTAGTCGTCAACAGATGAAAGCATCCTGGATCCTCCGCAAACGAAATCAGAAATAAAGCTTCGTGTGTTCAGAAAGGGACCATTCACGCATAATATTAATAATAATAATAATAATAATAATAATAATAATAATAATAATAATATTGAAATTGAAATTGGTTTTACGTCCCACTAACAACTATCACGGTTTTCGGAGACGCCAAGATGCCGGAATTTTGTCCCGCAGGAGTTCTTTTACGTGCCAGTAAATCTATCGACACGAGGCTGACGTATTTGAGCACCTTCAAACAACAGCTGACTTATCTGGATCTCACCTACCAAGCTGGGGTCAGAAGGCCAGCGCTTCGACCGTCTGAGCCACTCAGCCCGGAGTTAGTACATTTGAGCACCTTCATATACCACCGGACTGAGTAGGGATCGAACCCGCCAATTGGAATTAAAAGCCCAGCGCTCTACCGTGAGAGGCATTCAGTCCCACATAAAGATCTGATCACCACCCTGTTTCGAGAAAATCTACCGTATAGTTCGCGAAATATCGGCATTCCACAGAATAAGATTACAGCCAAATAGCGACGAAGAAAACAGATGTTTTCAGAGCAAGTTTAGAATATATAATGTTTGGCAAACCACAAATGAGTGTGTGTGTATGGGAGGCTAATGCATTATGCACCCCAATGACGCAGCTTCCGACCTGCCTGGAGCACGATGCGGATGAGGAAGAACGTAAATATTAAAACTGATAGAAAGTTGTAAAAATTACTGCGCGAAATTAAAAAAAAGCCAGAATGGAACTTTTCCTAGGAGAAGGGCTGTAATAAACAAAAACAAACAAAAACGATCAGTTGGAAGGAAGACTTGTATACCATACCATACCATACCATACCATACCATACCATACCATACCATACCACATGGCACTACAGCCCTTGAAGGACCTTGGCCTACCAAGCGACCGCTGTTCAGCCCGAAGGCCTGCAGATTGCGAGGTGTCGTGTAGTCAGCACGACGAATCCTCTCGGCCGTTATTCTTGGCTTTCGAGATCGGGGTCGCTATCTCACCGCAGAACGCTCCTCAGTTCTAATCACGTAGGCTGAGTGGACCTCGAACCAGCCCTCAGGTCCAGGTAAAAATCCCTGATCTGCCCGGGAATCGAACCCGGGGCCTCCGGGTAAGAGGCAGGCACGCTACCCCTACACCACGGGGCCGGCTCAGACGTGTATACAGAAGCTAAGTTAGATACAAGCCGAGGCAAGAAAATAAGATACACCACTTAAGATATCACAATCTCAGATTCATTTTTATTCATATTTTAACAATTTGCTTTACGTCGCAGAAACACAGATAGGTCCTATGGCGACGATGGGACAGTAATGGGAAGGAAGCAAACGTGGCTCTAATTAAGGTACAGCCCCGGTATTTGTCTGGTGTGAAAATACGAAACCACGGAATATGATCTTCATGGATGCCGACAGTGGGGTTCGAACCCACTATCTCCCGAATGTATGCTGGCAACTAGGTGAACAAACTCATCAGTCACTCGCTAGGTTTTTATATTTTTATAACGCTCACCGTGTAAGTATGCTTCCAAACCTATAGACTACTCCACAGTGTTTCGTGAACCTCTTATTGTTGTTCACGCCATACAAAATATGTTAGTTTAAACATTCGAATTTCCCACAATTAATAGTAATTATGTGCCTTTGTTTGAATTGTTTGGAAATTTATATACCTTGCTGTGTAATGATTATCACTTCATGTCTTCCGCCGAAATGCAGTCAGAGAGATACAAATGAAATGGAGCCGCCAGCGCTCAGTGTCAAGCGGCCAGGTTAGTTTATTTCACCTACTATAAATTATTTTTAAGAATTATAAGAACACATCCCTTTACCCATTATTATTATTATTATTATTATTATTATTATTATTATTATTATTATTATTATTATTATTTTGCCTGTTCCCCTATCGGGCGCGTCCCAGGTGGCGGATCGGGGGGCTCGCCGGACTTGTCCAGAGGGCTTGAGGGAAATAAAATACCTCTCGCGGACAAAAAACAGGCACAGCCAGGAAACATCTTGAGGCAACCTCTGCGGCTCAACACCTTAGTTGTAACTATGAGATTGACAAAGATCAATCTCCCCATTATCTTCAACTTACTAGCATGATGGCAACGTCAGTTAATGATACTACTACCCCAGGCCCTAGTATTCATACTAGGTTTTCTCGGTCATCGGATTCTGGGGGACCGAGAACATCATGCGGGAATGTATCAGAGCTTCCCAAATCTCTTCTCCCAAAGGAAAAACATTTTATTGGCATCAACACGCTTCGCAAAATTTGAAAGTCGAAGCACTTAAGAGACACATTAGACCAACTCAACATCCAAATTCTGGCACTCCAAGAAACTAGGTACAATGACGAAAATCATTTTGAACCAGGAAACTATAGAATTTATAGAATTTATAAAGGTAAACCAGCTACCCTCCTCCCTAACAAAATATTGCAATTTGGCACTGGTTTTGCAGTGAGAAAAAATATCACAAGCTCGGTATTATACTTTACATCTCCTTCTGAAAGAATTTCGCTAATGACAATCAAATCAGGAAACAAAGCTTATACACTAATCAATGCACATGCACCTACAAACAATTACAATCAAAGAGACCCACAGAAGGTAGATGACTTCTGGGAATTACTAGAAGAAACTACAGCCAAAATTCCAAAACATCATGTCAAAATTCTGCTGGGGGACTTCAATGCACAAATTGGCAAAGAGAAGAAATTTAGGACCACTGTAGGACTTTACCCTGCTCACAAAAGAACCAATAAAAATGGAGAGCGTTTAGTTGGCTTCTGCGAGAATTTCGATATAAAATTGATGTCAAACCATTTTCTGGCACTTCCACAAAAGAAAATGACATGGAAATCCCCGAACATGCATTTAGGAGAATTTCAACTAGACCATGTGGCTATTTCCAAGAAAAACCAAAAAGAAATTATGAACGTTAAAGTCAAAAAGGGAGTTATTGACTCCGACCACCACCTATCTCTTGTTAAAGTAAAGTTTCAACCCAACAGGAAGAAAACCAAAACAATCAGAAACCGAAGAATCAATACTGAATTTCTGAGACAGAACTCAGACAATTTCCTTGCGAATATCTCCAACGATACTCCTTCAAACTGGCTAGAACTCAAGGACACACTCTTGAAAGCTTCACAAAACATCAGCAACCCCCAAGAAAACGCAAACACAGGTGGTGGACCATAGGAGTCAGAATTAGGTCCTGGCTAAACTGTCCCATAAAACTTATCAAAATCGTGATGAATTCTTCAAAACACAGAAACAAACCTCAAAAATCATCAGATCTGAAAAACGAAAATATGATCAAAACAGACTGGCAGAAATCGAAGATGATTTCAAGAAAAACAATACACGGAACTTCTACAGAACATTCAGAGAAGAATTATCCAATTACCAGGTACCTAGTCTCTGTTTCAAACGTACAGATGGGACTTTGGAAACAAGTAATAAGGGAAATTTGAACTCCTAGCAAACCATTTCATGGACCTTTTAAACTGTGAATCTCCGAAAGAACAATTCACCCTTGAAAAACAAACACCTAATCCAGATTCAGAACCACACACATTGCAAGAAGTCAAACAAATAATCAGAGATTTAAAAGACAACAAAGCACCAGGAGAAGATGGAATAATCGCTGAAATGTTGAAAATTAGTTGTGACAAACTGGCCCAGAGTATTTAAACAATCTTACAAGACATCTGGTTTTCTGAAGAAATTCCGGAGGATTGGAAATGTGCATTGATTCACCCACTTCATAGGAAAGGAGACAAATCAGATATTAATCACTACAGAGGAATTTATCTCCTATCACTTGTATATAAAATCTTCTCTAAAGCTCTACTTAATAAATTATAGAAACAAACAGACCACCTGATCGGAGATTATCAGGCTGGATTCCGAAAAGGGAGATCCTGCGCAGAACAAATCCTAAACCTAAAAACCATACTACAGATTCGCAAAACCAAACAAACAGTAATCACCTTTGTTGACTTCAAAAAGGCGTATGATTCCATAGATCGGCATACCCTGTTCAACATACTAGAGGAATTTCAAGTCGACAGGAAAACAAGGGAATTGATTAAACAAACTCTGACCAACACAACATCAAAAGTTAAGTTCTTGGAAGAAATATCTGAACCGTTCGAAATCAGAACTCGTGTCCGACAGGGAGATGGACTATCCCCACTACTATTCAATTTAGTTTTGGAAAAAGTGATTCGTGAATGGAGAAAAGAAACTAAAGGTATACACATTGGAAGACTTCTTAAAGACAAAATTCACCTTGATTGCTTAGCTTTCGCAGATGACCTTGCGATCCTTTCGAACAACAGACAAGAAGCAATCCACTCCATAGAAAAATTGCATGAAATAGCTGCAAAAACCGGACTTCAAATTTCATTTGAAGAGACACAGTTTATGGAAGGAACTAAATCAAGATTCGACAATCAACCATTAATCACCAAATGTGGAATAATTTCCCAAGTAGACAAATTCAAGTATCTAGGTGAAATTACTCAGCCAGCAGGGTTAAATCAGGAAGCTAACAAAGAAAGAACTGCTAAACTGCAAAGGGCTTACAAAATCACATGGAACAGATACAACAAAAGATGTATATCAAAAAATGCAAAACTACGGCAGTCATCAAACCAGAGGCACATTATGCATCTGAAACACTGATCACTGTCGGCAGGTCACAAATGAAAAGCATTGAGAAACAAGAGAGGAAAATTCTCGAAAATGGAATTTGGATGAAAAAGAAACCACACGAAATTTTTCAATTCACAGAAAAAATCACAGATACCATCAGAAAGAGACTTACGGGACACCTACACAGAATGGGTAACAACAGGCTGACAAAGAAAATCCTAAATCTAGCTCTAACCCTGAAAATCCACAACAATTTGTTAGCAGAAATTCATGAAGATCTACAAGAAATGGGTATTGAGGACGAAACCATTCAAGATAGAATAAAATTTAGAAGCTTGGTAAACAAACATAAATTTGCAGAGAAACCAACAAGAAAAAATACAGGCTCGACAGAAACACACAGAAAGGAACACAGTGAAAAAATGAAGAGATATTGGGAAGAAAAGAGGAAGAAACATTGTGCAAAATAAGTTCAAACGCGCTCCACAGTTTGGCACAACGAATCAAAAAAAAAATCTTGATGAGTATTTTACTGTACACTAAATTCATAACCACAGTTTTACAGCTAAACTTCTAAAAATCGAATTGAGGCTGGATAAACATTGAATAAAAAGTGCTAGGTTTGATCTGTGAATGCTCGGATGGACACAAGCATTAATTAAGTGGCACAGTGAAATCGCCCGTTCGCTATAACGCCAAAGAGCACCGTAACTGGACACAGAACGAAAGCTCCAGGGTATTATGGAGCGACGGAAGCAAATTTAATATGATGTCATCTGATGGTATTCAATATGTTCGTCGCCATAGACATAAAAGATACTATCCACGCTAACAGGTTCCTACTATAAAACATGGAAGTGGGAACGTCATGGTCTGGGGATGCTTCCCGCCTAAGGGCGTAGGTCCCTTAGTGTGGATTGATGGTATAATGAAGGGTCCTGACTACAAGGATATCTTGGACAAGCATATGTTATCATTTACTAGAAAAAATATGCATTGACAATGGAGTTTTCAACATGACATTGATCCCAAACATCGATGTAAATGTGTAAAGGTTTACGTGCAAATGCAGAAGATAACGTTCTTGCCATGGCCAAGTTAAAGTCCGAATTTAAATCGAATAAAATATATATGGGAGCTGCTGAATACGGGTGTAAGGACATTATGCAAATAAAGTGGAGTTCTTTAAAAGTTTTGATATATGAAGTGTTCAAATCTTTAAAGAAAAATAAATAGATCATTATTGATTTCATGCCTGCGAGATGTGATGCTGTGATACAAGCAAAAGGCAATGCAAGGAGATATTAGTTGCCACAGTCAGAAAATGAACACTTGCTTGATTTATTTGTCCAAAACGTCATTGTCAAAACATTTCTTTCTGTTTCACAATTCAGTTTTGTTACAAATAATATTCTTCTACCTTTAAAAGGTTAGTTTGTTTTGGTGTATGTTAACTTGGACTCGACAACGGGCAAATGAAAGAAAAAAAATCGCTTTTAGTGCTTGGGTAGAACGCGTAAATAGCCGAGAGTAGTATTTAACTTACGATTCTGTTTAATATCTCAACTGACAGATAAAAGAGGGGGCTACCTGTAAAAAAAAAAAAAAGAAAACCTGAAACGTAGCTTTCATGAATAGCGCTTCAAAGGCAAAATTTGTGCTAAATATGTGTCGTCACACCCATACCATGTTATAACATGGCGCTATGTTGACTCGCGCGCTCAGTTCAAGGTTGATTTTCTCAAACATCACTTTAATTTGAATGTTGCGCCGAGCAAATATCCCGGCACATCAGACAATTCATCCACTGATCTTATTTTACTACTAATATTACTTCCGATCTCTTAAATTATGCACCGGGCGAGTTGGCTGTGCGTTCAGGGGCGCGCTGCTGTGAGCTGTCATCGAGCTTGGGTTCGAGCCCCACTGTCGGCAGCCCTGAAGATGGTTTTCTGTGGTTTCCCATTTTTACACCAGGTTGTACCTTAATTGAGGCCACAGCCGCCTCCTTCCCTTTTTAGGCCTTTCCTATACCATCGTTGCCATAAGACCGATTTGTATCGGTGCCACGTAAAGCCAATTCTAAAAAAATCTTAAATTATGTCTCTTACTTCTTTTATATACCTTTGCTGGCAGGACCTAGTGTTTACAGTGCACAATGTCTTCTGGTATAAGCTAGAGCAATTTTGTTACTTTCATCGATCTGTCTCTCTCTTATCGTTGGCTTTGACAATATGAAAGTGACTGAGGTATGAGTGATGCTAGTAATGCCAATCCTTATGCAGCCAATCCCTGCTATGAATGGTGTGAAAATGTTGCTCATAGGGTCGGTTGGTGTATGCATTTCAGTGGGCTTGGCAGACTGATATGTAATAGCAACTCTGGCTCGGTGAGGAAAGCAACGGGAAACTATCTCACTCCTCATTTCCCTAGTACGGCTCTTCAGTGATGCCTAGGCCATCTATGACAGCTGATGGCAGAGCTGTTGGGGATCCCACCAGCGGAATCGCAGACCCGGAGATAATCTACACCGAGTATTACCCACATTCCAAGCGTATCCTCAAAACTCTGCGGCCATTACAGTAGTAACGGCCTACCGCCAATTTTTTTTTGTTGTTCATATTTTTTACTATTTGATTTACGTCGCACCGACACAGATAAGTCTTATGGCGACGATAAGACAGGAAAGAGCTAGGGCTGGGAAGGGAGCGGCCGTGGCCTTAATTAAGGTACAGTCCCAGCACTTGCCTGGTGTGAAAATGGGAAACCACGGAAAATCATGTTCAGGGCTGCCGACAGTGGGGTTCGATCCCACTATCTACTGGATACTGGCCGCACTTAAGCGACTGCAGCTATCAAGCTCGGTGTGTTCATAATTTATGTTATGTCTTGTATATGAGGCAAAACAATGCTGTGAATAAAACTATTGCACAGAACGTTGTTGTCAAAACACTTATGAACGCTACTGTATACTCTGTGTACATTCGTAACTTTCTACTTTCTTCTTTTACCGGGCGAGTTGGCCTGACCCACTGTCGGCAGCCCTGAAGATGGTTTCCGTGGTTTCCCATTTTCACACCAGGCAAATGCTGGGGCTGTACCGTACCTTAATTAAGGCAACTGCCGCATCAATCCAACTCCTAGGCCTTTCCTGTCCCTTCGTCACCATAAGACCTATCTGTGTCGGGTGCGACGTAAAGCAACTTAAAGAAGCGATTTTAATGTTCCCGGTGTAAGACAGTTTCAGAGTCGACTGAAAGTAATGTTCTACTAATAGTGTGTAGCTCTTCGAAATCGTAGGAAATTGATCTATCTCATCTGGAGTAATCGAGTGTGACTGTGGCATGAATCTCTAAGACTGCGCGCTCGATCTTAGCATGCAAATTAGTGAGAGCGGGCGCGCGCGGCTCATCAAAGTGGCCGGCGTTGCGACTCAATTAAAGCCAAGTAAGGGGGAGGAAATGAGCTCCCTTTGATTCGGACATGTTGGCTTCCCCCGCTAATTGGAAGAACCTCCCCTCCTGCCCATATCTGAATAGAAATGAGTCTGCCGCTAATTATTACGGCTTGGCTACTTCCTCTCTTGCTAAACGGTCACTTTTCTCACCATCTCCCCCACCTTGATCACCGCTAGCCATGTACATATCCCACCACGAGTTCGAGATTCTCTCGGGATATTCCAGGTCCCCTCGTGTACTACTCATGTTCCATTTCTCTCTGTCATTGCACGCTGTTAACAAGTACTTGTCGAGATACATGAAAGATTATTCCTTTCACCACTTTGAAGTTCAACAAACACCCAGTATCGATCAAAATACAAAACAAAATAAGCAAAAGAAAACCATTTCCTTACTGGCAATAAGATCTTTAGAAAAGTGAAAAGTAAAGACTTCATCTACTCTTGAACTCGGCATCAAGTAGTATACAGTGTAAAAGAGTTATATCTACATTCGGCTGTCTTCAGGGCTTCCCACAGTGGGGTTCGAACCCACTATCTCCCGAATGCAAGCTCACAGCTGCGCACCACCAACCGCACGGCTAACTCGCTCGTGAAAACAACTTTAAATTGCCATCACAGGTTCTAGTGATTTCCCTCTAATCGCGTGCCCTTCGATAGAGCTATCTGAGGATCTAATCAGTCTCCACGTGGGAGATTTAATAGACAGATACAGCGTTCATTGACTGGTTGTCTTCCAGGACATTTCTTTGGGGTCTACAACGACATTAATAGAGCTGCGCGAGGGCAGTTAAGAAATTACATGATACACAAGATCGCACATACTGTTACTCAAAATTGTTCCTACCGCAACGAACATTTACAGCCAAAACAGCTGCCACTCAGTGGGCCAATAGGGACTATTATTATCAACGGGTGTTGTTTGCTTACTATATACCGTATATTTATTTTTCTTATACATGATTATGATTTGTAAACAGCTAAGGAATTTGACAAATCCATCACTTAACGTATAGGCCATGCATTCTTTAAGTAAAGTGCTTTTTTTTTTCTTTTTCCTTCGAAGTTGTGTCACAAAGAGCCGGTCAAGAAACCTCCTTCGACCACAGTCAATGCGATGCAGTGAGCATGCTTTTCCCGTCTGAAGGTCTGCCTAGCAATTCAGGCGTAAATTGCAGCACGTATGGATTGTGTAGCCATTAGCGGTGCGCACTGCATTCCCTTATTCGATTCTCTAATTGGGAAATAGATTTAGTTTACAATTGGTTTAGCATACATTTACCCATCCTTTATGCTTACTGGGCAAACAGATAGAGGGAGTGTCGAATACCGCAGTGTGAGCACGTGGATCGACAGCCAGACCTTCAAGAGATAACTTAGAAAGCAATTTGGAGCGTGCCATCTGACGTCAGTATCATACTCACAAAGTAATTTGAAAATGATCAACATTTCTGAAGACATAAACATGAAATTCGGGATGTAGTTGATACAAATAAGTGTACAGATTAAAATATGAACGTTTGTACATTTCTTACGACAGGAAGTGATCGGCTAAAAAACAGCCTGCCCCCGAGTACGGTCGAAAGAAAACAGAACATTATCACTCAGATTTCTTGGCTAGTACATGGAAGGATGCACTTATACCATTTTATAACCAGTTTAAATTACACCATTTAGGCTTTTATTTTTAATTTGTTCATTTATATTTGTAACTTATGATTTCAGAAATTTGTTATTCGTTTGTATTCTGGCATTAGTCAATAAACGATTTATCTATAGCGTCCAAAATATGGCACCTGTAATCCTGTAATGAATGCCTCACGAGAGATCTCATTTGACCTTTTGATGAATAACCCATGTGTTTGTCTCCTCGGCTGTCCTTCCCCAACACCCGAGCTCAAATGCATCAATATTCTTCCTATCTCGCTTCCTTATAGTCCAGCTTTAACCACCGTATGTAGGTATAGGAAAGACCAATGACATAACCTTAACTGTAGTATGCAAAGATACATCTGAACACTTTAAGATCTTATCCAGGCCATTGAATGCTGCTCTTTCAAGGGCAATTCTTCGGCGAATTTCTGAACTGCTTGAACCAATTCTACTGACGGTTGATCCCAACAAACAAACTATTCACCTCTTTGATTACACTTTCTGAAATTTAAATTATTTCAGGGACTCAGCTACGGGATAATCAGTGTCAAATATTGCACATTTCGTACTGTCCTATGGTGTTTCGGAATAAAATATTTACTGCCTTACTCTTTAATATACTTTTGTCCTAGGGGCGTGATAGCCGAGTCATATCGTCATAGGCTTCTCTCTAAGACAATCGCGGTCAGAATCCCGGCCAATGGATGTGGGATTTTGTGGAATGTAGAGTTACTTCCCTGTAGTCATGAGTCTCATGGCTACCACAACGATATCAGCAATTACATAAAACTACATGCATTTTTGCAGTCCACACTTACCAATAAGTATGTCTGTTGGTATTATGGTAGGAAAGTGATATTCAGCGTTCAGAGTAATTTCTACAGGATGTGCCCCTTACGCCGTATTTATGTGTCAAGAAATGTACCCGATGTTTCAGATACATTATCCGCAGCAGAATGAGTGGTCTACCTGATCCGCTGCAGGGGCTTCTAATGCGATACGCAAAACGACTACACGCATTAGCGTAGAGTCAGATATGTCGCCGAATGTTGCAGGGGCTGTATCATATTCGCAGCTCCTTCAGCAGTCTGGAAGCAATAAGGGGCATCACTCACCGGGATAAGGGTCATTGGCCGACAACCATATCACGATCAAAGAAATCGTAATCGGCCCTAAGCTCCTCTCCACGAGTTGAAGGAAGCCAGCCAAAGTAAGTAAAGTAAAATATGTTAACTAAGATTATATGAACTTTAACGAAATGGAGTGCCATAAATTAGTCAACCCTTCAAAATTCCAACCACATTAGTCGGGAATGAACATTTATTGATAATATGGGCCGGTTATACACTTTTGAACACTTCACAGACCTAGCTCAGAACCATCTGTCTGAGATATGTTATTAGTTTTTACTAGTGTTTTAACGTCGCGCTAACACACCGACAGTTTTCGGCGAGGCAAGGATGGAAAAAAAGCAAGGATTGGGAAGGAAGTTCACAATTTCCTTTACGTCGCATCAACATAGGTCGGTCTCAAGGCGAAGATGGGATAGGAAAGGGCTAGGAGTGGGAAGGAAGTAACCGTGGCCTAAATTAGGTACAGCCTCGGCATTTGTCTGGTGTGATAATGGGAAATCCAGGAAACCCATATTCATGGCTGCCGGTAGTGGGGTTCGAACACACTATTGCCCGAATGCCAACTGACAACTGCATGATCCTAACCACACAGTCTACTCGCTCGGACATAATAAAATTCCCAGTGAAAGGCAAAATTTTCCAAGTTTATGACATTTCGAAGCAATTTGTTCGGGTTGTGTAAGAATGGCATGGTAAAAGATGGGACGGCTGTACTTTTTTGATGCTGTTTCGATTTATAGAACTTGAATATCTGAAAATTCTTGTTTAGGAGTTAAAAAACTGAAACAGTGAAAATACTAATTTTAAGGCAAATAAGTAGAAATTCTCGTGAACTGCGTATATTCCTATCCATATGTACTGCACGCCCAGTCTTAACATTCTATACAGCACGCGTGAAGCGTAGTGTATTTCGTTGAGAAGTACTCTTCAAATAATGAGGTTCGTCAAGAGCCAATGTATGCACGAATAACTCCCCGTACTATTTACATCACTCGCTACTTTTATCCTTTTCGTCCCCTTCCCTAAAGCCAGGCATCAGCTGAAGTAAACAAAACTCAGATATCAAAATATGGAAGTATCAGCTCATAAGTATCAGACATTTAACATTTAAAAAATATTGAAGTATTCCCACAGTCCGTACCATTGGCTGAATAGTCAGCGTTGAGGCGTTCGGTTCAGAGGGTCCCGGGTTCGATTCTCGGCCGGGACGGGGATTTTAATCACGTCTGATCCTTCTGGCTCGGGGACTGGATGTTTGTAATTGTCCCGACACCTCCCTCTTCATACTCTGACAACACACTACGCTGCCAACCACCACAGAAAGACACAATAGTGATTACATCGTCCATATGGGTTTGGCGTCAGGAAGGGCATTTGGCCGTAAAACAGGGCTGTATCGACATCCGCAACACAGTTCGCACCCAGGACCCCATAGATGCGGGACAAACGGTAGAAGAAGAAGAAAAGGAAGAATTGAATGCTACGACAGTGAGGTAGAAAAATGATGGTCACCACTTGTTCTGCTTCCTAACTTTTTTAATTATTTGCGGTCGGTAGATTTGGTCCAGTTGTG
The DNA here is from genome assembly GCF_040414725.1 of Anabrus simplex. Taxonomy (NCBI): domain Eukaryota; kingdom Metazoa; phylum Arthropoda; class Insecta; order Orthoptera; family Tettigoniidae; genus Anabrus; species Anabrus simplex. The sequence goes on along the minus strand of NC_090265.1, from coordinate 651,540,103 downwards.
TGTAAATTAAGTGGTGTGTATGAAGAAGAAATGCCTTTGCTGGCAGGATGTAGTGTTTACAGTGCACTAAGTCTTCTGGTATGGGCTAGAATAAATTTGTTACTTTCATTGACCTGTCTCAGTCTCATCCTTGGCTTTGGCAATATGAAAGTGACCGAGGTATGAGCGATGCCAGTAATGTCCGTCCTTATGCAGCCAGTCCCTGTCATGAATGGTGTGAAAATATCGCTTATAGGGTCAGTTGGTGCATGCATTTCAGTGGGCTTAGCAAACTGATATGCAATAGCAACTTCTGGCTCAGTGAGGAAAGCAACGGGAAACTACCTCGCTCCTCACTACCCTAGTAGGCCTCTTCACTGAGACCTAGGCTATCTATGACAGCTGTTGGTGGAGCTGTAGTGGATCAAACCGGCCTTCGGGCTGAATACCCAACATGAAGAAGAACGCAAAAAAACCAGACCCTATGCCAATTAATCAGGCGGGGTTAAAATCTCCAGCTCGACTGGGAATCAAACGCAAAACTTTCTCAATCGAAGCCCCCGACTCTGACAGTTCAGCCAAGGAGCCGGGTGTCAATTTCCCCTCCCCCAAAATAATTTTAGTTCAGCTTTAAAAATCCCTTTTCCGTAAACTCCACTGGTTTCGAGCTGAAGACGTCAATGTGCCTTTTGAATGAGCTGATATTGCGAACTGTTTTATATTTAGATTAATCTGTATAGAATGAAATAAAACATAAATTAGATGCACGAGATATAATGAATCTTAAACTAGTGTTTTACAACAATTAATAATAAAATAACACCTCGCACGTTCTAATAATTTAGAAGACCAGCAACACTTAATATCACGACGGATAACTGTGGGGGAAGAAAAATGTGTCAAATTTCCTTTTGCGAAAATCAAATGGTCATAAATGTGCCTTTCAATAAATGAAATTCAAATTGATCGATTTATTTATTTATTTATTTGCATCTTACGAATGGTTTTAGAGACATATCTGCACGGAATTTGGAGCCGGCAAGGGTAGGATTCAGTGAATCGAAAGGAGAAATCTGGCTCAGGGCCTATGAAACTGTCACGAATGAAATTATTTCTCTAGAGTATGACGAGATGAGGCCTCTGTGATAAAAGAGCCTTCCGTATGTGTCTCAGTCATGGCCATTCATCAATACTTCACATGACAGCCTGCACGGTTGCTAGGTAACATCGCGTCACAATTCTTGTATCGATTATTTCGTATGCACATTTTCAAATGATCCCCAGCCACAAGAAATGTATTAATGCATATACTTATGTATGTTTAGTCCTCAGCCCGAAGGCTGGTTGGATCCTCAACAACTCCGCCATCAGCTGTCATAGATGGCCTAGCCATCACTGAAGAGGCGTACTAGGGAAATGAGGAGTGAGGTAGTTTCCTGTTGCTTTCCTCACCGAGCCAGAAGTTGCTATTACATATCAGTTTGCCAAGCCCACTGAAATGCATGCACCAACCGACCCTACGAGCAACATTTTTACACCATTCATAGCAGGGACTGGCTGCAGAAGGAATAGGATTACTAGCGTCGCTCATACCTCAGTCACTTTCATATTGTCAAAGCCAAGGATAAGACTGAGACAGATGTATGAAAGTAACAAATTGCTCTACCCTATACCAGAAGACATAGTACACTGTAAACACTAGGTATTGCCAGCAAAGGCATTACACAACAACAACAATAATGATAATAATAATAATAATAATAATAATAATAATAATAATAATAATAATAATAATAATAATAAAATGGCGCATGTCCTCTGAAGAGGCCTGGTGCAGGTTCTTCCAGCTGACGCCGTATAGGAGACCTGCGCATCTGTGAGGATGGGGCCCTACTTATGATGAATTCTAATAATGAAGATGAGATACAGACCAGGCCCCGAGCCATCGGAATTAACCAATGAAAGTAAAATCCCCGACACGGCCGGGAATCGGACCCGGGACCCCTGGACCGAAAGCCAGCGCGCTAATCATTTAGCCAAGGAGACGAACGTATATATCATAATAGACTGTTATGACTTGCAGCGTTCAGTCTGCGTGCCTCTGTGAATTTACTACACGCCTCCTCAATCCTCTTTTTGTAATTACCTGTGTGGCCTCGTTTAGTTCCATACTTCTTATCTTTAAATCATCGTCGTCTTGGTCTCCCTCTACTTCTCTTACCCTCCATGACCGAGATCATTATTCTCCTAGGTAACATTCCCTCTTCCATTCGCCTCCACCAAACGAAGCCGGTTTATGCATACCATTTCATCCATCGAGTTCATCTCCTCATTGCAAGCACCCGTCTGCCATTATTCCCACCTGTCTGTACCAGCGGTGGTTCGTGATATGGACTACTGTAGTCAAGTCCTAGACCGTGGGCCACGGGCAACGGCTGAGTGGCCTAGTAAGTGGTCCTGAGGGTCGGGATACCGGTTGCTATGGAATAGGAGTGGGCATCTCTGATATATTCTGAGTCATGGCCCTCCTTGTGCTCAGGCTGCTAGGCCTAACGAAGAGGACAGATTTTCACTGCGAGTATGTGTAAGTAGGGTGACATCCTACTTCATATTATTTAGGTACCGACCTCAGAATATTTTAAGCAAGACCTCGGATCGATGGGAGTAGCGGTGTCCCACTTCCATTTGACAGACGAGGGACTCCTTGAAAATAATAATAATAGTAATAATAATAATATCCCTCGGAGGCCACTCTACAAATTTATAGAAATTGAAGAGCAAGACAGGAAAATTCTCCGGAAAATTTATGGTCTCACGAGAGAAAGTGGAATGTGGATTAAGAGGAAAACAGCGGACCTCTACTCATTAAGTGACAGGTTCACTGATGCCGTGCGCAAGAGACGCCTGAAATTCTATCTATAGAATGGACAGCGACAGACTCACCAAAACATTATTTAAAGTAATCAACTCAAAGAAAGTAAAAATAAACTGGCCAGAAGAAACCAAGGCGGGCCTCCAAGAAATGAATATCACGGATAGTAGCCAAGCACAAATTCGTGGAGAAACCTAAAAAGAAAAGTGGTAGGAAATGATCCACAGAACGCAAGATGCAAAACAGTGCATTCATGAAGAGATTTTGGGAAGATAAGAAGGCGAAAACCATCAGACCAACGAACAAGTTCAAACACGCTCTTTGAATTGGCATAAAGAAGACATGTATGTATGTATGTATGTATGTATGTATGTATGTATGTATACAAATTTATAGAAATTTGTTTATATGTTTAGTCCTCGGCCCGAAGGCTGGTTGGATCCTCAACAGCTCCGCCATCAGTTGTCATAAATGGCCTAGGCATCACTGAAGAGGCGTACTTGGGAAATGAGGAGTGAGGTAGTTTCCCGTTGCTTTCCTCACCGAGCCAGAAGTTGCTATTACATATCAGTCTGCCAAGCCCACTGAAATGCACGCACCAACTGACCCTATGAGCAACATTTTCATACCATTCATAGCAGGGACTGGCTGTATAAGGAATGGCATTACTAGCATCACTCATACCTCAGTCACTTTCATCTTGTCAAAGCCAAGGATAAAGCTGAGACAGATCAATGAAAGTAACAATATTGCTCTAGCCCATACCAGAAGACATAGTGCACCGTAAACACAACGTCCTGCCAGCAATGGCATAAAGAAGACATAAGAAATAAATAACTCCTTTTGAAATTTTCGGAGACGCTGATATGCCGAAATTTTGTCCTGTTGGAGTTCTTCTACGTGTCAGTAAATCTACCAGCATGAGTCTGGCGTATGTGAACTTAGGCTCAGAAGGCCAGTGCCCTATTTGAAACAAGGTCTGGCGTACGTTTATAGACTTAGGATTTCGTAACATTCAGATGTGAATCAAACAGCAATCCGAAGATAGTGGAAGAAAGCAGTAGCGTAAGCAGGATCGACAGATGGGGGGGGAGTTATAGTTAACAATGATGGTAGAACATAACGAAGGGGCTTGTGCGTGTGGTGCGCGCAGCGTGCGTAAAATTATGCCGTTGATACAAGTGAATTATGTTGAAATTCAGATTGCAGTACCGGTACACTACAAAATCATACATTAAAATACAGAATAAAAACCATCCACCTCTGTGGTATACTGGTTAGCGTAATTAGCTGCCACCCCCGGAAGTCCAGGTTCGATTCCCGGCTCTGCCACGAAATTTGAAAAGTGATACGAGGGCTGGAACGGGGTCCACCTAGCCTTGAGAGGTCAACTGAGTAGAGGTGAGTTCGATTCCCACCTCAGCCATCCTCGAAGTGGTTTACCGTGGTTTTCCACTTCTTTGCAAGGCAAATGGCGGGATGGTACCCAAATTAAGGCCACGGCCACTTCCTTTCCTCTTCCTTGCCTGTCCCAATATTCCCATCCCACCACAAAGTCCCTGTTCAGCATAGCAGGTGAGGCCGCCTGGGCGAGGTACTGGTACTCCTCCCCAGTTGTATCCATACGACCTAAAGTCTCGCGCTCCAGGACACTGCCCTTGAGGTGGTAGAGGTGGGATCCCTCGCTGAATCCGAGGAAGAAACCAACCCTGGAGGGTAAACGGATTAGAAAGAAAGAAAGATAGAAAGAAAGAAAGAAGGAAAGAGGGAATAAGAACCATGTGTACAGGGTCAAGAGTTTAACAGCGAATGGTAGCCTATGTCCAGATTAGAATCTAAAATCCGACTTTCTAGGTTCCTTAGAAAATGAATTAAACAGATCTAATGATTTTACAATTATGTTACTGTGAATGTTCAAAAGAGTCAACACATTAGTCGACTTTCTCTTGTTTATTGTCCGTTTCTGTTTTTCTTCTTCTGTAAAAAATCCATTGGGATGGGGGGGTGTTTGTCTAACCACCAGTAACGCCCCCTTGGCTACGCCCCTAGTAGACATTCGTAACTTTGCAAACACCTTGAAGTAGCTAGGAGAAATATGGAAGAAGCGGGTTCTTAAGCGAATAATTAAGGCTGCGACGAAGTAGCACTGCATAGTGACGGAAATGGGCGAGGCTTGGGACCGAATCAATATATGTTTCCGAAAACTATCGGGCCGAGAGAGGACCAACCCGCGCTGCGTGTGTGAATGTGAGGGTGGGGTGTTGCAGGGCGTGGCAGGGACCACGCCGGCCGGGCCGCACGTACCAGGTAAGCTTTAAAAACGTCCACAGCGTTCGGAGGTGATGGACCCATACCTTCTGTGGATAATTGACATTTTTCCACGCAACGCAGGACACACCTCCAATTTCACTTCTGCATCCAATATTTGCATTTCTTGCCTTCAGATTTCGGTCTTTAAAAAAAATCTCAAGATCCAACTTTTGGACCATGTAACATTTTGTCGGAATGAGTGGCTCAGACGGTTGAGGCGCTGGCCTTCTCACATGAACTTGGCAGGTTCGATCCTGGCTCAGGCCAGTGCTATTTGAAGGTGATCAAATAAGTCAGCCTTGTGTTGGTAGATTTACTGGCACGTAAAACAACTCCTGAGGGACTAAATTACCGCATCTCAGTGTCGTCATTACTACGAATATTTAAATAAATTATGAACCAGTTTTGAAGATCCATAGCTAAAGAATGAGACAATATTCTGGAAAAAATAACCAAAAAACAATTCCGAATTTGCGATACTTCATGAAATTGTACCTACATAGGACTACCCCACATGATCTTAAGAACATATACAAGCTATTTCATTTATATGTTAGCTTCTTCATAACAATGTAACTTCGAAAATACGCAGCTTCCCAGGTAATTATTCAATATTCTTTACTAAAATAATTTTCCCATCTTAGTTCAAAAATAAAAAGAATTAGAATCGTTGGGCATTCCAAAGTAATAATAATAATAATAATAATAATAACAATAATAATAATAATAATCAATAATAGTGTGTGGCCTCCGGAGAGGCCTGGTGCAGGTCTTTCGAGTTGACGCCGTATAGGCGACCTACGTGTCTGTGAGGGCGGGGCACCACCTAGGATTAATTCTGATGCTTAACGGGGGGAAAATAAGCCAATATTCATTTGATTGTTAAATATGCTATAAATGTTGACAAATGCTGCACACATCCCAATATTGACATGCTTCCTGGCAACCAGAAGCAACTTCAATAATGTCAAAATTCTAACATTTTAAAATAAAATGTTCAATATGTCCCGCCTTTTTAACAAAATTTCACTGTTTCCCTTATAAATTCCAAGTTTATAAGAATTTTCCTACTTTTCCTTTTCTAAAGCGTGTATCAAACGTCGACCTACAAAATTAACCTTCGTCACAAATATACACTGTGATTTAGATATTTTTGTCGAGTTTTTATTCTCAGTGCCAGAAAATATATATTTTTTGTAAATAAATATATTATTTAAAATCTAATATAAATCCTATTGACCTGAATGAGGTATAGATTGTAGTACAACACTATGGGAGGAAACCCAGAAAAAACATCATTATCCGTGAAACAGTAAGGGAGTTCTGAAGGAAAGGGGAGGAATTTTTTTATCTTAAAATGTTATGATTAGAATTTCGACATTATTGAAGTTGCTTCTGGTTGCCATGAAAGATGTCAGTATTGGGACACATGCAGCAATTGCCAACAACATTTTTAGCGTATTAAACAATCGAATGAATATTGGCCTGTTTTTTGGTCAGTTAACCTGGCCCCCTGAGAGGTCTGATATAGGTCTTTCGATTTGACGCCGTATAGGCGACCTGCACGTCTGCGAGGGCGGGGCTTAAGAAAAACACCACACACCTATCCCAGAGCCGTCGGAATTAAGCTTAAAATCCCCACGCTGTCGGGAATCGAACCCGGGAACCTTGAATAAAGGCCAGCACGCTAAACATATAGCCATGGAGCCGGACTAAAACTGTCAGGAGGAAGAATAAAATTATGTTGCACTGGAAGATCTACCATTTATTTCTATATTTTGTTTCTGAAATGTGCAGCAGTTATATCCGATTCGAAAATTGTTTGCAGGTCGCGAAGTTTTGTGTGTTATCGGCGCTAATTTACGTTGTTAATAATAAATTTTTCTATAATACCCGAGTGCAGCCTTTGTAAGGTAGACCATGGACGGCGTCTGCCGTGTGTAGGGAACTCCCATTGATGTGTTGGGGCAATCTGGGAATAGCAAGAACACCTAGTCACAGAGCCAAGGGAACTAATCCTTTACGATTAAAATGCCGCGACGCGGTCAGGAATCGAACTCGGGACACTAAAGGCTAAGCAGCTAACCATTCTGCTACGGAACCAGATTTTACAGTGCCGAAATTTGGGACACTAAAATATTCGTCAATGAAACGAAGTGTGAAATATGGATAGAATGCTGCACAGTCCACAGGCAGACTGCGTCACCAACGAGGAAGTATTCCGACGTAGTCGGAAATCATGGCAAAGTCTTAAACCGTGCAAAATGCAGCTAAGCAGCCTATTTCGGCCAGATGATCTCAAGTGACATATACAGCTTGATATGACTAATCAGAGAAGACAAGATGAAAACACGGAGGTATCCTGGACGAGGAACTTCCGATAATGGTTCAAAATCCACACTACAGCAACCCACGGTACTGACCAAAATGAGTGCAACTTGACAACATATCAGACTAGCTGATACACCCGTGCTTCGCTAAGGGATTCTACATACTATATAGAATTCTAGGTTAGGTAGTGTACAGTTGTAAGATTGCATTAAATTGCGTAGCTCTTAACGTTACCCCAGAAACGCGGCAGAGAAGTCACCAAACGTCTTTTTTCATGTGAAGACAGGGTTAGAGAATTTTCACTGTAATGGTAGGCCCTCTTGCCTACCATTAGTCACAATCAAGCTGGGGAGTTTTCATCATAATGGCAGACTCTCACACTCCACCTTCCCTTTTACCTCCTCAGAAAGACTGTCTTGGTGGTTTTCCCAGCTGAATTCAACATAGGTCATTACTCATTACAATGACGTCAGTAGGAATGTCGCGATTAAAAGCAATGCTATCATATGAAATACTCGATCAAATGAAAAAGCACACATTTTCTCACTTGTAACGAACAGTACTACACTGCCGACCTAACAGTCCAAAGTTCCAGATCTGGAATGACCACGCCGCAGACAGCCGCGAGCCGTGAACACTCCTCTGCCATTACTGCATTAATTGTGCACATTGCTGATTCAAGTTAGTGCCTCAGAGTAGGGATCGAATAGCCGGAATACTATGATGAGCCAGTGTGTTACGTACCAGCAGTATCAGAAAATGTACAAACCAGAAGAATGGCATGCTAAAAAGGAAAGTTATCTAACTCCCGAGTTATTTCCCGCCAATATTCAGACAGGCTGTTATACTCGGTACGCAGCAGTAATCTCATCTAGCGGAGATAAGTGGCACCATAAGAGACAAAGAACATCACAACAAACAATAGTCAATGTAAAGTTATTGTTGATCAATTTTATGAGTTTTCGATAATGTTGGTCTTCACGTTTATTGTAGTTTTCTTCCAACTCTGAAATATCTCTCTTATCATAATTGGTATGGTAAAAATGAATTAAACATAAATGATCGGAAATTGTATTCTCTATAACTTTTGTAAAACAATACTTTTCGATGGGACTAATAACATAGGTATATAAAAATAAATTTTAGCCGCCTTCCCCTCAACTGCCATTTCATCCGGGGTGACTAAAATTATTTATAGCCTAGACTGTAGTTTATTATTCCCCGACTCTACATACCGATTTTCATTAAATTCTGTTTACCGATTTTCTCGTAGTTCGGCGTCGATATGGACTTAGCAACAAAAATACAAATTCATGCATATCTCTGTTACCATAATCGGTACAGTAAAAATGTATACGACATGTAAATGATGGGAAATGTTATTTATCGATAGAACCAATAATAACAAATATTTTAGAATTATATTTTAGGCCTTCCTCTAAACTACTATGTCACTCAGCGTGAATACAATTATTTATTTGCAGTGGCTCATTCCCCGACTTTACATACCGATTTTCATTTTCTTTACAGCCATTTTCTCGTGATCTGCGTACAGACAGACAGACAGACAGACAGACAGACAGACAGACAGACAGACAGACAGACAGACAGACAGACAGACAGACAGACAGACAGACAGACAGACAGACAGACAGACAGACAGACAGACAGACATGACGGAAAATTAAGAAGTGTCTTTTTTGTTACTGTGGACACGTCCGATAGAGAAATACCATTCTTTTTAAATTCTGAGTAATGTACAGACAATACTCTTATATAGCTGGCCATTTCTATGTATAAGTGTCCCGCATACACTAGTGATGAATGGGATGCCTAGCACCTGATTTACAAAGGAGCGCTACAACGTGCTGTATTTCGGATGTGAAACAAATAGCAGACATTTTACTACACACGTTCTGTAACAGAGTGCACATGTTAATACGACAAACATGCAGAAAATAAAATTTAACAACTCACATATTTACACACATACAGACATTCCACAATACCAAAGAGTTCTTTGTATTTCCCTTGAACGATCCATTATTTGAACTCCGTTCGGCGAAATACGTGCATAGAAGGCAGGCGGCTATTTGGAAACTCCTGTGCATACCGTCTGCGAGCTTTGGCTGCATTCCGACAAGATTGATTATCCACAGATTAACATTTTGTATGTGTATTCGTTATTCCTAGAACCTCCGTGACTCAGGCGGCAGCGCGTCGGCCTCTAACCACTGGGTTCTGTGGTACAAATCCCAGTCACTCCATGTGAGATTTGTGCTGGACAAAGCGGAGGCGGGAGAGGTTTTTCTCCGGGTACTCCGGTTTTCCCTGTCATTTTTCATTCCAGCAACATTTTCCAATATCATTTCATTTCATGTGTCAGTCATTAATCATTACCCCAGAGGAGTGCGACAAGCCTCGGCAGCCGGCACAATTCCTATCCTCACCGCAGTCCATCCCTGACCCGGTCAAATGTCTGGAAAACAGGCTGTAGATTTTCATTTTCATTCGTCATTACTGAACACACCAGTAATTTTTGGTATGTTGATAGCAACTATAGTGCCGTTTTACCACATACCAGCCCACTAATGTGTTCGAAATCGGCGGTTGCTGTCGCAAAGGGGTGCATTAGATGGATAGCGCTGAGGAACATGCGACGGGTGGCCGTCCGGTTTTTATCTCTTAGTATTCTGATGTAACCTTCCAGCAGGCAGTAATGCCCCTGTGAAAATCAGTTCTTGGGTAACCCATCTATCATTATTTCATGCGGGACACTTAAATACGAGTAAAGAACTGGAATCACAGATACGGTTTTTTACGGATGATGTTATGCTATAAAGAGTAATGAATAAGCCAAAGGATTGTGAGCGACTGCAAAGCCTCCTTGACAATGTTGTGAGATGGACAGCAGGCAATGGTATGATGATAAAGGCCAGTTTGTGAATTTAACAAAGATAAAAATTACTCTCAGTTTCAATTACTTGCGTTCATGGGGTGAACGTTCCTCATAGGGACCACTGTCGGTACCTAGATGTTAATATAAGGAAAGACCTTCATTGTGGAATCACATTAAATGGGATTGTACTGTAAATAAATGGTACAGATCTCTTCACATGGTTACGAGGATATTTAGTATTTGTAGTAAAGATGTAAGCCAGCCCCGCGGTGTAGGGGTAGCGTGGCTGCCTCTTACGCGGAGGCCCCGGGTTATTCCCGGCCAGGTCAGGGAACTTTACCTGGATCTGAGGGCTGGTTCGAGGTACACTTAGCCTACGTGATTAGAATTGAGGAGCAATTGAGGGTTAGATAGCGGCCCGGTCTAGAAAGCCAAGAATAACGGTCGAGAGGATTCGTCGTGCTGACCACACGACCCCTCGCAATCTCCAGGCCTTCGGGCTGAACAGCGGTCGCTTGGTAGACCAAGACCCTTCAGGGCTGTAGTGTCATGCGGTTAGTTTCAGTAAGGATCTAAAGGAGAGGGCACATAAGTCTACGGTATGACCACAATTAGAGTAAGGTTCCAGTGTAAAGAACCCTCACAAGGATTACTTGATAAAAAACTCGAAACATAATCACAGAAAATCAGGCCGACTTGTTCTGGGAGATTACCGACAAGAGAGTACCGTTACGAAAATGATGTAAAGTTTGGGCTGGGAAGACTGGGAAGAAAGGAGACGAGCTACTCGATTAAGTGGTATGTTCCGAGCTGTAAGTGGAGATATGGCGTGGAATGACATTAGTAGACGAATGTCTGGCTCCACGGCTAAATGGTAAGCGTACTGGCCTTTGGTACAGAGGGTTCCGGGTTCGATTCTCGGCTGGGTCGGGGATTTTAACCTTCATTGGTTAATTTCAATGGCTCGGGAGCTGGGTGTTTGTGCTGTCCCCAACATTCCTGCATCTCACACACCACACAACACTAACCTCCACCACAATAACACGCAGTTACCTACACATGGCAGATGCCGCCTACCCTCATCGGAGTGTTTGCTTACATGGGCTGCACCCGGCTAGAAACAGCCACAATAAATTATTATTATTGTAGTAGATCAGGGCCTCTCAGGGTGCATGCGCCCGTGCACTGCACGGCGCAAAGTGCAGGAAACGACTTCACTAGGTTGACCAGAGTGCAAACCCCCCCACTCCATTTTCGCTACACCTGTCTCGGCCTGTCTTCGCCTTCTCCACCTTCCCCGCTGATTCTCCCCTCACTGCGAAATGTTTATGTGCGGTGAGCGGTGACACTGTTGTATGGGACAATGCTACCGGTGTTAAAATACTCTTCTTTCAATTTGGTTTGAGCAGACAATATTTCTCTAGCTCTTCGTTTCCTTTATCTTTGCAATGATACCAGTTATGACTGGAACAAGGGACCGGCTGCCAGCAATTATGAGAGCTTTATGATCAGAAATGGGCCTACTCGCATGCAATCTAGTTTTCGTACAAGTCAAAACAGGAAACAAATACCTTTCACATATGCATGTGGAACCAAACATAGAAATAATCTTAGCTGCTTCTCGATGCAGCTTAGGAAAATCTTCCTTCGACAAATTCTCGTAGAATTTGAGCAAATCCTTTGTACTGGAAAATATATACTTTTGATTAACTTATCACATAATTATTGTCCCACCCACGTTAAGCATTTGGCTTTATCGTCACGACTGACAAAAAGAAAATATGAAAGTTACCAGTTCGATTGAAATGGACTTTCGGAAGTCTTTGCTTCCTTCGACACAGGTTGCTCCATTATTATGTTGTGGTCTTGCACTTATCTATTTCACTGATAAACAAGCCGTCTACCACCGAACGCTTCATCGCTCTCAGCGCAATACACCTTCCGAGTCAAGCCGAGTTGAGCCGAGTCGGTCCGATGCACAGTGCACGGTGTCTCTGCACCTCGATTTGCACGCGTGATGTTTTGGACGTTAGAGAGGCCCTGTAGTAGATGGATAAGTGTGAGTGGTGTTTTTAAAAGTAGGAAATATCACAATATATGTACCTAAATTTAGAATTCAAACGGACAAATTGGGACAAACATTCATTTATAGGAACAGGAGATAGAGATTTGAATAATCTACCAACGAAGATGTTCGATAAGCTTCCTATTTTTTAAAATTATTTATGAACACTAGGTAAAGAACTGACAGGTAGCCTGCCATCTGGGTGAGCGTCCTAAGTGCAGATCAGTGGTGATTGATTGATTGATTGATTGATTGATTGATTATTTTCAGTGAGGAGGAGGCACGAGAAGAAGGACAAAATAAAATGTTATTTATTTGTTTATTTAGAGAATATCTTAGCATTTTCTGCATACAGTGTAAATAGGTCATTCACATTCCGTAAATATAATCAATAATGGAGATACGAAATGAGGCTATGAACGACGTGCTGTTTATACTGGGTCCTTGCTCAGCATTTTTTTTCATGCTTTATAATTGAATGGAAACACAGCTTCTTGTTCTCGTTATACAGTTCTCCATTCCAAGCGTACACGACTACATGCAGGATATGTAGCTTAGTTAACGTTATTTTGCCTGGAGTTAGTAGCTACACAACGATATTCAACGTTTTATTTTTCGGTATGTTATATTTACAAGCTAGGGGCAAGCTCGCAGGGCAAAATGAGTCTAAATTCCCGAGGAAGTTCAGCACTTTACGGTCCTGAAATTTACCATAACAAGAGATAATTGTTACTGAAGCGAGTCCATAAACAGAGAAAACTAAAACGACGAGACTCCTTGCAATGTTCACGCGTTATGACTATTCAGCATAGTGGCCTTCGGTTCAAAGGGCACTAGGTTTGATTCCCAGCCGGGTCGGGGTTTGTTCTTCCGTATAGTTAATTCCTGTAGCTAAGCCATTCCCAAACTGTGGTCCACAGACCTCCGAGGGGCCGTGACTATAGTCCAAGGGGTCCGCTATAATAATAATAATAATAATAATAATAATAATAATAATAATAATATATGCCGGGCTGAGTGGCTCAGACGGTTAAGGCGCTGGCCTTCTAACCCCAACTTGGCAGGTTCGATCCTGGCTCAGTCCGGTGGTATTTGAAGGTGCTCAAATACGACAACCCCGTGTCGGTAGATTTACTGGCACGTAAAAGAACTCCTGCGGGACTAAATTCCGGCACCTCTGTGTCTCCGAAGACCTTAAAAAGTAGTTAGTGGGACGTAAAGCAAATAACATTATTATTATTAATAATAATATAAGCTGTAAGTATCTGAAGAGTGAACTTTATTGTGCACACACAATTCATAGACCATTATACTACATTTAGGAAATACAGAAGAAAGGTGAGGGTGAGATGGGTAGATCGAATCACGAATGAAGAGATACTGAATCGAATTGGTGAGAGGAGATCGATTTGGCTAAATTTGACCAGAAGAGGAGACAGAATGATAGGGTACATCTTAAGACACCCAGGTCTTGTACAGTTGGTTTTTGAGGGAACTGTAGGTGGTAAGAACGGTATGGGTAGACCAAGGTACGAATATGACAAGCAGATTAGAGCAGATATAGGGTGTAGTAGTTATTTAGAAATGAAAAGTTTAGCACAGGACAGGGTGGCATGGAGAACTGTATCAAACCAGCCTATGGACTGATGACTCAAACAACAGGAAATATACGGGGTTATTGACCTAACATGTTACACGGAAATAACTTCTAAACCATTAAAGATATCAGCATTCTGTTTTCATATTCGTAAATGGTACGCAGGGTCTTGTAAACTTACGTGCTACTTAGTCTCATGGGGTGATTAACAACCGAGATATTGATACTAACTCCATATTTTTAATTGGAACGGCACAAATTCATACAGCTGATTTAAAAGTTCATCTGCGTACAAGTTCAAATATGTAAGTATTTTCAAAATCGGACAATTACGTTTTCAGATATAAGTATGAACAGCATGCGCTGTTTTGCATGCCGCATCAGACGGCGTGAAGTCGGGCAAGGACATATTGAGGCGCAAGCAGTTTCCTGGGAGTGAGTTCAGCCACAGAATGGACACCAGGCATGTAAGCACCTCGTACACATGTGATGGATTTTCAAGTGTGTATGGCAGACGAACACATGACAGGACAGAAAAGGTTGATGTGTTTACAAGGAATAAAGTAAGTACTTTGCCTTGAAAGGAACATAACGAAAGCTATAATTGTCACTGGTTTTAGTGTACAGTTCATACTACTCTATGCGTTGAGAAATAAACACAACACAAAACACCCGAAGACCTCCTTCTAGAAAAGCAAATGTTCAGAGCTGATCGTGGTGAGATGGCAGCAACACTATTATTCGTGTTTTATTTTACACGCATTAATCTCCGCAGAGCTCCAGCGCGACTGTAGTAGCGTGCATTCGGGAGAGCGTAGGTTCGAGTCCTGCCTCGCCCAACCTGAAAGTGATTTTTATGGTGTCCCATGTTCAACACCAGGCAAATACCGGATAGGTACCTTTGTGATAGGCCACGGCCGACTTCCTTTCCAAATCCTTCCCATTCCCATCCGTGAGAAAAAACGCTAAACTGAGCGCAACCTATTACATGTCAAAACCAAACAATACAACTTTAATCTCCCTTCCCCGTTGTGTGTTCGCTAGTCATACAATAATGTTACAGTACATCGCATTATGTTTACAGTACATGCCTGGTATCCGTTCTGTGGCTGGAATCAAGGCCAGGAAGCAGCTTGCGCCTCAATACTGTATATCCTTGCCCGACTTCACGCCGTCTGATGCGGCAGCAAAACCGTGCATGCTGTTCTTATTTATATCTCAAAAAGTAATTGTCCAATTTTGAAAATACTTACATATTTGAACTTGTACGCAGTTGATCTTTTAGGCCAGCTGTATGAATTTGTGCCATTCCATTTAAAAATATGGAGTTAGTATCAATATCTCGGTTATTAATCACCCCATGAGACTAAGTATCACGTTATTTTACAAGGCCCCGTACACCATTTACGAATATGAAAACAGAATGCCGATATCTTTAATGGTTTAGAAGTTATTTCTGTGTAACCTGTTAGGTGAATAACCCTGTATATCTTCACTGTTGTGTAACTTATATACAGTGTATGTGACTCATAAGTCGGGCGATAGATGGTACTAGTTAGCCATGGAAAAAGAAAAAGTAATACAAGGGAGTGTAAGTGTTGTAATTGTGGGACACATGGAATCGCTAATATACACACTCGAACCATATTTTCCGCCTCTTGTTGAGAACATCTCATGGATCAAAATTCCCTTCTTTAAAACTGAACATGAACTGCTCTCCCTTGAGGAAGATCAACCAGCCGTAGTATCTTGGCAGAGAGAACGTGAACAATATAATTGAAGTATGATATTGGTTGAGAACCAGATGGAGTGGCATGTTTAGCTCCAGGAAGTTCCATGAATGTATCACAACTCCACGTCTATGATCGACATTTTTTTTTGCTACTTGCTTTACGTCGCACCGACACAGACAGGTCTTATGGCGACCGATGGGACGGGGAAGGGCTAGGAGTGGGAAGGAAGCGGCCGTGGCCTTAATTAAGGTACAGCTCCAGCATTTGCCTGGTGTAAAAATGAAAACCACGCAAAACCATTTTCAGGGCTGCCGACAGTGGGGTTCGAACCTACGATTTCCCGAATACTGGATACTGGCCGCACCAAAGCGACTGCAGCTATCGAGCTCGGATCCATGACAACCCCTATACCCTACAATTTCTAGAAAGGAAATACTGCGTGTAATGCCTTTCATAAAAAAATAACCTGTGTGAATGTACATTTTATGCTCTCACACAAATGAAGACGAAGCATAGAAGCGAATGTAGACGTTAATCTTCGGTTCGAGTAACTACGCTTATAAAACGTTTGGTCTTCGGAAGACAACACTATCCGTCCGGCAGATCCAACAACCACAACACAGGAATTTCTTTCAAGTAAGTTTACGAAACCAAATTGTTGTAGTTATTAGCCAAGTGTCACATTGCTTTAAAATTTCTATTCATTTACAAAGTATCTTTATGTAAATGAAGTTACATTAAACTTTCAAATAAAGTAAATATTAGCCTTAAATGACACGAATACAATCAAACGTGGTAACATTACAAAATTTTGTTTTTCCTTCACTGAATACAGTATTACGTTTTGTGGCTAAGGGGTACTTGGACGTGATGCGATATGCTCAGGGGTCTCAGGAGACAAAAAGTTTGGGAAACCCTGCACTAGCTCACGGGATGGAAGTTAATGTTCGTTTGGAGGCACATATCCATTTGCATACAAAACATGATACTACAAACCAACACAGAAACACGCAATACTGAATAAATCCCTTCACACAGAGTTGGCGTCGGGAAGGGCATCCAGCCGTAAAACTCCCGAAAATTCTGGGGGAAAAGAAGAAGAGGAGTGATCTCTTTATTGCTTTGGTCTACTTGTTTACATACCTTTGTGATCTTTCATTCATCATCATCATCATCATCATCATCATCAGGAGTAGTTTCCAACCACACGCTGGTTTGCTCGGAACATAAGCCTCTCCATCATTTTCTGTCCATCCACCACTTCTCTTCTGTCACTGTCGTCCAGTTCCCTCCTCTTGCTTTTTGTTTTCTTTCCTTCACACCTTTAAGCATCTGTCCCTCGGTTCGCGTCGTCTCAGAACTCACGAGTATCAAAATTTACGAATTCCAAGAAGAGGATAAGTACATTTCTTTACCTGAGCCAGTCCCAAAATGCACGAGCCGGGCCAGTTCCTCTTCGAATGTATAAATGCACACACTACCCAGATAACGACTGCAGATATTTTAAAATTGTGTGAAAAGATCCAATGTTAGCTCCAGCCGAAACTGCGCGCCCTCTTTTAATTGGCACCTCTCTCATCAAGAGGTGGGTCTGTCGTGTAGCCTCGCACAAAGTATACGCGACAGGAGGTTGAGAAACCCACGGGCATCAGGTACACACTGGCGGGGTGTTTCACTTAAAACGCTTTTATCATTTGCAATTGTGACTTTATCGGCACACATGGATGACAGCCTTCAATGAAAAAACCATATCGTTTCGTCCGACTTGTTTTCCTTCTGCTTATAAAACCTGTATACCCCTAATCGTTGTACACCTAATTTAGTTTACCCTTTTGCGAAGTAATGAATTCCATGTAGAGCACTACTCGATGACACCAACCAGAATCACTGAGTAAAGATCAGTGTTATACTTGGAGAATTTGGTTTGCGGTAGCGTGATAATTCCTGTTAACAATACATGGGAAATACCTTTCTGAAAGTTTTTTTTTTTTGCTAGTTGCTTTACGACGCACCGACACAGATAGGTCTTACGGCGACGATGGGATAGGAAGGCCTAGGAGTTGGAAGGAAGCGGCCGTGGCCTTAATTAAGGTACAGCCCCAGCATTTGCCTGGTGTAAAAATGGGAAACCACGGAAAACCCTCTTCAGGACTGCCGACAGTGGGGTTCGAACCTACCATCTCCCGAATACTGGACTTTCTGAAAGTGGGTGTACATACATGGGTTGATGGGCAGCGTGAGTCACTCACTCCAGCGGTCATGGTAGGCACCTGTTGTCCGGAGTCGTGAATTTTGATACTCATTAGAGTGTTAATTTAGCTACTAGATTGTAGTAGTGAGTTTCGATACTATTTTATACTGATTTTAGCGAGTGGATTTGAGACTCACGAGTTTCGAGACGTAACCCCTCGGTTTTCTTCTAGGTCTCTTTCCCTTCAACTCCATTTCTAACATTTTCCTTGGTATCTTCTCTTCTCCCATTCTCTTAACATCTCGATACCACTGCAACCTTGATTTTTCTATCAATTTCTGTAGGGGTACTCCATTTATCATTTCCCGAACTCTCTCATTTCCTACTCTGTCTATTATCGTTAAACCTACTCGAAACCTTTGAAACTTAATTTCCCTCTCTTCCATCACCCACGTTTCTGATCAATACTGGCGCTAAATAAGTATTGTAGATAACCTTTTACACCTCTGTGGTACATCCCCGTTCCATATCAATTCTTCCAGAAAGAATCCATTTGCATACCTTCCTCTTTTATTGATTTCCATCCCATTTCCTTTAAGGTTTATTATCTGTCAAATTTCCATTTCATACAAGGACTGTCATTTACTACAGCATTTGAGCGAATATCGAATTCATTCACTTCTCGTTATTTCTGGGAAGACTTGTATACGTATTTTCACTACATGTCGTGTAGCAATTTGCAGCCAAATGTTAATTTAATGATACAGAATATTATGTAGGCGCACACAGAACGCAATGAAAACTACTCCTAGAACCCGGTTAGAACACAAACTTACTCAAGAGAGTAACAAGAATAGTCTAATCTGAAAACGGTTATGCTATGAGTTCTGCATAAACATTAGGGGTTCGACCCATCAAAATCCCTAGAATTTATGTTACTCGCACTACATTACGGAAAAGCGGCGTAGACGACACCACCTAATAACCAAATTCTTCTTCTTTTCTTCATGGACCTCTAAATATTAGTTCCTAATTAGCGTCGACCTCTAAAATCTTTTGCTACAATGATTTTCCTTCATTCCCACCTTCTCGTCGCCATAAGACCTATCTGTGTCGGTGCGACGTAAAGCCCCTAGCATCTCTCTCTATTCCCACCTTGATATACCTGCTCCTTTCACAAAGCTCCAGGTTGTTCTTATTGGGTCTTCTTGGATTTTTTCTCTCTCTTCACCTAGTAGTCCTAGAGTGGAGAGTCTGATACAACCCAGCGCCTCGCATTAGAAAAGTATGTGTTCAGCTGATTCCTCTGCTTCATTGCATTTCCTACATATGTTTTCTCTTATTACTCCATTTTTTTTTTTTTTTGCTAGTTGCTTTACGTCGCACCGACACAGATAGGTCTTATAGCGACGATGGGACAGGAAAGGGCTAGGAGTGGGAAGAAAGCGGTCGTGGCCTTAATTAAGGTACAGCCCCAGCATTCGCCTGGTGTGAAAATGGGAAACCACGGAAAACCATCTTCAGGGCTGCCGATAGTGGGGTTCGAACCTACTATCTCCCGAATACTGGATACTGGCCGCACTTAAGCGACTGCAGCTATCGAGCTCGGTACTCCAATTCTATGCAGGTGTTTTTTCAGATGACGGTGTCCTGTCAACATTCCTACTACCCATCTCATATTTTCTCTGCTGAGTTTCAACAGTTCTTTAGTGTGCTTCTTGTTTGGTCCTTTTATCAGTACCTTTGCAAGTCTGCATCCTGGAGTATTTTTCCAGTTAATAACCAAATTAGTTTGCATTCCAACTTATCACTGCAAAAAAATCCTGGGTCTGCTACTCACTCACTGATGAGAAAGTTGTAACAAAATTACTCCCCACCAACCACAGAGTAGAGAATGAAAGAATTATTGCCCATTAATCCGACCTATTAAACAACCTCAGATAGGCTCGAAAGCTACTTCACCGAGTGAGCTGAAATACCTTGAAATCCCGAGTCACACAAGGGATACTTTTGATATGCATGTACAACCTGTGTCTGAAAAGTTCGGTGAATGGTCGCCTAGGTTGTACACCGTGCTAGTTCGGACGATGTGCTCGCGCATACGCATTGCGAGACATGACGCCAAGTGACCCCTATCGGTCAACTCAACACAGTTAAACGGAGTTGAACGCCGCAACACATCGCACGAAGTCAATGTGAGGATTCGTGTCATTGCACAATGGAGTGCAAAACGGAGCAACGCGTTAACATGAAGTTCTGCTTCCACCTAGGCAAAACGGCAACGGAAACACACGCAGTGTTAGTGCAAGTTCACCACGCTCAAGCAGTGAGTAAAAAGTGCGTTTTTGACTGGTTTAAACGCTTTCGAGATGGAAAGGAAGGTGCTGAGGACGAGGCGCGTTCGGGTCGACCAACCACAAGCACATCTCCAGACAACATCAAACGAGTGCGACAGATCCTTGCGAATGGTCGGCGACTGTTCTTACGAATGATAGCGGATGAAGTGGGTGTAGGCAAGGACAGTGTAAGGACCACTGTTCACAAAAATTTGAAAAAGAGGAAAATTTGTGCCCGGTTAGTACCGCACAACCTGTCAGCGAGAGCAGAAGCAATCTCGGATGGAAACGTCGGGAGATTTCATTGACGTTTGTGACCAAAATCCGGAGGTGTTGAAAACCATCATTACAGGAGACGAGTCATGGTGCTACCAGTATGATCAGGTGACCAAGAGACAGTCAATGGTGTGGTGTTCAGCGTCTTCTCCGCCTCCCCCAAGAAAAGTCTGCGCACAAAGTCCAAGATTAAGACAATGTTGATCGCCTTTTTCGACAGCAGTGGTGTCCTTCATCATGAATTTGTACCCCAGGGTACAACTGTCAAAGCGGAATTCTACGAGGAAGTTTTGAAACGGCTACTGTAACGCATCAGACGGGTTCAGCCTGAACTGTACCGGAGTGAACAGTGGAAGCTCCTCCACGACAATGCCCGCCCGCACACCGCGATCCACGTGACCCAGTTTCTCGCTGAACGCCAGGTGACCGTTTTTCCACACCCTCCGTATTCTCCGGATTTGGCGCCGGCAGTTTTTTGTTCCCCCGTCTTAAATTAGCCCTGAAAGGCCACCGGTTCGACAGTGTAGCTGGTATCCAACAACCCGTGACAAGGGTTCTCCGGGAGATTCCAAAATATGTGTTTGCTGCCAGCTTCCAGCAGCTTTACAGTCGATGTCAAAAGTGTGTTGTAGCTAATGGAGATTACTTTGAAGGCCAGTAAAGGAGTTTTGTGTGTAACTTACGTTGTCTTTATTTCATGAGACTATTCACCAAACTTTTCAGACACAGGTTGTATTTCACCACCGAGCTCGATAGCTGCAGTCGCTTAAGTGCAGCCAGTATCCAGTATTCGGGAGATAGTAGGTTCGAACCCCACTGTCGGCAGCCCTGAAAATGGTTTTCTGTGGTTTCCCATTTTCACACCAGGCAAATGCTGGGGCTGTACCTTAATTAAGGCCACGGCCGCTTCCTTCCCACTCCTAGCCCTTCCCTGTCCTATCGTCGCCATAAGACCTATCTGTGTCGGTGCGACGTAAAGCAACTAGCAAAAAAAAAAATGTATTTCACCGTAACTATAGCGGGTTTTGAAAATATTCAACGCTTTTGTATGTTTCGCTATGGTCACCTCCGCTAGTGAACAGGCTACCAATTTTGCGCATTAGTAGGGGGCACATGAAGCCATCTCCGTCATCATTCGTGTAAGGTCGTTCGTTTGTTGACAGGCCAGCTCAAGAATGAGTGCGACACTCTGCGGAAAGCGTTCGGAGGCTACAGTTACGAATAAAACACCGTCTGTCTTGCTACTCTAATTTATTTCAGGATCTTCTTCTTCTTCTTCTTCTTCTTCTTCTTCTTCTTCTTCTTCTACTGCTTTTCGCACACTTGTCGTATCGCGGGTGCGAAATATGTAGCACTTCCTGACGACAACACTATGTGGAGGGATTAATCACTATTGGGTGTTGTTGTGGTGGTTGGTAGTGTGGTGTGTCGTCTGTATATGAAGAGGAAAGTGTTGGGACAAGCACAAACACCCAGTCCCCGAGCCGGAAGTATTTATCAAACGCGATTAAAATCCCCAACCCGTCCTGGAATCGAACCCGGGACCCTCTGAACCTAAGACTTCAACGCTGACCATTCAGCCAAGGAATCGAACTAATTTATTTCAGGATGACCCAATAAACACACACATATAGAGTTCTATTCAACCATGAACATATACTAATTGCTCTCTATTTACAAGTCATTCACGCCAGGACTCCAGTCGAACAGTCTTTATCTGAAGGAAGCTCTAATCCTATTCACGGTCTCGCCTTAACTTTCACTTCTCCAAGTCACTCCATACAACAGCTCTATGCAGACCGCTGGGTTTGAACACTGCTACTGGCTACGCAGCACACGATGACTATTCATTTGTTCGAGTCTAGAGACAATCCAGTAAATCACAGAGTCACGTGCAATGAACAATAAAAAAGGAACAGCTCAACAGTTTTTAGTAGCAGGCCGATACTCATAACAGCGAATATTAACACAGGTACAACACTCCCGAGAACTGCTTCAGTCGCTGACACACACACACACACACACACACGCACACAGAGAGAGAGAGAGAGAGAGAGAGAGGGAGTACTCTAAGACAGTACACAGTATTTTGTCCCGTACGTCCTCTCCAGTCCGGCTCTTCGCTGGACACTCCAACACAACCAGGACAACTCCTCCTTCAGACCTCGGTGGGCCCCAGCCACCGATTCCCAACACACTGAGTCTCATACTGACTCCGAGCCCAGCAGTGACTCCACCACAGAGTCCAACACTGACCGCGAGTTCAGCACCAACACTGACTGACTGTCCGCGGCTAGCCTCCCTTTTTATAGCTCGGGTGATGTGTACCAGAATATTCACGAAGTGGCTAGAGGCGGAACTATCTCACTGCATCTCCCGGAAACCCGTAGGAAAACCTGTCAACGAGAACAATACATGGAAAGACCGGCCCCGTTCTCCAGGCCGGCTGGGAGATCCCTGGCCATCTGAGTCTCTAGCTCCTTCCATGAAGCGCCGGTACGTAACAATATTGTTGCGGGTGCTAAGCGTGCATTTCCACATTTAAGAATTGCTGCTGGATGTAGTTTATTTATCCACCCATTTTCTTCATCATCGTATTTTATTTATATTCCGTGTTGCCATCCTTTTAATATTTTGTACCGTAGATTTAGGATTCATATTTAGTGGCTTTATAATCACATTTCATTTTGCACACTATCCGGAGAACTAGCGCTTCTCACGGCCAGGTTTACGTGGAGTGTTGTCGAGTGTCGAGGGGGCATAACCTATATACACTGTGACCCAAAAGTCCGTTAACATTTCACGAGGCAACACTTCACGGAACAATGGAAGTAGAAGTAATAATCGACACACATGATCGGTATGATATGGGATTTTGACACCAAAATAAAGTACACAAAATGATCAACAGTTGGCACTGAACAGGAACACTTCAGGTACAAATGGACACACATGCTTGACATGACAGGGGTTTTTATTGTCACCAACAATGAGTGCTCAAACAGGCCAACAGATGGCGCTGGACAACAACATATCAGTGACGCCCCATGAGAACCGTGTAAGTTATATAGGAGCTGCCATGAGAGAGGATGTCAAATGCGCCTGCAGTCGTGGCATGTTGACGTTACCAGAAAAGGCAATGTTAGTGAAGCTTTATTTACTTCACCAAGAATAGCTGCCTAGAATAGTGGTATAGAACCCGATTCATGATCTCAAGTTTAATCAATTATTATTATACCTTCGGAGAACTTCTCACGGAGGCTTGCACTTTGCTGCTTTAACGATGCCGAGTGGTGTCATCTTCGAGAACCCAATAGTATAATTAAATACGGACAGTTCCATGCTCAATACGCGTTATTTAATTACGTTTTGTTTTACGCTTTTTTATCGTTCTACAAAATCCGGGCTTGAAAGTGTTAAATTCAACCTGGTGAAGAGCGGCTGACAGTTCAATTTACTTTGTAGAAATGGGCACCAGCATCTTAGGGAGCTACATGGAGAGGATACAATGATGCAGTCCGCGCTCCGTTGCACTGCTACGTACCAGTTCATGATTTACTTTGGAGACGACCTATTGTCAGACGGTCACATTCTGCTGAACCGTGAAATTATATTACCTTCACATTAAGGAAAGGTTATTTACTTTTATTGCATTAGTAAACAGTGTGGGTTGGGCAGCAAAGTGGATGGATCTCTTCACGGTACACGAGCACATGCCGAGGGGGACCAACATACTGGAACGGGGTGCCACCACACGGCTTCATAATATTTTCGAGGTATTCGTCAAGGGGTCATAATCTGTGCAGGTTGTTGCCTATAACGATCACAGTACCTAACTGAGCCTGCCAACTTCCACGTTCATTACTTCTGCAAAATCCTGGTGCGCACTCATTCTTCTTCTCGACATCCTGATGGTTGAAAACATTGACTAATTCCATCTTTCTCCTGGTTATCATGGTACAGGAGAAAGATCATATACATCATTATGACTGACATCCTGATGTTAACTGGCTACAAAATTTAAATTTGTACTTTTGCTTACTTTCATGCACTTTGTATTAATGTAACGTTACGAATAAAACGCTGTTTGTTTTATCGCTATAATTTAATCCTAGGATGACCCAATAAGCTCTCTCTCTCTTTTCCATTCAACCATGAATTTTTATTTAATTACTAGCTGATATACCCGTGTTACGCTACGGAATTCTACATTTTATACAGAATTCTACGTTAGGTATGCACACGTTGTGAGTAAGGTTGTATTAAATTGCGTAGCTCTTAGCGTTACCTAAGAAACGTGACGGCGAAGTCGCCATACGTCTTTCTCATGTGAAGACTGGGTTAGCGAATTTTCATTGTAATGGTAGCCCTTCTTGCCCACCATGTCTCAATCAAGTTGGGAGATTTCATTATAATGTCAGACACTCGCTATCCACCTGCCTTTATACATTCTCAGAAAGACTGTTTTAAAGGTTTTCACAATTGAAATCAACTCGATCAAATGAAAAACTACATGCTGCCGATCTAACAGTCCAAAGTTCCACAGCTGGAATGACGAGGCCGCAGACAGCCGTGAACACTTCTCTGCCATTATTCCGTTAAGTGTGGACACTGCTCATTCCAATCAGTGCCTAAGAGTAGGGATCGAACAGCCGGAATACTATGATGGACCAGTGTGCTACGTACCAGCAGTATCAGAAAATGTATGAACCAGAGGAATGGCATGCTAAAGAAGAACATTTTCTAACTCCCCAGCTATTTCCAGTCAATATTCAGGCAGGCTGTTATACTCGGTACGCAGCAGCAATCCCATCTATCGGAGATGAGTGGCAGCATAAGAGACAAAGAACATCACAACAAACAATGGTCAATGTAATGTTATTGTCGATCAATTTTATGAGCTTTCGATATTGCAAGCCTTCACAATTTGTTTCCTTCCGACTCTGATTATCACACTTATCATAGTTGGTACGGTTAAAATGAATAAAACATAAATCATAGGAAATTGTATTATCTATAACTTTTGTTATATAGTACTTTGTGATAGGACCAATGACATAGTTATTCAAAAATTCAATTTTAGGCGCCTTCCCTTAAACTACTATATCAACCAGGGTGAATAATAGTACATTATGCAACAAGCCTATAATGGCAATAATTAAAACACTCGTATGGAAATTATAAAACTCGCTTCGCTCGTTTTATAAACATTAAATTACCATTATAAACGAGTTGCATACGACTGTTTATGCTCGACGATAATTATGACTCTATTTCTTTAAATATTCATAAATTCTATCGAAATGTCGCTTGACAGTTGAGTTTACTGAAAAGAGCCCAGAGCGCATGCGCTGGGTTATTGACTTTCCGTGAGTGGATCAGAGACCTTGACAATGTCATATGTTTTCAAAGCTTTGATAGAGGGTTATCATAACCTAGCTTTTTTCAAACACAAATTGTTTACTATACAATTGGTGAAGTGAAGTTGCGGAAGTGTGCCGTGTGGTTGTGGAATATTGGAAGTAGAAGGTGCATTGATGTTAATATATGTGTCCGACATGTTGGATTTTGGAAACAAGTGCGAAGCTAGTGCGTTGAGAGCAGGTGCGATGCTATCCTTACGTAATTGGTCAAATAGTTGTATCATAAGGAAAATATCAACTCTGATTGGTGGAGAACATGTATCGTAATGAAAATCTGAACTCTGATTGGTGGAGAACCTGTATCATAATGAAATTTGAACTATAATGAGCCTCATTAAGATTCAATTTTCTGGCATATAATATTTATATTTCGGTATCGTCGAGCATAAAATTAATTATAGCCTAGACTGTAGTTTCTTATTCCCCGACTCTAGATAACGATTTTCATTAAATCCTGCTTACCCATTTTCTCGTGGCTCGGCGTCGATAGAATTGGCAACAAAAATACAAATTCATAAATATCTCTTATCATAGTCGATACGGTAAAAATGTATAATAAACCGGGCGAGCTGACCGTGCGGTTAGGAGCGCGCAGCTGTGAGCTTGCATCCGGGAGATAGTGGGTTCGAATTCCACTGTCGGCAGCCCTGAAGATGGTATTCCGTCGTTTCCCATTTTCACAACAGGTAAATGCCCCCCCCCTTTTTTTTTTTTTTGCTATTTTGCTTTACATCCAACCGACACAGATTGGTCTTCCGGCGACGATGGGATAGGAAAGGCCTCGGAATGGGAAGGAAGCGGTCGTGGCCTTAATTAAGGTACAGCGCCAGCATTTGCCTGGTGTGAAAATGGGAAACCACTGAAAACCATATTCAGGGCTGCCGACAGGGGGGTTCGAACCCACTATCTCTCGGATACAAGCTCACAGCTGCGCGCCCCTAACCGCACGGCCAACTCCCCCGGTAAGCAATACAATATACTTCAAGTTAAGCAATACATAATATGATGTCTAACAATCGCCAATGAATTTTTCAACGCAGAGTCCGCTATGATCTGGGTAATGGTGTCCGGGATTTTATTTATCTTAAGAAGTTCACCGTCTCCTTAGGAATTGTCCTTATAGCGCCATTCATAAGATCAATGACTTCCCATTTTGTAATTTCATATTTCTTTCCGAGATCCTCATATTTATTTCCTTTCTTTTGTTCCTCACACACTAATCGAGGCTGCTGTTGACAACAATAACAAGAATGGCAACGGTAATTGGCAAGGGCCGGTTACAAAACTAGCAATGAGTTGGAACGATGAAAGACAATGGAAACTTGGTGATGGTGGTGGTGATTATTGTTTTCAGAGGAAGTACTACTAGGCAACCATCCTCTATATAACACTAATCTGAGGGAAAAAATTGAAGGGATTCGACACTTCGAAAAATGAAGATATCGGCCAAAGGAAGACAAGGGCCACGACGGGCTTGAAAATGAGACTCCCTAGGCCTCGTTAACCTAATACCGTCGGGGTCGGAAAAAAACGAGAGTTGACCAAAAGAGGTCGGATAGGATAGATGCAAGTGAGGAGCCTGGTACAAGTAAGTGGAAGCAATGCCAGGACTCAGCTGAGGACCCCGTGGTCGCCAATCCACGCTCCAAATTCCAGAGCCCCCGGGGCCCCTTTTAGTCGTCTCTTATGGAAACCTGGAGAGGACTTCAGAGGAGTCTTTTAATTTTGTGTTTGAAGAATGCTAAGTATGCGAACATGTCAGTATCGGGTAATGAGTTACCAGGAGTACGGAGACGGTGGAAGATGGAGCGTTGTATGGACGGGACACGTGATGTATATCGTCGCTGCCGGGACAAAACCTATGTGAAATATTTTAGCTTAGAACTTTGGCCGGTAAGTTTCTGTCATCTAAGGTGCAATATTGTGTGAATGTCGTCAAGGCATTTTCGCTCTTCAAAACGTATGCACTTCGGGTCAGTATATCTCCAAAAATATTATCACATAGTAGGTTTTGTCCCGGCAACGACGATATGCTGGATGCGTATCGCAAGGAGGAAACGTGTATAGGGAAGTACCTTGGATGAGTATTGCATTCAGTATAGTCATTGATGATTTTATGTAGGTAACAAAAATCGGAGAACTGTAAAGGGCTTCTGAGATCAAGTATAGCCAGGTAGTTCAGGATGTTAGAATTAGCTCTGTTCTTAAAAACAAGATTTAACC
Source organism: Anabrus simplex (assembly GCF_040414725.1). NCBI lineage: Eukaryota > Metazoa > Arthropoda > Insecta > Orthoptera > Tettigoniidae > Anabrus > Anabrus simplex. The sequence continues at coordinate 651,511,868 of NC_090265.1, read as the reverse complement.
GGGCGAGTTGGCCGTGCGCGTAGAGGCGCGCGGCTGTGAGCTTGCATCCGGGAGATAGTAGGTTCGAATCCCACTATAGGCAGCCCTGAAAATGGTTTTCCGTGGTTTCCCATTTTCACACCAGGCAAATGCTGGGGCTGTACCTTAATTAAGGCCACGGCCGCTTCCTTCCAACTCCTAGGCCTTTCCTGTCCCATCGTCGCCATAAGACCTATCTGTGTCGGCGCGACGTAAAGCCCCTAGCAAAAAAAAAAAAACAAAAAAAAAACAAGATTGCTAGTCTTAACAATGAAATGATCAGATTCCACACTAATTGTTGTCTATTTGCAAAGTGTAACTCCTCACAGCAGGCGGTGCGGCTCGTCTCTGTTACCTAGGATACGATAATCGTGATTGACACCTGTCTTTACTTTCACTTGGTCTCGCAAGTCCAGTCACCCAGTACAACAGCTGCATGCAGGCAGATAGGTTTGAACTGGGAACTGCTGACCCCCGCAACATACGATGAATGTTCTTTGGTTCGACTCCAGAGAAAGTCCAGTAATTCACAGAGTCCAAACACAGCGAACTACTTAACACTTGCTTGTTGTTTTAAGGGGCCTAACATCGAAGGTCATCGGTCCCTACTTAACACAGACAACTAAACAGCGCAAGAGAACTAGTCAGCACTACGATATTCCTTACAACAACAACAACAACAACAGTTTCCCATTGTTTCCCATTTTCACACCAGGCAAATGCTGGGGCTGTACCTTATTAAGGCCACGACCACTTCCTTCCTACTTCTAGCCCTTTCCTGTCCCATCGTAAACATAAGACCTATTTGTGTCGGTGCGACGTAAAGCAAGTTGTAAAATAATAAGTAACCACTGTTCCAATTCTGCTCACAAAAACAGTTCCACCAAACACTGCTATGAATACGATCACATTTTCATTACGGTTGCGGCTCAGGGATAGCTTAGCTTTAATGTCGAACAATAAGCGATGTTAAATGAGATTTTACTGGACTTCTGTTTCATCGCTGTGGTGTTAAATATCTTGTTGTGCCGGATGAGATCGCAGTGGCGCTGTGGAAGAGGAGGCCATCCCCTTTAATATGAGCGTCAGCCGCGACCTTCGGGCTGCTGCTAGTTCGGTTCGGACAGTAGCAAGGCAAGCCACATTTAGAACACTGCATATGGTATCATTTATAATTAGCGGCAGGCACTGTGTCATCATTGTTAAGCTGGACCTTATTCACCCCCAAGATGGGAAATAAATAATACTGTACGATTCTCACTCTGGGGAACTGGCCCTTTACAAAGGATTAGTGTAACCTTCCTCAGGTGTCCTCGTTTCGTTAATGCATTTATTTATTTATTTATTTAATTTATTTATTCTTGACTTACATTCGTGGCGAAGTTAGAGCTCACGGCCCTCTCTTACACAACCACTTTCTTTAATAACATTTAAAAATGATAAACATAACAGTACGAAATAGTATTTTTTACACACACACACACACACACACACACACACAAACATATATATATATATACACTGGGGACATATACGCTAATGTCAGGTTAAAAATTAGTAAGGCAGTACGAGCTATAAGGAAGGGGGCTCATATTTCGTCACCTTAGAAGATGTGGACTTGTAAAAATTCAGAAATATAATGGACAAGGATAGAAATTGGTATATATATTACTAAATATATTCTCCACTCAGAGGCAAGTTACAATGAAACTTATAACGTATGGTAGTCAATATCTGACATAAGCATAAACACTGCAAAAACTAAACTACCACCCCCACCAAATTTATGAAAAGTACAATTATATGGAAAATGTTTTCTTGGTATTCATTTTAACATAGTCGTTTAGCGTTGCTCGTGGGATATTAAACGTTTTACTTGCACGTTTGTAACTCATTATCTTGTTCTTCACTGCCGTAATAGCCTTTTTCAAAGCCTTCTTATCCCACTGCTTGCGTTTTCCCATCTGAAAATAATAATGAACTTCATAAATAACAAATAAAATGAAGGGGTACGAAATTACGAACATGCCCTGATTGATTATAATGGCCGCTCCAGTAACACACGCCAACCTTCTCACTGTAGCGATTAAACGCCAGGAACTACACCACATGACTGAACTACAGTTCAGTATTTCATATACTGTACATATCAGTGCTCACTCTAGGAATAACAGGTTCTTAATTGAATGCTGTACTAACTCAGCTCAGGATGAAAAATGAATCCACCTTGTACACTGAAACTAAACGTGGTGCACGCAACCAACTCTCACAAGACAATGGGATGAGGCTACACCTAATGAAATGACATATGGTTTTTAGTGCCGGGAGTGTCCAAGGACATTTTCGGCTCGCCAGATGCAGGTCTTTTTTGATTTGACTCCCGTAGGCAACCTGCGCGTCATGATGAGGATGAAATGATGACGAAGACGACACAAACATCCAGCCCCCGTGCCAGTGAAATTAACAAATTATGGTTAAAATTCCGGATCCTTCCGGGAATCAAACCCGGGACCCCTGTAACCTAAGGCCAGCGCGCTAATCATTTAGCCATGGAGCCGGACACGTGTGCGCGCGGCTAAGCATTAGGTACCAACCGTGCAAACTAGAAATCCGTAGGGGGATGAAATTAGATGCGAGGACGGGATTTGGCCAGGATTTTGAAGACCGAAAAATGTTTAAAAGAGTATCTATAAAATGCCTGCAAAATCCAGTAATATGGTCCGGAAACTAAAAAAAAAAGACAAATTTTAAATTTTACAATCAGTTCACTAATTGAGTTAGTACAGCCTATATTTACGTTATAGACATATTAAGATTTTGAGCATTTGCCGTGTGAGAAAAAACAAGGTGAAATTCTTTACGTTTCGCAGAGAACTTGCTCCGCGCCTTCAGAAGAAAATGTCGACTATTCCCGAGGAAAACTTCTCCAATTGGAGGTGTCTCTCCTGGAATTTGGACATTTCCTTTAGTCCCCAGATTGACGAAGACTTGCGAAGATTCTAAAGTCTCCATATTCATCCTCACTTAAAGTTGTGATAATATCCAACATCACACGCGCAAATGCTTCAAAATCCTCAAACATCTAAGAAAATGACTCAAAAAGTACAAAACAGTCTAATAAATTCCATAAAATGACCAAATAATGACGCATAATTTTAGAAAATGGCATAAAAATACGAAATGGCAAAAAAAAAAAAAAAACGGAAAAAGACGTAACAAATTAGCATTCTACAATGTGAGAACTATGATCAGGATTTCTGTACAAGTTAGCAATGTCTGTTCTGAACCAATTAAAATATGACATGTAATCAAAATTCTAGCCCTGCTAATAATAATAAAATTATATACACTGACTGACAGAGCAAATGCAACACCAAGGAGTGGTTCGAAAGGGATGAAAGTTGGGGAAAAAACAGAGACGGCACGGACGAATAATTGATGTTTATTTCAAACCGATATGCAGGTTACACAATGCGCACGGCATCGACTCAGTAGGATGTAGGACCACCGCGAGCGGCGATGCACGCAGAAACACGTCGAGGTACAGAGTCAATAAGAGTGCGGATGGTGTCCTGAGGGATGGTTCTCCATTCTCTGTCAACCATTTGCCACAGTTGGTCGTCCGTACGAGGCTGGGGCAGAGTTTGCAAACGGCGTCCAATGAGATCCCACACGTGTTCGATTGGTGAGAGATCCGGAGAGTACGCTGGCCACGGAAGCATCTGTACACCTCGTAGAGCCTGTTGGGAGATGCGAGCAGTGTGTGGGCGGGCATTATCCTGCTGAAACAGAGCATTGGGCAGCCCCTGAAGGTACGGGAGTGCCACCGGCCGCAGCACATGCTGCACGTAGCGGTGGGCATTTAACGTGCCTTGAATACGCACTAGAGGTGACGTGGAATCATACGCAATAGCGCCCCAAACCATTATGCCGCGTTGTCTAGCGGTAGGGCGCTCCACAGTTACTGCCGGATTTGACCTTTCTCCACGCCGACGCCACACTCGTCTGCGGTGACTATCACTGACAGAACAGAAGCGTGACTCATCGGAGAACACGACGTTCCGCCATTCCCTCATCCAAGTCGCTCTAGCCCGGCACCATGCCAGGCGTGCACGTCTATGCTGTGGAGTCAATGGTAGTCTTCTGAGCGGACGCCGGGAGTGCAAGCCTCCTTCAACCAATCGACGGGAAATTGTTCTGGTCGATATTGGAACAGCCAGGGTGTCTTGCACATGCTGAAGAATGGCGGTTGACGTGGCGTGCGGGGCTGCCACCGCTTGGCGGCGGATGCGCCGATCCTCGCGTGCTGACGTCACTCGGGCTGCGCCTGGACCTCTCGCACGTGCCACATGTCCCTGCGCCAACCATCTTCGCCACAGGCGCTGCACCGTGGACACATCCCTATGGGTATCGGCTGCGATTTGACGAAGCGACCAACCTGCCCTTCTCAGCCCGATCACCATACCCCTCGTAAAGTCGTCTGTCTGCTGGAAATGTCTCCGTTGACGGCGGCCTGGCATTCTTAGCTACACACGTGTCCTGTGGCACACGACAACACGTTCTACAATGACTGTCGGCTGAGAAATCACGGTACGAAGTGGGCCATTCGCCAACGCCGTGTCCCATTTATCGTTCGGTACGTGCGCAGCACAGCGGCGCATTTCACATCATGAGCATACCTCAGTGACGTCAGTCTACCCTGCAATTGGCATAAAGTTCTGACCACTCCTTCTTGGTGTTGCATTTGCTCTGTCAGTCAGTGTATTTGAATACCTAGGAGAATGGGTAGAAACTTGGCTGACAGAAAAAAATAAGGGACGGGTGATCGAACAAACAAAATGAATTTAGCATACACACTATAGGCCTAAACGTCTTTTTTTTCTATTTGCTTTACGTAGCACCGACACAGATAGGTCTTATGGCAACGATTGGATAGGAAAGGCCTAGGAGTTGGAGGGAAGCGGCCGTGACCTTAATTAAGGTACAGCCCCAGCATTTGCCTGGTGTGAAAATGGGAAACCACGGAAAACCATCTTCAGGGCTGCTGAAAGTGGGGTTCGAACCCACTATCTCCCGGATGCAAGCTCACAGCTGTGCGACCCTAACCACACGGACAACTCCCCCGGTACTATAAACGTCTACAATACGAAGAACATTTCGTTTAATGCAAAAGTGAGACATTACCAGAGAGGGATCTACAAGAAATTGGGAATACAGATGGCCAAATCGAAAAGAAGAAGAATAAGAAGAAGAAGGAGGACTGAAGTACCTAATAGATAAAATAATTCGTTCGATTTAGTGGAATTTCAAATACAGAACCAGAACAGGTACTAACAGAGTCATTTTAAATCAAAACTTCAGGCTTGCACAGTTTTCAGGAGAGAACTAGGTCCAGAACAAAATCAACATGGACAGAAGAGCGAAGAAGGTTGCGAAGTATGATATTGAAAGAATATACCACAAGGAGAAAGACCAAAAGAAACGGAGGTGATACGGATTAGCGTGGTCCTCAGATGTCCAAATCGAAAAGAAGAAGATGAAGAACTGGAGTTCCTAATAGATAAAAGAATACGTTCGATTTAGTGGAATTTCAAGTAGGGAACCAGAACAGGTATTAATTTCATGGAATGAGAAAAGGAAACCAAAGTACAAGTAAGGAAGGTACTGGTATACTGAAGCATGGTACGTGCTTGATTAAACCCTATATGGGCCCATAGGCAGCTGAGCTCTTCGGGGTCCCTTGATAAATAACTCGTGCCAAGTATCTGATTCCATCCTGAAATTTTAATAAAATATCTAACAAAGCTAAACATAATCAAATCAATACGTTCATATTACTTTAGATGAAAACAGTATTACATAATAATGAATGGGCAAAACAAAACTATCCCGGAGAATATTTCTAAGACTGACGCGGAATTGACCCTTGTTAATGAGCAGGAGAACTGTAAATCTACTAACACGAAGGTGACGTATTTGAGCACCTTCAAACAGCACCGGACTGAGCCAGGATCGAACCTGCCAAGGCCAGCGCCTCAACCGTCTGAGCCACTCAGCCCGCCAGGTCCTATTAAATATACTTTCCTAAAAAGTACCCGATTTATTGGACATCCTTCATGTATGCGTAGGATATAGCAAAAACCGTATAAATGTCCTCAATGTCTGAATAGCGGATCGAATGTAAATAAACTGGGCAGAAAGGGAGCCTGGCCGGAGTGTTCTGTTCGTCCGGAAGGACATGGGTTCGATTCCCCGTCAGGAGATTGAAAAGTGTAAGAAGCGAGATTTCCACTTTCGAGGTGCACATTGCCCTGTGGTTCACTCAGCTTCCACCAAAAATGAGTACAAGGTTAATTCCTGGGGGCAAAGGCGGTCGGGTGTAGAGATAACCATTCTACCCCATCAAGTGCCGAGGTTACGTATAGAGGAAGCCTTTACCGTCCACTCCTCCAAGAGCCTTCGTTAATTTACCTTCGCTTTGCTTTAGAGGCAGAAATGTAACTATTCTAATCTCTACTTTCCTATTAGCAGTTGTCAGTCAGGTTAGAGAACAAACAATGGTTAGGACTCGAGCCAGCCACACTCATTACAGGAACACTTTATTTTCAGCATTTCCTGAGTTAGAGGACTGACATGAAGTAGTAGTAGCGAGATGCACTGTGGCATGAACAAAAATACTTACACCCATTTTCACACTGAAGGTTGGGTGGCTGTGTAGCATAGCTTGTTGAGCTCAACGCATCGTAATCAAATCTTGGCAGAATGCGTCGTCTTTTAATAGTGCGTAAATGTGGAAGACCAGGGCAGCTAGATTGACTTCGTTAAGGAATCTCTTACCAGGGCAATATTCCAGCATTCAGTCAATTCTCAAAGCTGACAGTAGACGAAGACAGGACAGACCACACTTTTTAGCCCTCCGACCAACTGGGGTCTTGAGTGCAGTTCTGAACATGGTAGTAAAGGGACAGCATAGATGGCAAACGGTGGTAGATGAAGGGACAATTTACAATTATTATGAGAATCCTTAGACTATCCCAGTTATACCCTAACAGAGGTAGCAATTCTGATCACTAGATGGCGTCAATTATGCAAATTACGTCGATATAATAAATATTATCATAACATTTACTGTCGTCTTAAGAATACTATGGATAATACCAGTACTGTGAGTTTTTCATTAACAACAATTTCATAACTAAATATCATTGTTCTGATTATACTAACATTTGTTATATTGTCGTTAAATGATGAAATTTTGGCCACGGTGCAGCCATACCTCTGCTACAATTATTTCAAAACCAAAAAGGAAAACTGCTAGGATCGAAGTTCATTTTCGACCTACACCAATAATAATAATAATAATAATAATAATAATAATAATAATAATAATAATAATAATAATAATAATAATAATAATAATCAGATCATTATTAAACCTGAGTACCTGCATACAGCAGAAAAATTGGAAACATTGGATATGATTGGAAAAGGGTTGGCTTGAAGATATTCGGGAAAGAGAACGAACAAATCTAAGAACAATTCTAGGTCCAAATAAAAAATGGAATAAGGAGACTCAAATGCAACAAAGAATTGTATCAAAGAACAGAAGGAGTGGTTGGACTGATGAGAAAGAGAAAGGTTTCAAGTTCTATAGACATTTGTTGAGGATGGACAGTAACAGACTGTCAAAGAGAATCTTTGAATTCTTCAGGAAGAGAAGGACAGAGCTGAAATGATTGGACTTGAATATTGGGGTTCCGGAAGATTACATTATGGAAAAAATCGATTTAGTCAACTGTTCAAAAAGGTCCGTGGTTTCCGAGAGACTGGGGAAACACTAGTGAGAAAACGGAAATCCTATACAGAAGGAGGAATGAAAAGATACTGGCAGAGAAGGCTAAAAAATACCGCAAACATGTGGAGTACAAGAAGAACGAAGCAAAGGAGAAAAATTCAGATAATAAGGTGTTTTTAGACCAGGAAAGCTAAGGTACGCTCGCATCAGTAGGTGAAGAAGGGCCTGGAAGAAATGGGGATACAAGAACGGAAATCAGCTACAGCGATGCTTACAAGTCGAAGATCAAGGCCACCAAGAGTTTTCGAGAAAAAGATAGATCCCGTACTCAAGCGCCGTGGACAAAAGAAAGGAGGAGACTGCAGAGTGAAAGGTTGAAGGAGTACTGGACGAGAATTAAACCCCATAAATAGATGAAGCTGAGTTTGAATTAACGTTGTCCATATTCGGCCTAAACAAAGTAATAATAATAATCGATGAATGTCAAACTGAGTCGCTACAATGCAATAGTCAGACCACCAAACCTCTACGCAGCAGAGTGCCAATATCTAACTAAGAAGACCCCATTAAGATCTCTCGAAGTACAAGAAAGAATGTTCCTGACCAAGGTTTCTCTCAGATGGAAGGCGATTGTACGAACCAAACCGTGAACTGTACAACACCAAGAAACCCTCACAGATGCCATCGAGAGAAGACGGACACCCATATGGAATTGACTCTTAGTATCCAGCAAGGGTAAAGCCACTGGATCGGTTTGGATCCAGCAGGTATAGAAGGATCTCTGAGAACTAAATATTAATCATGCCAACAGAGGTAACTACCGTTCAACTATCAAAACCAGACCGTTCCTAACATTCCTTACAGAAGCAAACCACAATGATACCAGGAAATGGTCCGAGGAACGCAAAACAGAGTTCAGCAAGAAAATGAAGGATTACTGGGCCAACAGAAAAGTTCAAGGTACCAAGAAGAAAGCAGCATCCAAACCCACGATCAAGAACACCACAAGCGGCAAACATCGACAAGAACATAGTTAAAGCACAAGTACAGTGGTCCCTAGGTGATCCAAACGAACTAATAAATAAAAATAAAAATAAATAAATAAATAAATAAATAAATAAATAAATAAATAAATAAATAAATAAATAAATAAATAAATAAATAAATAAATAAATAAATACATGCGTATTGTAAAAGCCAGCCAATCCAGTTGACGAACCCAAATACCATGCTTTGAGCGAAATGCTGCACTCGCACACGGGCTAATAACCCAAAATTACCGTGTTTTATTTTTAATAATAATAATCATGATAAATGAGATTAGTATTGATTTTATGTCCCTCTTAGTACACTTTTATGATTTCACAGACGCTGAGGTGTCGGGGGTTTTTGTTGCACAGATGTGATCTTTTACGTGCTAGTAAGTCTGCCGACTCGACGCTGGCATATTTGAACAATTTCAAATACCGCGGACTGAGCCGGGATCGAAACCTCCAGCTTGAGCGCAGATGGATAGCACTCCACCCACTGAGCTACTCAGCGCGGTAGCAATATAACAACCGGTTTGTTTATGAAGTCATTTTCTTCCTGTAAAAGAATATCTTTTGCAGTACCGAATTCCTCACAGTAGAATTATGACATAATTGGTTCACAATGAATACAGTTTGCTTGAAATACTAATACTGTTAGCTGCCAGCCCCACGGTAGCCCCTTTCGATACTTCCAGGAAAAGAAGGGGCTGGTGGCTCAGACGACCTGGGATCTCCCAGCCGGCTTGTGGGGTGGGGCCGGCCTTTCCGTGTATTGTTCTCGTCGGCTGGCTTACCTGTGAGTTTCTTGGAGATTCAATGGGAATGCTCTGCCTCTAGTGATATCGCGAAATTTCTGGCTCCAATCACGCGAGCTATAAAAAGGGAGGCTAGCCGCGGAAAGTCAGTCAGTGCTGGACTCGGGGTCAGTGTTGGATCCCGTGGTGAAATCAGTGAGAGCCTCAATGCGTTAGGGTTCGCTGGCTGGGCTGAAGGCGACAGAGGTGTTGGCTGTCGTTAGTGTCCCACCGAGGTCTGAACGAGGAGCTGCTGTTGTGGTGTCGGAGAGACCAGTGAGTAGGTGGAGACGAAAGAACGGAAGCCTGTGCTGTGTGTTTGTATATTTCTGTGAACTGAGGCTCAGCGAGGGAAGTCGCTAACGCGAGTGTGAAGGTAAATAGACCTGGTTAATGTGCGCTGTTGTGAGTATCGTCCTGTTGTTGAATACTGTTGAGCTGTTAATTGTTCACTGCATGTATTATGTGAATTACTGGACTATCTGTGGAGTCGAACCAACGAACAGTCATCGTGTGTTGTGTAGCCCGTAGCCCCGTGTTCAGATCCAGCGGTCTACACACAGCTGCTGTATGATATGACAGGAAGATAAATGGGCTGGACTTCCTACTGTGCCAGAAGGAAGAGGGACTTGTGAATAGACTTGTAATTAGTAAGCATGGTCATTCATAACTAGTTAGAATTTTGTGTATTTAAATGTGTGTGTGTGTGTGTGTGTGTGTGCATTTATTGGGTCATACTAAAATCAACTAGAATAATGAAACCGATGGAATTTTATTCGTAACAATACGAAGGAGAAAATATCTGGATGGTTGTTTTAATTCTCCCTGCTACTTTGCTTTCACCCAGTCGGAATGTATGCACTTATTCAAATCTCCAGATGATCTATTTATGCACTAAGTCATATTCTTCCTTCCTTGCAATCATTTCTAAACTGGTATCAACCATGTCTGCTGCTTTAGAATAGTGTAGTTTACTTGCCATTATTTCTGCTTCCTCTAGCGTGGCTATATTTCCATCATTATTCTCCTGGCAAATTCTGTGAGCCAAACATTACAAGAAAAGTGTACTTTGGCTCTGAATAAATTTATAAAACACTAGCAAATGTACCCGTGCTTCGCTACTGTATTCTACATTGTATTCGAATATCGAAGTAAATACTGTACATGCAGTAAATAAGATTGTTTTAAAATTGCATGTCTCTTAGCGTTATCCGAGAAACAGCATGGGGAGGTCCCCATACGCTGTTTCCAATGTAAAGTGTTTGTTTCGGATTTGTGATATAACGGCAGGCTCACTTACCCACTGCCAGCCTTCTGCAAGTCAAATCGAGAAGTGAACTATTCATTACAATGGTAGGCCCTCCTTACTACTCCCGGTTACACAGGAGATGGAGAAAGAGCCCATTCCTGCTGCCAGTCAAAGTCGGTGTGGAGAGTTCTGATTACAACAGCAGGCACACCCTTTCTCGATCGCTACAAATCGACATCAGTGAATATATACAGATCGACATACGAAAGTATATGCGTATTTACAATATTTCAGATCTTAATTTACAGATTAACTGCTGCTAAACGTACGTCATATCGACGAAGGATTGTACCACAAGACGCCGGATTTAGCGGCCTAAATGGCTGGTTCTATGATATCTCATCTATTCTTGGGTCAGATTGGGTTAGAAACGTTGAACAGGGTAAAGTTTTCGTAAGATTATTTCACATTGCATTACTTTTCGGATAATTATGTGACAGCTACATACAAAGCATTTGGCTCACATATGGTTACCGGGTGGGCCAATTTTCGTGAAGAGTTTGATGATTCTGTATTTCCTATAAGTGATTGAAAGTATGAATTATGCATGTGAAAAGGCCAAATTTACTTAACATCGATTAATAGAGAAAAATCAAACGTAAAAGGGATACAGATACGACAAAAAGTCATAAGACCAAGGTTGTAGATCATTCCAAATTGAACGAAAATTGTGCAGTCCGTTATTTGATAGGACTTCCCGAAGGTCTGCACCATCATTAAAATTGCCTCCATATTTCGATATTCTTCGGGGATAAAAAGTGAAAAATTTAAAGATCTTGGAAGTTTTCCGTCCGTTACAGACTAAAACGTATAATTTTGTAAAATTTCAATTTTCTTTTTCGTCTGGCAGATTATGCCGCAATTTGGATTTTGGGCGAGGAGGGTAAAAATTAGGAATTTCAAGAAACTAAACAAAAAAAAAAATTATGCAGATGGTCATTATTACCCCTTAAACGAGTAGCTGTGCGAAAATTCCGCCAAAATAGTCAATGCAGAGGCACACAGTCGTTACAATTTTATTTATATAGATAGATAAGGAATCTGCTCCATGTACAACACTTTTTGGACTATGTCCGCTGGACTTAACCTGCAAAACTAACCATTCATGATATCTCCCTTATTAATCCTCGTGACGAAAAAATGCACAGGAAAAAACAGTTTTAGATATGGAATTCCATCACGTTTGGTCGATTTCCAGTCAGGTTGGTATTGTAATGTATATATTGTCCATTCCGGGAACATGAAATGTTATTGACCTTTTTTTTGTAGTTGCTTTACGTCGCACCGACACAGATAGGTCTTATGGCGACGATAGGACAGGGAAGGGTAAGGAGTGGGAAGGAAGCAGCCGTGGCCTTAATTAAGGTACAGCCCCAGCATTTGCCTGGTGTGAAAATGGGAAACCACGGAAAACCATTTTCAGGGCTGCCGACAGTGGGGTTCGAACCTACTATCTCCCGAATACTGGATACTGGCCGCACTTAAGCGACTGCAGCTATCGAGCTCGGTTATTGACCTTTAAAACCTACCTTTGGACAGGTGGATGCTAAATATAAAGTCTGGTTCGAATATCTTCAGTAGTTTTCAAGTTGCAAGAAATACGCTTTACACGCACCCGCTCTTAAGTCCGATGGGACTTGTACCGAAAAACGGCTCGTTAATGATATCTCCCTTATTAATCCTCGTATCGAAGTGATACACATGAGAAAAAAGTTTAGAAATGAATTATCATTAAGGCAGGTAGATTTCCATTAATTTCTGTTGTGTATATTTTGTGGGAGTGCAAAATTACGGTTTCGGTTTCGTAAAACCCCCAGCCAGTTCAGGGATTTAGAAACAATATTTGCCCTAAAACCTACCCAATGACAGGTGGATTGTAAATATGAAGTTTGGTGGAAATATATCCAGTAGATTCTAGCACTCGCGTACATACGGAGTAATTAAGGAAGAAAATAATACAGTTAAGAAAGTTGAAATTAGTAGAAAATGGATTATAAATGAGGACACCTGGATAACGACAAATATGTAAATGCCAAGTGAATGTATTGGAAAATCAAATGCCCCTCAATAAATTATGCTGGTGAGAGTTATGGATATAAGAAAGCGGTAACAGAGGAGAAATTTAGGCGCAGTGATTCTTAGGTAAACAGATAAGAAGATGACTAACGGTGTTATTACTTAATATATTCGAGGGCGGTTCTAACCTCCAACGATATTCCGCCAATATCCCGCAGATAGGCCGATTGACGCCTCTCTCGCCTTCTACCCAAGGAACAACCACAAATTTAAAAGCATGATGAGGAAAATGGCAATACGTTACTTCCCTGCTGGCAAGCAGTCAGAGACGTTGCCATGGTAACCTGTAGGTTCGTTGTCGGTCTGTCGGTCACTCGACGCAGAGCATGATACCCGCAGAAAATAGTAAATTTCTCCGTCATGTGAAGAGTAAGGTAAACTATGAACATAACAAAAGTTGTTTATAATGAAGAGGCGTTTCACGTACGGTCCGCGGAGTTTACATAAAATCAATAGTATAAGAGAAAATGGAGGAAAACCGTTCTTGTTTTCCTATAAACCCACCGTCTATTCAAAGATTTTTAAATGATACGCATATCGACACCTTCCCCGGGATGAGTATACTCTAAATATGAAGTTTGGTTGAGATCTATCCAGCCGTTTCGACGTGATGGTGGAACAGACAGACACGGAAATTAAAAACCACCGATTCGGTCCTGAGTTGACCTAAAGCGGCTAAATATCTGAGAAATTGGCAAAACAAAAGAAATTACAGACAGCGGATCTTCTACAACTTTATTTATATAGATTTTTTCCATAATTTACTTAGCCAATTTACCTCCCTTCTTAGATAATAGCAACTGATATTGCTAGTTCGTTCACAGACATGTCCCAGCAAGTCGCTAGCCTGTCAAATGGAAGTGAAACAGTGCTACTTATAGCATAAACGTACAGGGTCTCTTATATAAACTAAGACCGTCCAAGCGGCGTCTTCACTCTCCGATCCGTAAGCTGCAGTATTGGAGGCGCGCGCATAGTTCTTGACCTTGCAAGCACGTGTCTGACCTGGCAGGCATCAGTCTCCAGTCTGAATCTCAACTATTAACATAATGAGACAGTTATCATTGCAACGCCGTATTTTCGTATGTAAATCTTCTAGTTTCATCTTAATGGTCGTATGAACAGTCATAGCTTTCGCTGTAGGTGTGCAGAAAATCCTAATGGTGTTTATAAAGTCCCTCATTATGATAAGAATAATGGTGTTTTGTGCATGGCGAATAATTGAGCCTATTTTTTTCGAGACGACAGTAAATGCAGAGTGTTAAAAATACAACATGTTAACGCCGTTGTTCCATACGTTAACGGAGAAAGAAAAAAATCTCGTGGGTGGTTTCAACGATATTCAGCGCATGCTGATACAGCAAAAGATTCCCTTCTTACAATCTCGGAAGTGTTTGCCAAGTATCAGTGCTGGTCTCGCTTTCCAGATCTAACAGTGTGTGATTTTTACTTGTGGGGTAAACTGAAAGGAAAAGTGTATCCAACAAATCCTCACACGTTGGAGGAACTGAAAGAAAACATTACGAATGAAATTAGAAACATTACAGTGGCAGAACTCACTCGTGTCAGGCATAACACCTGTATAACCCAGAAAGGACACTTCCAGCATCTTTTATAAGGCGACATAATTTCGGTTAAGGCAGCTGCCGTAGCGCAGAGTACAAACCCTGTGCGTTCGGTCTGAGTTCATATGAGACGCTGTACTTTGGTAAATGCCGGTGAGACGAGCTGATTTAACGTAAACTTTGTCCCAGTGAGTTGTTAGCTGAAACGATTCAGACCGAGCTCGATAGCTGCAGTCGCTTAAGTGCGGCCAGTATCCAGTATTCGGGAGATAGTAGGTTCGAACCCCACTGTCGGCAGCCCTGAAAATGGTTTTCCGTGGTTTCCCATTTTCACACCAGGCAAATGCTGGGGTTGTACCTTAATTAAGGCCACGGCCGCTTCCTTCCCACTCCTAGCCCTTTCCCGTACCATCGTCGCCATAAGACCTATCTGTGTCGGTGCGACGTAAAGCAACTAGCAAAAAAAAAAAAAAAAAAAAAGAAACGATTCAGTGCGCACCGGTAGGTTGACTAGTCCTGGCTTCTGGAGGACAATCGACATCGGTGCTTCACGAAGTAGCCATGCCGAGTAATCAGCATCAAATACACTGCTGGTTTCAGCCGGTGAAATCGTAGCATATCTGCTATGGGGCAATTCTGTCACCTCGGAAGTCCGTGTTCAATTAACTTCCCAGGCGAAGTTCTCTTCTTCGATTGGTGCTCTGAAAGCAGTCCTAAGCCACGCGCGAATTTAGCAACACGGCCTCCCAAAGACCATTTGCCTGCGAAGTGATCTGATTGGCTAACTTAAGCAGCTGATAAAATGGCACCGGCGCGAAGTATCGAATTTTCCCCAGATTATTTATCCGTAGATCAAGCGGCAGCGCGCTGGCCTCTGACCACTGGGTTACGTGGTCCAAATCCCGGTCATTCCATGTGTGATTTGTGCTGGACAAGGCGGAGGGTGGGGGGGGGTAAGGTTTCTTTCTGAGTACCCCGTTTTCATCTGTCATCTTTCATTCCACAACACACCAACACACTCCAAAACCATTTCATTTCATGTGTCAGTCATTAATCATTCCCCAAAGGAGTGCGACAGGCTTCGGCAACCGGCACAGTTCCTATCCTCCCCGCTAGATGGGGGCTTAATTCATTCCATTCCTGACCCGGTCGAGTCACTGGAAGCAGGCTCAGGACATTTAATATTTATCAGTATGATCTACTCTATAACGCTCATATACTCACCACGTTGTTTCCGACCACCCTGTATGTCCAGCAAGTGTGGAAGTGGTGCCGTGCGTTCGCTACAACGGCTATGAGACAAGGAAAGCGAAGTACCCATCGACGCATTCGTTAAAGCCGTTGATTAAATATCACATGAGTACAGACATGTAACGCTGAATCACTTTAAAAGTGATCAACGAACAGGGCACGGCATTCTATCGTCAAGGAGAAGAATGCTTGAATAACTGGTGATTAGATCGAAAAATAAAAGAGTGATGCCGAAATAAATCAGTAATTCATCTTGATCTATCTTTGCCTGCTCACCTAAAAAATCAGGGAAAGTTAAGGTTTGAATTTTTGGGGGGTGATCGTATTTTTCTATTACAAAGTGCCCGCTAGTAACCTTAATCACCGAGCTCGATAGCTGCAGTCGCTTAATTGCGGTCAGTGTCTAGTATTCGGGAGATAGTGGGTTCGAACCCTACTGTCGGCAGCCCTGAAGATGGTTTTCCGTGGTTTACCATTTTCACACCAGGCAAATGCTGGGGCTGTACCTTAATAAAGGCTACGGCTGATTCCTTCCCACTCCTAGCTCCTTCCTGTCCCATCGTCGCCATACGACCTATCTGTGTCGGTGCGATGTAAAGGCACTAGCAAAAGAAAAAAGTAACCTAAATCTATTTTCGCTGTCTTTTCCCTGTGTTTGCCTTGGGATATTCCAGTATTCCCTACATTAAATTTAGTGGGACGCGGTACTTAAGAGTGATGCTTGAGTAAGTTTATCATACTCTGGAATTACCGGGCTGGGTGGCTCAGGCGGTCGAGGCGCTGGCCTTCTGACCCCAACTAGGCAGGTTTGATCCTGACTCAGTCCGGTGGTATTTGAAGGTGCACTAATACGTGAGCCTCGTGTCGGTAGATTTACTGGTACGTAAAAGAACTCCTGCGGGACTAAATTCCGGCACCTCGGCGTCTCTGAAAACCGTAAAAGTAGTTAGTTGGACGCAAAGTAAATAACACTAATTATTATACTCTGGAATCACATCTTGAAACATATTTTGCATGAACACTTACAATGGTTTGCATGTATGTTCAAAAAAACTTGAAATAAATGTTCGTAAGTCAAAGAAGCTACACCTTACTATAAAGTGCCAATCTGTGAAGTAATCCCAGAAACACTACAACCAACATTATGAACTAATGTTAACATTGATGCTTTCAAGGCCCGTACTTGTAGGCGTATGGGCGTTTGGGCTTATGCCGTGTAAAGAAAACAAGGTGAAATCTTCACGTTCAAAAATGTCTAAAAATGAACTACAGTCGAACCTCAAATTTTCAGTATCTCGAAGTAAATTCAATTTCCCGGCCGTTTGTCCTATTCTTCATGTGTATTTACTTCTCTAATACTCGAAATTCGGTTACACGAATTTGTCGAAGCAAACATATCCTCCCTTAATCAAAACGTACTCTGTAACTCGAATTTTGTGCAACATTAACTGTGCAATACGGCATTTGTGGTTTGTGAGGAACATTTAACAAGTAGAGAAAGGGTTACAGTGATGCTGGGAGCTAATATGACGGGAACCGAAGAACTTAAACTTCTAGTGATCGGAAAATCGGCGAAGCCTCGCTGTTTCTCGGATGTAAATTCATTACCGGTCACGTACGAAAGCATCCCCCCGAAGTCGCGGAAGTTACGAATCTCGGCTGCATGGTATTGACGAGAAGTTTCAGCTTGAAGTGAGGAAAGATCAACAGTAACAAACAGAAGAGACTAACGGATTTTTCCCAAAGTTAACGGAGCTATGTTTCTTGTTTCACTACTGTATCCTGTCTTCTAAAAAGTTACTATAATAAGGGTTATAATTAAAGTGATGCCGCAAAATAGAGTTTGTATATTTTTAAATACTGTTAAAATAATGTGTTCAGTATAAGCCCGTAGATACAAATGATTCAATTATGTGCTATACATGCTCAAAAACGGTATTGTCTATGTCTCGTAATTTCGATAACTGGAAAAATTTAGCAGCCGAGGTGATTCGACATATCGAGGTTCTACTGTATATTAAACACAGAAAGCCATCAGTCAATCACTCTTCAAACTGACGCCTGTGTTTATCAGAGGCCTTATTCTTGAAATTAGCATGAGGAAGCGTGCCTGTTTCTAAACAGAATCATGTGGGTTAGTGTTCTGAAACTCAGGAATAAGATCCCAAGTCGTGTAGCAAATGGAAGTGTTGTTTGAATACGTATGCTGGTCATACCTTTCTTTTTTCTGTAATAATCTTTTCCATAATTATGGGCAATCCATAATAACAAGCACCTCTACGTTATGTAAATTACATGGGTATGTTTGAAAACACAGGGCATTTTAAAAGGAACATTGAGAAGTTAATAGCATTTTACTGATATATGTTAAGTAACATTTTATTGTATTGACAAAACGGACTTAGATTTTTAATACTGCCTCTCAGTGATGTATTATTCTACATATCAGTCTCGCCCATCATTCTGTTTGGTTCGAGTCTTACCGAGCTCGATAGCTGCAGTCGCTTAAGTGCGGCCAGTATCCTGTAATCGGGAGATAGTGGGTTTGAGCCCCACTGTCGGCAGCCCTGAAGATGGTTTTCCGTGGTTTCCCATCTTCACACCAGGCAAATGCCGGGGCTGTACCTTAATTAAGGCCACGGCCTCTTCCTTCCAATTCCTAGGTCTTTCCTCTCCCATCGTCGCCATAAGACATATCTGTGTCGGTGCGACGTAAAGCGAAAAAAAAAGTTCGAGTCTTAGACAGAAAGCTTAATGTTGACATGACAAACGATTTCCCTGTGTTATCCCTGT
Source organism: Anabrus simplex (assembly GCF_040414725.1). Taxonomy (NCBI): domain Eukaryota; kingdom Metazoa; phylum Arthropoda; class Insecta; order Orthoptera; family Tettigoniidae; genus Anabrus; species Anabrus simplex. The sequence goes on along the minus strand of NC_090265.1, from coordinate 651,493,236 downwards.
ATATTTTCTGCATTTTTATTTCCCTGTACTTTTCCTGTTTTTCCAGAAAACTCGTACCCTGTATATTTCAAGTTTCAAATCTCCACATTTTCACATCTTCTCCTGGGTGTTCGTACTTAACTAAACGGATCCCAGTTCGTATGTATCGAACTCCTTTGCCTGTATTTATAAAATGTGGTGGTGGTGGTGATGATTATGAAGATGATTATTGCTGTTTAAAGGAGCCTAATATCTAGGTCATCGGGCCCAATGATAAAGGAACTTGCTGGTGAATAGCACTGTGTTTCGTCTCAAGGTTAGTCTAGTCTGCCGTCTTACTACTGCATACCTCCCGAAACAAGCTAGGACAGCTAGTGGCCCATCACTAAAATTTATAGCAAACGGGTGCGCCAAAGGATTCGTGAAGGCCACGCATTCATTTCTCCTGAATCACTTGTTGAATCACCCTGGGAGTCACTAACTGGATTTTAACAAGTCAGTGAGCGACTACTCCACGTTACGATCTAAAAAGCGCATCCTATTATATGTTTAAAAACATGTAAGTACACCATATTTAAGTTCCATGCGTTCTCCTGGTCGTTGGGGGAAAAATAATATATGCAAGGTGTCAAATGCATTCCAAAAGGGGTTACGTCCAAGGGCTCCCAGATTGGGAACAACCATAGGGGTCGCTAGTTGAGTTGGTCATTGCTTACTCTTTCTTTTGGCAGCCTCCTATCTTTCATATTTTCTATAGCACCTTTCTTGGTCACCACTTGCTCTCTTCCGATCTCGAAGGTATCAGGTTGGCGAGGCCCAGGAGTCCGGCTGCAGCTGAAGCCATTCTTCCTTGTCGATCCACTATATTTCACCATTTGAGGCATAATTTCATCTATTCCTGCTGTTGATCATCTTTTGCACTTCGAGCATAATTCCACTGCCCTAATTGTTCTCCTCCACATAAACCCGACTCCAACAGAAAAAAAATCCCGTTAAGTTGAGAAGGGTTTCAAAATATTCCTTCCATCCTTCCAATGATTTCCTGGGATGTACTATGAGTTTACCTGATTTCCTTTCCCCCCCACTTTCTTTTATTACTGTCCAGAAAGGTTTCCCTGCCGCTTGACCAAGCCTTTCCAAGCTAATATCGAAATCCTCCCATGACGTGTTTCGCTCTGTTTCTTTCATCTACGTAAAGTAACCTATCTCCATCGGTTCTCACACTGACCCCGGCACCGAGTTCAGCACCAACACTGACTGACTATCCGCCTACCTACGTACCACTAAGACCAATCGTGAGTGCCATTGGTTCTGCGACCCATGAGTTAGACCGCTATATTTCATCACTGTTACAGCCAGAAACAGGGATGACAGAACATCACGTTAAAGATTCGAAACACTTCTTGCAGAAGTTACGTGATCTACGAGTGGACGAAGGTGACATCCTAGTAAGCTTTGATGTTACGCCACTTTTTTACTAATACAGTATATAGAAAAAACGCTTCCTTATATCAGACAATACCCATGTGAGGACTTGACCAATCTGGCAGCAGTTTGTTTAAAATCTGCTTACTTCTACTACAAAGGCGATTATTACTAACATACAGAAGGAGCAGCAATGGGTTCACCTCTGTCACCAGTGGCTGCTAATATTTCTATGGAACACTTTGAGTCTGCTGCATTAACTACAGCGCCATTGAAACCTAAGTGCTTCTATCGTTACGTGGATGACACATTTTCTGTCTGGCCACATGGAAGGGAAACATTAACTGAATTTTTGGAACACCTAAATTCCATTAACAGTAAAATCAAATTCATGATGGAAGTAGAAAATGAAGGTAAATTACTTTTTCTTGATGTGCTAGTATACAAGCAGAATGATGGTACACTAGGCCATGCAATGTACAAGAAATCTACACATTCTGAAAGATACCTTCATAAGTCCTCACATCACCACCCCTGTCAAAAACAGCTCTCCTTCGAACGTTATTTACTAGGGTGAATAACGTTGCAGACGCTGATAACCGCTCAAGTGCATAAAGATAACTGAAAACATCCATGAAGAAAAACGGCTATACGTCATAGCACGATCTGTGAACATGAAGCAGCCTAACAGGGATAGTACCAACCAGGACTACAATACAAAGAAGAAAGCATTCTTTCCTTACGTAGCAGGTATAACTGACAGAATAGGACGCATTCTTAGAAAGCACAATATAATTCCAGTTTTCACCACAGACCGGAAGCTCAAATCCTTGTTTCGACCATTCAAAGAAACACCACATCTTGAAACAACGGGCGTGTATGAAGTTCCATGTGGTTGTGGTTGCTCATACATTGGTATGACGAAAAGGCTTGTCAGCACCAGGGTGAAAGAACACATTAGGTCGGTAAAGAATGTTGCTCCGTGGAGAATGCCATAAGCCAGTCTGGCATAGCAGAACATTTCTACAGTACAGACCATGAAATCCTCTTTGACCAGGCGAAGGTCATCGCGCCTGTTAAAGACTTCTATGCTCGACTGTTAAGAGAAGCCATAGAGATAGAGCTGCACCCAAATAACATCAACAGGGAAGTTTTTTTTTTTTTTTTTTTTTTTGCTAGCGGCTTTACGTCGCACCGACACAGATAGGTCTTATGGCGACGCTGGGATAGGAACGACCTAGGAGTTGGAAGGAAGCGGCCGTGGCCTTAATTAAGGTACAGCCCCAGCATTTGCCTGGTGTGAAAATGGGAAACCACGGAAAACCATCTTCAGGGCTGCCGATAGTGGGATTCGAACCTACTATCTCCCGGATGCAAGCTCACAGCCGCGCGCCTCTACGCGCACGGCCAACTCGCCCGGTAACAGGGAAGTTATCAAATACACGGAGACCTGTACTGCAGAAATACAGTACACGCATAACACCACCATGGAACAGCGGGACGCACTCGCGAAACCGTCGACAGAGGGCGGTGAATCACAGCACGGCGATCCTTGAGTCCAATTAGTGGGGTAGGCCGTGGAAGTACGGCCATGACTTCCACGTTTCTTTGAATTTCCTTGCTCACTGTCGGAAGCAGAACTTAACATGCCCTGATGAAGGCCAATGCAATTTGACTCAAAGCTCAGCTTCATTAAATAAATATAGTGGCTTTAATCAGTGTTCATTTATTTATTTACGTTAATAATGTCTTATTTCTTGCAAAAGGAATTCATTGCTTGGAGGTACTTTCGATTCAACAAAAATTCTGAATGTGAAGTATTCAGATATTTGTAAGTCTTAAGGCAACAAAGTTTCGGAAGCACGAGATCATTCTCTTTAACATTTTCGACGCTTTTAAGAATGCAAAGAGTACAGAAATTTATTCACAATATCTCAAATTATATCAATCAAAAATGGCATAATCGTTGCAACCTTCTGATTCTTCTTTCATGAAAATGTCTGGTTGCGATTTAGATTATGGTGTTGCACTTAAAAGTCTAGGAAAATCTGGTCAACAGCTCCATTTACTTAAGCAGCTCTTTCGTGGAGAGCGAACATAATTAATTTGTGTTAGAGTTCGAGAGGATGCTGGTCACGGCCTGTCCATTGTATACGAACCCGGCAACAGTAGTTGGAACCCACTTACAACCACCTTTCACATGCTGGCTGTTTTAGACCGCATTAATGCAGGTAGGTTTAAGACGACGCTGAGATACGAGAGACTACGAAGTTAGAAGCCGTGGTTTTATTTAAAGAACAGTTCAGTAACACTCAAAATACGGAAGAGCATATTCAATAGTATAGATTAAATGTGAAAACATTCAAGATATTCATGCCTTTTCAAACGTGAAATTACCAACGTTTCGCTCCAGTATAGCAGCGGGCTCATCAGTTGGATTGCTACAATTTTCCAACACGCTGGCGGCTAGTGCGATATTGAGACAACACTACAAGCCTCCTATGTAGGACTAAGCAGTGCCGGTGTACTAGGGGAGATACGTTCCTCCACTTGCATGCATCCCTGCCTTTCGCTTTTCAAGAAGTACAAGGCCCAAATAGCTTGAATGTTTATTATATTCGCAATCGATGAAATTAAATTATGGTTTCCTTCTGGGAACTTGCTTTTCGAATTCAATATAGTTCTAAAACTTCTCATTTAAGGTAAATTAAAAAGGAAACTAAAAAGGAAATCTTTAGCTGACAACGCAGTTTCAGACTGAGAGGCGAAGAAGCAGAAGATGTCAAAATCCTACCTGTGAATAAGGGAATATTGAGACACACAGTTCGTTCACAGAAGATTGCAGATTGTAGGTCGAAGAATATACGAAAGTCGGCAAACCACAATTAAAAATATGTAATTCATTAATTCGTGTAAAGAGCGTGAATGAAATGTTGTGGATGTGTTCAAGAAAACACGGCAAAATTCGGGCAGCTGCTACGGTCTGTGGGTTAGCATTGCAGCTTTAAATCCAGTTGGTGTGATTTCTTTTACGGGCTATTCAATGAATTTAAACATTGTGTGATGCCTCGAGGCACATTTTGGGCCTTGGTTTGCCAAGACGACTGCTGCCTAGCCGAATGCCTGCAGATATTGGAGTGCCACATATCTAGCGAGTAGAAAACTGGATTCGAATCCCATGCTTGGTCCTCTTACAATTGGTTTTGGGAACCAAGCAAGTTGGTTAAGCCATACGGGTTGTGAAGCTGTATACTTGCCTTCAGAAGATTATTTGTTCGAACCCTACTTCCGACATCGACAGCTCTAAAGGTAGTTTCCCACTTCATGCAGCGAGTGAACTTGAATATAAGCTTTCGGGACGACAATCGTGTTTTACGAATATGCCCACTCAATCTGAATAGGTTGGCAAGGGGAGCTATGTATTAGCGGAAATTATTGCAAAGAAATCGAAACTATTTTCAGATGGCGAATTTGTTAATGAATGGCTTGTTGAAATATGTAATATGCCCCGTGGAGGACAGGCAGTTCTCTAAACTAAGCCTACCACGACATACTACAGCTCGCTGAATAGATGAGAGAGAGCGTAGAGAGCACTTAAAAATGTGGAACCACAAATTTCGAATGCTATTTTTTCACACTCGATGACAGTTGCGATACTGGCGATACTGCCCAGTTAGCAATCTTCGTAAGGCGAGTTGATAAACGTTTCAAGGTTCGAACACCACTGTCGGCAGCTCTGAAGGTGGTTTTCCGTGGTTTCCCATTTTCACACCAGGAAAATGCTAGGGCTGTACCTTAACTAAGGCCACGTCTGCTACCTTCCTACACTTATGCCTTTCCTATCCCGTCAATTCTAATGGACTGGCTGTGACTTTAGCATGCAACACGAAGTACTGTATTCACAAATAGGTCTAAACCAAACTCTCTAAAACACTGAGTAAATTTTGGTGTAGTTCTGGATCCCACGGACCACCATATAAACACGTCCTTTGTATTTGTAAGGGGAATTTGACTCTATAACATACTTCTGCGCGCTGCTGTAAATTAGTACAAATTAATTATCATTATCATCGTCTCTTTTGAGTTGAAAACGTAATTCCAGTATTCAGTAGAGTAGAATGAAAGGGTGCTTGACAGTACAGGAACTCGATATTGAGACCTGATATTATCACCTGTGGTGTCACGGCGAGGGGAGAGCGCTTAAAGCTCTCAGTGCAGTGTTTAACATTCAAATTGTTAAAGCCGTAAATGATTCATTCACATTCAAAAATTCACAGAAATATATCCTATTTTCCTACTATTTTTTACAATTATCTGAGGTAGGCACTTAAGAGGGTTAAGCCCTGTTTTTCGGCCGGATGCCCTCCCTGAAGCCAACCCCATGGAGAGAGATGTGGACCTTTTTCACTCATCCCCTCTAAAATTGGATTTGCCATAATGACCTCAAGGACGATAAGTCCTCTCTGTATAAATGTATCTAGATCTGATGATGATGATGTTTGTTATTTAAAGGTACCTAACAACTAGGTAATCGGCCCCTAATGGTACGAGGTGCAACGAAATAAAACGACAATTAAAACTTCAACGACTACAATATGAAACGAATGATGACAAAATTACCTTGAAACCAAAACAATCAGTGGATCCAATTTCCAATGCCTTCTTTTCTGAGATGATACCTGTTATGAAAAGCGGTCCAAAATCCAGGTCACCGGGCGACTTGGCCGTGCGGTTAGGGGCGCGCGGCTGTGAGCTTGCATTCGGGAGATAGTGGGTTCGAATCCCACTGTCGGCAGCCCTGAAGATGGTTTTCCGTGGTTTCCTATTTTCACACCAGGCAAATGCTGGGGCTGTACCTTAATTAAGGCCAAGTCCGCTTCCTTCCAACTCCTAGGCCTTTCCTATCCCATCGTCGCCATAAGACCTGTCTGTGTCGGTGCGACTTAAAGCCACTAGCAAAAAAAAATCAGGTCAATGGCCCCTCGTAATAGTACTAATCACTGGTGTATAGAACCATGGTATTCCTCCTATAGTGGTACTAATCGCAGGTAACGTAGTCTTACGGTGTTTCTCGCAGGCCGTACTGATCACAGGTAATGCAGACTCACGGTATGTCACACCACTCGCAAACAACGCAAACCCATGGTGTACCTCACGTAATGGGACTAATCATGGCCGCCGGTATTCCCGTGGTGTTCTTCACACAGCGGAACTAATCACAGGCCACGGATATTCTTGGTGCCGCTCACCTGGTGGTACTAATCATAGGCATTGCAAACACACAGCGTATCACACTTTATGGTACCATCCACAGGCAACAAAGATCCATGGTGTTCCTCACATAGTGGTACTAATCACAGGCAACAGCCAAACCCGCGGTGTTCCTCACATAGTGGTGCTAATCACAGACAACAGCCAAAACCCGTGGTGTTTCTCACACAGTGGTACTAAACTGAGGCAACGTAGACACGTAGTGTTCCTCATGTAGTGGTACTACTCATAAGCAACGCAGACCCATTCTCAACACAGGGGAACCGACACATTCCAGCGCACTGTATGGCACCTTTTCTGGCATGGATTCCTCCGAGTGCCGAGTGCCCCCACCTCGGTGGGATACACACGATGGTACTAACCACATGCAACGCTCAGACTGGTGGTTTTCCTCACATAGGTCACTCCTAGGTCACGTAGATCAATGGTGTACCTCACATGGTGGTACTAATTACAAGCAACATCGATCCATGGTGTTCCTCATGTAATGGTGCTAATCACAATAGCCTCACGGTTCTAATTTCATAATCCTTTGGTCGCCACTTTTTAGTCGCTTCTTACGACAGGCAGGGGATACCGTGGGTGTATTCTTCATCGACGTCCCCCGAACACAGAGGATCGTCTCTAGATTTAGTTTAAACTTCGTAATTATTTTAGGAAATTAGTTTTATTTAAGGTGTATTTGTTGTATATAATGTTTTATTGAGTCATCGATAATTGAGTAAATCACCTGTTGATGATAAAGCTATCTATCTTTCTATCTATCTATCTATCTATCTATCTATCTATTTATTCACTATTGTGTTTTTCTGAAGTGGCTGATACGATGTAAATTAAAATTTGCATTAATTCGAAAACAAACACCCAGCACCTGGAGCTCAAGGAATTAACCAAACACGGTTTATATCATTGACCAGGCCTGGAATCGAACCCAGGTCGCTATGAACCGAAGGCCACTCCACTGAACACTAAGCCAAGGAGCCGGGCTGCTTAATTAGCAAAGTAATGCCCAGAATAAAATAACTGAATTAACTCGTTCACTCGATAACACAGCTCCATGAAAAGGCAAGCCAAACACTCTCCAGGTTCTTACGTAAATATACTGGTATAAACAGAGTAGAATTAGCGATTTCGACAAAGTTTTAATTGGTAAAAATATCAACGTTTTCACCGTATGAGTGAAAACTAATGAAACCACAACGTCCGTGAGCACATAAAGGATTATAATTGGTTAGAAACACCGCGAGGAAGTGTAGGCTGATATTCATGTCCGTGAAAGCTGGAATAAGCACGGCCACGAAGGTAGCGGCCTACAGTGTGACTGTCTACAGCAGGTGTGGAACAGTAAACAAATAAAAAGAGAGTGAAATAAATAAAACACGTTCCTCTTCGTATTCAGACCATTTATTGATAAGCAGCCAATTCGAATATTTATTCCAACTATAACGCATTTTTCCTTTTAGTTCGGATTTTGCCCAGCCAAACCGATAAACCGAGTTCATCTGAAGGGTGGCACCCAAATTCCTTATCGAGAAGTTGACAAATTTTGAAACGAGACTTCTATTTCTGGAGACGCACGTGACACTGGGTTCTTTCAGCCTGTATCAGAATCAAGTTTCAAGTCACCCTGCAGACATCAGGGTCACATTATTTAGGGGAAAATGTTTAAATTTTTAGCAAATTATTTCCATTTCATGTAGGTTTCAAGGCAACACCAATGTTCTTGAAGTGACCAACTTTTGGTGTTCTACAATTTAATCCTGCGACCATACAATAAAGTTTATGTTTTTCTTTTTTCAGTTTTTTTATGTACGGTTATATAGCCTTCAGTATTTATTTTCCTCTAATGTAATGTTTCTCACTTCTGATACGAGAAATAAATACTGAAATTTACGTTTGCAAATTCAGGAGAAAGTGTTCAATGCCAGTGAACTTGCATTCAAGGATAATAATAATAATAATAATAATAATAATAATAATAATAATAATAATAATAATAATAATAATAATAATAATAAATTGCATATGAAATTATGTTATGTAAGGGTAGGAAATAAATTCCGAAATAAGATCAGATTGTTGGTCCGAAATGATTGTTTCTCGTAGTTTATTCTACTGAGTTGTTCCGCTCTTTCTGCCGTTGTTAGCTGAAATTCGTCATCCGCCTTTGAGACCGTTGACCGTGTTTCACACTCCTCCCTTCTCAACCGGGCTTGGGACTGGCTGTGGCAGAAGAGTTTCAAGTTGAAAGAACCGCAAAGACGGGAAGAGCCTGGATCTATGAAAAGAAACAGCATAGCGCCCTTATGAAGGAGTACTGGAGGAAGAGGAAACTTCGGACAAAGAAAAAATTAAATTGTAGCGTGATCCTCAACGGTCAATTCGCAAAAATAACAATAGCCTTAGTTACAGCATGTAGGAAACTTTGTTTGGCGCGTTACTTTCGACGTTCCGTTTTATTCAACCGAGAGTAAACCGAATTTATTTTGGGCGATATATGTCTGGAATGTAATAAATTGTGTCGGGTAAACACCAAATGTGTTACCAGATCTTTTCTTGCTATCTGTTCTATGTCGCACTGACACAGACTGGTCTTCTGGCGACGATGTGATAGGAAGGGGCTAGAATTGGGTGAGAAGCGATCGTTGCCTTACCTAAAATACAGGCCCATAACTTGTCTGTGTGAAAATGGCAAACTATGGAAAACGATCTTCACGGCTGCCGACAGTAGAGTTCGAACCTACCATCACCCGAATACAAGCTCACATACGCCAATGCCTTCGTAGGAACTTTTTATATGACGATATCCTACGGCATGGAGTGTCGAATGGACATTTTTCCCGACGTTCAAAAATACAGGTACCTCTGTAGGGTTTGAACACGCGATATTGGGATCCGGAGGTTGAAACTCCACTAACCCACAAAGAGAGCTAGTAAGAGTAGTAAACTCTAGGCATAGCCTACATTAGAAAGAAAATAATATATGTCCAGTCTTTCTCCCGTTACTCTACAGTAGAGGTGGTCACGCTGGGCATTCCGTACCGCGGGCGCCCAGCACTAGAAGCGGGCTAGCAGGTTATGACCGTATGCTGTTGAACTACAGTGACGTCACAGGCCGTGAAGGTTAAGCGAAGTCCTCCCAGTCACTCTCGATCACTGCGGCGATACCCGAGTTTCAAATGGGGGCAGAAAATAATGAAAGAGCAGAAATCCATGTCATTTTCAATTTACGTTGTAAGAAATAAGTTACGTATTGCACCCATAAGCGAATGTGCGTAATAAATGCACGAATTAAATGCTTAATAATTCACATATTGGAATACAGCAGTAGGCTGGGAAAAGCTGGCAGTCTTACAAAGCAACATTCAGGCGCCGTTCAGACTGCAAATAGATCCACAGAACACGTCTTAAGGCACGGACAGGATATAGCTGGCCTAAGTGGTACATCCAATAATGTTTTATGATGCCGACGACAAGGGGAAACTTTCTATCCAGTTCCCACGGGAATCCGCGCATTGGAACTTGACCTACTTAGATGTGCGAGAGAGAAACAAATAATACCCGTCATCCCTTGGCAGAAAATGGAAGAATCCATGCTGCGAAGAGCGCGAACGTCTCAGCCAATTACAAAATTGCAATTTTAAATGTTTTGTCATAGCGGGAATCTAGAGCCAGTATTTCGCGATTTGGTGCCCGAAGTAGTTGTGGAAAAAGGTGTCCTGACTTCCAAACAATATTTGAGGATTTATCAGTGCAAATGGGTGATTAATTAGTGGTTAAATAAGAAATTTTCAACTTTACATGGAAGAGTGGTATCGCCCTGGAAATGAACAGTCATGGCGGGAAGACGCCATCCTCTGGCAGAAGATAGAGCCAGTGACGCGCGCCGTCGTATGAATTACCCTGTGATCGTTTTTCATAGCGCAATGTAACACGTAAATCGGATCAAAATTAGGAATGTTTTGAACATATTTCCTAAAACTTTAACCTACGGACGTATGATAAATCGGTCCCAAGTGCAAGATTATTACGCCACATCCCTTCCACAGAACTATTTTCGAAGTGGGGGGAGGACTGTTTACAAAACCAACGAGCAGTGCGGTGAATCTTCAGTTAGTTTAGTTCGAGTGTGTTCCTTGGATGAATATTCCCAGTCCGGTGTGAATTTTCAGTTCGTGTATGGACATCCAGTCTTGTAGGAAAGCGATCAGAGACAGTTGTTGGCATCCGAGTGAGTAATGTATTTACTTGTGAAAGTAATATTTTAGGAGAAATGAACACTTTGACAAACTTTTATTTAATTTGAATTTATGCAGAGATAATCAGGCAATTGAATTATCAAATGACAATGATAGTTATATTTTCAACACTTGCCTTGAATGAACTTACACAAACAAACCGAGAGGGACAATGGATCACGTCGTAACACGTAACTGCATAAAATTTCCCTAGTCCACGTGTAGCTTGGATATTTTGGGAGGACGATTATTATAAAAATTCTCCACATATCATCGGGAACATTACATTTAACCTTTTTTTCATCATTCTCAAAGAACTATTATGGCAAGAGAGATATTACGGGAGCAAAAATTAGTTAAAGCAGTTACAGGGAGGAGAATGACTTTGTTTTCACTAGTGGAATGCTGCGGTGCTAAGACCTTGAGTCCAGTGTTATGTTCAGAGGAGGTGAACAACCAATAAGCCTTTACACAAACAAACTGAGAGGGGTGTGACACAGCAGGAGACTAGGCAGGTAGCGGAGTCCAGACTTTCGACTTCACGTCAGGTGCTTAATGCAGTGTTATTGAATAATCTTCATTGGAGTGTTAGAAAAATGCGAGTGTTTAGGTAAATGTGGACGTGTGCAACGCCATCATAAAATGCATCAAGTATGTACGTGTGATATTTCGGATAACCACATCAGTTTCAAGATAGAATACTAATTCATCATGACAGAGCCCGGAGGGTGATCCAACCTGCCTCCAGCACAAATAAGGTAAACGAGCAAAATGTAAATATGAATGTGTAGGACTATGAACCAATCGATGATCAAAATGTAGTTTAGACTGTTAGATAGGACTGTAAATAATTCACATAATAATAATAATAATAATAATAATAATAATAATAATAATAATAATAATAATAATAATAATAATGTTATTATAACTATGGTAATGAGCGATATTTTTGTTGACTTTATGATTTTGTAGATGCCGCCTTGTTGATTTTAATGTTTACCTTTGCTACTAGTGCATTCAGTTTATTATTTCATGTTATGTAATCATTATTCAGATGACCGTTTCCGGTAGCTCTCATACCTTGTATTTTCGCGACGATATGGTTGACACGCGAGTGTTTATTTCTGTGTGTAAACGCGGTTACACGTTTCGATAGCCGTATTTTTGGGAGGCAATCTCGTTATTTCAATAAAATAGATAGTGACAGGAAGCCATTGATAAGTTAGCTCTGATATTTCATAATATGTGAAGCGGGGGATGATCATAAGATCGAGGAAAGTGAATAGTAATATCCCTGATGATCTGCGTTGAAAATGGAAAAATGTGATATTTGGACCATGTCATGGACAATGTCGTAAGAAATGGAGATGTGAACGACAGTTATTTCGCCCGCCTGATACGAGCGAGGCCGTATTATGAGTTACTACGTTGAGAATATTGATGAATAAATAGAATTGAGAGATGAATAATTTAACCGAGAGTGTTAAATATGTGACGACATGTGAGATGGTTGTAGGCGGAAAGCCTGTATTGTTTCAAATAGTTTCCAGGGAAAATAGATGCTCGGAAAATATGCGAGTTAGAGCACGAGGTAATGTGTGAACAGAGCGACGAATCAATGTGTGTTTTGACAGTCATGTAGAATCATGGATGACATGTAATACCAGTAATTATTGTCCGTAAAGGTTGAATAGTGTCATGGACAGACATTTTTCGTCTGAGGTTAGAAGATTGCCATCAAATTCACATATTTTTGTTACTTGAAGCAGGGTAATTTTTCTTTATACTCCGATATTTGCGCATTTTAGTTTTAAACTTTCAGCAGGCAGCGATTCTTTTTGGGATCTAGATTTTTGTTATTATATCCTCTCTTTGTGTATATTTTATCGCCGTATTATTTTAGAATCTGATCATAAGTGAATTGTTTGTATTTGATTTATGTAAAATAAATAGTTGTAGTCAGGTTATCTTTGATTTCAGTATTTTGGAGCAGTGTTTCTCCATTGACATGTTCATTTATGTAAATAAGATTTCATGTGTTAGGGTAAAAGATCATCGATTAGTTCATAGTCAAAACCATAGTAGTGGTATGCTCATACCAGAGGACAGTCAGTAATCACCAAGCCTTAGAAATCCACGACATTTCAGTTAGGCAAATGAAGCGATCTTGAATCAGCAGTTGTGTCATAAGTGCCGCAAATGAATTATATAAATGAGATGGGATCTGCCTCCATCTAGTGGTGGTACCATTAGCGGCAAATTAAGTAAAATTAATAATGTAAAGGGATCGCTTTCATTTGAGATGTACACATGAGGCACTTGGCCTAATTAATTTAAGTATTTTAAGTTCAGACTATCACAGTCATGCAAGTAAGGTTTAACTAATTAAATGAGTGATTGTAGCACTCAGGTTTATGTTTCAAAAAATTTTCTTGTTTTCAGCCACGAGTAGTTAAAAAAATGTGGCAATGGTTATGTGGCAGATGAAGTACAATGTTCATGGTTGTTTTGTTTTTCTTTCCTTTTCTTTCATTGTTACACATAGTTAGTGCATTCCATGACTATTTTAGAGTTGGGTGCTTCTCAACTGAATTTGAATATGGGTTAAATATTTGATAAACACCTCTGAGACAGTGTCGATTTGATGACTTCACCAATTAATTAATTAACTACGCAAGTTTATTTTGAAAGGACATTTTCCAATGTATTACAAATCAGTTATTCAAATGAGGTGGTATTTCTGACCAGTGTTTTGAATGTGATCACGTCATCGTCATGGAGACAGTGGTTCGATGTAATCTAGGATATTTAAATTTGATCGACCATCAGTCGAAATTTATTAAGGCGGATAATTAAGTTGTTGTAATGCAGATCTTTTAATTGTTTTAAATTTTAATTTCATTTCACATTATTTTATTTTACACCATTTTACTTTCAATTTTACACTTTGCACTTTGTTCAATAAATCATTTATTTTATTTAAATTTTAATTCAGTCTTTGGGTACCGTCATTTATAGTTTAGTTTACCCCATCTTTCATTTCCTCACCCCCCGATCGACGTGTGGTTCATCAACCCGTGGGATATTAGGGACGCACCACACCTGAGAAGAAGAGTCTACATGAGGCGGTAGGTACTTTTTTAAATGTCATTATTTACAGGAGCAGCCGGCGCACATATCAAGAAAGAAGACCACCGCATTGGGTGCCTTTAAAAGGGCACAGTATGTTCATTGGAATTTACGTATTTTGAGCGGATTCAATACAGAGTTAGGCCTACAACCTCAAATATTTTGGGGGTACAATGAATTACAATTTTTACTATTACATTTTAAGAGGTGCTTTGGAAACAGTTCTAACATAATAGTGAGTTAAGTTGGATAAGCTGTGGCTTGTGGTTGTTTGGGTAAATTATCTGATAAACACATCAACAATCTAATTAAGCTTACCGGGAATAAAATCAATGAGGTTACTTATTTGAAGGCATACTGTACGTCTACCTGGTAGATACATTTACGTTGTTGTACACGAGAACCTCGTTTATCCGACCTTCATTAATCCGGATCTCCGGTTTATCCGGATCGAAAATAATTATTTATTTTTACTTGTACAGTATTTCTTTCACGGCGTCGACTCTTCTTAAATGTCTTTTCCATTAAGGATACGGTAGTTAAAGGCAGGAATTGGAAGTAATTCGGCCACGCTCTATCAAATGTACCGTCCCGGCGTTCGCCTGGAATTGATAATGGGGAAACCGTGGAAAACCATTCCGAGGACGGCCGAAGTGAGATTCAAACCCACGCTCTTCTGAATGCAACGCACTACAAATTCACTGATGGTGAATTCGAAAATGAAACCCGCGCTCCATCAGAAGAAACAATGACTCATGGAGAGGCAACAATGCAGCTGGACAAACTGATGGCCTATTTAGAATCCTTGATTGAAACCACACCGCCAGAACTGTTGTTAGTAAAACATCTTCGTGTTCGTGCTGCGCGCAAACGCTATGCATATATAAAACAGAAAATACTCTCACATACTTTCAGTGCATAAAACAGAGTCGTAAATGTAAGAAAAGTATTCTTATATTTTTTGTACACTTGAAAAAAGGTAATGCTGTACAACTTTTGTTAATGGATTATATGACGTAGGCTACTGTATTTGTTTCTTTAGTTTTTCGGATTATCCGGGTTTTCGATAATCCGGATCAGTTCCGGTCCCACTTAATCTGGATAAACGAGGTTCTTGTGTACTTTAATCTTGAATAGTAAATATCTATGTCCTAACTCGTGATGAAACTCTCTCTCGCCATTTAGAGGCTAGCTATTATCACCGGACGCCTGTTAAATTTTAAATATTATTTTCAGACATTCAGTGAACAGGGAGCCTCCGTGGCTCAGACGGCAGCGCGTCGGCCTCTCACCGCTGGATACCGTGGTTCAAATCCCGGTCACTCCATGTGCGATTTGTGCTGGACAAAGCGGAGGCGGGACAGGTTTTTCTCCGGGTACTCCGGTTTTCCCTGTCATCTTTCATTCCAGCAACACTCTCCATTCTCATTTCATAGCATCTATCATTCATTAATAAATCACTTTGGGAGCGGCGACCCCATCGTACTAATAGCCTATATCTGCTTCATTCATTCCATTCCTGACCAGGTCAATGACTGGAAAACAGGTTGTAGGTTTTCATTTTTCATTTCAGTGAACAGGGAAAGTCATACAACACTACAACACTGTGCAAAATCATTGTTGCATTACGTAATTATATTACATTTTGCTCAATGAATAACAGGAAGTTTACTTTTAAAAATTAAAATACTTTCATTCCCATCCAAGGAATTGTAAATTGTAGCTTGTACGTTTAAACCCTGACCTTTGTCGACTGTAACACAAAAATTATAACTTGTCAGTTTTCTTTCAATGAATAAATATAAGAAAAATAAAACTGTTTATATCGTGTGCTGTATAAATCAAACCAGAATGTCTTGAAAAGGTCCGTTTTTTGTTGCGATTAGAGAGTTTTATTTTAAACTAGCTGTAGTACCCGGCGTTGCCCGGATAGTTTCTGAATATTTACCTTTAAGATTTGCATTACCAGTTAGTTCTGTGTGATGTGAATTTTTATAGAATTCCTTTTTGACTTGCAGACTGATATGTTATGATCTATTATGTAGTTTTAAAATTATTTCAAGTTTTAGATTATTTAATTTTCGAGTAAAACTTCGTCCTTATGGAAGCTCGAATCGACTGGGAAGTATTTGATCCTGTCAAAAATTAATAAGTGATAACTATATGTATTTAGCCGTCGCACTATAGATACGATGTACAGGATTTCAACTGTCAATGAGACTGTCCCCCTCCCGCCCTCCACCACTAAGAGATATAAAATCTGGATTGTGACCATTAATCTCAGTGACCCAGAAAATTGTAGATTCGACACTGTTTTCGATTATTTTTATATCTCACTTCCCCTCACCCACACCCCAAAGGGGGCTGAACATGAATTTAAAAAAATTCGGAGTGTCACTAATTATTTCAGCTACCACGAAAACTATGGATCCGATAATATTCTAGATTATTTTTATACCACCCCCCCCCCCGCCCCCTGCCCATAAGGGTGCTAGGGGTGTCTTACCCTCACGCGGTTTGTCTCCTGATACTAATTGATAAGTGTACCAAGTTTGGTGAAATTGCTCCAGTGGTTTAGGAGGAGATATGTCATTTACACACCCACACCCACACACCCACGCACACACATACATAAATTTTTATATATAGTAAGAAGAAGAAGAAAGTATTTTATATGTAGTTTTTCGATTAATTTTATACCTCACCCCCTTCGCTCCCCACTTGGACTTACAAAAATCCGGAGTAATACTATTCATCTCAGAGACCCTGAAATCTATGGATTCGAAACTGTTTTTAATTATTTCTATATCTCACCCCCCCCCTTTGCTCCCCACCTAAAAGGGGGCTGGACTTTAAAAAATTCTAGAGTATTACTTTTCAACTCAGCGACCCCGAAAACTATGAATTAGACACTATTCTCGATTATTATTGTAACTACCCCCCCCCCTGACCCTCTCCCTTAAGGGCACTAGGGATGGCTTACCCCCCACAGTACTCGTCTCCCGATAGTAAGTAATACGTGTACCAAGTTTGGTTGAAATTGCTCCAGTGGTTTAGGAGGAGATGTGTCATTTACACACACACTTCCATTTCTATATATAGTAAGATTTATATACCCGTACTTCACCCCCTTTCTATCCCTGCCCAAAGGAGTCCTATGAGTGCCTTACACAACAGTATATTTTTTCCAGATATTAAGTCTTATTTGTACCAATTTTGGTTGGCAGCTATGCCCAAACGTACATACATAATCTCACTGCTCTAGAATCCTGGAGCTGACGTTGCCATGGTTACGGCAGTTCATTTCTTTATCCGATTCCTAGAGCAGGGGTAGTGTGGTGCCAATATCTCCGTAACGGTTGGTTTTAGGGCCCGTAGGGCTTACGAGTTTTGTTCTTTGCGTCAAGAGGATTAAATTGAGCTTTGTCTCGACCTTATACGACAAATTCGATATTTTGCCTATAGTAGTATAAGAGAAAAACGGTTTTCCTATAAAAAACCGTCTTTTCAAAGATTTTAAAATGATATGCATATCGAAACCTTCCCCGGGGTGAGTATACTCTAAATATGAAGTTTGGTTGAGATCTATCCAGCCGTTTCGACGTGATGGTGGAACAGACAAACAGACAAACAGACACGAACAACTTTATTTATAAGAAGAAGAAGATGATGATGTATCCCAAGTCAGCACTTCGCCGAGTAGTGGAGGAGAGCTTCGTCATCACAAGTCAACGTCAATGCTCCCTTGCTTCCCTGCAAAGTGAGTCCGCCCTCTCGCTTCACTGTGACGTACGATTGTTTCGTTAACTGCCCGAATCTACGTCACGCCATCCTTGCCGCACTGGGCTAGCCTTAACGGGCGCCCAACTGAGCACCTGCTCTATGGGGTCGGATATGAAGTGAGAAGAATCTCCATAGCGAGTTTGTACGACCGGATGCTCTTCCTGACGTCAACCACATTAGAGGAGTTAATGAAATGAATGGATGACGTGTTATATAATAGTAGGAAGGGAAAGGGTGAAACCCGGTGCCGGCACATAGCCTGCTCCTGTCGAGTAACAACAAGGGGTCCGCTCAAGTTTTAACGTCTCCATCCCACTGACAAATGAACACTGCGGAAATATGGAATTTAATCCAGGCTTTTGGCACACAATGTAGTATACCACCACCTTTCTTACCCTACCGGCCAACATTCTGATGGTGAAATTTTTCCACCAACGTGACTCAAAACCGGCTAAATACGGTGCCAGACCACACAGACTTCATGCCTTAATGCCCACCAGGCGGAGTAGACTGGTTATATTACATTATTACTGCAAGGCGCCACGGTGCATCGGAGATAGTGTGCTAGACTCGAGATCCCAAGCTTTCAGGTTCGATTCCGACCGAGGTAACAGATTTTTGAAGGACGAGAAAATGTCTTGACATTCCTTGTGATAATTGTTAGCGTGTTTAAAATCCTTTGGTCAACGTTTACCCAACAAAATTAGCTCAGCATCGCTACCAGATGTCAGCAAATGCAAATGCCGAAAATGGTAAAATGGTACCAAACTCGCCAAGACGGTAGAGCTTCAGAAGCCTGCGAACGCAACTACTGAGGCATTACTGTGAAACCCCTCTAAGATGGACACGTACGGTTCCTTAAAATGTGTCCAGTGTGGTGGGGTGTCCAATCTACAGAATGAGTGTACACTGACTGAGCAAATGTCATGGGATAGCGGAGCACTGATACACAGGTGTGTTGTCTGCTCACCACACGCCCCCTGTGCCAGCGGCAGTTGTATAGGAGACCTTGTGAGCAGTGGCTGTGCATGTGACAGGTGTAACATGAAACGTCGTCGTGAGCTGACACCGTTCGAACGGGGTATGGTGATCGGTGCCCGACAGATGGGAAGTGCGATTTCGGAAGTGGTGCGGGGATTCGGCTTCACACGATCAACCGTGTGCAGGGCGTATCGTGAATGGTTGAATGCGGGTGTCACCGTCCACAACAGACGAACGACCGGCCATCCAGCCACCCTCGATGAGCGTGACCGGCGACGTCTGAGACGGATTGGCAATAGTGACAGACGGGCAACCGTGCAACAATCACAAATCACGGCTCAATTCAACACAGGCCGTGCTAGACACGTCTCCCAGTAGACAATCCGTAGGAACATGGGTTCTACGGGGGTGTGGGAGCCGACGCCGCATACGGGTACCACAGTTAACCCAACGTCATCGGGCACAACGACGCGCATTTGCCGCCAGTCACCAGGGATGGACACTGGAACAATGGCGAGACGTGATATGATCGGACGATCACGATTTCAACTGCACCATGCCAATGGGAGGCACTGTGTATGGCGCAGACCACATGAAACGATGGATCCCGCCTGCCTCGAAGGTGTGGTCCAGGGCGCTGGTGTGTCTGTTATGGTCTGGGGTGCATTTTCCTGGCATGGAATGGGCCCCCTAGTTGTTCTGGAAGAGACTTTGAATGGTACGCGGTATGTTGAGCTACTCGGAGACCATCTCCACCCATTCTTGGCCTTCCAGCGCCCAGACGGTACTGCGGTGTTTCAAGATAACACGCCGCCACATCGCTTCCACGTCGCCCGGGAATGGTTCCAGGAACATGCAACGGAGATCCAACGACTGCCATAGCCACCCAGGAGCCCCGATATGAACCCAATCGAGCATATCTGGGATGTCGTGGAACGCAGGCTCCGTGCCATGGATCCTGCACCCACGAACAGACCAGCATTGGCGGCTGCTCTGCAAACTATTTGGTGTCAGCTGCGTCCAGATGACTATCAGGGACTTGTCGACTCACTTCCACGGCGTCTCATTGCAGTTCGCAGGGCCAGAGGAGGCCCCGCACGCTATTAGGTGACTATCCCAGGACATTTGCTAAGTCAGTGTACAGTATTTCAAAAGTACACTGACAGTGCAGGAAAGGGAAGACTCTGAGTTAGTGTTTAATGTATATACAGTACAGTACATTGAATTTCATGCCTACTAAAACTACAGTATTGTGATGTTTTATTATGCGTATTGTACTGTTCAGTATTCACCCTTTACTGTTTACCGAAAAAAAATCAGCCACAAGACTGTTAAATTTTCGACTTTTGATTCTGATTCATTTATCCTACGTAATCTAAATAGAGTTTCAATCATTTTTAGTTGTTTATACACAAACAAGCCGGTCCCGTGGTGTAGGGGTACCGTGCCTGCCTGTTACCCGGAGGCACCGTGTTCGATTACCGGCCAGGTCAGGGATTTTTACCTGAATCTGAGGGCTGGTTCGAGGTCCACTCAGAATACGTAACTAGAATTGAGGAGATATCCGACGGTGAGTTAGCGGCCCAGGTCTAGAAAGCCAAGAATAACGGCCGAGAGGATTCGTCGTGCTGACCACACACGACACCTCGTAATCTGCAGGCTTTCGGGCTGAGCAGCGGTCGCTTGGTATGCCAAGGCCCTTCACGGCTGTAGTGCCATAGGGGGGGGGGGGGAGTTATACACAAACACAGAACGATCCAACTCATTAATACACTGCACAGCTTTTTGATGAGTAGGTGACTCCCTGGGGACAGAAATAGTTTCTTTTTCTTCTTCTGAAGACAATCATCCATCAATTGCTCTAGGAATATCACCATTGACTTCCAACACATTATCGAAATCACTAAAAAAACACCGTTTCACAGTTCGCTTGCGAAGGATTTCATGGAGATGTCTCCATTCCTCACTTAACACATTTCACAACTGTTTCCTTAGATTCGCCCATCCAAGTACTATGGATCCAGCACGAGGACCGTCATACTCCGTGTGAAGTTGACTGTATTGTTACACTTATCAGCCAAATTATGGGAAGACTCTGCCTTAACATTATTGTTTTTAAATGCTCTTGAACAGGCATCGTTTCCAATGACATGTTAAACCTGCTTGCACTAAACCATTACAAAACACAAAACAAAATAGTTTTGAACCTGTCCAAACTCTCAGCTGTCCAATGTTGTGGGGTCTCCAGTGTACAGAGGATTTTAAATATGTAAATATATAGGTAATTAAACGGTCCAATCAAAATGGTGTCCAGGATATAGGGGTGTCCAAAGTGAGGGGTTTCACTGTATTATTCTCATTATCATTATTATTTACTAAATTTGAGACGAATGTGCGTATCAAAGGAAATTATTGGTAATACTCACGTAATGCACTTTTAATAAACTCACAACTAGCATCGTTGAAAAAAATACTTTCTTCAGCTTATCCCAGGTATTTCTGGATTCGCTGGAGACACCCAGACCTATCTTGGGGGTTTTAAGACCGGATACATTTCCTGCCGCCACGTGAGTTTTAAGGTGAAAACTCCGACCCACGATCGACCAAGATTCGAACCCGAGCTGTCCGAGTGGAAACCTGCAGCTACGCCACTACGCTGATCACGACTCTGACCCTCCCCCCAATTCGTAAACATCAATTGATATGGATAATATTTGAAATATTCTTACCATTAAAAGCCGCTCCATCCTTTGCTCGCTTCGAAATGTTCAATTCTGCTTGTTGTTTTAAGGGGCCTAACAGCGAAGGTCATCGGCCCATGTTCAATTCTGGCTTTGATACAAATTCTCCACCGAATACATTTCTTCAGTAATATTTGCAACAAAAGAAAACCTCATCCAATCCTGGACATTGGCGACCTATTCACTACCCACAGCTAAGCCAAAAGCCACTGACCAGGCATCCTGGGCCGGAGTTTCCTTGCGGTAGTATGGCCAGTTTCTCCTCTTCTAGCCAACAGCACACGGGCTGCCCATCCAAGTGGTGACCAACTTCCTTCAGTGTAACTTAACTTCGGATACCTTCTGGGAGCCGCTGTTCAACATGGCTAAGACGTTCGCCCAATATTTGCGCCAAACACATTCACTAACAAGTTTTTTTTCTATTTGTTTTATGTTGCACCAACACAAATATGTCTTATGGCGACAATGGGACAGGAAAGGTCTAGGAATGGGAAGGAAGCGTCCGTGGCCTTAGTTAAGGTCCAGCCCAAGCATTTGCCTGGTGTGAAAATGGGAAACCACGGAAAACCATCTTCAGGGCTGCCGACAGTGGGGTTCGAACCCACTATCTCCCGAATACTGGATACTGGCCGTACTTAGGCGACTGCAGCTATCGAGCTCGGTCTAACAACAAGTTTACAAACAGACAAAGACTGAAAACCAAAATTAAGGATAGCAATACATCATCTAGCAACAGCATACAGATTTACCGAGAACGTTGTCCTGAAGCTTTTAAGCTGCTTACAAATGAGAGAATGGCCAGGATTAAGCGAGGAAGCAAGCAAGCCGCCTTAAGCTGATTGTCACTCAAACATTCCACGAGGAAAGCAATTCCGCCTAGAATTTCCTCCGATTGTACGGGCACCAATATTGCTGCCTCTTCCCACCTGTCTCCATATACTCAAAACGACGATTATAATGCATAATACTTCAATGGCATTATCGTTGGCTTCTCAACAGGTAGGTGTCGGTGCCATTCCTGGTTAGTACAGGGCAGATTCAGGAAACAGATGGTAATAATGATATTGGTTTTACGAATCAGTAAGAACTTTTATAGTTTTCGGAGACGCCGAGTTGCCCGAATTTCGCCCTACAAGTGTTCTTTTATGTGCAGGTAAAATTACCAACACGAAATGAGGAAGCTTGTACCAGAAGGAGTACAAGAACTAGGGTCATTACATCACTCTTAGACATTAGGCGCGCCATCACTGCACGGCGTCAGTGTAGACTACAGTGACTAATCATCCCACTGTCAGCTGTTCTTGTATTTAACATAACACAATACTGTATTGTACTTAAAACGCTTAAAAATCGAATTTAAGAACTTCCTGATCAAAGAGGCACAATCAACGTTTCCCCTCACTCCTGCTTTTCACTTAAAGCCTTCGAAAAAGAACACTACAAAATGGCAATTACGAACAACATGTTCTGCTTTAAAATACGTATACCTTCCTTAGAATGGTATATTATGAGAACCGGTTCTGTTTAATAGTAATGATGTCAAGGATACCCAAACGGTGGGTGTTACAATGCTTAAATCCAGTGTATTTTGAGAACCGGTTCTGTTTAATAGTAATGATGTCAAGGATACCCAAACGGTGGGTGTTACAATGCTTAAATCCAGTGTATTATGAGAACCGGTTCTGTTTAATAGTAATGATGTCAAGGATACCCAAACGGTGGGTGTTACAATGCTTAAATCCAGTGTATTATGAGAACCGGTTCTGTTTAATAGCAATGATGTCAAGGATACCCAAACGGTGGGTGTTACAATGCTTAATTCCAGTGTATTATGAGAACCGGTTCTGTTTAATAGTAATGATGTCAAGGATACCCAAACTGTGGGTGTTACAATGCTTAATTTCAGTGTATTATGAGAACCGGTTCTGTTTAATAGTAATGATGTCAAGGATACCCAAACGGTGGGTGTTACAATGCTTAAATCCAGTGTATTATGAGAACCGGTTCTGTTTAATAGTAATGATGTCAAGGATACCCAAACGGTGGGTGTTACAATGCTTAAATCCAGTGTATTATGAGAACCGGTTCTGTTTAATAGTAATGATGTCAAGGATACCCAAACGGTGGGTGTTACAATGCTTAAATCCAGTGTATTATGAGAACCGGTTCTGTTTAATAGTAATGATGTCAAGGATACCCAAACGATGGGTGTTACAATGCTTAATTCCAGTGTATTATGAGAACCGGTTCTGTTTAATAGTAATGATGTCAAGGATACCCAAACGGTGGGTGTTACAATGCTTAATTCCAGTGTATTATGAGAACCGGTTCTGTTTAATAGTAATGATGTCAAGGATACCCAAACGGAGGGTGTTACAATGCTTAAATCCAGTGTATTATGAGAACCGGTTCTGTTTAATAGTAATGATGTCAAGGATACCCAAACGGTGGGCGTTACAATGCTTAAATCCAGTGTATTATGAGAACCGGTTCTGTTTAATAGTAATGATGTCAAGGATACCCAAACGGTGGGTGTTACAATGCTTAAATCCAGTGTATTATGAGAACCGGTTCTGTTTAATAGTAATGATGTCAAGGATACCCAAACGGTGGGTGTTACAATGCTTAATTCCAGTGTATTATGAGAACCGGTTCTGTTTAATAGTAATGATGTCAAGGATACCCAAACGGAGGGTGTTACAATGCTTAAATCCAGTGTATTATGAGAACCGGTTCTGTTTAATAGTAATGATGTCAAGGATACCCAAACGGTGGGCGTTACAATGCTTAAATCCAGTGTATTATGAGAACCGGTTCTGTTTAATAGTAATGATGTCAAGGATACCCAAACGGTGGGTGTTACAATGCTTAAATCCAGTGTATTATGAGAACCGGTTCTGTTCAATAGTAATGATGTCAAGGATACCCAAACGGCGGGTGTTACAATGCTTAATTCTAGTGTATGGCACCCTCACCAGGTTTACTTGATTTGAGAACAGGAAAGAATCCAAAGAAAAGCAGCTCAATTTGCTCAGTGTGATTACCGACAAAAGAGTAGCGTCATGAAAAATCCTGCTAAGTTTGGGCTGGGATGACTTGGGAGAAAACAGACGAGCTGCTCGACTAAGCGCTATAATCCGAACTGTCAGTAGAAAGATGGCATGGAATAACATTAGTACACGAATAAGTTTGATTAGAGTTTTTAAAACGAGGAAAGATCACAATATTAAGAAAAAGCCGGAATTCAAGACCACAAATTGCGGCAAATATTCGTTTATAGAAAGAGTATTTATGACTGGAATAATTTACCAAGGGAATTGTTCGATAAATTTACGAATTATTTGAAATTGTTTAAGAAAAGACTAGGTAAACAAGAGATGGGGAATCTGCCACCTGGGCGACTTCCCTAAACCCAAATCAGTGGTGACTGATTGATTAATCAACTGAATTTAGTGTCGCAACAGTTTGACCTACCGTATAAATATTTATAGAAGTCCGTAGAACAAACTCGTGCTTGAGATAGTGAGGTAGCAAGATGAACATCGCTCACGCTGGTATGATATTTATCTGCCTACCGGCTGTCTGTCAGAAGTACACTACTTGCCCACAAGCAAGTGGTTGATACAGTCTATCACAACCTCTCCTTCCCGTATTGTCCGCACACCATGCACCATCTCGCGAAAATACCTTACAAGCTGTCAATAAACTGGATACACTAGCTAGCTTTGTTCTTTATTTTACTGTACATCAATACTGGCTGTTGTTAAACTGGAAAAAACTTTCAAAGGAGCTGCTTTACTTTAATTTACCAATACGTACAAGAGATTACACAAAGAACTAAATAAAAGTTGAAAGTTTACAAGCAGATTTCCGAGCTTGAAAGTTTCTCCGGTTTTTCTTTGCCCTAAAGAAGAATCGACTCTTCAGATAATTAAATCCTTTTGTCTTGGTGGGCTGCCTAACGCCGGGTATGTTATTCTATCCTGACCTTCAACCCAGACTCGCTGTGGGTGGAGGGACGCAGACGAAGAATACACCCACGGTATCCCCTGCCTGTCGTAAGAGGAGACAAAAAGGGGAGACCAAGGGATGATGGACTTAGAACCATGGCACTACTTGTGATTAGTACCATTACGTTAGGAACACCATGGGTCGACGTTACTTGAGATTAGTACCACCTTGTGAGGAGCACCATGGGTCTACGTTACATAGGAGCAGTACCAGTATGTGAGGAACACCAGGGGCCTGGGCGTTGCTTGGGATTACTAACATCGTGCGCATTCCACCGTGGCGGGGGAGAGGGCGATCGGCTGCAGAGACTAGTGTCTAGCGTGAGAAGGTGCCGAGCGCTGCGCTCAAATGTTTGTTCCACTGTGTCCAGAATGGGCCTGTGTTACCTACCTGTAGTGCCACTATTTGAGGAACACCATGGATCTACGTTGCCACGTGATTAGTACCACTATGTGAGGAACTCCACGGCTTTGAGCCTTGCCCGTGATTAGCACCACTGTGTGAGGAAAACCATAGGTCTGCGTTGCCTGACAGCAGTACCATTATGTACGGAACACCATGGGCCTGTGTTGCCTTTGGATGGTACCATAATGTGTGATAAACTGTGGTTCTACATTGCTCATGATTTGTACCACTACGTGAGTAACATCACAAGTATACGTGGCCTGTGATTAGTAGCACTATGTGAGGAACACCACGGATTTAGCCGGCGACCGTGATTAGTCCCACTATGTGGGGGAAAACTACAGGTCTGCGTTGCTTGTGAATGGTACACTTACGTGAGGAACACCATAAGTCTGTGTTAGCTGTGAGTGGTGCTATTACGTGTGATATACCATGGGTCTACATTATCTATGAGGAACACGGTGAGTGTACGTTACCTGTGATTAGTACCACTGTATGAGGAACATTAGTATTATTATGAGGGGCTGGTGGCCTGGATTTTTTGACCCCTTCGGACAACAAGCTAAATTTCAGATATACAGCATTGTGAATTGGATCCACTGATTGTTTTGTATTCCTGGCCATTTTATCAATCATCATTCGTTTCAGATTCTAGTCAGTAGATACGTTCTGAAGTTTTAAATATCGTTTTATTTCTTTGCACCTCTTACCATTATGGGGAGATGACCTAACTGTTCGGCCCCTTTAAACAACACACATAATCATAATTTTCAACCGGAACGAAGGAGAACGGCATAATTATTATTTAACGAACACATAACACTCTCGCTGATCGATATTACTCACATGGAACACTACTGAAAACTACTATATTCATCTTTCGACACCAGTAGAAACACGGTTGTACTTACATCACGCAAACATCTCCCGTACTAACGGAAGTACCCG
Organism: Anabrus simplex; assembly: GCF_040414725.1. Lineage (NCBI taxonomy): Eukaryota > Metazoa > Arthropoda > Insecta > Orthoptera > Tettigoniidae > Anabrus > Anabrus simplex. The sequence goes on along the minus strand of NC_090265.1, from coordinate 651,466,322 downwards.
GGGATGCAAACATGTTGTGACGTACCCACTTGGCCCACAGATGTATGACAAAATTATAACGTGGCGGGTCACTTTAATATCAAAATAAATAAATATGTCATTGTTTCTCCATAAACAGTATCCCAAGGGCGCCAGTCTTCAAGCTTATGGCTTGAAAACAAAAGTAGATAATTAATAATAATAATAATAATAATAATAATAATAATACGTAATGAGACTCAAAAACTCCCAGGGGTGAGGTGAACGGAACACAAATCATTAAGTGCACTAACTTGTAATTTAAGGATCATTAATAATCATTTCATAAAATACAAATTAAAACAGTTATTTATTAAGATGAAAAACGTGACGTAACGGCGTTTTAACAAAGTCTGAACTTACGGAAGCAAAAGAAAAATTGAATGAAATTAATTTTAAAAATGAAATGTTGCGCGAAGACTTGCAGTAACTTATGCCTTTAGCTCACCAATTGTAGACTCTGTTGTCTTGAAGCTGAAGATGGGTGGATCACTCGTGCTGGCTGCTTCATCTGTTGTTGGATTCCAGTCCTACTTCTACATTTCCTGTCTTTAACACTTCCTAATGTACTCCTTACATAAAGTCGTAATGAGTCCTAATTTTAAATGCAAAACCACCATGGGTTATGTTCATGGAGAGAATACACTTGTATTCTTCCGTATTGCGGAACAGTAGCGTAGCTGAATTCATAATAAAAGCTCTCCTGCCCTATACTAGTCAAAACCGGTCTCCCGTTGACTACCTCTCGTCATTGAGATAACAAGTCCCAATGAGAGTAACTTTTGAGTAGAATATACTCAGATGCGAAGTGAACTAAGTTAAAATCTTCTCCGACGTGCAGACGTAGAATCGTAGTAAGAGTCTCTTCCAAGAGTGAGAATCAGAATGTCCAATACGAATGTGAATGTGAATCTCGAAGTGAATAAGAATGCTAATCTGAATCTGAATATGAATCTGAATGTCCTCTCCAGCTCTTGTCGGTGGTATATATCGGTTCAAAAGTCTCCTTCCATCAGCCATATCACATGGTCCAGTAAGATTCGAGGTCTCATCCATTCTCCGATGTATTGCTGTGAATCCATTACGTTGCTTCATTACGTTCATTCACATAGGCTGAACTTTCCCGCTGAAATGAAGCGTCCCGAAGCGGAGTTTGAAAAGTGGGTGTTAATAATGTATCAACTGTCTCTTCATGAGGTAGAGAGGGTAAGATCTCTCGTAACCTAGATGACGTACTTTTCCTGGAATTGGGCTGAAATTAGCCTGCTGACTCTGGTCACCTCACAACGGCTATTGGAAAATTTAGTGCAAGTTATAAATATGCATGATGTTGAAATACTTTACCGAATAATTTGTTCGTTCAGAATACGTTATAGCCGCGATACAAAGAAATGCAATGATGATTGAAATGGACGATAAAAACCCTATATATATACATACATATTAATTTAAACATGACCTATCAGTGATTAAATATACACATCTTATCAATTAATTACATAGTTCAATAATTAAAAAACATGCAGTGATGTCCCAAACATCGCAATGTGTTCGGCGATTGCCCGTATCGCTTGCAGCGCTATCTGGCGGTTGATCCAGTAACCAGCACGGATAAGGTTGATGATGGTGTTTGTTGTTTAAAGGGGCCTAACATCTAGGTCATAGGCCCCTAACAGTACGAAATGAGACGAAATGTAATGATAATTTAAAATTACAAAGTCATCCACTGAGCAGAATTCACAACATGTTCGCGAAGAACGAATGGGTGAATATGAATTTTTTTTTAAAAAATCAGTAGATCCGACCCGCAATGCCCCACATTCCGAGAAACTATGGTAAAAATAGTATTACTGACCAAGGGACTGATCCTAAGCACAATACTAAATCGATGATGCTTGTTGTCTAAAGGAGTCCAAAATCAAGGTCATCGGCCCCTCACAATGGTACTTATCACTAGTACAGTAGAACTATGATATTTGTCATCTTGCAGTACTAATCCAAAGTAGCATAGACTCGCGGTATTCCATACATAATGGTACTACTCACAGGTAATGAAATACGCGCATGTAGCGCAGACGCATGGTGTTTCTCACATTGCGGCGCCACTTACAGGCGATGCAAACCTGTGTCGCTCATATAGTGGTACTAATCACATGTTTCTGAAGAACTTCCTTTTCCTTTTCTCTTAATCGGCATAGCTTCCTTTTTGTTAGTGTTTCTGCAGCGTAAAGGCATGGCAGTCTGACCACTACGCAGTAGTGTTTAAGTTTAGCCTGGTAGATGTGGTACTAATCATAAGCAATGTAGAAGCACGGCGTATAACAAATTTGGTAACACCCGCAAGCAACGGAGACCCATGGTTTTCCTCACATAGCGGGACGAATTACGGGCGTCAGCAAAACCCGTAGTGTTTATCGCGTGGTTGTACTAATCACAGGCAACCTAGACCCATGGTGTTTCTCATACAGTGGTATTACTCACAGGTAACGCAGGTCGCAGACCCACTCCGAACACAGTGGAACCGACCGGAATGCACACGATGACACTTATCACAAGCAACACCCGACCCTAGTGTTCCTCACATAATGGTACTGCTCCTATGTACCGCAGACCCACCATCGCAAGGTGATCAGATGATCTTCAGGCTCCTGTGCATACACCACTTGCTTTAAGTGACTAAACGGGAAGAAGTCAAGTGGCGTTAGATCGAGTGACCTAGCGAGCCAATGAACTGGTCCACCTCTTCCTATCCATGTATTTGGATATGAAGCATGAAGATGATTCCGGACAACTACTGTTCCATGAGGTGGAGCCCCATCCCGTTGAAACCACATTCGTAATTGCTCCAGCAACTGTGGGAGTTCATTTTGAAGAAAATGAAGGTAGCGTGTTCCCGTTAGATGTCCGTCGAAGAAATAGGGTCCGATGAGATAGTCACCCAAGATCCCACAGCAGACCTTTACTCCCCACTGCACACTGCAATTGAAGTGGGCCCTGTCTTACCCAATGGGGATTCTCCGCACCCCAATAGTGCATATTGTGCCGATTCAGGACGCCATTGTGTTGAAATCGTGATTCGTCTGAAGAATGGACTTTTGGCAATGACCTGATGACCGGCTGATGTTAGTCTGTTGTGCAAGTGTCCGAGTACTTATATGAGGGTTATTATGGACAGCGTCAAAAACAGTCCCTTCATGCCAAACGTTATAGGAGCATCTCTAACGGAAGTTACCATTCCAAGCGTCCCAGTTGACCAGAATCTTCGTTCAAGGTTTCGAAACGCAATAATAGTCGGTAGTCTTCTTTCAGTAAAAACGCTCGTGATAGAGTCGTTGCGACTTGACTGCTTTCTGCCTTGCTTCCCCATAAATGAGCAACATATCAACGTACTTGCCACTGGAATACATCGTGACTGAATGTATACGTGCTGTGATGTTACCTGGTAAGTATGCATAAACACTGTGTGTCCGTTAAAATGGGATACGAACTCTTGGTCAAAAATAAAATAAACATGAATAATGTTGGAATCGAGCCACTGCATTGTCGGTACTCAGACACCTTGCATGACTGGCCCTTAACCCATTCAGCCACAAATACAAGAGACAAGACGCACGCTAAAGGAGTATGGTCGTTCAACATCGAAAGTTAATATCCATGTCAAAGTCTTCAATAATGCTCTACAATGTTCATTTAACTTTCTACCATTACGGAGCACATGGCATACATATTAATTCAACCGTACTTTCTCCATTAATTAGCAACAACTCAACGCACTCTCCACAGGAATACATTATGAGGAAAGGAATAAGTGCTGTGAAATGACCTCGTAGGTGTGAATTATTATTTGTGTGCGTTGGATTCGGGAGGTTGTAGATTCGAATCCTATGCTGTCCGTCTTGAAAATGGTTTTCCTCGGTTTCCCATTTTCTCTACCAGGCAACATGTAGCCTACTTTAGTAAAAGACCAAGGCCAATTTCCTTCCCAATACTTCCCCCACCCATCCTTAAGTGAATGACGCCAAATCACACTGCATCCCTTAAAACCAATAGAAAAAAGTTGCTATTTTATCCCCGCTAAAATGGAGCACCTCTGTCTTTCAAAAAAGTTGCCTTGTGATGGATTCGAACCACTACGCCGCCGATACTCACACACCTTCTGCTCCAGCCCTTAACCTATTCGGCCACGAAGTCAACATACAAAATTCCTGCTAGAGGTTTTGTATTAAGTATGGCTGTTCCACCTCGAAAGTTAATATGGGTCTCAAAGTCTTCAGTGATGTTTTACAGAGTTCAATTAACTTCTTTACATTACAGAAATGCCTTTTCTGGCAAGACCTAGTGTTCTCAATGCACTATGTCTTCTGGTATGGGCTACAGCAATTTTGTTACTTTCATTAACCTGTCTCAGTCTCAAACCTTGGCTTTGACAACATGAAAGTGACCGAGGTATGAGTGATGCTGGTAATGCCATTCCTTATGCAACCAGTGCCTGCTCATAGGGTCAGTTGGTGCGTTTGTTTCAGTGGGGTTGGCAGACTGATATGTAACAGAAAATTCTGGCTCAGTGAAGAAAGCAACGGGAAACTACCTCACTCATTTCCCTAGTACGCCTCTTCAGTGACACCTAGGCCACCACCACCTACCGAGCTCGATAGCTGCAGTAGCTAAAGTACGGCCAGTATCTAGTATTCGGGAGATGGTAGGTTTGATCCCCACTGTCGGCAGCCCTGAAGATAGTTTTCCGTGGTTCCCCATTTTCACACCAGGCAAATGCTGGGGATGAACCTTAATTAAGGCCACGGTCGCTTCCTTCCCAGTCCTAGCCCTTTCCTTTCCCATCGTCGCCATAAGATATATCTGTATCGGTGCGACGTAAAGCCAATAGCAAAAAAAACCTAGGCCACCTATGACAGCTGATGGTGGAACTGTTGAGGACCAAACCAGCCTCCGAGCTGAGCACTTAACATACACATTACAGAAAACGTGGCATAACCTATTAATTCGACCGCATTATGGGTACTTGTTTTATTTCAAGGCGCATTAAATCACATGTTTGCAGAGTGGTATTTAGCATTTGGCGCGGAATTATGCATAGTAGTTTTCTCTCTGCTAGGTCCATGGACCAATTTACAGTGATGACACACAGGTAGCGTAGAGTCTTATCGACCATAAGGAGAAATTTCAACTTATTTGGTGTTCGAAAAACAAAATTATAAGGATCTTTAAGTTAAACGCGTTATATGGGTTGCCTATCACCGAAGCAATAAGGGGCTGGTGAACCACCCGGTAGGTATATATACATTTGCTTAACGTCGCTCCGCCGCAGATAAAATAGATCTAACGGCGTCGGTGTTACTGTATAGGAAAGAGCTATGAGTGTGAAGGAAGGGGCCGTGGCCTTAATTAAGGTACAGTCCCAGCATTTGGTCTGGTATAAAATGGGAAACCGCTGAAAGCCATCTTTAGGGCTGCCGACAGTGGGGTTCGAGCCCACTATCTCTCGAATGCAAGCTCACAGCTGTGCGCCCCTAACCGTTTCGTTTTCATTGTCATCGGGCGTACCGATCTCGCCAGGTATTTATTATTATTATTATTATTATTATTATTATTATTATTATTATTATTATTATTATTATTATTATTCACAAGTGACTAAAAAGTCAACATGTCATTAAACAGAGAAAGAGTATTATTTTGTTTCCGCGAATAAAGCAAGTTTTGACCTAAAGTGCTCGGTGTACTGGTAATAAATTCCGCACACAATGGAGACAATGTTAAGCTTACGACCCAGGCTGGTGACCTCAATGCTGCACGGACAGTATTGGCATTGTGCCTGGGTCGGGAGCATCGCCCTCTGACGTGCCAGGGTCGTCTGCTGACCTTGAAAACAGCGGCCTGAAGAAAGGTGGAAGTGTGGGATTTGTCGTCCATACAAATGTCATCAGTGATAATCAGACTCCGAAGTTTGAAGACATGACCTTTTAATAATGTTATTGACCTTACGTTCCATAACTATTTTACGGTTTTCGGAGACGCCGAGGTGCCGGAATATAGTCCCGCAGGAGTTTCTTTACGTGCCAGTAAATCTACTGTCACGAGGTTGACGTATTTTAGCACCTTCAAATACCACCGGACTGAGCCAGAATCGAACCTGCCAAGTTAGGGTCAGAAGCAAAGCGCCTAAAAAGTCTCACTCAGCCACTCAGCCCGACATGTCATATTTTAACTAGAATAGCATACACATTGCTAATTTATATATAACTCGTCTCAGTGTAATTATACGTGTGTGGTGTTAACTTTTGTTATCGATTCCAATTTTTGTTTTCAGCGTACATACTGTATTTATAATGCCGACATTAAAGCCAAGTAGGGCTACACCTTTAAAACAAATAATTTCGGAATTCGGGGAGGACTTTTTTCTACCGATGGTGAAAGTGAAAGTGGCAGGATTGTAAGGCGGAATGAGAGAAGACTGTATATCGCATTATAAGTGCACATTTTTCATGTAAGATCTAATCCAGTCATGCATTCGATTATCTAATACAATAGTAAAACCTTCGCTGTTCTTGTTTTCTTCTTCAGATACTCCCGACTTAATGGACTACATTACAGAAAATACAATCTTGAAAGAAAAACTGATTTTTCATTAATAAACAATAGGCTGAAGTGATAACCAGTACTTATGCGCATCTTCATCAAAGTATGAAATTAGGTATTCATTAAATTTATGTTAGTGTTGAACAGGGCCTCACAAACGCCCAAAATTTCACGCGTGCAAATCGAGGCGCAAGGGCTTCGTGCACTGTGCATCGGTCCGACTCGGCTCAACTCGGCTTGACTCGGATGGTGTAGAGAGCTGAGAGCGACGAAGAGTAGACGGCTTGTTTATCAGTGAAAGAGATGAGCGCAAGACAACAACATAATAATCGAGCAACCTGTTTTGAAGAAAGCAAAGACTTCCGAAGGTCCATTTCAATCGAACAAGGAACTTTCGTATTTTTTTCCCAGTCGTGGCGATAAAGCCAAATGCTTAATCCGTGGGACAATAATTATGTGATCATGAAAAAGATCTATTTTTCAATACAAAGGCTTTGCTCAAATTCTACGAGAATTTGTCGAAGGAAGATTTTCCTAACTTGCAACGAGAAGCAGCTAAGATTATTTCTATGTTTGGTTCCACATGCATATGTGATAGTTATTTTTTTCCTGTTTTGACTTGTACGAAAACTAGATTGCGTGCGAGTAGGCCTATTTCTGATTGTAATTTAAACAAGGTTCTCAGAACTGCAGTCAGCCGATCCCTTGTTCCAGACATAACTGGTATCATTGCAAAGATAACGGAAAAGAAGAGCTAGAGAAGATAAATTGTCTGCTCAAACCAAATTGAAAGAAGAGTGTTTTAACACCGGTTTAAAAATATAAAATCGTGTGGCTATTTCTAGCCGAGTGCAGCTCTCGTTAGGCAGACCCTCCGATGAGGGTGGGCGGCATTTACAATGTGTAGGTAACTGCGTGTTATTGTGGTGGAGGATAGTGTTATGTGTGGTGTGCGAGTTGCAAGGATGTTGGGGACAGCACAAACACCCAGCCCCCGGGCCATTGGAATTAACCAATGAAGGTTAAAATCCCCGACCCGGCCGGGACTCGAACACGGGATCCTCTGAACCAAATGCCAGTACGCTGACCATTCAGCCAACGAGTCGGACTTTAACACCGGTAACATTGTCCCATACAACAGTGTCACTCAAAGTGTCACCGCTCACCACACATACTGTAAACATTTCGCAGTGAGGGGAGAATCAGCGGGGAAGGTGGAGAAAGCGGAGACAGGCCAAGCGGGTGAGAGAGATGTGGGGAAAGAGGAGTGGGGGTTTGCACTTTGATCAACCTAGTGAAGTCGTCTCCTGCACCTTGCGCCGTGCAGTGCACGGGCGCATGCACCCTGAGAGGTCCTGGTGTAAAATGACTCAGTCTGTTTGTGCCTTAACATTATGTCAACAGCATAATTATAAGCTATACCAACTCGATTACCAAAATGATTGTAGAATTTCATTTGAAATTCATTTTTTCGGATCATTTCAGTGAACTTTTGCCATCATTTTCTAGATCATTTTTTAAACATCCTGGCCCTGTTGATGACCAAGCAAACTGGCCAACCGGGCGAGTTGGCCGTGCGGTTAGGAGCACGCAGCTGTGAGCTTGCATCCGGGAGATAGTGGGTTCGAACCCCACTGTCGGAAGCCCTGAAGATGGTTTTCCGTGGTTTCCCCATTTTCACACCAAGCAGATGCTGGGGTTGTACCTTATTTAAGGCTACAGCCGCTTCTTTCCGATTCCTAGGCCTTTTATGTCCCATCTTCACCATAAAACCTATCTGTGTCGGTGCGAGGTCAAGCAACTAGCAAACTCGCCAACAGTTGGTGACAACAAAAGGGTAAGGAAAGGATTTATAATTGTGAGTCTTGAATTTCGAAGATATGAGGAGGAACACAATACAGAACTCTGGTAATTAAGAGAAAGTACTTCCTAACGTGTATCAAGCACAAAGAATGCACCAGCCTTCGCAAAGACCCCTACAAGCAGTCATTCAATCCCGCGTACCTAATGCCAAGAATATATGGAAGCGAGAAGGGATTGGAAACAACAGTTATATAACTTTCCGCTTCAGTACAGAATTAACTCCCAAGTAGCTCTGTGCAAGAAAACGCCAAAAGTAAAAAAAGTATTCTCGTGTCCTCATCCCAGGGGGTGTAGCTCTTTTCAGGCACACCCCCAATGGAGGTAAGTTGGGTGTACCATTCCAACCACATAGCAGCCCTCCCGCTATTCTTAAATTTATGGTAGTACCGGGAATCGTACCCGAGTCCTCGAGGACATTGCAAAAGTGAAACTACATTACAAAGTGTATTTGTAATTCAGCTAGTGAATGAAATCGGAAAAGATTTGTTTATAACAGACCGGCATGATTTATTTTGTGATTTGTGCAGCGTTAAACTGAGCGCGGAAAGGAAATTTGTTGTACACACATTAAACGAGAAAAACATATGAAAGTTGTAACGAGTGCCAAGAACAACTTGTTCCAGCTTCTTCGGGGCATCCAGCAAATCATTATGTCCATATTTATATACACTTCAAAGTAAATTAGGGGATAATTATTTCTTTAGAAACAAGAACTGTCCGCCTCTGTGGTGTAGTGGTTAGTGTGATTAGCCGCCACCCCCGGAGGCCCGGGTTCGATTCCCAGCTCTGCCACGAAATTTGATAAGTGGTACGAGGGATGGAACGGGGTCCACTCAGTCTCGGGAGGTCAACTGAGTAGAGGTGGGTTCGATTCCCTCCTCAGCCATCCTGGAAGTGGTTTTCGTGGTTTCCCCACTTCTCCCCCAGGCAAATGCCGGGATGGTACCTAACTTCAGGCAACAGCCGCTTCCTTCCCTCTTCCTTGCCTATTCGTTCCAATCTTCCCATCCCCCCCCCCCCCAAGGCCCCTGTTCAGCATAGCAGGTGAGGCCGCCTGGGCGAGGTACTGGTCATTCTCTCCAGTTGTATCCCCCGACCCAGAGTTTGAAGCTCCAGGACACTGCCCTAGAGGCGGTAGAGATGGGATCCCTCGTTGAGTCCGAGGGGAAAACTAACCCTGGAGGGTAAACAGATTAAGAAAGAAAGAAAGAAAGAAAGAAAGAAAGAAAGATAAAAAAACAGGAACTGCGCAGTGAACAGAACAGCGATATATTACTTGTAAAACCATTGTTACACAGCCACCAGAATTCAGTTTCGTCAAATATTTTGAAGTCCTTTTAAATTATTTTGTAGCATTTTCCCAAAAATTTAAGATTACTTTCTCGAAAATTTTCAATGATTTTTAGGTAATCAACGTCCGACGCCCCTTATTGATGTATACAAGAACCTCGTTCACCCGACCCTCAATAATCCGGATCTCCGGTTTATCCGGATCGAAAATAATAAAAATGTATTTTTACTTGTACAGTATATCTTTTACGGGGTCGACTCTTATTGAATGTCTTTTCCGCCAAGCATAGTTAAGGACAGGAATTGAAAGTAATTCAGCCACGGTCTATCAAAGGTACCGTCCCGGCATTCACCTGGAATTGAGCATGGGAAACCGTAGAAAACCATTCCTAGGACGGCCGAGGTGTAATTCGAACCCACACTCTTCTGAATGCAACGTACTAGTAATTCACTGATAGTGAAATCGAAAATGAAACCGGCGCTCCATCAGAAGAAACAATGACTCATGGAGAGCCAACAATGCAGCTGGACAAACTGATGGCCTGTTTAGAATCCTAGGCTGAAACCACACCGGCAGAACTGTTGTTAGTAAAACGTCTTAGTGACCGTGCTGCGCGCAAACGCTATACAAATGTAAAACAGAAAAAAAACTCGCACATTATTTGAGTGCATAAAACAGAGTCGTAAATGTGGGAAAAGTGTTCTTATACTTTTTTGTACAATTGAACAACGGGCATTACTGTACAACTTATGTTAATAAATTATATAACATCTACTGAACTTGTTTTTTTTTTTTTTTTTTTTTTTTTTTTTTTTTTTTTTTACTTTTTCCGGATTATCAGAATTTTCGATAATCCGGATAAGTTCCGCTCCCACTTAGTCCGGATAAACAAGGTTCTTGTGTATATAATAAAAGAACTTGTGTGAGGCTGCATCGCCGTCGAGTATCCCGAACAATGTGTTTCCATTTACAAATTGCAAGAAATGTTGATTATATATGAAGAATTGGTTTTGAAATTAGGGAATATTCTCCTCGATGATATGTAAAAAATTCATACTGTCTTGCACACAAAACAATCTATGTTAAATCAAAACCACTTATGTATATCTTACTGTATCAACAGGATCAATTTTAACCATGAAATTAATTTGAATACACGTAAGAGAAATGTAAGTTATATCAGAGAGAACTGAACTCAGCCTACAACATGTGCAATAGCGAGCCGTTCCCACTACAAACCAACAAAGCATTAGAGCCCATGTTTGGCCAGTATTAGGACCCTGTGTTCGACAACTTTTGACTTCAACACACATGTTCGTAGTTAACATGACCATCTGCCATGTCGAAATGACAAAATATGAACCCATACTCCCTACAATCACACAGTTAGCGAATGTTCTCACCTGTATGATAAAACTGCAAGACCGGGCGAGTTGGTCGTGCCGCCGTGAGCTTGCATCCGGGAGATACTTGGTTCGAAAATCCCACTGTCGACAGCCCTGAAGATCGTTTTCCGTGGTTTCCCATTTTCACACCAGGCAAATACAGGGCTGTACCTTAATTAAGGCCACGGCCGCTTCCTTCCTACTCCTAGCTCTTTCATATCCCATCGTCGCCATAAGACCTATCTGTGTAGGTGCGACGTAAAGCCACTAGCAAAAAAAAAAAAAAAAAAAGAAAAAACGTGGCGGTGTAACAGCCCATTAGGGACGCGTGCCAGAACAACTTTTGCCCACCCTAAAAGAGGGATGCAGATACTGACGTTCCACGATTCGCTCATTATTATTATTCCTATTATTATTAAAAAAAGAAGCGGTAGTTTTACACGATGTTGATACTCTGATCATAGCTACGAAAACCGTACTTTTACCTGGAATCGTTAACCATAGGAACATAACTTCTCCATTTCATACAAACCCCTCCCCAACTCCACCCCACGCACTGCCAGAATTCAAACCACGGGTACCTTGGTGAGTAGCCACTCAGCAATTTGGATTACGTAGCTGTCAGTTTGCATTCCGGAGATAGTGGGTTCGAACTCCACTGTCGGCAGCCCTGCAGATGGGTTTCTGTGGTTTTCCACTTTCGCACTAGACAAATGCCGGGGCTGTAACTTATTTAAGGCCACGGTCGCTTCTTTTCCTCTCCTAGCTCTTTCCTATCCCATTGCCACCACAAGACCTGCAGGTGTCGGTGCGATGTAAACTAAATTGTAAGAATTACTAACGAAAACATCAGTAGTTCTTTAGGACCAAACTAAAACTGTAACGGCACAGGGTATGTGTTTGTAAACTACTGAAACAATGCCGTAACCATATATAGCAAAGTATAAAATGTTCTATCCCTATATTTGTTTTGAAGCCCCGCTAATAAAACACGAAATATATCGACCGAAATGTAATACGACTGCCTACATCCCCAGACTAAACGAGACTAAATTTGTGATGATATTCCAAGCCGACATTGCATAAACATTATAGTCTCCTTGTTTTGCCTGTTTTTTTCTTGCTCACAATATTTGTTAATGAACAAAACCAGCAGTTCTTCATTCAGTAAATTAACGTGCTGACACAACCCATCTCCATGGTCAGTGATCTTGTCTATACAGCCCACTATACGAGGTTTGTAATTAAGTAGTGGCAATATTGATAGAAAAAAACAAACAAACTAAACCCCATGGAACTACAGCCCTAAAGGGCCTTGGCCTACCAAGCGACCGCTGCTAAGCCTGAAGGCCTGCAGATTACGAGGTGTCGTGTGGTCAGCACGACGAATCCTATCGGACGCTATTCTTGGCTTTCTCACCGTCAGATAGCTCCTCAGTTCTAATCACGTAGGCTGAGTGGGCCTGAAACCAGCCCTCAGATCCAGGTAAAGTTCCCTGACCTGACCGGGAATCGAACCCGCGGCCTACAGGTAAAAGGCAGGCACGCTACCTCTACACCACGGCCGGCAATATTGATAGAACGCAATATTTAACGAACTATTAAGTACAATTACTTTCCTTCAATGTAGAACCCGCAAAGTCTATTACGTTTTGTCAAATGTCGGGAAGCCGTTGCGGACCATTGGCAAGGCGTTCTCTGTTGATGACAGCGACGGAGCGCTCTAATGCGCGGAGTACAGATGCGACGTCAGGAAATCGGCGACTTCGGACACGTTCCTTCAACTTCGGAAACAGGTCGAAGTCACAAGGACGCATGTCGATCGAGTACCTGGATGTTCGAAGACCTCCTAATGCCACCGTTGTAATAAGAGCTTGATCCGCATGAAGCGCCTTGACCCATCGTGCAACCGTCCTATACGGTAATGCATTCTCACCCACAGGCTTCTTGTAAACATCGGTAACGTTCTGATGCATTTTTGCCACGGACAACCTCGATTTTAATCCACGAACGTTGATCATCTTTTGAAAACATGCTTTAGAGCGGTGAAAATCGACACTCTCGACACAGAAACAACACTCCCAAATGGATGCCCGTCAAGTGCACACTACACATCACTACAGCGCCCACTGATCGATCCTATTTGCACATGCCCGATCTCTAAAAAAAAGGAACATTCGCTAAATGTTACGATTGTCTGAAGAAGAGCAGCCCTCTACAATACACCTACTGCAATAAAAAAAATAACCAACAGAAAAACGCAAGACTAGATGCCGTGCATGCCAGTGACATATCTACAAAGAACACTCGGCAGTGATATGGGTTCGGTGCAATACGGAAAGTCAAGAATCTAGTGATGACGCAGAACGAACGTCATTTGTTTAACATCCGATTTTTTAATTGTCAAAATGCCTCTGAACCTTATATACAAGTTCGTGGAAAATTATTTACTAGTTCTGTAACATTAAACATAGTGAATATTGAATTTTCACGATCGCATTGTAATCGAAACAGACTTTCAACGTATTAGGTCGTGTTACGTACATGTAGTACGTGTTGAAGAGATGTTAAGTACAGAACAAAAATGGCCAGCCGGACACCAGTGGGATCCGAACCCAACCGACACGAAATCGGGAGGTTGTGGGTACGGATCCCACTGGTACTTCACACTCGGCGAGAGGCATTTTCAATACTCACAAACAGATGAGCATAATGAGCGCGCATGCTCTGAACGACGATCGAGCGCTGCAGCGGCCATATGTAAAAACGGTACTTACTTTAAAACATGCCTCGTACTAAAAATTTCGCTTATAGTGAATTACTACTTTGGTTAGACAACACGAAAAAAGTAAAGTCGTCTTACTGCATAAATTTAGTTTTACCGGGCTAGTTGGCCTTGCGGTTAGGGGCGCGCAGCTGTGAGCTTGCATACGGGAGATAGTGGGTTCGAACCCCACTGACGGCAGCCATAAATATGGTTTCCCATCTTTATACTAGGTAAATGCTGGAGCTGTAAAGCAAATTCTTAAAAAATGGTTAAAGAAGAAAACATGCTCGTCTTCCTTCTTGTGCTAAAATTAAAAACGGAGGAGCACTAGGAGGCGAGGCGAGAGTCCGATCCTACTACTGAAATCTCTTAATCTTAATGTCATTTGCTTTACGTTCCACTAACTACTCTTTTACGGTTTTCGGAGACGCCGAGGTGCCGGAATTTAGTCCCACAGGAGTTCCTTTACATGCCAGTAAATCTACCGACACGGGGCTGACGTATTTGAGCACATTCAAATACGACCGGTCTGAGCCAGGATCGAACGTGACAAGTTGGGGTCAGAAGGCCAGCGCCATAACTGTCTGAGCCACTCAGCCCGGCTACTGAAATCTCTGAATAAAAGACAACCTCTGGCTGGGAAAGGCAAACTGTTTCTGTCCTACATGTCAAAAATTCTGTCCTTGCCAGGTTACTGACCATACTGGATACATCTGGTTCACCGGGCAGGGAAGAAGGTGAGCCGTTAAATGAACGCTTCTGCCTGTATCCTCCTCCTTTGTCTTCTAAGCAGATTTGGACCAATGAGTGTCGGGTAAAAATCCAAGGCATCGAAGGCATAAAGAATGTTCTAAGGTTTTTAGGAACTTTGAATAATGTGTAATCTAGTTCAGAGAAGGCACAGGCCATAAAGAAGGATTTACAGAATATTTAACAGTGTACAGAAAATAGCTGCAAATAACAGACTTCTTTAGGGCTCCGTAACCGTCATGCACGAAAATGTTTTTTCTTTTTATGTTATTAACAGAACTGCTTCTACAGTAATATACATCTTGTTTCTATAGTATTTTCCAGATAATCAATTTTTGTGTCGCTTGTTTAGTTAATTCTGTCTGGAAGATGATTTTTGGTTATAGTGATGTAGTTTGAATCTGTAGAGGCCCATTATAGCACAAAATTACTGTATTTAATAATAATCTGAAATACACGGCGCGGAATTATCACTGTTCAAATATAACAAACAATTTTTATGGGATAAGTGAGCTATTTAAAACCCAGAGCAGTTCTATCCTATTCCGCATGAATAATAATTGAAAGGATCTTTTGAACTTCTCATGATAGAAACATCCTGCCGTAATGCGTCAAGCGTTACTACCAAGCACGTGTATCCTATTTATCCTCAACAACTGTACACAAGGCCTTACATTCACTTTTACAGCATTATCTCTTCAAAACTGATTACATTTTTTCATATCCCATCAGAATTCTCGACGTGCAAAGCACAACGGTACATACGACGGCTTCTAGTTATTCAAGAACAAGCGATGGCAGAAAGGTTACTATGAGCCAAGTAATAACCTTTGATCTTCCAAATCTCTGAAGGCCCGGGAAGCAGCAGTCAAAAAAGAATTACGCTGGAATGAACACCAG
The DNA here is from genome assembly GCF_040414725.1 of Anabrus simplex. NCBI lineage: Eukaryota > Metazoa > Arthropoda > Insecta > Orthoptera > Tettigoniidae > Anabrus > Anabrus simplex. The sequence continues at coordinate 651,450,751 of NC_090265.1, read as the reverse complement.
CGAACTGCAGTTTTAGTGGAGATATTTCTAGTGATCTGGATGTCCGGCTCCTTGGTTGAATGGTCAGCATAGTGACCGACGGTTCAAAGGACTCCGGAATCGATTCCCGACCTCCCCCGAGCTAGAGGAATTCACTAAACGAGGTTAAAATCTTCAGCCCGGTCGAGAATTGAAGCCAGAGCATGACTCCACTCAGGGTTGATGTCAGGAAAGGCATCTTGCTGTAAAACAAGACCGCCCCCAAATAACTAAGAAATGGCCAGGAAGAAGAATTTCAGGCGATATACATAACAACTGAAAGCATAGAAAACTTTACAAATTGAATATATTCCTTCTTTTTCAGTCCTGCACTATGTACTGCGTAGTAGTAGATGAAGCCTCTTCACCTACAATCAGCCTCAACGAAATCGATTTTACTACTACTACTACTACTACTACTACTACTACTACTACTCATTCAATTTGAGGCACGTTGTTATTTGAGCAGTATCATTTTGGGCGTATAACTTGTCAAGTACTCTAACTTTCTTTGTTCGAGAATATCCAGGCAAGTCAATAAGTATCTGCAATTTTGCTCTAATTATCTTTAGGTTGGCTCTATGGCGTCGTATGCTCACCAGCCGCTAGATGGCACCGTTGTCTACGTCTGTGGTAGGTGTAAGTGTTATCATATCAGTACAGCTTGCGCTATTGCGAGGTAAAGATGGCCGCGTCACTCTTTGTTTGAACCAAGGAAGAACGGCGTTCTATAATCCGTTTTTTGTGGTCTGAGGGTGTACCAGGAGCGAAAATTCAAATAAGACTTTCAGCACAATGCGGGGACAAAAGTTATTGACTATTAGTCTTTGAACCATCCAAAGTAGTCTTGTCCTCAATTCTTATACATCTGCCAACATTTAAGAACATTTTGGAACTAGTGTTGTTAAGTTTCTTCTCATAAGCTTTCCAGCTCATCCATCGCAGTGTTGAAGGAATTAGATGAATACTGTTACTTGGGCAGTAGAATAACTAACCATGGAAGAAGTAAGTACGACATAGACATAGGAATTCGATGTTTGTGAAGAGTTTCGTCTGGAGCGTGGCAATGTACGGAAGTGAAACATGGACGAAAACTAGCTCAGAGAATAGAAGCTTTTAAAATATGGTATTACAGAAGAATACTGAAGATGAGATGAGTAGATCGAATCACGAATGAAGAGTTATTGAATCGAATTGGCGAGAGGAGAACAATATTTCAAATACGACCAGAAGAAGAGATAAAATGATAAGACACATATTAAGACAGCCAGGACTTGTTCAGTTAGTTTTTGAAGGAAGTGTGTTTGGTAAATAATGGCGTGTGGCCTCCGCAGAGGCCTGATGCAGGTCTCTCGAATTGACGACGTACAACTGACTATGTGGATGGAGCTTTACACATGGTGAATTCTAGTGAAGAAGACGGCATACATATCCGCCCCGAGCCATCGGAATTAACCGACGAAGATTAAAATCCCCTACCCGGCCGGGAATCGGGCCCAGGACCCTCTGGACTAAAGGCCAACGCTAACCATTTAGCCATGGAGCCGGGCGGCATGAATGTGACAAACAGATTGGAGGTTAACATCAAGTAGGGTATCACTGAAGGCTGGATCAAACCTATATATGGACTCATGACCCCAAACAACAGCAACGTCACTGTGCGAACATCCAGATAACTTAGTTCGCAATACGAAACACCAACCACATAACCGACGTAAAGATCAAATTAGTCAATTGGTTTTTAATTATTCCACTTTGTTTATTGTATTGGATTGCCTGTCTCACGTGTCCTCGAACTCAGACTTATCTGGTCACGAACCCCCAGTGGGACAGCCTCTTCTTTACATGTCCACATTCGTACCTTTTTTTTCAAATGAAAGTGGGAAAAGCTGATGAAAAGATGATGATGCTTGTTGTTTAAAGGGACCTAACATCGAAGGTCATCGGCCTCTAATGGTACGAGATGAACGACATAATATGACAATTACAATTTTAAAATGTATCCACTGAGAATTTAAAACAAACGATAATGAGCAATGATTGTGAGTTTAAAACAATCAGTGGATCTAACTCGCAATGCCTTATTTTCAGTAAAGATGATAGATTATGGTAGAATAAGACATTGCCTTAAAATACAATAATATATCATGCAAATTACTATTAAAACACATTAAAATATGTAAACACAAACCAAAACACAGTCAAATTAATAAACCAATACAAAGACTAATACGAAACACTACGTTTATATGCGATAAAACAAGCCACTATCCCTCATAAAATGGATGACGAGGTCTGCTGACTGCTCGTCATCTCGCAGGATGAGGGAGAAGGTACTCGGGAGTGTCAGCCTACACTGCAGATCGATCAGGTCCACGCACTCCGTAAGGATGTGTACCACGGTAAGATGATCGCCGCAAATACATACCGGAGGGGGTTCTCCTTTCAGAGAATAGGAGTGCGTTACTACACCGTGGCCCATCCGAAGACTGAAGAAAAGAAATGGATAGTCAATGCAAGTAGTGAGATTCGATTCTTGCATCTCTTGACAATCAATATTACGGGAAAATCATACTCAGATGGCCTATTGTCAATGGTGGACTTCAATTCGGTATTTTCGAACAATGTGAAATCCCTGCAGATATCTTCGCCTTCTACGCAGTAGCATTGATGGTTAGTAGCAGAAGTTTTCTTTCTGTAGGAGAGTATAAACATATATCAATACATTACATTGCTTCTAGCCAATATGCCCAGGTGGATCTGCTCTATTTGATCTTCAATTCGGCGACGCTCCTGAGCTCTCCAGAGAGTCGCACTGCACGACTCTGGAGATCCGAACATTAATGGATCTCCATATCTTACCTGAAACAATAGAAAAGAGCTCACTATACACAACTGCATAAAGAAACCAAAGATAAATGTGAGAATAAAATCTTAGTACAAGGAATCAAACAGTTTAGTCTCTCATAAAACAGAAAGGACAGTTATTAGTAAAAACATAGGGAATGAGAAATTCATAAAAACTAATGACTGAAGATGAAACTTGTAGAATTTCATGACTGCTGACATCGTAATCATAGCCATGGGACCTCTTTTTTACGTGGGATACGAACTACCATTCACTTCAAAGATCCTACATCAATTGGTCAGAATTCGAAAAGAGAAATGATACGATTACTTAGTAAACCAAGCGAGCAGGTTTCGCGATGCTGGTCGAATAACTGTAACCTAGCATTCTTTGTAAGCTTAACAGTAACTAACTACCGTATATAAATACAGTGACCGGGCGAGTTGGCCGTGAGCGTAGAGGCGCGCGGCTGTGATGCTTGCATCCGGGAGATAGTAGGTTCGAATCCCACTATCGGCAGCCCTGAAAATGGTTTTCCGTGGTTTCCCATTTTCACACCAGGCAAATGCTGGGGCTGTACCTTAATTAAGGCCACGGCCGCTTCCTTCCAACTCCTAGGCCTTTCCTATCCCATCGTCGCCATAAGACCTATCTGTGTCGGTGTGACGTAAAGCCCATAGCAAAAAAAAAAAAATACAGTGAGTGGCCAAAAGTCATGGGAAGACACTGAATGTGATGTTAATAACGAGTTGCTCTTCCGCGAGACCTCAAAACGGCACCAATACGGCGAGGTATCGACTCTACAAGGTGTTGGAATCGTTCTGGAGGGATCTGGACCCACGCATCTTGCATTGCTACCTGCAGCTGGTCTTTTTAAATAATAATGTTATTTGGTTTACGTCCCACTAACTACTTCTACGATTTTCGGAGACGCCGAGGTGCCGGAATTTAGTCCCGCAGGAGTTCTTTTACGTGCCAGTAAATCTACGGACACGAGGCTGTCGTATTTGAGCACCTTCAAATACTACCGGACTGAGCCAGGACCGAACCTGCCAAGTTGGGGTCAGAAGGCCAGCGCCTCAACCGTCTGAGCCACTCAGCCCGGCAATTGGTCTTGTGTGGTTGGTGCGGGGTTCATGGAACGCACACCAGTATCGACAGCATGCCATAAATGCTCGAGTGTATTAAGATAGGGAGATCTGGAGGGCTAATCCATGGTCGTAACTTCACTGGAGTGCTGCTCCAACCATCTGCGTGCCACCACAGAGCGGTGACATGGCGCATTGTCTTGTTGAAACATAGCATCTCCATCAGGGTTCTCTAGGGCCAGAAAGGGATGCAGATGGTCTGAAAGAATGTCCGCATAACGTGCACCTGTCAGCACTTCCTGTAACCGGACAATGGGGCCCAATTGCGACCTTCCACTTAGACACAACCTTGTTGACACGCAGGATCCATAGGTTCATGGGGCATACGCCACCCTCTCACGCGCCCATCAGCTCGATACAACTGGAGGCGGGATTCATCGGACCATACCACACACCACCACTGCTACAAGGTCCATTGCCGATGTTCGTGGCCCCATGCACGCCGTTGAACTCTGTGTCCAGGTGTCATGAAAGGGAAACGACTTAGTCGGTGCAGTTGCTTCCTTACAGTCCTGGTAGAAATGGGTTCCTGACACTAAACATTCACCTGGGCGGTGATCTGACTCACAGTATCCCGTCAACCCCGACTGTAGTTCTGCGGAGGCGACGTGATGTACGTTCGATAAACAGCTGTGGTCTTCCCGTGAGGCGGTTTACGCGTATGGTAACACTCTCTCTGCGATATTGAAGATGCATCCTCGACACTGTTGACCTCGCAAACCTCGCCTGTAATCTCCGCCGTGCGCCGATGATCATCCCACGTTCAAAGTCAGTTAACTCACGACGTCTTGCCATCTTCACCACGACACTGGGTCTGTGGCAGACTGCTTAGCTAAGCCGCAGCTAGCCACAACGCTCAGGGGCCATACACGAACACATTTTCTAAAGTGATAACTCTTCCCCTGACTTTTGGCCACTCAGTATACATTCCATTACGCGCCTTACTTCAAAACTTATTTTTTGACAAAGGCTAGGTCAAGCAGCAGGGAAACCTTTCTGGACAGTAATAAAGAATCTTAGAAAGGGAGGGAAAAAGGAAATAAACAGTGTTTTGAGTAATTCAGGTGAACTCATAATAGATCCCAGGGAATCACTGGAGAGGTGGAGGGAATATTTTGAACATCTTCTCAATGTAAAAGGAAATCACCCTCGCGGTGTTGCAAACAGCCAAGCTCATGCGGAGGGGAAAACGATGTTGGTGAAATTATGCTTGAGGATGTGGAAAGGATGGTAAAGAAACTCCATTGTCATAAGGCAGCAGGAACAGATGAAATTAGACCTGAAATGGTGAAGTATAGTGGGAAGGCAAGGACGAAATGGCTTCATAGAGTAGTAAAATTAGCGTGGAGTGTTGGTAAGGTACCTTCAGATTGGACAAAAGCAGTAACTGCACCTATCTATAAGCAAGGGAACAGGAAGGATTGCAACAACTATCGAGGTATCTCATTGATTAGTATACCAGGCAAAGTATTCACTGGCATCTTAGAAGGGAGGGTGCGATCAGTCGTTGAGAGGAAGTTGGATGATAACCAGTGTGGTTTCAGACCACAGAGAGGCTGTCAGGATCAGATTTTCAGTATTCGCCAGGTAATTGAAAAATGCTACGAGAGGAATAGGCAGTTGTGTTTATGTTTCGTACAACTAGAGAAAGCATATGACAGGGTACCGAGGGAAAAGATGTTCACTATACTGGGGGACAATGGAATTAAAGATAGATTATTAAAATCAATCGAAGGCATTTATGTTGACAATTGGGCTTCAGTGAGAATTGATGGTAGAATGAGTTTTTGGTTCCGGGTACTTACAGGGGTTAGACAAGTCTGTAATCTTTCACCTTTGTTGTTCGTAGTTTACATGGATCATCTGCTGAAAGGTGTAACATGGCAGGGAGGGATTCACTTAGGTGGAAATGTAGTAAGCAGTTTGGCCTATGCTGACGACTTGGTCTTAATGGCAGACTGTGCCGAAAGCCTGCAGTCTTGAAAATAGGTGCAATGAGAATGGTATGAAAATTAGCCTCTCGAAGACTAAATTGATGTCAGTAGGTAAGAAATTCAACAGAATTGAATGTCAGATTGGTGATACAAAGCTAGAACAGGTCGATCATTTCAAGTATTTAGGTTGTGTGTTCTCCCAGGATGGTAATGTAGTGGGTGATATTGAATCGAGGTGTAGTAAAGCTAATGCAGTGAGCTTGCAGTTGCGATCAGCAGTATTCTGTAAGAAGGAAGTCAGCTCCCAGACGAAACTATCTTTACATCGGTCTGTTTTCAGACCAACTTTGCTTTACGGGAGCGAAAGCTGGGTGGACTCAGGATATCTTATTCATAAGTTAGAAGTAACAGACATGAAAGTAGCAAGAATGATTGCTGGTACAAACAGGTGGGAACAATGGCAGGAGGGTACTCGGAATGAGGCGATAAAGGCTAATTTAGGAATGAACTCGATGGATGAAGCTGTACGTATAAACCGACTTCGGTGGTGGGTTCATGTGAGGCGAATGGAGGAGGATAGGTTACCCTGGAGAATAATGGATTCTGCTATGGAGGGTAAGAGAAGTAGAGGGAGACCAAGACGACGATGGTTAGACTCAGTTTCTAACGATTTAAAGATAAGAGGGATAGAACTAAATGAGGCCACAACACTAGTTGCAAATCGAGGATTGTGGCGACGTTTAGTAAATTCTCAGAGGCTTGCAGACTGAACGTTGAAAGGCATAACAGTCTATAATGATAACGTATGTAATGTATGTATGTATGTATGTATGTATGTATGTATGTATGTATGTATGTATGTATATAGTTGTTTCTTTAGAATAATGTGATTGTCAACACGTTACACACTCTAGTATATGTTTATATACGAGACGGACGAAATCAATAATAATAATAATAATAATAATAATAATAATAATAATAATAATAATAATAATAATGTTATTTGCTTTACGTCCCGCTAACTACTTTTACGGTCTTCGTAGACGCCGAGGTGCCAGAATTTAATCCCGCAGGAGTTCTTTTACGTGCCAGTAAATCTACCGACACGAGGCTGTCGTATTTGAGCACCTTCAAATACCACCGGACTGAGCCAGGATCGAACCTGCCAAGTTGGGGTTAGAAGGCCAGCGCCTTAACCGTCTGAGCCACTCAGCCCGGCAACGGATGAAATCACAATACCAATGCAATGTCATATCATACATAAATGATGTAAGAAAGACTGCAGACAAAAATAGCAGTTACAAAGAGGTACAAAAAGGCTCTACATGAGTAAAGGTTGTACAGAAATGAAGGCGAAAACAATGTAGATAAGCATATGCTCTAATTCCCGCCGCTCAGATACTTGTCTGGCAGATGGAACGAAGGAAATGCAGTGGCCCTCACAAAGTGACATAAAAACGTGTAAATCCTAGGCATGCGTTACATCGTCTGAGTATTTTTTCAAGAAGTTGTCGAAGGGTTGATGATGATAATAATAAAATATGTATGTATTCCTAACTACCTTGACGGTTTTCGGAGAGACAGAAGTGCCAGCAGGTTAGCCAGCATTCTACTGTCTGAGCATATTTCCGGACTGTACCTTAAGACCACGGCTGCTATCTTATGTGTTCTAGCCCCTTCCCATTCCATACCAATCTGTGTAAGTGCAACTAAAATCACCAGTAAAAGTTATATCAGTAAGCGCAGTAAACTGGATGTAATTTTCAGAAATGATGAAATGTAGTTTCACAACCCACCTCCTGTTTCCTTCCTATCACGTCTCGAGAATATGAGGTGTACCGTATCATTTTCATGCCAATGGTTAACTCACTAATAAAAAGTGACGGTAACGTCGGATCGTACTAGAAGCCAGATAAAAACCCTTTTGGGTCTTATAGTAGGTGGAAGGGCTGATCGTGAAATAAACTCTTCAGCAGGAAGGTAGTTTGGAGAAACCTCACTCCAAGAGTTCCTACGAGTAGAGTACCATCCAGCATAAGTGCAGGACGGGCTGCCTATATGGAGAATTACAGGCGAGAGTCATAGTTCTACAGTGCAATATAAACATATGTTCGAAGTATGAACTTCTGTATATTAAAGACACTGGGAAGGTTTATCACGACCGCGAGCCTTTTGGTGAGATAACGTTAAACAAGAGCTAGTGTTTCCATATCCCTGGGGGATAGATTTTATGCGTGTATTCAGTAGTACGTTTTCTCGCTTTACACGCTCTTTCCCCTTGTGCCCTGCAGAAACATCTTAATGAGATTTTACTGTGCCTAAAATCAACATGAAATTGTAATATGAATAAATCCTGATAATATAACTGAAATACACTTTCCTTTCCCATCTCCAAATAAAATCATTGAGGCATATTGATGATCTACACTCCATAAACTAAACTTAGGGTTGTTGGACGAAGTAACTCTTTTAAAAAATAGCACTTCAGGCGTGTTTCAAAATTCACAGGGCCCGACTATCGGTCCGTGGACAACTATAAAAATAGAAAGTAAACTCGTGTCCTCATCCCGAGTTGGTGCAGGTCTTTTAAGTACACCCCAAAAGGAGGTGAGCTGCACGTGTCATTTCAATCACATTCAATGTCATTCTTAAATTCTTGGCAGTACCGGGAATCGAACCCGGACTACTAAGAACGGCAGTTAAAAGTGGTAACCGTTACGCTACGGAGGCGGACAACAGGTAAAAAAACTGTGTAATCATTAAAGAGTGAAACATATTTGTGCTAGAAGGTAGTGTACTCGTAGGAATTCTCAGAGTGCGGTTTCTCCAAACTACCTCCCTGCAGAAAAGATAATATCTCGTTACTGTACGTCTCAAAAGGGCCTTCCCTGAAGAACGTGTTTTCCCGTTCAGTGGCTGGCCACACTAGCAGAATGAAGACGCTGCGGTATTTTGCTTTTGTTTGAATATTGCGTGTGGTCCATCTGCGTTCGTTTTGTACTTTCACTTTAAAAATGGAATTAGACAGTGAATTAATAATTTTGGAGGTACAAAAATACCAGTGCCTTTACGGTACAAAAAATGAAGAATTCAAAACAGAGACACGAAGAAAGGTGCGTGGCTATTAGTAACGGGCGCTGTGTCAGGGAAGACGTGTTTCTTTTGCTGATAACATTTTTCAACAAACAGAAAATCATTTGAAATGAATTCACGGACACTCTGTAATACACGAACATTTATCTTGGTTATCTTTTAGTTGATTTATTTATTTTAGTTTATTGTGTAGGAGCACAAATTGTCCACTTGATGACCTGTCACTTATTACAGTATGGATCCAATAATTTCGTTGACGACGACGAACAAACACTGCCGCACATAACGCAGCAAAGGTGTTATTATTTAATGGGATTCCCTTCATATGCAGAGCAATGACGATGCACACTAATAAAATCACGCCCTGGCCGCGCGCCCTGTCATCCAGGTGCGTGATAAACACGCAGAAAATCAGAGTGACAAAACGCAAGTGTGGCCACCCACCTCGCAAGCCGTCCAGAATGAAAAACACGCAGTAACGCAGCTTGAAATAAAGCAAGTGTGACCCTAGCCAAAGTGCCGAAGCAATCTTGCGAAGTGGGGCTATGCTGCAGCCGCAGTGGAGAGATTCAGTCCCCAGGACACCTGCTCTCACACGCCAAGAGAATGCACTCAGGACGATCTCATGCTCGCCAAGAGCTGCCAAGTTCTGGACAGGAAAATATTAGTGTGTACCAGTGTCTCAGTTGTAGTGGTTGATTGCCTGACTTTCCATTTAAACGTCGCCCTCAGAAATTACAAGGAACTTATTCGAATAACTCCGCCGTAAGGCTGATTCTTGTAATTCCTTTAAATATCTAACGACACCTTCAATCTGACTTCAATCGCTTCTCCTCTTCTTTAACCGGTAGTGAGAACTACTGACATCATGCAAGTGGCTCAGCGGTGTGAATCACGTAGCTCTCAGCTTGCATTCGAAAGATAGTGGGTTCGAACCCCACTACCGGTATCCCTGAAGATTGTTTACCGCGATTTCCCCATTTTCACACCAGGCAAATTCTGGGGCTGTGCTTTAATTAAAGCTAAGGCCGCTTCCTTCGCACTTCTATCCCTTTCCTACCATAAGGTCTATCAGTGTCGGCGCGTCGTAAAGTAAAGTGCAAAAACCTACTGAAACACAGGTTGTGAATTTCAGAGATGATAGCTATGATAGTATCGTACGGAAAGTGGATTCTCTAGGCGATCGAGCTGGTCGAAGGAAATTCCGAGCAGTTGATCCCCAAGACACAAAGCCTGGATAGAAGAAATGTACTGTGCCATATGTAGATCTGTCCTTGGATCACAGACCATCTAGAATGTATAGGATCGTTAAAAGTTTGTTAAGTGATCCACTTAGAGGATTGGAAATTTTCCATTTAAGGGCATATTTCGGCTTCCGTTCCGCGTTTGACAGTTTCTGCTTAATCCAGAGTGATTTGCAGTACATTTTACTCCAAAATCGAGGGATTGAGGCACTTTTCTGTTAAAGGCAAGTTTCCACTTAATAGAGAGTCCGTTGAATACAGGTTTTACTGTAGCATATATAGAAATTCGAACCTAAAACAACTGAAAAGGTAATTCTGGCTACTGGTAGCCTACAGTCAGACAACGACAAGCAGGAAGGGTACAACATTGTTGATTCATTGAAAACAAGTTATATCTGGAACTTTGCTTTAATATTTATGTAAACAAGTGCTGGCGGTCCAAACCTTATCAGGCCACCGGTGGGCGATAACTCGCCATCTGTTTTGCTGTCCCTCCCGTGCCGCCGGGGACTGCTGTGTCTAGTAGGAACACACGACTCGCTCGCCAGTCTGCAATCTAATCTTGCATCCAGGCTCCAGTTCTCTTAACAGACATGTTGCCGGGCTGAGTGGCTCAGACGGTTAAGGCGCTGGCCTTTTGAACCCAACATGCCAGGTTCGATCGTGGCTCAGTCCGGTGGTATTTGAAGGTGCTTAAATACGTCAGCCTCGTGTCGGTTGATTTACTGGCACATAAAAGAACTCCTGTGGGACTAAATTCAGGCACCTCGGCGTCTCCGAAAACCGTAAAAGAGTAGTTAGCGAGACGTAAAACAAATAACATTATTATTATTATTATTATTATTATTATTATTATTATTATTATTATTATTATTATTATTATTATTATTATTAGCAGGAATGTTTGTTCACACAGTATTTCAAGCTGAATCACAATATTGCAGCTGCACCAACACAGGCAAATATAAATATTTCTGTAAGTATGTTGAGACGAACTCCTTGGAAATGAATATAAAATAATGGATGAGAGACAAAACATATTTCACTGTTTAATAACTATATTTTTACCCGTTTTACGACTCCGTAGCATTACCTTGGAAGACCGGGTTCGATTCCCGGTACTGCCAGGAATTTAAGAATGGCAGGAGGGCTGGTATGTGATTGAAATGGCACATGCAGCTCACGTCCATTAGGTGTGTACCTGAAAAGAGCTGCACCACCTCGGGGCGAAGACACGAGTTACTTTTTTTTTTTTTTTTTTACCCGTTATCGACGGACCGATAGTCGGCAGTGACACTGACCTCCGTCATTCCAAAGAACGATATGTTTTTCCCTAATGATGCTCAATACCGATTCAATGCCCGGCTCCATGGCTAAATGGTCAGCGTGCTGACCTTTGGTCACAGGGATCCCGGGTTCGATTCCCGGAAGTGTCGAGAATTTTAAGCATCATTGGTTATTTTCTCTGGCACGGAGCTGGGAGTATGTGTCGTCTTCATCATCACTTCATCCTCATCACGACGCGCAGGTCGCCTAAGGGGTCAAATGAAAAGATCTGCACCTGGCGAGCCGAACATGTCTTCGGACACTCCCGACACTAAAAGCCATCATACTCCATTTCATTTCACCGATTCAATTTCCTCAGAAACTGCTTTATTTGATGCTATTGTGCATTTACCATTAACTTGATATTGTTTATTTATACAAGTTGTAATTATTATTCTTTCTGTGTTAAACATTTTCTATTCCAGCTGTATTATTATTATTATTATTATTATTATTATTATTATTATTATTATTAGTATCATCATCATTTTGAATATCTCATTTTTCGTGTCAAGGAGAAAGTGGAGAAAATGGGAGAAGTAAAGGTCCAAGGAGAGAAATTAATCTGGCTGAAATTCGCCGATGACATCACTGTGCTGGTTGAAAGTGACTAGGAAATGACAGCGATCCTAGAGTAGATGGAGCCTTGCTTATACGTCTTTTAATATGAAAAATAAACAAACCTATGACCAACATTCTACTAGTAAGCAGACACTGCACCACACGAACTGCACGCCGGACACGGAGCGGTTGGAGAACGTGGAGACTTTCACATATCTCGGAAGCAGGATAACATAAGATGGAAGGTCAAACAGTGAGATATTAAGCCGAATAAACCAGGCTAAGCACGGCTTTAATATTAGACAGTCCAGTTTAGTACGCACATCTATTCTACTACTGTATGAGGTTTGCAATTGTAAGTCATTTAGAACTCCTAGAAATATGCAGCACTCTCTGCGTAACTGTATTCTCTGCATAAAGGTACAGTATACATACTCCTCAGGGGCTACCAACATGGGAGCGTGGGTTGGAGACTACGCGGGCCGTCCTTGAGTCCCGCATTTCATTGTTCCCTTTAATTATCCCAGGAGAATCACTTCTATTTTTCATATATGATCTCGTTGTCAGTCCTTGCTTTTCCAACCACGACAGTTTTAGGTTTGCGAGACATGGGTGTCTCATTTTCATGCCCTCCGCAGCCCGTCCGCTCCTTTCGTCGATAGCCTTCGAAGGGTCATAACATGTCCATTTCTTTTTAACTTTTACCGGGCTGAGTGGGTCAGATGGTAGAGCCCAAGTTAGCATGTCGATCCCTGATCAGTCCGGTGGTAGCTGAAGGTACTCAAATACTGTATGTCTGCATCTTGTCAGTAGATCACCGGCACAAAATTCCGTCACTCGGGCGTCTCCGAAAACTAAAAATAGTTATCATCATCATCATTATCTTTTTCTTATTCTTCTAAAGGCTAAGCCTTGTCACCGCAATCATAAGTGTCTATCCTGAGGCAGTCTTTTCAGCTCATACCATTCATAGCAGGGACTGGCTGCATAAGGAATGGCATTTGCATCGCTCATACCTCAGTCACTTCCATGTTGCCAAAGTCAAGGATAAGACTGAGACAGGTCAATGAAAGTAACAAAATTGCTCTAGTCCATTCTAGAAGACATAGTGTACTGTAGGTCTCGCCAGAAAGGGCATAGTGGAACATAAGAATCAATAGAATTACTAACGGGGTGTCCGAACACCGTCAACAGTAGTTAGTGGGACGTAAAGCCATTATTATTATTATTATTATTATTATTATTATCTTGCATTGTTTAATCGAATTAGTACTAAGAGGAGATGGTTACCTAATCGTACACCCCTTCCAAACTATTGCGAACACCACCACTACCCAACTGTAGAGATGGCCATCTGAAGTTACGAAATTGAAGAAGGGAAGGAATACAGTGAGATGAGATGCAGACAAGTTGAAAGAAAAGAGTGTGAATGATTGTTTCAAGGAACATGTTGCACAAGGGCTAAATGGAAAGGCTGAAGGAAACACAATAGAAGAAGAATGGACAGTCATGAAGAATGAGGTCAGGACGGCCGCTGAAGACATGTTAGGAAGAAAGGAAAGATCAACTAAGAATCAATGGATAACTTACGATATACTAGATCTGGTCGATGAACGACGAAAATACAAGAATGCAAAAAATGAAGAGGGCAGAAAAGAATACAGGCGATTAAAGAATGAAGTGGATAGGAAGTGCAGGGCAGCTAAAGAAGAATGGCTGAAGGAGAAGTACAAGCATGTTGAAAGTTGTACGGTCCTAAGAAAGGTAGATGCTGCATACAGGAAAATCAAGCAAACCTTTGGAGAAAGGAAAACTAGATGTATGAATATCACGAGTTCACATGGAAAAGCACGTCTAGGGAAAGAAGACAAGGCAGAAAGATGGCAGGAACATATCCAACAGTTGTATCAAGGTAAGGATGTAGAGGATACGGTTCCGGAACAAGAAAAGGATGTTGATGCTGACGAAATGGGTGACCCAATTTTGAGGTCAGAATTTGATAAAGCTTTGAGATACCTAAATAGGAGCAAAGCACCTGGAAATGATGACATTCCCCCTGAATTACTGGCTGCTTTAGGAGAAACCAGCATGGCGAGGTTATTCCATTTGGTGTGCAAGATGTACGAGACAGGAGAAGTGCCATCCGTTGTTATACATATTCACAAGAAATCCGGTGACAAGTGTGAAAACTACCGCAACACTAGTTTAGTATCTCACGCCGGCAAAATTCTAACACTTATTATTTACGGAAGAATTTAAAGACAAGTTGAAACTGAGCTGGGAGAAGATCAATTCGGCTTCAGAAGAAATGTAGGGACACGTGAAGCAATCCTGACTTTACGTCTGATCTTGGAGGATCTAATTAAGAAGGACCAGCCCAAATATATGGCATTCGTAGATCTAGAAAATGTATTTGGTAATGTTGATTGGACCAAGCTATTTGAGATTCTGGAGGTAATCGGGATCAGGTACCGAGAAAGAAGAATTATCTACAAATATAAAAATCAGTCTGCAGTGATAAGAATCGAGGGCTATGAAAAAGAAGCAGCAATCCAGAAAGGGGTGAGGCAAGGCTGCAGTTTGCCCCCCCCCCCACCTTTCAATGTTTATTTAGAACAGGCAGTAAAGGAAATCAAAGAATAATTTGGAAAGGGGATCACAATCCAAGGAAAGGAAATCAAAACCCTGAGATTTGCCGATGACATTATTTTATCTGAGACTGCAGAAGATCTGGAGAAGTTGCTAAATGGTATGAACGGAATCTTGGGTGAGGAGTACAAGATGAAAACGAATAAGTCCAAAACAAAAGTAATGGAGTGCGGTCGTACGAAGTCAGATGCTACGAGAAATATTAGATTAGGAAATGAAGACTTATAGGAAGTGGATGAATGTTGTTACTTGGGTAGTAAAATAACTAGCGATGGCAGAAGTAAGGACATAAAATGCAGGCAAGCACAAGCAAGGAAGGCCTTTCTATAGAAAATAAATTTGCTCACTTCGAATGTTGATATGGGAATTAGAAAAGGGTTTTAGAAGATTTTCGTTTGGAGCGTGGAATTGTATGGAAGTGAAACATTGAGAATAACTCCGCAGAAAGAAAGAGAATATAAGCTTTTGAAATGTGGTGTTACAGAAGAATGCTGAAGGTGAGATGGATAGATCGAATCACGAATGAAGAGATACTGAATCGGATTGGTGAGAGGAGATCGTTGTGGCTAAATTTGACGAGAAGAAGAAATAGAATGATAGGACATATCTTAAGACACCTACGACTTGTGCAGTTGGTTTTTGAGGGAAGTGGATGGGGTAAGAACAGTAGGGGTAGCCCAAGGTATGAATATGACAAGTAGATCAGAGCAGACGTAGGATGCGGCAATTACGTAGAAATGAAAATGTTAGCGTAGTATAGGGTGGCATAGAGAGTTGCGTCAAACCACTCTATAGACATGACTCAAACAACTACATATGATAATAAGCCCATTAAGACTACGCAAAGTGTATTTGCCTTCCTTTGCGCCCGTATTTCTTTCATTCTTCTGCTGTGAGCTTCCTTTCTGACTTCAGACCAGGTTGTTCCACGCTCTCTCTTTCCTGTTGGTCAACTTGCCGTTTGTGAAGTTTGGATCTGAATAGTACCTTGTTTTGGACATCTGCTGGTGTAATTCCTGCCTGCTTCAAATCGGTTTTCATTTCGCCAATCCATTCATTGTGTCTGTTTTAGCTTTACTCCTGTTTTAATGGAATTCGACTATTTGTTTGATAAGTCTGTCTGGATGCATTCTTTTAATATGTCCATAGAATCTTACCCTGCGTTTTCTAATGTCACTGAATATTTGTGTATCGTTTGATTTACTGTCTACCTCTAAGTTGGTATTGTCTGTTGGTGAGTTTTGGGCCTAGAATTTTTCTTATGTTTATGCGTTTCTTTTTCCCAGTGTTTCAATGTCTGCTTTCCTGTTCAAAATTAGCGTCTCTGATTCATAAAGACATTCTGCTTTAATGACTGGATTATAATTGTGTGTATGGAGATACATTTTTTGTTATAGATATTTTGGGTTAGTCGATATGCAGTTTCAGTTTTTTGCAATCTAATTTCATTGACTTTTGTTTCGAGCCCATCTTCCTGAATTGTTTCACCGTGATACTTAAATTGTGATACTTGTTTAATTTTCCTATATTTTGTCTCCATGAATTTTGGTGCTTGCTTGATGCAGGTCATGTATTCTGTCTTTTCAAAGGATATCTGAAGGCAAACGTTTTCTGCAATTCCTTTCAGGAGTTCAATCTGATTTTGGGCTGTTGAAATGTCTCAGGTTAATTCTTCTAGGTCGTTCGCAAACGCTAGGCAATCTATCGCTAGTTCTCCTCAGCCTAAAGTGATTGGTTGGTGTATTTTGAGAACCAATTTCTGTCTGCGCAATTATTAAATAATAATATTATTTGCTTTACGTCCCACTAACAACTTTTATGGTTTTAGGAGGGACCTAGGTGCCGTAATTTTGTCTCGCAGGAGTTCTTTTACGTGCCAGTAAGTCTACCGACACGAGGGTGACGTATTTGAGCACTTTCAAATACCACCCGATTGAACCAGGATCGAACCTGCTAAGTTGGGGTCAGAGGACTAGCGCCTCAACCGTCTGAGCCACTCAGCCCGTCTGCACAATTCTTCTATAACTTTTCTCATAGACGCAGTTGAAAAGTAAAGGTGAGAGTCCATCTCCTTGTCTTACTCCCGTTTTCATTTCAAAGGGATCTGAGATATCCCCCATGAATATTATTATTATTATTATTATTATTATTATTATTATTATTATTATTATTATTATACTCCAGACGCATATTGTGCTGAAAAAGCAGTGAAGTATTATTTATTTATTTATTTATTTATTTATTTATTTATTTATGTATTTATTTATTTATTTATTTACATTTATTTATTTATTTATTCCAGATGAGTACTTTGCTGAAAGAGAAGTGAAGTACCCAAAGTAGAATATAAACTACATTTTATTGGATTAAATTTAGAAAGAAACAGGAATTAAGGCACAGAACACGGTAATTAGACTAAGAAAGTGCGCAGTAGGTTACATCCGACACTAGGGAGATTGCATCTGAAATTGGTTGGTTAGAAGTACGAGGTATGCGGCTGAAGGGGCAGGACGCGGGTGGTGGGAGGAACAAGAAAACGAGAAGTAAAACCAGAGAGAATAGAAGGCAAAGATACACAAACCCTGTAATTACAGTAGAAAAGAACAAAGCCAGCCGGAGACGAGCGCAGGGTAAAGTCGATGGAGTGGTGTGATGTGTTCCTACTGCTGTTACCTTTCGATAATATGATTAGAAAGGAAAAAAAAGGGTCCATACCCGGTTAACTGAAGAAAGCTCCACGAAGTAGTGAGCTAGTCGCAACTAAACCTTTCTTATATCCACTTACAGCAGACGATGAAAGTTAACAAAATTGGACATTTTACCAATATAATGAAAATTTGAAATTTCGTATGCTAAGAACTGATCAAGTAATTCTAAACGTTGATATTCCTACTCATTTACTCGTCACTTCCACCACCACTTGCACTGTCACTGTCTCTCTCATGGGTGCAACTACCTACAGAGTGACCCAAAAGTCTGTTAACATATGGCGAGGCAATACTTCACACGGAATATTGGAGTTAGAGAGGTAATCATTTACACACATGATTGGCATGACATGGGGTTTTACTGACACCAACATAAAGTACACAAAATGACCAACAAATAGTGCTTCATACTATATACAAGCAATAATCAGCATAACAACCGAGGTTTAGAAACGACGATGTTCAGCATGTCGGCCGTCATTCATCAACAATACCTGTGGTTGAGGGACAGTGTTGTGAACAGTACGGTGAGAAATTGCCGTCGGATGCTATCTTTTAGCATCCCTAATGAGGTCGAACGATCGCGGTAAACTTGCGACTTCAGGGACCGCACAACCAATAATCAGAAGGATTGACGTCGGGGGACC
Source organism: Anabrus simplex (assembly GCF_040414725.1). Taxonomy (NCBI): domain Eukaryota; kingdom Metazoa; phylum Arthropoda; class Insecta; order Orthoptera; family Tettigoniidae; genus Anabrus; species Anabrus simplex. Next base: position 651,432,572 of record NC_090265.1, on the reverse strand, counting down.
GGAGAGGCCAAGAATGACATGCCACGATTGCAGACGCAACTGAAGCCCTCTCTCACTATAGCTCATTGTATACCGTACACGAGTCTCATGCGACATCACAGACGTGTCGCTGTCCAGCGCCATCTATTGCCTTTTGTACACTCGTTGTTCGTGACAATAACACCCCATGTCACGACAATCATGTGTGTCAATTATTACCTCTATCCTTCCAATTTTCGGTAGAGTACTGCCTCGTCAAATGTTAACGCACTTTTGGGTCACCGTGTTTACGATTATGGATGTTAGGTTCAAGTAAATCTAAGACTTCCACGCTCACAGGACCAGCATGTTTTACCTCTTCACACGATATTGTGGATATGCTCGTATCTGAAGATAGTACGAGATGCTTGAAGAGGTCTACATTGGTTGCAAGACGGCGTACCTTCCTTGCTGTATGCTCTCTTACATAGACCTACATGAAATATTTATTTCTTGCTTCTTGGGCTTTTTCATTTAATTGTCCATCCTGTTCATCCAGTAAAGAAATACCAAAAAATGGAACGTAATAAAATTAACACGTTTCGAAATTTTAAGGTGCAAGTAGGACTTCACATTTTGCATGCGATAACGGAAACACTTAATATACACAATAAACGCAATTAGAACACTTCAAACTACCCGCAGTCTCCTACAGTCAACATGAAATAACGAACCAATACACATTAAAACGTTAACACTTCATAAAACTACAGAGCAAGTGGCTACGCGGTCTGCGTCACGTAGCTACCAACTTGCATTCTGGAGATAGTGGGTTCGAATCACACTGTCGGCAGCCCTGAAGATGGTTTTCCGTGGTTTCCTATTTTCACGCCAGGCTTGAATTAAGGTCACGATCGCTTCCTTCTAACTCGTAGCCCTTTCCTAACGAATTTTAGCAATAAGTGCGACGCAAAGCAGGTCGCAAAACATACTTCATGAAAGTGTGAGCACTTCATTTGTATGCGCTATTACCTAAATATATAATTTAGAAAATAAAAACAATAAGGACATCTGCAAACGCCTGCAGAGTCCGTAAAATAATATGAATTCGAAATCACGAAATATTTAAGAATGAAAAACTCTCAAAAGTATATAGTCTACGCTACTAATTTAAACAAATTTACAATGTTTAATATGGTATAATGCTTCACGCACCTTCATTGGTTTCAGCCCTGTCAAGTGTTGTCCAAACACAGCATTGTATTTAGACACAAGGACCCTCCAAAACCAACAGCGCCGCGAGCCATATGTTTCTGTAACAGCGCACACTGTTTTCGCATGTTCGTGCACGTACCATCTGCTTATCGCGCTACAATGGCAGCAATGTATATCATTTCCTTCTAATCTTATATGTTCTTCATACATCTGACTAGACCACTTCAGTATTTGAAGACATGGACAATATATTTTTTTTCTCGGAAGATTATAGATAACCACGTCCGACTCGTTGGCTGAACAGTCAGCGTACTGGCCTTCGGTTCAGAGGGTCCCGGGTTCGATTCCCGGCCGGGTCGGGGATTTTAACCTTAACTGGTTAATTCCTACGGCACGGGGGCTGGGTGTATGTGTTGTATTCCTCATCATTTCATCCTCATCACGACGCGCAGGTCGCCTACGGGGGTCAAATAGAAAGACCTGCACCTGGCGAGCCGAACCCGTCCTGGGATATCCCGGCAATAAAAGCCATACATTTCTTTTCATAGATAACCACTATACGTCGGCACATAAAAATGGTATTTAGTGATTTCGTGTTTACACATCAATTGAATGCCCAGGACACGGATGTTAAGGAGTACAAAACTAAACGAAACAGTTGATGACGGTGATGTATGTTGTTTAAAGGGACCTAAAATCTAAGGCATTGGCCTCTAATGGTACGAAATGTAATGAAAATTTAAAATTCCAAAATTATTCAATAATCAGAATACAAACCTTAATGATGAAGAATGAATGGATAAATATGAATGTACAGTAACATAATGAGAGGATCCAACTTAGGGTATTCAAAGTTAAAAATAATTCAAAAATCTATCCACTGAGTAGAATTCAAAAACATGACGATGAACAACGATTATGAACTTAAAACAATCAGTGGATCTGACCCGCAATGCCGCACTTTCCCAGAAACTAACTTGAAACAGTGGTATATACTGACCAAGGGGCTCCTTCCATAGCACAGTCCTGAATCGATGGTGCTTGTTGTCTAAAGGGTTCCAACATCCAAGTCAACGGCTCTTCATAATAGAATGTATCGCTAGTAAAGTAGAACCATGATATATCTCATGTAGCGGTACTAATCGCAAGTAACGTAGAATCACGGTGTTCCTCACATTGTGGTACTACCCAGGGTAATATACTAAGTACAGGTAAGGCAGACCTATAGTGTTTCTCACATAATGGCACCACTCATTGGGAACGCAGACCAATGGTGTTCCTCACATAGTGGTAGGCCTACTAATCACAGAGACCTGTACTATCCCGTGATGTTCCTCACATGGTGGGTACTAATCACAGGCAACGCAGACCCCGGTGTCGCTCATAATAGTGGTACTAATCACAGGCAACGCCCAGAAACGTCGTGCTCCTCGAAACGCAGACCAGTGATGTCCTCAACTAGATGCAGAAACATGATGGTCGTTTAGTTTTGTTAGCAGCCGTGTCCTAGGCATTCAAATGATGTGTAAATACGAAACCACTGAATACCATTTTTCAGGTGCCGACGCATAGTGGTTTAAATAGACAACCTTCCGAGAAAGAAAAATTTTTTTCCATACCTTCAAGTACTGAAACGGTCTATTCAGATGTTTGAAGAAGGAAATGATATACATCGCTGCCATTGAAGCGCGATAAGCAGATGGTACGTGCAGGAACATGTGTAAACAGCGTGCGCTGCTACAGAAAGGGTGTTTTTTCTCCTTGGGGTGCCCCAACGGAACCTGGACAAAGGGGAGCGTCCGTCATAGAGGCGGATACTATACGCGGGTACTGTAAATCCATAGCGATCCGCCTACAGACCCATGGTATTCTTCACATAATTGTACTAATCGCAAGAAAAGTAAACTCATTGTGTTCCTGGCGTGACGGTACTAATCAAAGGCAATCTCATGGTTCAAAATTCAGCATACCTTGGTCGCTCTTTTTAGTCGCCTCTTACGACAGGCAAGGGATACCGTGGGTGTATTTTTCGTCTGCGACCTCCACTGACAGGGGGTCTAAACGAAACTAAACTGAAGAATCTGTGGCTACGATAGTTACGTGAATCTACGCCCTTACTTGCTCGGTGTGGAAAAATATTCATGAACGGAAGAGTGCACACTTTGCCTATCCTATCCCAGTGTCGAACTCTGGTTAATTATTGCATTCTAGTGGGAGAAAAATATTTTCTGCAATAAGCACAAAAACGAGTCAATGAAATCATTAGACATCCGATATGTATGCAAATGCATGTTTTGTTTGCCGACATATAGACCTCCAAAACCGACAAGGAAGTGCGTTTGAAGGTGAAATTGGACGAATTATTAAGTTTAATGGTGCATATATATATGCATATTTGCATATTGGTAAAATTTCAAGGAAAAATCAAGACAAGAACACAGCGTGCGCTCCCGGATTCAAGCCACTGACCTGTCACATATGTGGGTGTAAAGCGATATTTCTCCTCCGCATGGAAGCTAATTTTAACAAACAAACGCCACACACTTAAACCAGAAAACTTGGAGATGATTGTTGTAGTGTACTACAAAGCAACTTATGAACAGGAAAAGTAGGGCGCAGTGTAAAATGAAAGATCAATTAATATTTAAGTGTGTTTTTTCACGTTTGAGTTTTTTGTGCAGATTTCTTATGGCCTTACTTATTATGATTTTTCATGTGTACGAATTAACTCACTGGGTTACATAGGAGAAGTGTGTATATTGTTTAAACAGTGATCACTGATAGATTGTCCGACTCGTTGGCTGAACGGTCAGCGTACTGGCCTTCGACTCACAGGGTCCCGGGTTCGATTCCCGGCCGGGTCGAGGATTTTAACCTTACTTGGTTCATTCCTACGGCACGGGGGCTGGGTGTATGTGTTGTCTTCATCATTTCATCCTCATCACGACGCGCAGGTCGCCTACGGGACTCAAATAGAAAGACCTGCACCTGGCGAGCTGAACCCGTCCTGGGATATCCCGGCACTAAAAGCCATACGACATTTCACTGATAGATTGATACGGCTTACAAACTATGCACGGATTGTGTATACTAGTAGACTAGGCGCAGCTGTAATTAGTGTGATTTTTTGTTTTTCATTCACTTGCTTATTCATTATCATAATTTATGTATTGGTGTCAGTGAATCACGTGAATCCAGTAAAGGAATATTAGATTTTCATTTCATAAAAGTGTTCAATAGCACGAAAATAAGTGCATACTTAAGTGCATATTTCTCCACTTTTTGTAGCATTGTTGCATTTTTATGTTGGTGATGTATACATGATATAAATCAGATGTCTAGTAATTATAGCTTTTTCTTTTACAAGTTGCATTACCTCGCACCAACACAGACAGGTCTTGATGTCGACGATAGGACGGGGAATTGCTAGGAGTAGGTAGAAGGAGTCAGTGGCCTTAATTAAGGTACAGCCCCAGCATTTGCCTGGTGTGAAAATAGGAAGCCACGGAAAACCATCTTCATGGCTGTCGACAGTGGGGTTCGAACCCACTATCTCCCGAATACTCGATACTGGCCGCTCTTACGGGACTGCAGCTATCGAGCTCGATAGCAATTATAGCCGTTAACATTCTACACTGTCACATTTGTGTTGATAGTATATTACTCATTTAATTATATGCCGACATAAGACCAATATACCAAAGAAACACTTTAAGGCGTATGATACACAAACTAAAACGCGGTTGATGATGGCTAGATGCCAAAATTTCGTGTTTTTTTCCATCGTCGCTAGTGTAAGCTATTATCAGTCAACTGAGTGTAGGAAGCAGATTTGAGTGTGGATTCTAAAAATTAGTCTGGTATTATTAAATACTATTTAAGGGAAATTAGGCTAATATGAGACAGGAAAATAAAACGTGTGTGATTCAGAATTATATACAACATAGGCCTACACAAGGCTGTCGAAATTTTTCTATAAGTTTCTGTAAGACACCTGAATTTTTACCAAAAAAGTATGTAATCTGTAGAATATATCTGATATTATTTTGTCCGCTAGAAGCTACCACCCTCTCTTGGGAGGTGACTGATCGTGCCGCAAAGAGTTAATAAAGAGGTTCTCTGCCATACTATGCATTTTTACCTGTGGTTTGACATTCAAGAACTTGCACTAGAGAATCACTGCAAAGAAACTGCTGAGTAATACGTATCTTTGTATAACTTGTACCCAATCCAAGCAACTTATCACAAAGTTCTGATACATGAGCCATCAGTAGTTAAAGAAATGTGACTATCAATAGAATAATTATCTGAAGATGCCCATGAGTCTAGACACAATGAATTCAGAAAATTTCGATCCGAATATTCAATGAGAAGCTCGAGTATGAAAACAAACACCGACATATTCCATAGTTTAGCAACTTCAGATCCTCTGATTACTTTGTTAATGGAAGAAAAACCCATCAGATGAAAGATACTAGATTATAATATCAATGAATTGTCAGTGGTATCAGATCAACCATCTACTTCTTCAACAACTAACCAAAAGTACAGAAGTTCAGACCATCATCATGTCACACAATATTCCAGTGACCTTGAAAGTGATACATATGACAGTGCAGTTTCGAATGATACTGATTCAGAATGAGAACCTGGACATTGTAAATTAATTTGACATGGATCGACATATAGGTTCGTGATTAACTATAGTTTTATTTTAGTTTACTAGAGTTTTAAGTTTAGATTAATATTATGGCGGGCGTAGGAACTAAGATACTATCAATATAAATGTGATTTCGCAGTATTTTAACGGCTCCTAAGATAAAGAATACATAAATGTACAGTGCTTAAAAATTTCATTGGCTCATTTTTGTGTTTATCGTATAAAATAAGTTTGTCGCGCTAGATTGCAATACTGGACCACTGTGCGTCACCCGAAATCTGTACGCACTAGGCTAATGTTAAACCGTTTGAAATCAAGGAAGAACTTCTGGTGACTATTTGTACAAATATGAGTCCTTATCTCATGTACGTAGGTAATTCTAAACATGGTTGCTCTCGGAAAGAAAGCACTTTGACCTACAGACGTCGATTCGAGGATAATTGTATATTGGATTTTTAAATTTTTTTTTTTTTTTTTACAAATTGCTTTACGCCGCACCGACACAGACAAGTCTTACGGCGACGATAGGACCGGAAAGGGCTAGGAATGGGAAGGAAGCGCCATGGCTTTAATTGAGGTACAGCCCCAGGCAGAAGGCATTCTAGATATCATGTGACCGAGCTCGATACCTGCAGTCGCTTAAGTGCGGCCAGTATCCAGCATTCGGGAGATAGTAGGTTCGAACCCCACTGTCGGCAGCCCTGAAAATGGTTTTCCGTGGTTTCCCATATTCACACCAGGCAAATGCTGGGGCTGTACCTTAATTATGGACACGGCCACTTCCTTCCCACTCGTAGCCCTTTCCTGTCCCGTCGTCGCCATAAGACCTATCTGTGTCGGTGCGACGTAAAGCAAAATATGTTGAACTAAAGTGGCAAAGTTTATTGTTCCTAATTACGGCTGTCTACCTATATTATTGTCCGGCTCCATGGCTAAATGGTTAGCGTGCTGGCCTTTGGTCACAGGGGTCCCGGGTTCGATTGCCGACAGGGTCGGGAATTTTAACCATCATTGGTTGATTCCGCTGGCACGGTGCTGGGTGTCTGTGTCGTCTTCATTATAATTTAATCCTCATCACGACGCGCAGGTCGCCTTCGGGAGTCATATCAAAAGCCATACGCCATTGCATTTCATTTACCTGCATTATTCTTCACTTTTGCCCGTGAGATTTATCGCGAGCGGTTTGAAAAATTAGGACATTTTTCTAATTGATAAATCTGTACATGAATTGTGAATTTTATACTACAGTACATGTTGGTGATAACGTGTTTCCAGTACTGAATACGAAACTCCTAACAAGAGATACCATGAGTCGTAGAATGTGGAGGATATCCATGTGTAATTAAGTCAGCTGCGTGGGCAATTCTACACAGAGCTTCAACGTGTCTCGGCATGTTTTCTGCCCGAAAGGTGAAGGGTCATGGAAATATAACGTTGCATATATTATGCATGGAAGCTGATATATTAACAGAAGTAGACATTTTTTATTTTAAAAAATAATCCGAACCAGGCTTTTGGAAATTGGCTCATTACAGGTTCTACTCAAGTAGTTGATTATTCGAACGCAAAAATCAGATGAAATCTGAAATACAGTAGATGCGTGGAAGGTGGTAGGAACTTTTCGAATATTCCGAATGGTGATTTATTACAAAACTAATGTCTGACTTCAAATTAAGCTTGGCGAAATTCTTTTTTTTTTTTTTTTTAGTATTTTACACAACATGCAGCATCCATTTTTCTCATTATTGTCTGGATAAAAACTTGAAATTTTGAAAATATTATTAGGTGATCATCGACAATTTTATGTGATTTATTCAAATCACACCTAATTAATAGAAACGTGAAGATATTCATTCAGCCCCACAATAAGTCTGAAGCGCTGTAGCTGTTTATTATGGATAATAAGAATGCTGTTAAAATTGCTAAGTGAAAATAACAAATGCAATCATCATTTTATTTTCAATGCTCCGCCATAGTTCTGTTTATCATATGTCAAACTGTTCTAGTCAGTAGCGTAGCCAGGACCGACCGATACGGGTGGATATAGTTACAAAATATTGATAGAACATAATTAAGGTGCTTGTGCATGTGTGGTGCGCGCATGCATGAGTGTCATTACAAGGACACTATACAAATGAATTATGTTGATATTCAGAATGCAATACACCGCAAAATCCTACATTGAAATCCGGAAGAAGAACAATATGATTAAGGTCAACAGTTTTACAACGAATAGTAGGTTTAGATTAGTCCGGCCCCGCGGTGTAAGGGGCAACGCGTCCGCCTGTCAACCGGTGGCCCCGGGTTCGATACCCGGCTGGGTCAGGATGTTTGTGTCGTCCTTTACGTTCCTTTCCTCACATTCAACACTATACACTTCCTCCATTCGGATGACACGCAGGTTCATATCGCATGGTGCAAGTAGGGGCAAAAGATCTCAAATGTCGACGCCCCGAACAAATAGAATTTTAAGAAAAAAAAATGTTCAGATAACAATCTAAAACCCAACATTCCGGTCTATTTAGAAAATAGATTCAAGAGGTCTGTTGGTTTTACAAAGTGTGTTCAAAATAGCCAACACACTGAGACGACTTTCACTTGTTTGTCAGTTTATGTTTATTTTCGTTTGTAAAAATTCCATGCGGGAGGTGTCTAACCTCCAGTAAACCCCCCTTGGCTACGGCCCCGGTTCTAGTAAGTTACTCCAGGAATCATTGGTTAGCTAGTGGCTTTACGTCGCACCGATACAGATATGTCTTATGGCGACGATGGGATAGGAAATGCCTAGGAGTTGGAAGGAAGCGGTCGTGACATTAATTAAGGTACAGCTCCAGCATTTTCCTGCTGTGAAAATGGAAAACCACGGAAAACCATATTCAGGGCAGTCGAATGTGGGATTCGAACCCACTATCTCCCGGATGCAAGCTCACAGCCTCGCGCCTCTAACCGCACGGCCAACTCGCTCGGTAGTCATTGGTTAACGCATCATTTTCTTCATAATTGAAATTCTAATATACCACACACAAGGTTTCACCTTACGTGGCATTACATATATCCTGATTTGACTCTGCTGTAATTGGTATGGTTACGTTAGGTATAGTAATAACAACAATAATACAATCACGTGGGGGTTTCCGTGGTTTCCCATTTTCACACCAGTTATATCAAACTAAGAACACAAATCTCGAAAATCACTTCTGGCCTAAATACAGTTCAGGAAAAACAACCCAAAATCACTTGTTCTTTACTTGTTACCTTAATTAAGGCCACGGTCGCTTCCCAGACCTAGTCTTTTTCTATATCATCGTAAATTAAAATTTAAAAAAGACAAAGTGAGAAACACACCACTCTCATATTAGGTGTGTGCCCTAGGGCCAAGAGTAGTGGTCGCAAAATGAGGGCTGAGACAGGCTCCCGAATACAGACAAGCGGAAGTAAGACGGCACAACACACCCCTACTAACTCAACAAGTTTGATTATTTTGCGACTCTCAAGTAACTTTATAAGGTTTCTACATTAGGAACAGGTAAATACTGCTATATCCTGCAAAGTTACGTAATAACAGAATCTAGAGATGGACGACTAGGTGACTTTAAATAAATGGAAAACAATTTCGTATACTTTGCAAATCCTTTTTTTTTAAATGGTATCTCGACCTTTAGAGATCTCTTGCCTCTACTTGCGCCATAATATAATATGAACCTGCGTGTAATTGAAATTGCGGAAGTGTAGTTTGTTGAATGTGAGGAAAGGAATGTTAAGGAAGGCACAAACACCCAGTCCCCAGCCAGAGATATTAATCATTTACAATTACAAATTCCTGACCCGGCCGGAAATCGAACCCGGGGCCGGACCTTACCCACTGGATCTAGAGAAACTAAGAATATACATACAATTGGAAGTTGCTAACCTGCCAAGCAACACCTTCATGAATACATAGAACGATTGTATTGGTTTACACAGTTTGAAAAATACTGATCGCTCTAAATACTGACCTCACATAATTATCACCTATTGCCAGAATCGCAAGCTGACCTACTTACATTTGTGGGCAGTTTCGTTTCGTTTAATCAGGAATTACCATCCGAAAATAACGAAGAAGAAGCAGCTTAATAGATATGAGCTTTCAAAAATAATTAACAGTGGCTACTTATGAGGTAACTCCTAATTTTGTTGAAATAGTTTCTTGTTCAGTTTGATTTGCCTCGCACCGACACAGATCTTATGGTGAGTATGTGGGAGGACAGGGTTAGGAATGGGAAGGAAGCGGTTGTGGCCTTAATAGAGGTACAGCCCGAGCATTTGCCTGCAGTGAACATGGCAGACCACGGTAAAACCATTCTCAGGTCTGTCGACACTGGGGTTCGAACCCACTATCTTCCGGATGCAAGCTCACGACTGCGTGCCCCTAACCGCAGGGCTAACTCACCCGGTAATTTTGAAATACTAGCGAGATAAGATGCATGTTCCAGTGTGACATTTACTAAAACAGACAATTAAATGAAAACAATACAAAATAAGTCAATAATGATGAAACGAATATAAGTCAAATACTAAACAGATTTACATTTGTTATTTCTTACGACGGTAGACTGGTCACAGTCCACCTCGGTGTTCTCGCACGCTAAAACGAACGAAATGTTAATGCTGTAAACATCTCTTAGCAGACAAAGTAGTGGGTCCCCATTCTACGAAGGTCCGGCTCCATGGATAAATGGTTAGTGTGCTGGCCTTTGGTCACAGGTGTCCCGGGTTCGATTCCTGGCAGGGTCGGGAATTTTAACCATCATTGGTTAACTTCACAGACACGGGGGCTGGGTATATGTGTTGTCTTCATCATCATTTCATCCTCATCATGACGTCATGACTCAAATAGAAAGACCTGCACCTGGCGAGCCGAATATGTCCTCGGACCCTCCCGGCACTAAGAGCTATACGCCATTTTATTTCATTCTACGTAAAATTAAGCAATTTCCTCAACTGTGTCGAAGGTTAAACGGCTAAAGGGCCAGGGAAGGTTTCAGATTGTGAGTCTTGGATAGTTCTATCACACTAAAGATACAGATGTTAAAAAAACACTTCCGGCCTAACTGCAATTCCGGAAAAACAGCCTACAATCGCTTGTTTCTTTATTCTTTTTTCTTATTCAAATCATAGCCAAATTAACTTAGTGTACTTAGGCTACATAATACTTTCTGTAATGTGTTCCTTGGTTCAATACCCTGAGGAGTTCTTTTTATTTTTTGAAACATGTCAACACTGAATGCAGTTATAAGGGCTTAAGTGAAACTTAGCATTGACTCATATTAGTGGTGCTTAAGTGAAACTCTGTATTGACTCATATTAGCGCGCTCCTAGTGGTGCCTAAGTGAAACTCTGTATTGACTCACATCAGCGCGCTCCTAGTGGTGCTTAAGTGAAACTCTGTATTGACTCATATTAGCGCGCTCCTAGTGGTGCTTAAGTGAAACTCTGTATTGACTCACATCAGCGCGCTCCTAGTGGTGCTTAAGTGAAACTCTGTATTGACTCATATTAGCGCGCTCCTAGTGGTGCTTAAGTGAAACTCTGTATTGACTCATATTAGCGCGCTCCTAGTGGTGCTTAAGTGAAACTTAGCATTGACTCATATCAGCGCGCTCCTAGTGGTGCTTAAGTGAAACTCTTTATTGACTCACATTAGCGCGCTCCTAGTGGTGCTTAAGTGAAACTCTTTATTGACTCACATTAGCGCGCTCCTAGTGGTGCTTAAGTGAAACTCTGTATTGACTCATATTAGCGCGCTCCTAGTGGTGCTTAAGTGAAACTTAGCATTGACTCATATTAGCGCGCTCCTAGTGGTGCTTAAGTGAAACTCTTTATTGACTCACATTAGCGCGCTCCTAGTGGTGCTTAAGTGAAACAATGCATTGACTCACATTAGCGCTCGTTGTGGTACAAAAAGGCAAATTGCCAGGCTGAGTGGCTCAGGTGGTTGACCCCAACTTGGTAGGTTCGATTCTGGTTTAGTCCGGTGGTATTTGAAGGTGTTCAAATACGTCAGTCAGTCTCGTGTCGATAGGTCTATTGGCACATAAAAGAACTCCTGCGGGACTAAATTCCGCTACCCAGGTGTCTCCGAAAACCGTAAAAGTAGTTAGTGGGACGTAAAGCAAATAACATTAGACCTATTACTACTTATCTTATCGACCGGATAACGATGATTAAGAAAATAATTGTAATTTTTAGGAATACATAAATATATTCTCGTACTTTATTATATTATGTTAGTCTAAAATTCGTAGCTCATATCCCTAGGATGTTTTCGACATTGAGTTGCTTGCCTGAAGGGCTAGAACGGCGAATTTTTGTAACGTTCTGCGACCACTGGCATCATAAAGTTATACATTTTCTTCACACCTTTGCTATTTTTATTTCGAAGCAGACTTTATTACGTTTTGGTATTAGAAGATCAATTTCCACAAAAGGAAGCTTGTCCGCTCCCATCCGCACGTGATTTCAATTCGTTGTAAGAAAGCAGACAGGTCACAGATCTTGAATGAACGTGAATTCTAGGCGAGTCAGTGACCCTACAGACTGGACGGACACGCTTTCACAACGTAAATATATAAATATCCCAGTACCACCATCTGTAAATCTCAACAGAGGAGGAAAGTAGCTAAACAGACCGACTTGTGAATTACTCATAGGCCAGTTCAAGAAATTTTCAATATTAATCTACAGATCCCCATCCCAAGGATGCCTACTTTATTTGCGATAGTCACATTCAATGTCCATGCTTCTGAACCATAGACAAGTACTGTGAAGACGTTAACACTTTGTCAAACGAATAGTCCATATGCTCAGATGATGGTTTTTAAAGGTAGAAAAGTAAAAGTAGAAAAGATACAATATGAAGATAAAGTTGGAATTAAAGAGGACAGATTTAGGGCAAATATTCGTTTACAGGACGAGGAGTAAGGGACTGGAATAAATTATCAAGGGAAATTTTTGATATATTTCCAAGTTCGTTGAAAATATTTAAGAAAAGGCTAGGTAAATAATTAATAGGGAATCTGCCGCCTGGGCGACAAGCCCTGAATGCATATCATTGATAACTGATTGATTGATTGATTGATTGATTGATTGATTGATTGATTGATTGATTGATTGATTGATTGATTTATTTATTTAATAAATGCTGCTCATGCTGGCCTATACAAAATTTGATTTCAACCAAGTGACTCAGTCTGGGTAAACAGTGGACCCCATCTACATCAATATGTATCTACACTCTCAATCGCCGTACTGTATAGAGATAATGAAAATCCACAGCATGTTTCCAGTTATACGACCAGATCATGAATGGAATGAATGAAGCCCCATCTAGCGGCGAGGATAGGAATTGCGCCGGCTGTCGAAGCCTGTCGCACTCCTCTGGGGCAATGATTAATGACTGACAGATGAAATCAAATGATATTGGAGAGTGTTGCTGGAATGAAATGATGACAGGGAAAATCGGGGTACCCGGAGCAAAACCTGTCCCGCCTCCGCTTTGTCCAGCACAAATATCACATGGAGTGACCGGGATTTGAACCAAAATATACACTGTAACTTGAATTTCATGCAACATTAACTGTGCAATACAGCATTTGTGGTTTGTGAGCAACAGTTAACAAGTGATAATGATGATTATGATGATGATGATGATGATGATGCTTGTAGTTTAAAGGGGCCTAATATCTAGGTCATCAGACCCCAATGGTACGAAATGAGACGAAATGGAATGACAAATTAAAAGTCCAAAACCCTCCACTGACCAGATTTCAAAACGTGAGGACGAAGAATGAATGAATGTAAAACAATCAGTGGATCCTCAATGCCTCACATTCACAGACTGACGTAGAACATTAGTATTATTGACCAAGGGACTACTTCTATAGCGTAATACTGAATCGATGATGCTTTTAGTCGAAAGGAGTCCAAAATCCAACTCATCGATCGACCCCTCATACCGGTACTTATCGCTAGGAAAGTAGAACCATGGTATTTGTCATGTTGCGGTACTAATCAAAAGTACCGTAGACTCGCTGTATTCCACACATTATGGTACTGCTCACAAGTAATGAAATTCGCACATGTAATACAGACCTATGGCGTTTTGCACATTGCGGCACCATTTACAGACAACGCAAACCTATGGTGTTCATTACATACGTGTTCTAACCACAGGGACCCGCACTATCCCGTGGTGTTCCCCATATAGTGGGTACTAATCATAGGCAACCCAGAACCATGGTGTCGCTCACCCAATGGTGTCGCTCCTGAAGTGGTACTAATCACAGGTACTGTAAAAGCCGGCAACGCCCTCTGTTGCTATTAATCACAAACCTATTGTGTACCTAACATAGTGGTACTACGCGCAAGTATAAGCGACCCATGGTGTTCCCCGCTTGGTGGAACTAATCACATAAAGTTTCATGGTTCTAATACAATCATCCCTTGGTCGCCCCTTTTAGTCGCCTCTTACAACAGGCAGGGGATACCACAGGGGGTTGTGTGTTTGGTCCGCGAGAGGTATTTTATTTCCCTCAAGTCCGCCGGCAAGCCGGTAAGGACCCCCCATCCGCCACCTGGGACGCGCCACGTTGGAGTATCACCTCGCCCCCTGCTACGCCAGCGTAGTAGGTTCGTGGCAGTTAACAAGTAAAGAAAATTTTACAGTAATGCTGGGAGCTAATATGACGGGAACCGAAATACTAAAACTTGTAATGATCGGAAAATCGGCGAATCCTCACTGTTTTCGAGGCGTGAATTCATTACCGTTCACGTTTGCAAGCAACCCCGAAGTCGCAGATGATAAGCTCCACTTACAAATCTCCGCTGCGTGATATTGACGAGAAGTTTAAACGCCAAGAGAGGAAAGGTTAATAAGGTTAACAGTAACAAACAGAAGAGGCTAACGCATTTTTTGCCAAAGGTTTTGACGGACGTATGTTTCTCGTTTCACTACTGTACGTACTGTACTCTTTCTACTATAAAGTTACTTTAATAAGGGTTATAAGTAGAGGCATGATTTTTTCGCATTAATTTATGCTCGATTTCGCGAAAAGAAAAACAATTTTTCGCGTTATTTCGCGAAATAGGGCTGACCTCATCGCTTTAATTTCGCTTTAATCATTTCGTAAAATTATTCATAAAATGTTTAATTCGTGAGATTTGTGAATTATCTATGTGAAAGATAGATAAATAAATAAAGAGAAACAAAATTGATAATCATTCATTATGCTTTATGTAATCTTGATTAGAACTATAATATAGGCCTGATCAAAATTAATAACAAATTGCCCTAACACTATATATGGCCGCAGCTGTCACTCTACTGTATAATGCCATACCACTAAGGGATTTTACAATTTTAATTAATATGAAGAGATACTTCTGTCGAACTAAGAAGTCGTTATTCTGTCATCTGTTTCTCTTCATACACGAGATATTGGCATACAATTTTCAGATCTTTATTTTCAATGAATTTCGCTGCATTTTCGCACTTATCGTAAAATAAGTGCATTTCGCTTTAAACTGGCATTGTCGCTTTAATTCGCAGTAATTCGCGAAAAAAGTCACTGATTTCGTAACCAGAGTCATATGATTCTTTAAGATATCTTAAAATTGCTTCAAAATATTTTTTGTCGCGCTTATCGTTAAAGCGAAAAAATCATGCCTCTAGTTATAAGTAACGTGATGCCGTAAAATGGAGGGTGTTTATATATTTCTAAATGCTGTTAGAATAATGTATTCAGCATAATCCCGTAGATACGTATAATTCAATTATGTGCTACTTATGTATACATGCCCAAAAACGGTATCCTCTATATCTCGAAATTTCGATAGCTGGAAATAAAATTTAGCTCCTGAGGTGATTCGAGATACCGAGTTTCCGCTGTACTTCTGAGTTAATTTTACGCATAACTAGCTGGTGTACCTGTGCTTTGACGGAATGCTACATCATATACAGAATTATAGATGAAATCGTGTACAAATTGTGAATAAGTCCGACTCCTTGGCTGAATGGTCAGCGTTGAGGCCTTCCGTTTTGAGGGTCCCGGGTTCGATTCCCGACCGGGTCGGGTATTTTCATCACGTGTGATTGATTCTTCTGGCTCGGGGACTGGTTGTTTGTGTTTGTCCCAACAGCCTCCTCTTACCACACAACCAACCACCACAGAAACACGCAATAGTGATTACATCCCTCCAGATAGGGTTGGCGTCAGAAAAGCCATCCGGTCGTAAAACAGGGCCAAATTTACATGTGCAATACAGGTCACACCCGCGACCCCATAAAATATGGGAAAAGCGGTAGAACAAGAAGAAGGAGAAGAAGAAGATGACGTTGTGAATAAAATTTTATTAAATTGCTTAATAACATAGGTATTTAAAAGTTGAAAAGTTGCTGATAGCCTAGACTTTACACATCAGTTTTCATTAACTTCACCCATGTTCTCGTGGTTCGACACTGATATGGACTTGGCAACAAAAATCGAAAATCATGAATATCTCTATTATCATAGCCAGTACGGTAAAAATGTATAACACATTTATCAAAATCGACAGCCTGCTTGCAGTGAGTCGACCGGGTCAGGAATGGAATGAAGCCCCCATCTAGCGGCGAGGAAAGGAACTGTGCCGGCTGCCGAAGCCTGTCGCACTCCTCTTGGGCAGTGATTAATGATTGACAGATGAAATGAAATGATATTTGAGAGTGTTGTTGAAATGAAAGATGATAGGGAAAACCGGAGTACCCGGAGAAAAACGTGTCCCACCTCCACTTTGTCCAGCACAAATCTCATATGGAGTGACCGGGATTAGAACACCACGGAACCAAGCTGTGAGAGACCGGCGCGCTGCTGCCTGAGCCACGGAGGTTTCTATACCACATTTATATGATCGGAAATTTAATTCTATTTAACTTTAGTTATGCAGAATTTATTGATAGGGCCACTAGCAACATACATTTTTGTGAACTGAATTTTGGGCTTTTCCCTAAACTGCCACTTCACTCTGCGTGAACTATTTTTATTTATAGCGTAGATCGTAGTGTGTTATTCCCCGGATTTACATACCGATGTTCATTAAATTCTCTTCAGGCATTTTCTCGTGATGCGCTTACATGCGTTACTGTGGACACGACCGATTCAGAAATACCATTATTTTTAAATTCTCAGCACTGTACAGACAAAACTCTTATTTTATATAATTGGTGCTAACATTGAGAAGTACATTCCAACGGCCTTCAAACACATATACTGGGCATCTTTATTAGACGATATAACACAGTGCCATGTGTTAATAAATTACTACTGTATGTTTCACAAGTGCTTTTCTACAATTTATTTTACGTCGCACCGACACAGAAAGGTCCCGATGGGACAGGAAGGGGCTAGGAGTGGGAAGGAAGCGGCCGTGGCCCGAGCATTTGCCTAGTGTGAAAATGGGAAACCACGGAAAACCAGGGCGGTCGACAGAGTGGCTCGAATCTACTATCTTCCGGATACAAGCTCACAGCTGCGCGCCCCTAACCGCATGGCTGTCACAAGTGTAGCGGCACGGTAAAGTACGCGAGGGGGGGGGGGGGATGTAGACGAAAGGTATCCACGAAATGCCACTGTAATATTTGTCCCAACTGGAATATAATAATTCATTTTACTCAAATAAAGTGTAAAATCTGCGCTAAATTAAGAAATAGTACGAAATATTTTACTTGCAGAGATTAATATAGATATGTACGTTACTACCTTACAACTTTTTTCTGCTACGTCGCAGCGCTTCCGTATGTGTTTTATTTGTCTAACACTTTCGTGTGTGATGTCTTTGCTCACTGAAGTTGTTTGAATTAATTATATGTCTTTTCTTCATGTTGCTCATTCGTTTTGTGCCCTAACTCATTCATTAAATTATATATTTATTGGTCCAGGGATCATACTATTTTGCTGTTTGAACTGCCCGAGCTAGTCATATGGACAAAGATAATGATATTTCACAGAACTAGCACTCCCATTCGTCGGTGCAAGCCCTGGATCTCAAGAAAGAAACAAAAGACGGCACGAGCAGCGGAATACAACATAAAGGAGTCCTGTCTACGGCCCGTAAGTAGGTACACATATTTTTGTAGATATTTCTCTAGTAACGACGGTATTTCTTTATTTGCCGCGGATTTTTCACTTTATTGGTGTAACAGCAATTATTATGTTCCATTTGGGACAAATATTACAGTGACATTTTGTGGATACCTTTGGTCTGCATAACCGTACGGGGGATGGTGAGGAATGGCCCACTGGATTTCCCGGCCAGTATCTGTACCGTAAGCAGGCGCAGTACGAGGTACAGATTAGTAATCCACGGCTATCACTCAGATACTTACCAGGCGTGAGCCATGAAGATAAATATATGCAAAAAGAGAAGACATTTCTTAGTTCAGTAACGACAGTGAGATTAGACTTTACTGCAGCTATCTATGATGAACAATAGTGATCCTCGATGAAGAACGTCCTAACAATAGAGCAATTCAGGCCTTTCGCACGACAGATCGGCAGTGCTGCAGGGCCTGCAATTACGTACCGGGACGTACACTCCCCCGAGTGACGCTAATGGGCGATAATGTGAGGTGCCTGCCTGCATGTGAGCGTCTTTGTCTGCCCAGCCACCCGAGTGAGCTGCCAGCCATTACGTCTTATCTCTAACAGTTCGCATACAGTATCTACCACTGTGAGACACACCACATATCCTATCTCAGATTTATGAAGGTAAGAGTAATACTGTAACAGATAATCGGACTCTCTAACGATGTAGTCTATAGCACACTCATGATAAAATGACAACAAATTCTTCCATGGTAATGTTTTACGTCACTCCAGCTCAGATAAGTTTTCAGCGACGATATGATGCTAATGTTTGTTGTTTAAATGGATCTAAGAGCTAGGTCATCGGCTCCTAATGGTACGAGGTGAAAGAAATGAAAATTAAAACTTCAAAATGTATCCAGGGACAAGAGTCTAAAACGAATGATGAAAAAAATGATCGTGAAACAAAAACAGTCAGTGGATCCTATTCACAATGCCGCAAGTACTGGTATGATACTCATCTAAAGGGGCCGAAAATCCAGGTCACCGGCCCTTCATACTGGTACTAATCACTGGTAAAGCAGAACCATGGTGTTCCTCCTATAATGGTACTAATCACAGGCAAGGTAGGTTCATGGTGTTTCTTGCATGGTGGTGCTAATCACAGGCAATGTAGACCCATGATACGTCACACACAATGGCATCACTTACAGGTAACATAAACCTATGGTATTTCGCACATAAGGGTACTGATCACAAGCAAGGCAGACCCATAGTGTTCCTCACATAGTGGGACTAATCATGGGAGCCGGTATTCCCGTGGAGTTCCTCACTTAGTGGAGCTAATCACAGGTCACGTATGCTCTTGGTGTCACTCACATAGTGGTACTAATCATAGGCAATGAACACCTACGGTGTGTCACACATTATGGTAACGCCCACAGGCAATACAAACCCATGGTGTTCCTCACATAATGGTATTACTCTCAGGCAACGCAGACCCATGGTTTTCTTCACAGTGGTAGACCATACTTACCACAGGCGCCAGTCCAACCCGTGGTTTTTCTCACAAAGCAGTGCCAACTACAGCAACGTAGATCCATACTGTTCCTTATAAAGTGGTACTACTCATAGGTAACGCAGACCCATTGTGAACACAGTGGAACGCACACGATGACACTTATCTTTACAACAAACAACGCCCAGACTCGTAGTGTTTCTCGCATAATGGTAACTTACTGCTTCTATATTACGCAGACCCATGGTTTTCCTCGCAAGGTGGTACTAGTCGCAAGTAACGTCGACCCATGGTGTTCCGCATGTAATGGTACTAATCACAAGTAATCACATGGTTCTAATATCATCATCCTTTGGTCGTCTCTTTTACTCGCCTCTTACGACAGGCAGGGGATACTGTGGATGTATTTTTCGCCTGCGTCCCCCAACCACAGGACGTGAGACGGTATGAAAGGGTAGGTGAAGGATTGGAAACCAAGCGGGCGTTGCCTTAATTAATTTCTTAGTGTGAAAATGGAAAACAGCGGAAAGCCATCCGCAGGGCTGTTGCTGATAGAGTTCAAACCCACAGCTCTCCAACTGCAAGTTTACAGCTATATACGTCGTACCGCGCAGCCAACTCGCTGGTTACAACGAATTCTACGGAATTCGTAAGTGTTGTTTCATAAGTGTCATATCTTCTATTAAAGTACCTATATATGTCTACTATACGCTTTTTAAGGAATGTCGAGGTTGTCTGGAGGCATTTGAGTGCTTCCCATACCTACGGGTAAAAAAGGGGCGGGAGTAATAAATACAATTATATTATCCATACTAAAAAAATACCAATACAAACAGAAATTTGCTTACATGGTTTATTAAACAGCCATTAGGTAGAAGGTAACAGAACTGCTTCGTGTAGTTCTAGGATCTATTCCGGCATTTAGCTTAGTCCAGCAGAATGGAAAACCACAGCAAACCAAAACAACAGTTACTAGTACGTCACGTCGTGCTATATGAGCGATTCAAGTTCTTTTAGGAATCTGCCCAGCCTTTTATATTTAGTTAAATGTAATCCGTTTTCGTTTGGAATTTACGAAGAAAAGGATGACAAAGAACGAATGGTATATGCTTAATTTAGACATTAAATGTTTTGTAGAAAGATGGCAAGAAAATTCCACTTCTCTTGGTATACGTGTTATTCATCGCTGACTGGTGAAGTAGATTTTATACGGTGGAGAAAATAAGTGGTGTTTATATGGTGTAACTGTCGCTAAAAACTAAAAAACTAAAAAGAATTCAAATAAACACATTAGGAATGAAGAGAAAGTCCATTTATTGGGATGCGGGAGGATACGCATAGAACACATTGTGAAAAGGCATGAATTCACGCTATTAAACACGCAATGGAAAAGTGAAAGAGAATATGTTGGTTGGTGAAAGGCTTATTGATGTATGGTTTCTAAGTAAGCAGGAGCTTGCGTTTCGAGGTCATTTTGAAAGGGGAGCCCCAATAAACAGGGGTAATTATCTAGAATAATGTTTTATCTCCTACCTAAAAGCAGCAGTATATTCGAGATTACCTTAATTCTACTTCAGGTTTCAAAGGAGCTTCAAGTGATATACAAAATTAATTCATTCTAATCTGTAACTAAAGTAATTCAAGATAATATTACTGAAGAATTAAATTATTCTGATTTAATTGGCATTGAGGCAAATTGAAAATGTAGACGTTTCAAATCAATCTCAGATAAGCATTATTTTCAGATTCTGCTCAAAAGATGAATGGTTCATAGGATTTTATGTTCAGTAGATAAGAGAGCAACACGTTTATCGGAATTAATTAATCAAGTCTTGAATAAGTGGGGAATGTCTGACAAGTTAGTTTGACAAACATATGAAGGAGCTTTTGTTATGGCAAGAAGAAATGAAAACGTCCAGGACTATGTCAAACAAACCTCCCCAAGGGACAATGTTGCACTCACACGTTAAATATGGTCAGTCTCCATAGCTCTAAAACAATAACATCAGATAGACATTTCGTTCATAATATGTCTGCATTTAATTCTTTCCTCGCCAGGTCTCATCATGCACACTACTCCCTGGAACTTTCAATTCAAGAGCTGTTCATACAATATTTTCTCACTATGAAAGTTTGAGACAGGTTTTTGAGGACATTACAGAAAATGATGAAGGGTGCGATATTGAATCATTAAATTCTGCCATTGGTTTGAGTAATATTCTCGAGCACTTCATTTATCTGCTTTATCTCCCCAAGGAAATATTCACTTACAGACAACCTTTTTGCTTTAATTTGTGATGTGATTCTTTGTAACACTGAAATCAAGAAAATCATTGCTATCTTAAGATACATGAGGTCTGCCAACACTCTAAGTGTAAATGTAAATGACAGTCCGTCCCAAAGGCTGAAGATGATGTTTTGTTTACTATCTGTTTTACTTCGCACCGACACAAAGAGGTCTTACGGCGACGATGGGATAGAACGAGGCAAGGAATAGGAAGGAAGCATTACTCATACCTCAATTACTTTCTTGTTGTCAGAGCTAAGAATGTGACAGACAGGTAAGAAATTTGTTCTGGTCCACAAAAGAGCCAGAATGTTCTGTAAACACTGTCTCCCAGTCAAAGTTGCAGTTCTTTTCATTAATCTTATTAATGCGAAATCGGTACCTTACAAATAAGGTGAGTATTGAGGTTCAGGGCTACTAACTAACTAACTAACTAACTAACTAAAAGATAGTACAATATTTCAAATACCACGGAGAATGGATTAGCTGGAATGCTGTGGAATGCAAAGGAATAGAATCCAGGAAAAATAAACGTGTACTGACCTTCCAACTATGAAAAGATATACACGACAAGAAATCCCTTTCATGGGGGTCCAAAATTAAACATTATGAAACAGTGGCTAAACAAAAAACACGGCACTTAACGCCCTTGAAAGGGCTTTGGCCTGCAGATTACGAGGGGTCGTGTGGAGAGCACGAAGCATCTTCTCGGCCATTATTATGGGCTTTTTAGCCAGGGGCACTACCTCACCGTCAGATAGCTCCTCAATTCTAATCACATAGGCTGAGAGGAGCTCGAACCAGCCCTCAGGTCGAGAGAAAAATCCCTCACCTGGCCGGGAATCGAACCCGGGGCCTCCGGGCGAGAGGTAGGCACCCAACCCCCACACCACGCGGCCGGCAATGATTAAACAAGAAGCACTATACGCAGCAGAAACACTAAACATGAATTTCAGAGACCAGATGGAGAAAGTCGAGCAAAAAGAAAACATTTCACGGAAGATCATAGGTCCAAAATTTCAGGATGATAATACACATCATGAATGAAACATGTTTACAGTCATCTTCTCAGAATGAACTAATAAAATAACCAAACAAATCTTTGACTTCTTCAGTAATCGCAAAACAGAACTCAACCGATTTAAAGAAACTGTACAAGTCCTCGTAGAATTAAAATTTAAAGAACATGCACTATTCGATCGAGCAGCTACAGTAATAACTAAAGACGAAAATATCAGGTCCCAAGACAAATCTACATTAAAATCCAAATCTGTTATCTTGGAAGACGAGAGGAGACGAAGATCAGAAAGAATGAAGAAACACTGGGTACTAAGAAAAGAAGAACATACCCACAAAGAAATGATTGATTCAACAAGCCCCAAAAAAGGTGAAATGAAAGAAGAAGCTGCTGCGTAAACACTAGGTCTCCCCAGCAAATGCGCAGTTCGTTTCATTGTTTTCCTTAATCCGAATCGGCACCTGACTTACAAATAAGGTAAATATTGAGGTCCAGAACTATAAAACAATAAATAAATTAAGATATTATAATTAACTGTAATAGAAAGAAGCATCTATTTATCCGAGCATCAGACCACCATGGTACTCGTCTCTATTATTATTACAATTTATTTTACGCTGCACCGACACAGGTCTTATGGCAACGATGGGATAGAAAGGCCTAGGTGTTGGAAGAAAGCGGCCGTGGCCTTAATTAAGGTACAGCCTCAACATTCGCCTGGTGTGAAAACGGGAAACCATATTCAGGTCCACCGACAGTGGGATTCGAACCCACTATCTCCCTGATGCGAGCCCACAGCTGCGCGCCCCTAACCGCATGGCCAACTCGACTCGTGCAATCGTCTCTAACAGAGAAAGAAAGAAATCGATCTCTTACTTCTTAGAACAGCAGCTAATAGCACAAACCGTAGATCGACATCATAAATATAAGTGAAACTTGTATGATAATGTATCAGTATTCAAGTGTGGACCAACACATTTTAGTTTAGAAGTATCTTGGTTCTCTAGGTAAGTACTGTTTCCTCACACTCAAACCTGCATTAATTTGTCTCCAGGGAATATGTATACAAAAAGGCGAGTAGAAACCATTCCGAGAAAGCACAGGAAGTTACTTGGCTAGGATCGTACCACTTAACTTTCACTTGCTGAGACTATGACGGAGCAATTCTGAGCGCACTCTGATCAGATACTATACAGTGTGATTCAGTAGCCCCTTCCAATGTCGTGTTCTGCAGCCCAACTAACGTGTACATGATTACAGGCGGGTGTTACTCCGTATTCCCCTGCAGGCGTACCGTATGGGTATTAATGTTCAGTAAGCACATTTTGCACACGATTCTGAACCCTAGCGAAATGTTATATCATCCGTTCGCAAAACATGACCTTTGAAATCATGTAGCAACGCCTTTTTTTAATTTTTTTTTACGTCGCACCGACACAGACGGATCTCATGGCGACGATGGGACAGGAAGAAGCTAAGAGCGGGAAGGAAGTGGCCGCAGCCTTAATTAGGTACAGCCCCAGCATTTGCCTGGTGTGAAAATGAGAAACCACGGAGAACCATCTTCAGGGCTGCCGACAGTGGGGTTCGAACCCAATATCTCCCGAATACTGGGTACTGGCCGCAATTAAGCGACTAAAGCTATCGAGCTCGGTCAGCGTCCTTTTACCACGTTACTATGTTAATGTGTCGAACCTCGTAACCGGGTGTAACGAAGAGGGGAACGAAAGCATAAAACTATGCAGTAATTAATGTCTTAAACAGCAAACCGGATGGCGTATGTAATCTGCTCTCGTTGTACTACCAGCATCTTTCCTGCAGTGTAGCATATCGCATGTGGTTAATCGTTCGCCTAGCAATCGACGGAATGTGCCAGCGGCGATACGAATCCTGCATCGTCCAAATATGTTTGCATCGGTACGGTGTTTGAATACGTAAACACAGGCCCGCGGTGGTCACATTCAAAACGTAGAATGGCGCTGTTATTCATCTTGTGCTCTGCGCATACTCCGCTGGTTAGGGCCTGAATGTACTGTAGTCTCTACTGTCATGCGGCATGTTTTCCACAAAGGAATACGTTGACGTGCTCCTTATTTACGGGGAAGCAAGACAAAACGCGTGCGAGGCACTACGTCTGTACCGGGAACGCTATCCCGACAGGCGACACCCGGCTGCTACGACATTCCGCCGTGATGAAAGACGCCTACGGACAACAGGCGTGATTTCCAACCATTCACCAGTCCGCGATAGGCCCCCCACATCGGGTGAAACAGAAGAGGTCGTTCTGGAAGCAGCTCGCAACAATCCACACACCAGTACAAGGGCGATTGCACGACAGGTGAACACCAGCCAGCCGTCCGTCTGGCTGGCGAATACTGCATGAACATAAATTTCACCCATACCATCTTGAGCTACACCAAGAGTTCCATGGGCGGGATTTCGAAGCTTAAATGGCGTTCTACCGGTAGCTATTAGGAAGGCTGGACAATGATGCATCATTCGTATCGCATATCTTGTTCTCGGACGAATCGTGCTGCCACAGTAATGGGAACGTCAATCGCCACAACATGCACTACTGGAGTCCGGACAATCCTCACTGGGTGTGACAGGCGGCCCATTAAGTACGATGGGGAGTGAATGTTTGGTGTGGAATCTTGGGGGATAGTTTGGACCTTATTTATTTGAGGGCCATTTTACGGGCCAAAGCTACATGCACGTTTTGCGTCAGGAACTCCCACTACTGCTGGAGGATATGCCCTTGCACTATCGTTTGACGATGTGGTTGCAAGAGGATAGAGACACTCTTTCTTGGCCCGTCAGATCACCGGATTTAACGCCGTTAGACTTTTTCTTGTGGGGACATTTGACGAACGTCGTTTACAATCAAGTACCGAATACCCCGACCAACTCCGGCAACTCACCACGGACACCTGCCGAGCAATTACAACTGGAATGCTTCAGCGCGCAAGACGATCTATTGGACACCGGTCCCGAAGTGCATAAACCAAAACGGTCAACACATCGAGCATTTGCTGCGATATTGTCAGGGCGGTAGCGTTCCTATTATTTCCGGACTGTGTGTGACCGGCCTGGTAACTAACCGGCCCTTCTTAGGGCCACAAACAAATTCATTCCCACATAATTTGCATGAAAGCGGGTATTGAACTTACATTACGTGCGGTACGTATTAAACAAATATTTCAAAAATTTGTAATCTTCACCCCGGACTCGAACCTTCCACCTGACATGCAAGTCCGCTCCGCCACGCATTTATCAACTACACCACAGTTCCGTGCGGCACACTGGGCAGCTTATAGTAAGTATTAGGTTTACTGCGGTCACAATATCAATATAGGGCGTGTCAGGTTCCTATGATCCAGAAGGCACACGGATGTCTTGCAGTGTTTAATACGAGTGTAATATTACGGCCTC
Organism: Anabrus simplex; assembly: GCF_040414725.1. Classification (NCBI taxonomy): domain Eukaryota; kingdom Metazoa; phylum Arthropoda; class Insecta; order Orthoptera; family Tettigoniidae; genus Anabrus; species Anabrus simplex. The sequence continues at coordinate 651,406,385 of NC_090265.1, read as the reverse complement.
CTATCATGGTGAGGCGGTAAATACCAAGATATCACGTTGTGTTGTCTGAGCATACCGGGAGGATAGATGTTTCCAGGACTGAATTAATATTGTGGGTTGCATAAAACTACATTGGAAGGGGCGGCTGAATCACGGTGTATATTCGGCAGAAGATCAAACAGACCGCGTGCTTTAAAATTAACTAACATGTGGTTATGAATGTACACTGCTTTTAATAAACAAATGGGAATATTATACCGGTGTAGATAAATATTCTTATGGCCGTGGAGGGAAGAAAATAAATTATTTTCCTTCTGGGTATGAATCCCTCTCTAATTTGATGATGATGATGCTTGGTTTTAAAGGGGCCTAACATCTAGGTCATCGGCCCCTTGTGGTATGAAATGAGGCGAAATTTAATGACAATTTTAAAGAACAAAATTCATCCAGTGACCAGAATTCAAAACGTGATGATGAAGAATGAATGGATGAATATGAATTTAAAATAATCAGCGGATCCAATTCACAATACTGAAAGTTTAAAATAATTCCGAAATTGATCCACTGACAAAAATTAAAAAAGACGACCATGAACAATGATTATGAAATGTCGTATGGCTTTTAGTGCCGGGAGATCCCAGGACGGGTTCGGCTCGCCAGGTGCAGGTCTTTCTATTTGACTCCCGTAGGCGACCTGCGCGTCTTGATGAGGATGAAATGATGATGAAAGCAACACATACACCCAGCCCCCGTGCCATTAGAATTAACCAATTACGGTTAAAATCCCCGACCCGGTCGGGAATCGAACGCGGGACCCTCTGAACCGAAGGCCAGTACGCTGACTGTTCGGCCAACGAGTCAGGCAACAATGATTATGAACTTAAAACAATAATTTTACAGATTGCTTTACGTCACACCGACAAATATAAGTCTTACGGCAACGATGGGAGAGGAAAAGGCTAGGGATGGGAAGGAAGAAGTCGCGGCCTTGATTAAGGTGCAGCCCCATCATTTGCCTGGTGTGAAAATGGGAAACCACGGAAAACCATCTTCAGGGCTGTCGACAGTGGGATTCGAACCCACTATCTCCCGATTACTGGATACTGGCCGCACTTAAGCGACTGCAGCTATCGAGCTTGGTGCTTCTTGTTTAAAGAGGCCTAACTTCTAAGGTCGTCGATTCCTAATGGTACGAGATGAACGACATGATATGATAATTAAAATTTTAAAACGTATCCACTGACTAGAATTTAAAACAAATTAAGGTGAATAATGATGGTGAAATTAAAATAATCAGTGGATCTAATTCGCAATGCCTTATTTTCGGTAAAATCAAAAATGATAGGTTATAGTAGAATAAGACATTGGCTTAAAATTCAATAATATATCATGCAAATGACTATTAAAATGTAATAGACAAACACAAATTAAAATAGAGTCAAATTAATAAAACGTAGTGAACAATAATACAAAGACTAATACGAAACGCTACGTTTATATACGATAAAACAAACCGCTATCCCTGGTCTGCTGATTGCTCGTCATCTCGCAGGATGGGGGAGATGGTACTCGGGAGTTGTAGACTACGGTGCAGATCGAGCAGGTCCACACACTCCGTAAGGATGTGTACCACGGTAAGATGATCGCACCAAGTACACACCGGAGGGGGTTCCCCTTCCAGTAAATAGGAGTGCGTTACTATACCGTGGCCGATCCGAAGACGACATAATACCATTGCTTCCCTCCAAGAAGTCCGAAGGGAAATCCTCCATACCTTCGTTGTACCTTTTATCGCTCTCACCTTATTTGGAAGCGGAGTGGCCTGCCACTCCATCTCCCAATGGGACATAAGAAAATGTATGAGATGAGAGCGAATATCACTTGCTGGAACCTTGTAAGGCAACGGAGGCAATGTAACTGCCTCCTTGGCAACATTATCTACTAACTCGTTTCCCTCTACACCCATGTGGCTTGGGAGCCACCAGAGGGTGCCCAGGAAAACAGGCATCAATAGACAGTAGCGAGCTCAAGAGTCAGTACACAGCAGAAAGTGTCGGCGCTCATCGGACAGTGCGTACCGCAGAGCTTCACAGATAGCATAGAGCTCTGCTGTGTACACACTACAGTTTCCGGGAGAGCAAAAAGAAACCTATCATTATCGACAACGAACGCACAACCCACTTTCGTTCCTGCCCTCGAACCACCCGTGCAAACGACGACCGAACCTGGATACCGGCCAACAATGGACAGGAAGAGCCTCCGATAAATCGAAGGGTCCATGTTTTCCTTCGGGCCAGTGTGCAGATCCAGGACTATTTCAGGTCGTCGTATTATCCACGGAGGTACCCCACTTAGTTGTTTGACAAGGCAGGGAACCGAAGGTACATCAAACAATCTGTGAAACCAAACAACAGCAAAGTGACTTTCCACTATAAATCGCATTTTAATTGCTTGGATTTCAAAAGAACATCGAGACGAAGTCATACAACTATCCTATCATCAGCAATACAGACCTCACGAAATGCATTAACGATCGAAGTAAATATTAGCTGAATGAATGACAGGTGCACAAAACAGGAATGTGGGGAAATAATACAAGGTTAAGGTCTCGAACTCCGACCTTAGTGTCAGATTAAGATTAATGACCGGAGCAAGCAGTAGATAGCAAAGGGCTATGAACCCGACACTAAATGAACATTAGACCTTGTGGCCCAGACACTTGAGGTTAACACGCGAAGGTCGCTGAACCCGGTGATCCAATATTATCAAACAGATACCACAAGGGGACTCTGCATCATTTAAATTCTACCATGGGGAGCAGGATTTTAATTCGCAGGTCGGTGAGGGGGGAGGGAACACTGACGACCTCGTCCCCGCCTCGCCCAGCTGACACCAGCTCGACCCAATCGATACTCGCGGTTCAGTGCGGGCCCACAAATCCAATTCCATCACTTTCGCTGCCGTAATTCTTCAATTTCCGTCCTGAAAATTGCATCAACACGATACTCCGGGGAAAACATTGCACATTCCTGCCATCTGTCAGCCGCTTTAACTCTTAATGACTACGGTGTACATACCGCGAAATTTTTGATCGAAACTGTATCTTCATTAAGTACAACATGCATTCTACGAATATATTCACCCAGTTCTACCTAGCAGACGTATATAAAATACGATATGCAGTGAGCAAACATTTAGAAATGTTTAGTGCATGTCTAACACGATCATGGTGGTATATTTGGAGGAGAATGTCTGGACACTAACTTACACGTTCCTCGCCAACAGACGAATGGTCCACAGTCGCGACCACCACATCAGAGCCACGCTGTTGCCACGGTTATGTAGCAACTGGCGAAGAAATGTCTAATTGAACACATCATTTCCGAGCGCGAGGCAGATTGCTCTCTCCCAAGCTCTTGATGTTACCTTCTACAATGTTGCAAAACAAGTTATACTTCAAGCTTCAGGACAGACTGCTGATTTCGGCGATATAATTATTTACCCCATAAACCAGTCAACATAATCATTCAGAATAACAACATGAACAAGTATATTAAAATCCATAAAATCCTGTATTGAAAAGTTTAGTAAGTGGTCACGTTTTTGCTTCTACAGCCAATAAAATGACGTTTGCGGGTAAAATGTAGAAAATTGTCTAACTTAAATTTATTATCTGAAACATGTTCCCATAGATCTTTTGGTTATATAAATTTCGCTAGCTGAGGTCGTTCAGGTCGCGCGCGCCAGCGTAGGGCACAGGACACGGTAAGTACATTCGTATTACCCATTAATCTGTACCAGTTTTAGTAGAAAGAAGAAGAAACAAAACCTACAACCTGTTTTACAGTCAATGACTGGGTCAGGGATGGAATGAATGAAGCCCCCATCTAGCGGCGAGGATAGGAATTGTGCCGGCTGCCGAACCTGTCGCACTCTGCGGGAATGATTAATGACTGAGAGATGAAATGAAATTATAGTTGATAGTGTTGTTGGAATGAAAGACGACAGGGAAAACCAGAGAACCCGGAGAAAAACCTGTCCCGCCTCTGCTTTCTCCAGCACAAATCTCACATGGAGTGACCGGGATTCGAACCACGGAACCCAGCAGTGAGAGGCTGACGCGCTGCCGCCTGAGCAACGGAGGCCTGACCAGTTTTAATAAAATATTCTTATTTGTTTATGGTTTACAATATAACTTTAAATACTTGACTGCTATACATTGAGCGGCCAAATGTCATGGGAAGACACTGAATGTGACGTTAATAACAAGTTGCTCCTCCGCGAGCCCTCAAAACGGAAGCAACACGGTGAGGCATCGACTCTACAAAGAATTGGAATCGTTCTGGAAGGATCTGGACCCACACGTCATGCACTGCTACCCACAATTGGTCTTGTGTGGTTGGTGCGGTGTTCGTGGAGCGTACACCGGCATCGACAGCGTCCCATAAATGCTCGATTGGATTAAGATCGGGGGATCTGGAGGGCCAATCCACGGTCGAAACTTCGTTGGAGTGCTCCTCCAACCACCTACGTGCCACCATAGAGCGGTGACGGGGCGCAATGTCCTGTTGAAACACGGCATCTCCATTAGGGTACTCTAGGGCCAGAAAGGGATGCCGATGGCCTGAAAGAATGCCCACATAACGTACACCTGTCAGCGCTCCCTGCAGCCGGAAAATGGGACCCCAATTGCGAACATGAGAACGCCGCGCAGACCAGAACTTAGCCACCTCCCTCTTGGACACAACCTTGTTGATACGCAGGTTCCATAGTTTCATGCGGCATACGCCACACTCTCACGCGCCCATCAACTCCACCATTATAATATTAAACACAATTTGTACAAACGATTTTAAAAACAGAGAAATTCACTGTCAATACAAGGTTTCACCTTTAGCGTAATGAGAAAGAGGAAGTGTTCTTTGTGTTCAGTCGAACAGGTGGTATAGTGAACAATGTGAGCCGCAGATTTCACAAACACAGTCGCTGGATACCGGGTGAAAACCTTCCTTATAACAAATACGATGATGAAAGCCGTGAATTGCTTCTCTCGTATAGAGATGACGTAGCTCAAATTTGGCTCATTTCCATTCATCATTGTTCATGGCGGGAATATGACAGAATGCTGGATCCATACAATTTATGCGTAATAGATGAGAAATTCTTGGTTTTATCCGAAATAAACATATATCTTTACAGAACGATGCATTTTCTTAAAAGTAAGATATATGTTGTTATTTATTTCAAGAAAATGAACCATTACGGCGCCGTAAATCTTTAAACGGCCAAAGAGCGACGAAAAGAACAACCAATCACACAGGTTAATACACTTTGAATCACATGCGTTTATTCACTTTGTGTTGACCCTTGATCATAGTCGGTTATTCTTGACATAGGTGTTGAATAGTAGTTCAGTTTTAAAGTACGGTAGCGATTTACTGTCTGGTAGCCATGGGTTAGAAAAGAAGTGGCGATCAAACAGCGTGCCGAGAGTTACAAATCGGAACATTTTTATGTAAGCGATACAGATATACTGATGTGCAATCAAAGACTTGAATGGAAGAAGAAGGATGTTTGGATAAACACTGCAAGAGCAAAAACCATGTGCTACTAACGGAGCGATTTTTTTCTCAACCAGCATATAAACAGCGTGGCGTCAAGTGGCAAACCATAACAGTAGAAATGGATAGAATGACAAAAAGAGAAAAAAGCCAGAAACAAACGTTCATTGAGAATACTATGAAGATGAGCCTGAAGACTAATATCCCCATCCACAAACTGGACCACCCTGCTTTCCGAGACTACTATGAAAAGTAAGTGTCGATTTCTGACATACTTTTGGGCAATATATATATATTTATGTTTAAAATACATTTACTCCATCTTGAGTGGTATAGCCTACCTTACTGAGAAATATTCATAAACTAGCCTATATTCCCTACATCACCCCCCCCCCCCCAAAGAACCACGTGGAAGGTTGTTTTGAAATATTAAGATTGCTATACGGCCTTGATGAATTTTAGGTTAGGTAAACTTACGACGAAAAACCACGTAGATGCACGATTCCTAATATGACTATTTCTCGTGGAGTTTTAGGTTAGGTTATTCAAATTTTCAACCAAAAAACAAACAAATAAACGACGATGGACGTTATTTTAAAATGTTACAATTTAATAGATCATCTAGGATATAAAATAATCGCTCGTATTTATGTACATAAATGGAAGTTTATAGGGAAAATCTTTAAACTCATTCAGTGATTCCCTAGGCCAGCACTACACCAAACCTTTAAGTACCTGTCCTTACCTCTAAACATTATTATTATTATTATTATTATTATTATTATTATTATTATTATTATTATTATTATTATTAGCATGTTTAAAAAAATTATTGGCCCCATAGGTAGTCCCATGATTAGAAGTTCTGCCTCAAGTCAGTACCCTTAGCAGAGATTATGTTCCACGTTGCGGAGGTTCAGCAAGGACAGAGGTGAATGCTGCAATGGACGGGAAGCCCATTGTAGTAATCGCAGACGAGACGTCGGAACAACCGAGGCAAACATATCTTTGCTGTTCTATTCAGGGCGATAACGCCAACAGCAGAACAACATCTTTATTTGGCAAGCTGTTCATATTTGGATCCTGCCAACGGGACATCATGCAGCTGAGCCATCACTGATGCTCTGAAAGACTACAATATTGATTATGAAAACGTGCTGGGTTTAGTGCCAGTGGTCGGCATCTGCCAGATACATGGGAACATGTTTCCAGTCATTACAGACGATAATGGAGCCCATCTTCTTCACTTCCAGTGCTTTGCACATAAGTCGCATCTTGTGGGGGATGTTATTCTCAAGGAACTGCCACAGTTGAACAGTTTGGTTTCCAAACTTATGATGGCTTTTCTCCACTGCAGGAAATTGAGGAACTCCTATCTAAATTTTTTGCAAGATAATTTCCCTGATTTGAATGCACTGTTGTTCTCAGCTCCTCCCATCACCCGATGGAACTCACGGTTTCGCTCAGTCCAATGCATTGACAAGTACTGCACACCCCTGGTAGAGTTCTTTAGCTCTCTTGACAAGAATTCCCTAAATATTTATCTATTTATTTATTTTATTTATTGTGCTTCAGACAGGTACTAACCTAATGATGTGAAACACATATACTATTACATTAGATAAAAAAATTTTAAATTAAAATTATAATATATCTTATGAAAGTCCTTGTAAAATTAAGTCATAGATGAAATAAAAATACACTTTTCTTCAGTAACATAATATTACAAATATTTAGTTACAAGTAAGTAAGTTACAAGTAACAAGGTATTTAAAATATTACAATTAAAATGATTTACGAATGGCTTTAAAGTTGCATTAGTACTGTAATTATACATGATGGTAGTGATAAATAATTATATTTATAATATATTTGAAAAACCACCTTTCCAATACACAAAATCCTTATGTTTAGGATAAAACCATTAAATCACAAATTGGACATGTTTCGCTCAATCTTAGTGAGCATCATCAGCAATAGAAAACCTAAAACATTGGTAGGTCAGGGCCCTGATCCTGTTGTATATCACAAAAGAATGTCTAAAATACATTGGTAAAATGTATGAATTTAACACTTTAAAAATAATCAATAAGATTATTTATGTCTATTAAAACAAAAATTAATCATTCAAATTGTTTAAAATGTAAAACGGAAAGGATGGCTTAAATGTTAAAAATAGTTTATAGTAATTAGATATTCTTAAAAATCGTTGTCCAATATATCTACGTTCGATTGCACTAAACTGTTTATGATAAAACCAGTTTTTTTATATCTGGGTGAGCTCTTATTATAAACTATGTTGCTGTTTTTAAAAAAATAAACATGATGAGAAACGCCAAAAATCACACATAATGGTTGAAAAACGAAGTCCACTGGTAACAAAACGTCGTGTAGATGGGATTTTGTGTATTGGAAAGGTGGTTCTTCAAATATATTATAAATATAAGAATTTATTACTCTGAACTCCAATACGGTTGAAAAATGAGATTTATAACTTGTAATGATGGTAGTGATGTTATCGAAGATAATAATGATGATGAGGTAGATGGTATAACTAGAAACTAGAAAGATAACTACAGTTATGTGCTTAACAATAGGAGTCAGTAAAGTGGGATTTCGACTTAGAACAGAAAACAATTACTTATTTTTGTATCGAGCTCGATAGCTGCAGTCGCTTAAGTGCGGCCAGTATCCAGTATTCGGGAGATAGTAGGTTCGAACCCCACTGCCGGCAGCCCTGAAAATGGTTTTCCGTGGTTTCCCTTTTTCACACCAGGCAAATGCTGGGGCTGTACCTTAATTAAGGCCACGGCCGCTTCCTTCCCCACTTCTAGCCCTTCCCTGTCCCATCGTCGCCGTAAGACCTATGTGTGTCGGTGTGACGTAAAGCAACTAGCAAAAAAAACACATTTTTTTTGTTTGCATTGTTTTACTATGGGTGTGTATGTAGTTGAAAATATATCTACTCTGTACTCATTGCTATATTTATTAAATATTTTCATTGAGTTTATCACTGGTGAATTACTATGTTGTTGAGTTCTTGATCTAGAGCAGTAGCAAGTAACATGTTTTGGACGTATAGATGGATTAGGGACAAACAAGTTGAACAGAGAGAGCAAGTTAGAGCTACCAATAAGATTGTTAAATAATGTTTAGATACATAGAAGAACTGAAATTACTCATCTTTTTGCTAAGGACTTATAGCCAATTTGTTTCATTAAGTCATCATAAGAATCAAATTTAGGGTAATGATTAGTTATTTTGTACGTAAGGTATCTAAGAAATCTGTTTTGCACCATTTCAACTTTGTTTTCATATAGTTTAAAGGTGGGATTCCAAATGGTCGATGCATATTCTAGGCGACTTCTTACAAAGGAGCTGTATAATTAGCTTTCTTGCCTCGGGATTTGTGAAGTCACGTGTGCATCTCTTAACAAATCCTGATATTCTGTAAGTATCTGCAACAACTTCATTTGTGTATAGAGAGAACATCAAATTAGCGTCAAAATGCACACCAAGATCCTTGATAGAATTCGCTGATGACAGATTAGTAATAAAAATATTATATGAGTGACTCATTTTATTTTTATTCCTGGAAAATACCATTACATGACACTTGTTAATGTTAAAATCTAACTTGTTAATAACGCTCCAATGTGATGTGCTATTGAGGTCTTTCTGAAGAAATATACAGTCCACCTGTGAACGAATAGTTTTTGACATTTTTTACATCGTCTGCGAATAGCAATATGTTTGAATACGCTATGCATTTAGGAAGATCATTAATAAGTAGTAAGAAGAGTAGCAAAGCAAAGCAAAGTCATCTCCGAACAGGCCATGAAAGCCCTGGGAGTGGTGGAAGGTAAAGGCCTCCACTATTTGTAACCTCGGCACTTGATGGGGTAGAGTGGTTAGCTCTACGCCTGACCACCTTTGCCCCCAGGAATGAACCTAGTACTCATTTTTGGTGTAGGATGAGCGAACCTCAGGGCCATATGCACTTCCGGAAGTGGAAATCTCATTTCTTAAATTTTACGACTTCCTGACGAGGATTCGAACCCACGTCCTTCCGGGCGAACCGAGTACGCCTTTATCGCCTCGGCCAGGCAGCCCGTAGTAAGAAGAGTAGAGGTCCAAGATTTGAGCCCTGTGGGACACCAGATCGAGTATTGTAATACTCAGATTCAAATCCTTTATAAGACACCAATTGTTGCCTATCAGAGATATATGATGCAAATAATTTTATTAAGCTATGAGAGAATCCATAATAAGCTATCGTGATCAACTTTATCTAATGCTTTTCTAAAATCTGTGAAAACCGAGCTCGATAGCTGCAGTCGCTTAAGTGCGGCCAGTATCCAGTATTCGGGAGATAGTAGGTTCGATCCCCACTGTCGGCAGCCCTGAAGATGGTTTTCCGTGGTTTCCCATTTTCACACCAGGCAAATGCTGGGGCTGTACCTTAATTAAGACCACGGCCGCTTCCTTCCCACTCCTAGCCCTTCCCTGTCCCATCGTCGCCATAAGACCTATCTGTGTCGGTGCGACGTAAAGCAACTAGCAAAAAAAAAAAAAAAAAAAAATCTGTGAAAACTACATCAACTCGGCCTCCTGCATCCATGACTGCCGACACTTCATGAGTGAACAGCAACAGATCTGTCGCTGTCGATTTCCCCGGTCTGAAGCCATGCTGGGTGTCACTGATGATAATTTCTACATGTTCGAACACATGCCGATATAGGGTTTGTTCGTAGATTTTGCTAACGCGGAAGAAATTGCAACGGGTCTGTAGTTATTAATTACTGACCTATCCCCGGATTTGTGAAGCGGACTAACTCGCGTTATCTTCCACTTTGCAGGAAAAGTTCCAGTTTTTATCGAAATGTCAAAAATAATTGAGAGAGGATCAAATATATCTCCACAGCCTTTAAAATATGGGCCTGCCGCTTTTTTTAGGTTTCATCTTGCGTATTGCGTTTTGAATTTCGGTAGTACTAATTTCATTAACATTTAGTGCATTTATCGAAGGATCTATTTCGGTATTTTAATATTTCGGTTTATCTGAGTATATGGATGAGAAATAGCCTGCAAAACTGACAGCAACAGATTTGTCACTTAATAGTTCTTTTCCATTGTATTTCATTACACTGACATAGGGGTTCCTTTGCTTATTTTTAACGAATGCCGCACAGCACTGCAGTGCATTTGGACCTCTACGAACAGTGTCGATGTAGAGAGGTACTTTAGCAAGCACAACATGATTGTAACTGATAGGCGGTCTCGAATGAAGGAGGACACCATACAAACCAACTGTCATGTTGTACTTCAATCATCATTGAAATTTCCCTTCTTTGTAGGTCTGCTGTACTGTGATAAATGGATACGTTCAGAATAGTATTTTTCACTTTGAAATTGTGTTTGTAAATTTGTAAATATGCATATTCGTGTGTGTGTTAATACTTCTTGCAATCTTACACTGATGTTTGTCTTATTTTTCATAGCGTATTCAAAATTGCATGACGAGCAATTTGCGATTAAGCAGTATGATTTAACGCCAACTGTTGCGTGCAATTTCGCAAATTATGCCCATCTTTCATCAATTTGATACAAAACGCTAAATTTGAGAAGTATAGACGCTACAAAACGCTAAATTTGAGAAGTATAGATGCTAAAAAACGCTAAATTTGAAAATCAAAACGCTAAATGCCTGATTTTTAAATGCTATAAACCACGAACTCTAGACATTGAGTGTCTTTTGAGCGATAGTTACGTAATTGCAAGAAATGTTGTATCAAGGGTTATTAATCTTCCCCTTCTTCTTGTTCTTTCCTGGACTTTCTCCCAGTTACCTCGGATCGACATTACGTAGACTAAGCCCTTCTTTTAGAGCTCGTTACCTCTCCTGACGTCCACTCTATAAGGAGAGGCGTGTTCCTTACTGCCTGTTTCTCTGGTATATGTACAAGGGACGATCAAAATGTTTCCCTTCGACGGCCGTGCCGTCTTGAATCGGGATGCAAATCAGGCAAAATCGCTGTGAGCATTCAGGCACTCATCCCACCAACGAACAGATCCCCGTTTGGTAAAACACCGTGCCCTGCTGCGTGAAGAAGTCCATAACAGCCTGCTGCACATCCTCGCCCGACAAGAAGCCTCGACCATTCAAGGCCTTTTTGAAGGGACCGAAGGCGTAATAATCGCATGGGGAGAGATAAGGACTACTGGCCTCATCCACCGCCCGCTTGTTGTTGTCCGTAATGGATGAGGCTGGCCTCCGAGATCGACCGGCGTCTTGTGTCGAAACGCGACCCGCATGGAACTTGGTGCACCATTCCACAACGGTGGTTTCGAACAGACATGTTGCAGCATACACGGTCTTCATTCTGTAATGGATGTCCACCGGCGTTTGCTCTACGGCAGCAAAGAACAGAATAACAGCACGTTGGTCCTGTTTGGACGCATTTGGTAATAATGTCGCCATAGTCCTTGTGGCCACATTTAAAGCACGCACCTCGGCGCGACACTACTGCCACAATAATCTCTTTGCCTACACGTCCGTGCTTATATACCCGCATCGGAGTCGATACGTTGCATGCCCTCTGCAGCAACGCCCTCAAACGGAAACTCTTTTGATCAAGCCTTATAAATGAAGATGTGTACACACAAACATCCAGCACCGAGCTAGAGGAATCGACCAAAGTTAAAAGCTCTGATCCGACGGAAATCGAACGCGGGGCCCTCTGAACCGAAGGCCACTACGCTGACCATTTATTATTTCAACCAGACATTAACTCGCTCCTTTCATGTCTGTTAATTCTAAGTTATGAATAAGATATCGCGAGTCCACCCAGCTTCCACTTTCGTAAAGTTGATCTGAAAACAGAGTAGTGTAAAAATAGTTTCGTCCAGGAGCTGACTTTCTTAATAATAATAATAATAATAATAATAATAATAATAATAATAATAATAATAATAATAATAATAATAATAATAATAATAATAATAAATCCGGGAGATAGTAGGTTCGAATCCCACTATCGGCAGCCCTGAAAATGGTTTTTCCGTGGTTTCCCATTTTCACACCAGGCAAATGCTGGGGCTGTACCTTAATTAAGGCCACGGCCGCTTCCTTCCAACTCCTAGGCCTTTCCTATCCCATCGTCGCCATAAGTCCTATCTGTGTCGGTGCGACGTAAACCCCATAGCAAAAATAATAATAATAATAATAATAATAATAATAATAATAATAATAATAATAATAATAATAATAATAATAATAATAATAATAAATATAATTGTCACACTCGCGGTTTTGGCACAGCAGCGACGATATCTACAAGGAAGCGCGTGACGTCATCAGGATGCGCTCGTACGAACCTGTCACCCTTGGCCCGTTTGTAGCACCGATGTCTGTCACGGCTCTATACTGCACTAATATGCTTTAGGAGAAATGTTTTTAAATCACTGAGAAGTTCGAAATATATCCTGAAGGAATGATTACAAGAACTACTAAAAGATGTATTTTTTTTACTTATCTTCCCCCATAAATACACAAAATAAATCACCACTTTTTTTACAATATGTTTTACATCGCACCGACACCGACAGGTCTTATGGCGACGATGGGACAGGAAAAGCCTAGGAGTGGGAAGGAAGTGACCGTGGCCTTAATGAAGGTGCAACCACAGCAATTGACTGGTGTGAAAATGGGAAACCACGGAAAACCATATTCAGGGCTGACGAAAGTGGCACTCGAACCCACTATCTCCCGGATACAAGCTCACAGCTGAGCACCCCTAACCACACGGCCAACTCGGCCGGTAAATTACGATTTCTTACCTTGAAATTCAAATAAAGGTTTCGAACAACCTACTTAGTCAGAAAAGTACAAATAAAAAGGACTCTGCGCCAACAATTACAAGGACAATGTTGCCAAATTCTATGACCAAAATATAGTCCAATGTATACCTTCCTCATTTAAGGTACTGTACCAACATTTGCAACATGACTGTTCTGAAATCAGTAAGTGCACTCAAAATGAGGTTACATACTATAACGCGAGTCTTCGCTTCCAATAACAATACACATTGGTACAGACTGATGCTTTTACAGTCCAGATTAACAGATATATGATATCCTTCGGATTTGCACACGGCAAAGGAACCACAACATACCATTATACAATGTATATAATGTATACAAATTAATTTTTATAATTGAATACTTTTAAATAATAACATGTATACATATTTATTACAGAACAGTATGCCTTTCAGCGTTCAGTCTGCAAGCCTCTGTGAATTTAAAAACGCCACCACAATCCTCTATTTATAACCAGCTCCGAGAGCTCCTATCTTTAAATCATTAGGAACCGACTCTAACCGTCTTCGTCTTGGTCTCCACTATTTTTCTTAACAGACCCCGCCCCCCCCCCTCCCCCCAACATGACCAAGTCCATTAACACCCAGGTAACCTGTTCTCCACTATATTCGCTTCATATTACCCCACCACCGGGGTGCTTCCATGGCTAAATGGTTAGCGTGCTGGCCTTTGGTCACAGCGGTCCCGGGTTCGATTCCCGGCAGGGTTGGGAATTTGATGCATCAATGGATAATTTCGCTGGCACGGGGGCTGGGTGTATGTGTTGACTTCATCATCATTTCATCCTCATCACGACGCGCAGGTCGCCTACGAACGTCAAAATAAAAGACCTGCACCTGACGAGCCGAACATGTCCTCGGACACTCCCGGCACTAAAAGCCATACCCCACCACCGAAGGTGGTTTATGCGTACATTTCACCTATCGAGTTAATTCCTAACTTAGCCTTTATCTACTCATTCGGAGTACCCTCGTGCCACTGTTCCACCAGTTCATAGCAGCGACCATCCTCGCTACTTTCGTGTCTGTTACTTTTGAGTCAGATATCGTGAGTCCACACACCTTTCACTCTCGTAAAGCAAAGTTGGTCTAAACAGACCGGTGTAAACATAATTTTGTCCAGGAGCTGACTTTCTTTTCTACAACTTGCTAGGATCGGAAAGGAAACGGCCGTGACCTTAATTGAGATATATCCCCAGCACTTGCCTGGTGTGAAAATGGGAAACAACGGAAAATCATCTTCAAGGGTGCCGAGAGTGGGGTTCGAACCCACTATCTCCCGAATGCAAGCTCAAAGCTGCGCGCCCCTAACCGTACGGCCAACTCACGTGGTGCTGACGTCCTTAAATCTTCTTCTTCTTCTTCTCATTTATTCTGCTTAATTGCAGAATCTGCTGTTCTGCACTTCCTTTTCCACTTGATGCGGTCTTGTGCACCTTCAGGAGAGACTTTCGCCACATGCATGTCCTTCCGCAGATGTCGAGCCAGGGCTACTTTCGTCTCCCTCGTGGTCTGCGGCCCTCAGAACTTAAGTTTAATGCTCTTCTCGAAATTAAATAATAATAATAATAATAATAATAATAATAATAATAATAATAATAATAATAATAATAATAATAATAATAATAATACACCGTACCTTCATTTGCTATTAATTTTAAGAGACACGGAGGAGTGAGAGTTCTGTTTCTGAACGGGTTTTTAAACTGTTGAAATACAGGGACACGAATTTGTTGCATTTAAACACCCTAAAATATCACCGATATCAGTCGGAATCGAACCCACGATCTTGTGAGCAGAAGGACAACTACTATCCCATTTTTCCACTGAGGGCTGCGAAATAATTTCTTAATGAAAAATATAATTGAAAATTGGTGCACTGATGTGAATGATTTTCTTTCTTCCCCAGACTTCCAGAGGAGGCTGCCAAGCTGTACTTCCTCTTAAAACGATAATGACCACCACTCTCAGACTTATTTGGTCAGTGTTTACAATAATAATAATAAGACGTTGTCCATGAGGACTATGAAATTATCATGACCACTGATGACGCTGACGCCTGTGCTGTGCCTCGCCCCCTCCTCCCAAGCACCCAATCCTGTCTCCGTCTAAGCATGGACCAGAGAGCGTATGAAAAGAGTTGCTAGGCGAACGGAAGAGGAGGTTGTAACTACACAGTGGATGTCTTCTCCCGAGAGAGGATGCAGCCTAGCCAGGCGCTGCTGTGCTAAGACAAAGGCGCGAGCATTTAAAGTGTGGATCGATGTAGCCTGGGGCAGGCTAGGCGTGGCGTAGCGGCACAAGAAACCTTTGATCTTGGGGGGAGCTAATGTACTACCCTTGAGGGTGAAAAAAACCCGCTTCGATCATAATTATCCACCGAGTCACTACAAAGTTCGTTAACACTTCTTCATGAATATTGATGTAATTAGAGAAACACAGTGTAAGCACTAGTACAGCCCACCCATCAAGAGAAAATAACAGACCTCAAACATGTATGAGCTATGTATGTGATGACTGAACAAGTCTGTCAACAGTTCAGTACATATTAAAAAAAACAGGTAATCAAGAATCCTGAAAGTCATTCATTCCGAGGCTGTATTATTATTGCTACTCCTATTATTATTATTATTATTATTATTATTATTATTATTATTATTATTATTATTATTATTATTACTTAATCTCCAAAGTGCTGTGAACCCTATTTTACCATAGGGTACGTTAGGGTTGTAGTTTATACAAAATATATAATTTCTCTGATAAAATTCAAAATACATAAACAGCAAAATAGACATTAACAGAAATTGAAAAATAGAAGTATGATATATACTATCCTTAATACTAAGAGTACCGTACTAATATTTAAAAATACCAGATCATAATATATACAATACATATCTTCAGCAGCTAATAAGCAGACAGTATCAAATTATGTATGTTTAAATACATAGTCAATAAATTCTAAAAATTTAGAAATGCAGCATTTTTTATAAAATATGAAATTTAGTGGTTTTTCAAAATAGCAACTGCAAGTTAACAAATCCATCTTATTATGATTATCATTATTATTATTATTATTATTATTATTATTATTATTATTATCATCATCATCATCATCATCATCATCATCATCATCATCATCATCATCATCATCATCATCATCGGGGAGGTGAACCGGTAAAGTAGTCTAGCACCATTCGACAGCAAATCCGTGTATGTTGGGTTTAAATCCCGGCGAATTTGGGTGGAAATTCCCATTCCTAGACCTCTCTCATTTTCGTGTCGCTTATAGTTATAGTGAGACGTTAAGTCACCAGAAGAAAAGTGAACTGATTTGATAAGATTGAAGACCTTCAGATATTCACTATATAGGTCTTATGGACTTTTCTTGAGACTCAGAAGGGGTATTTCAATACAGCTCTTGATTTGTTTTCTCATTTAATACTGTGATATTCCGTATAACATGATGACATTTTACTTCATGATCAAAATAATGTTTACATTCTTCTAATTAAGGGTTGTTTCAGTCTCGTATTGTCGCAGTTATGTTCGAATAATAATAATAATAATAATAATAATAATAATAATAATAATAATAATAATAATAATACCGAGCGAGTTGGCCGTGCTGTTAGGGGCGCGCAGCTGTGAGCTTGTATAATATATTTGTTTACAAGTTGCTTTACGTCGCACCGACACAGATAGGGCTTATGGCGACGATGGAAATAGGAAATGGCTAAGAGTGGAAAGGAAGCGGCCGTGGTCTTAATTATGATACAGCCCCAGCATATTGCCTGGTATAAAAATTGGAAACCACGGAAAACGATCTTCAGGGCTGCCGACAGTGAGGTTCGAACCCACTATCTCTCGAGTGCAAGCTCACAACTGCGCGCCCCTCAATGCACGGCCTACTTGTTAGGTAATATTGTGATAATTATGAATATAACAGTGTATGTCGTCGTAATTTCAAACTCCAGAATTCGATCCCGACCGAAGTAGACAGTTTTGAAGGACGCCATGTTAAAGATCCGGACAGCGTATTGATCGTTCGCTCTACAAAATTTATTCAGGTGTAGATGTAGCCCATTATAATTCCACAGTTGCTACTAGATGGCAGTGCTATCGGAACCCCTAAACTGGTATTCAGGCACAACTTCAAAATGTCCACAAACTGGCATCTGAGGTAATTCTTTCTAGTACATCGAAGAGATGGCAAAGGGCTAAAATTACGGAGGTACCGCAGAAAAGATCTTCAGGGCTACCGACGGTGGCATTTGAATCCGCCATCTCCCGAATGCAAACTCACGGCTTCGCGACCTGAACCACAAACCTAATTCTCTCGGTCATTATTATTATTATTATTATTATTATTATTATTATTATTATTAT
Source organism: Anabrus simplex (assembly GCF_040414725.1). Lineage (NCBI taxonomy): Eukaryota > Metazoa > Arthropoda > Insecta > Orthoptera > Tettigoniidae > Anabrus > Anabrus simplex. The sequence continues at coordinate 651,388,573 of NC_090265.1, read as the reverse complement.
TATTACACGGGGTGCCTGGTCGGTGCGGTAAAGGCGCGCTCGATTCATCCAGATGGACGTGGGTTCTATCCCCCTTAGAAAGTCGAAAACATTAAGAAGTGAGAATTCTACTTCCGGTTGTGCACGTGGTCCTGACGTTCACTCAGCCTACACCAAAAATGTAATTCCTAGAAGCAAAGGTGGCCTAGGTAGAGTTAACCACTCTACCTTACTAAGTAGGCCTACTGAGGTTACGGATGGTGGAAGCCTCTACTTACCACGCCCCCCCCCCCAAAGGCCATCATGGCCTGCAGGGAGACGATTTTGCTTTGCTATTATTATTACTACTTCGTGAGGCTATTGGTAGCCTGGTGCAGCCCTTGTACGCCTGACCCTCCGGCGGGGCAATGGGGCGTCTCCCATGTACGTGAGACTGCGTGTTGTGATGGCGGTGGAGGAGTTTCGTATTGCGTGTGTTCCAGGAATGCTGAGTACAGCACAGATACTCTTAAGAGAACTATTTAGGGTGTAAAATACCATGATCCAGTTGGGAATCGAAGCCCGGGCTCCGAGGAGAGAAGACCAAAAATATGACCACTCAGCCATAGAGTTTTTATAATCGTGTTGGTTTCATTCTTAGCAAGTGGCCATAAAATGAAATTCGAATTCTCCGCATGATATCAAAGATCTTCTGGACATGAGTATACAGCTCATGGTTATGACGATGTCTATACTCATCTTTGCCTTTAATTGGGCCACAAATTTCCATTAAGATCTTTCTTTCTTTCTTTCTTTCTTTCCTTTTCTTTTCTTTCTTTCCTTAATTTTCAATGTTTCTATCAGGGTTTTCTTGTTCATATAAAGGCATTTCGCTGCACACGAATCCTCTGGTCTTATGACAGTGCATTCGAGGATATGAACTTTTGGTTGTAAACGTCTTTTTTTCAGTTAATCAGCCATTTCCATTTTCTTCATACGCGACGCGAAAGCTTCTTTTACAGAGATGTTTACTTGTATCCACTCACCAAGATTTTTAAACATCTGTCCGGTTGATTGTCTCATGATTTACTCTTAGCTCTCTTGGTGTTGGCTTGATGTTAGTTATGAATTGCGTTTTCTATAAAGAGATCTGGAGGCCTGTTTTTCCGCCTGTGCCTTTAGGTGGTTAATTTTCTTTGTAGCCAAGTCTAAATAATTAGAGGAAATTGCTATTATTATTATTATTATTTTTAATTATTTTCAATGTTTACATAGAACAGGCAGTAAAGGAAATCAAAGAGAAATTTGGAAAGGGAATCACAGTCCAAGGAGAGAAAATCAAAACCTTGAGATTTGCGGATGATATTGTTATTTTATCTGAAACTGCAGAAGATCTCGAGAAGTTGCTGAATGGTATGGATGAAGTCTTAGGTAAGGAGTACAAGATGAAAATAAATAAGTCCAAAACAAAAGTAATGGAGTGCAGTCGAACGAAGGCAGGTGATGTAGGAAATATTAGATTAGGAAACGAAGTCTTAAAGGAAGTAGATGAATATTGTTACTTGGGTAGTAAAATAACCAACGATGGCAGAAGTAAGGAGGACATAAAATGCAGACTAGCACAAGCAAGGAAGAGCTTTCTTAAGAAAAGAAATTTGCTCACTTCAAACATTGATATCGGAATTAGAAAGATGTTTTTGAAGACTTTTGTGTGGAGCGTGGCATTGTATGGAAGTGAAACATGGACGATAACTAGCTCAGAAAGAAAGAGAATAGAAGCTTTTGAAATGTGGTGTTACAGAAGAATGCTGAAGGTGAGATGGATAGATCGAATCACGAATGAAGAGATACTGAATCGAATTGGTGAGAGGAGATCGATTTGGCTAAATTTGACGAGAAGAAGAGATAGAATGATAGGCCATATCTTAAGACACCCAGGACTTGTTCAGTTAGTTTTTGAAGGAAGTGTAGGTGGCAAGAACGGTAGGGGTAGACCAAGGTATGAATATGACAAACAGATTAGAGCAGATGTAGGATGCAATAGTTACGTAGAAATGAAAAGGTTAGCACAGGATAGGGTGGCATGGAGGGCTGCATCAAACCAGTCTATGGACTGATGACTCAAACAACAACATATTATTATTATTATTATTATTATTATTATCATGTAGTAGTAGTAGTAGTAATAGTATTGCCGGGCTGAGTGGCTCAGACGGGTGAGGCGCTTGCCTTCTGACCCCAACGTGGTAGGATCGATGCTGACTCAGTCCGGTGATATTTGGAGGTACCCAAATACGTTCGTCACGTGTCGGTATATTTACTGACACGTAAAAGAACTCCTGCGGGACTAGATTCCGGCACCTCGGCGTCTCCGAAAACCGTAAAAGTAGGGACGTAAAGCAAATAACATTATTATTAGTAGAAGTAGTATTATGCCAATGATTCAGAGGAGCTCATTGCTCGTCACTCCAATGCACAAGTGAGCTAGAAAATATCTTACAACCTGTGTTGTTGTAGGGCTTGTAGTATGTGCGTTAGAGAGTTGCAAAGTAGATATAACTGGTGTAGGCTCGGCCTGTCAGGGAGCGATCGGCAAGGTCAAGTTCCTACGGAATATTCGAACTTCCAGCGGTAACCCTTCATTGTCTTCCGAGTTACGTAGGATATCAGCAGGTGTATGGATATTATAAATCTGAGAAATACTAGGTGGAAACGCACATTTCTACTTTCAAAGTAGGTTTATGAATGTTGTAGGAAATGAGTACTGAAATACAGTCCTAGCCTATTTCATTTCATTTCATGGCTGGACAAACAAATTTGCCCTAACCTTAACCGGGTAAGTATGCTATCTGCATAACACACATGCTGTGCAGGCTGCCTACACGACACTGCGTTCCATAGCGGTTGGCGATTTGGGCTTTCTCAACCGGTTGGTGCAGGACTGCAATACAGGGATAATTCAAAAGGAAATAAAACAAGCCCTAACGAAAATAATGAAGTGTAAGATACATGTTTGTCTTAGAATATGTAACACTGTATTACATCTACATAAAAAAAAGAGAGCGGGGAATGACATGTAGAACGGATATAATTACTAGTAGGTGTAAACATAATACACTGACTGACAGAGCAAATGCAACACCAAGAAGGAGTGGCCAGAACTTTATGCCAATTGCAGGGTAGACTGACGTCACTGAGGTATGCTCATGATGTGAAATGCGCCGCTGTGCTGCGCACGTAGCGAACGATAAATGGGACACGGCGTTGGCGAATGGCCCACTTCGTACCGTGATTTCTCAGCCGACAGTCATTGTAGAACGTGTTGTCGTGTGCCACAGGACACGTGTATAGCTAAGAATGCCAGGCCGCCGTCAACGGAGGCATTTCCAGCAGACAGACGACTTTACGAGGGGTATGGTGATCGGGCTGAGAAGGGCAGGTTGGTCGCTTCGTCAAATCGCAGCCGATACCCATAGGGATGTGTCCACGGTGCAACGCCTGTGGCGAAGATGGTTGGCGCAGGGACATGTGGCACGTGCGAGGGGTCCAGGCGCAGCCCGAGTGACGTCAGCACGCGAGGATCGGCGCATCCGCCGCCAAGCGGTGGCAGCCCCGCACGCCACGTCAACCGCCATTCTTCAGCATGTGCAAGACACCCTGGCTGTTCCAATATCGACCAGAACAATTTCCCGTCGATTGGTTGAAGGAGGCCTGCACTCCCGGCGTCCGCTCAGAAGAGTACCATTGACTCCACAGCATAGACGTGCACGCCTGGCATGGTGCCGGGCTAGAGTGACTTGGATGAGGGAATGGCAGAACGTCGTGTTCTCCGATGAGTCACGCTTCTGTTCTGTCAGTGATAGTCACCGCAGACGAGTGTGGCGTCGGCGTGGAGAAAGGTCAAATCCGGCAGTAACTGTGGAGCGCCCTACCGCTAGACAACGCGGCATCATGGTTTGGGGCGCTATTGCGTATGATTCCACGTCACCTCTAGTGCGTATTCAAGGCACGTTAAATGCCCACCGCTACGTGCAGCATGTGCTTCGGCCGGTGGCACTCCCGTACATTCAGGGGCTGCCCAATGCTCTGTTTCAGCAGGATAATGCCCGCCCACACACTGCTCGCATCTCCCAACAGGCTCTACGAGGTGTACAGATGCTTCCGTGGCCAGCGTACTCTCCGGATCTCTCATCAATCGAACACGTGTGGGATCTCATTGGACGCCGTTTGCAAACTCTGCCCCAGCCTCGTACGGACGACCAACTGTGGCAAATGGTTGCCAGAGAATGGAGAACCATCCCTCAGGACACCATCCGCACTCTTATTGACTCTGTACCTCGACGTGTTTCTGCGTGCATCGCCGCTCGCGGTGGTCCTACATCCTACTGAGTCGATGCCGTGCGCATTGTGTAACCTGCATATCGGTTTGAAATAAACATCAATTATTCGTCCGTGCCGTCTCTGTTTTTCCCCCAACTTTCATCCCTTTCGAACCACTCCTTCTTGGTGTTGCATTTGCTCTGTCAGTCAGTGTATTTAATGTAGAAATAGATAAATTGTTGTAACAAAGTTAATGTGATGCATGTATCACACAAAATGAATGCTCTCACCCCAGTTTCCGGCGATCCGGAACTAGAGGATGGGAGTATTCAGACTATAGCGATATTTTTGGCTGTAGAATGGGGAGGGTGCCTCAGTACTCGAAATAAGGTACTAAATCGGCATTCCTCTGGTGTGGACGTGGGGAAACGAAGTATAGTTAGCGTCTCAATTCGAACTCATACCTACCAACGATGCAATTTATCTTACAAAACGCGCAGTGCATATAACCGTTGCTCTACAAAGAGGAGAGAGATATGGGCAATTCGTTCGCAGGTCTGAGTAGCTCAGACAATAGAGTGCTTGCTTTCTGAGCTCAAGTCGATAGGTTCAATCCCGGCTCAGTCCGGTGGTATGTGAAGGTGCTGGAATAAGCCAGGTTCGTGTCGGTAGATTTTCTGACACGCAAAAGAACTCCTGTGAGAAGAAATTCCAGCACCTCAACACCTCCGAAAACTGTAAAAGTTGTTAGTGGGACGTAATACCTATAACAGTACTAACTGGAATTCGTTCAACGTGGAAAGTGTGAGAAAAAATCATTTCAGCTAAACGTCGTTGCCATCCTCAATAATCGTTGGTCTTTAAGCAGAAAGAGGTATTGAAGGTGAAGATTCAACCAACCATCTCCCGAATGCAGACTTGCTGCTGCACGAGCCGTATTGCGCAGCAGCCTGTATCATTATTTTAGAGTTTGTTTGATAGTTTATTGATTTGTTTTCATCATCATCATCATCATCATCATCATTATTATTATTATTATTATTATTATCATAATGTTCATTGCTTAACGTGAGTATTAATAAATGAACCTGTATCTATCTTTTCCCTACATGTCCTAACACGCAACAACAGGATAAAACCACACATTCATATTCCGTATTCCCGCCTCTCTTTTGTTCAAAGAACTTTATTTATCCGCATTCCAACACTCCTTAATTCGTTATCGTCTGACAGGAACTTGGACGTTTCTTCTTCGTATGCCTCCTTTAATCAATTCTTCCCTAACTCATTTCCTTCACTTTCCCTTTTCTCTCCTTATTGCTGTCCCCTCTATTGTACATAATGTAATATTTAATTTTTTACTGTACAATACCGTTAGTTTTGTGCATATCTGTTTTTATCTTACTCTGCCTAGCTATAAGTCGTCCTTTTCCTTTTACTTTCAATCTTTAATTTTCCTCCTTTTCATTTATTTTTATGTTTTATTGTTAATTGTTGTGTCCCTACACTTAATTTTCTTACGCTACTTTTGTCATTGGATGACTTTCATCATAGGTCTTTCATTTATTTTTAAGTCTGCATTTTGCTGCTCAGTTATCAATATATTTTTCATTGCGGAACACTGTAATTTGGCATCTCGCTGTTTTGGTTTCACAAACAAACAAACAAACAAACAAACAAACAAACAAACAAACAAACAAACAAACAAACAAACAAACAAACAAACAAACAAACAAATAAATAAATAAATAAATAAATAAATAAATAAATAAATAAATAAATAAATAAATAAATAAATATTGAATTTTTGGGTATGTTAAAGCCCATTTCGTTTTTTCACAATTAGTGTTTGTTTTCGCGGAAACACCCATGTCCTTATTAACCGCAGTGATATTTAAAACTAGTTCCGTTTCATACATTTTTCAACATCAAAAGAGGTGCGCAAAAAACTATAGAATCACAAACTACTTTTCCATTATAAAAGTTCGTATTTTGTCTTGTAGCGTGAGCTTAACGAAAAACAAATATTAACTCACAATTCATTGTTGTTTTTTTCAGTAAATGATTTGTACTGTATGTGTATGATTTGTTGTGACGTGACGCCTTGAACGTCACCCGTCCGCAGCATGCCCTTTTTTGTACTACTTGCTCTATTGTACAAGTTTACGATGTATTTCTTTGAGAAATATTACACAATGAAACTGTAATTTTCAAAACAACAAAGTTTCCTAGTTGGCTATGCTGTGGACTAAAAGTTACTCAATGAGATGTGTGATTTGTCATATTACATAGAGTAACAGTGAGAGCGAATGATAGGAAAAATGTTTAAACTGATATATTTCGCGTAATATTCTAAACGTGATGCCGTTCTTCCTAAAAGTGATACATACGGAAACGGTGACAACTCGAGAGCCTAAAAGTTATACACAGGATGCAAAAAATGACGCTTGTATGGCAAATTTTGTGGCTTTATTTTCACGGCATTTATGACATTTAACTTGTGTTACAATCGCCCAAGGCTTTCATTACACACTTTGTCCGGCACCAAGATTGAATGGTCAGCGTAGTGCTCTTCGGTTCAGAGGGCCCCGGGTTGGATTCTCGGCCGGATCGGAGATTTTAAACTTAAATGATAAAATCCCTTGGCTCGGTGATTGTAATGTCCCGAACATCCCTGCAACTCACATAACACAATCCTCTACGACAAAACGCAGTTTCCTATACACAGCAGATTCCACCCACCCTCATCGGAGGGTCTGCCTTATAAGGGCTGCACCGGGCTAGAGAAAGTCACACACAATGGGTGATATGAATAAACCGGAGACGTATCTCTTGTCTCATAAATATGAAGACATGTCTCAAATGTATATGAATAAAAAATCGATGTCTCAGCAGTGACCTTTGCTCCTTGAGACACAGCTCGTTACCGGATTCTCTCGGAGACACATCTCCAAATGTATATGAATAAACTGGAGCTTAGTCTCTCTGAATGGAGACTTATCTCAGAAATTATTGAGACTGCCCAGAAGGTGACTCAAGGCGATAGAATCAGGCTGAAAACGTGATGGCGGAGTTCATGATGGTTTTACAATGGAGAATTTTTTTTTAATATAAAGCACGAAGAGATTCTCTCGAACATGATTATAAAGATCTCTGCCGTTTCCGGAAAGAAAATGTGGAATGGTTAGCACAACATTTTCTGGAGCCAATACACGATACATTCATATAACAGTAATGATAAAGATGATGACGATGATAGCCATTAGCGATAGGATTTACATGCATCATAAAGTCTAAAATGTTCAAAATCAAACCAGAAATATGCAAAACCGTGCAACATACAATTCTGAAAATTTTCTTAGTAATTATTAAATTAATTTAATTATTCTTAATCTATTCCACACTTGTGATTTTTTCTGCACGTTAACATTTTTTCTATTCACAAAATACGACTTATATTTTATAAATAAAATTAATTCACAATCACGGAAAAGGCCGAAAAAAAAACATGGCTATGTTTAAGATATGACTTACAATTATTCAAGGCTTTCATTACACACCTTGTCCTGCTCCTTAGCTGAATGGTCAGCGTAGTACTCTTCGGTTCAGGGGGTCCCGGGTTCGATTCGCGGTCGGATCAGATATTTTAACCTTAAATACTCAACATTACTGCAACTCACACACAACACTATCCTCCACTACAATAACATGGCAGATGACACCCATCCTCGTCGGAGGGTCTGCCTTACAAGGGCTGTACCAGGCTAGAAATAGCCACACGAAATTATACCTATTATTATTATTACGTATTATTATTATTATTATTATTATTATTATTATTATTATTATTATTATTATTATTATTATTATTATTATTATTCAGATTTTGATATCTGGAAGGATATTTTTTCAAGTCTCAAAATTATCGCTCTCTATCACATGTTGGCCAAATGGTATTGAACGAATGTGTGAGTATCTTTGGTCCTGGTGTAAGCTATCCCATTTATGTTTACTTCAAGTGCCGCAAAATTCCCTGCCCATGCCTTTCGATTGCACTGTTTCGTTTATTTAAAAGTTTTAACCGGCGGCTCGTGCCCTTGAGAAAAATATGCTGTATCTGGTTTCACAAAATTTAACAGATTCGCGTAATGACATTATTCGGCCAATGATTTGCTGCCTCTATGAGTGCTGCTCTTTTTCAACCATCGCACTAAAATCTCAAATTGCGCCGAATACTACAAGGGAAGCATTTGGTTTGGATCAGACAGATTTCGATGAAACTTCGATGAATTGTCAATCCACCTGTCTTAAATGTATTGCTGATATTCACTTTATCATAAAATCAACGACATTGTTATAATTAATTGCTAAAGAACAGCTGGGTGGTTTGCAGCTGTATTGACCTCGCGTATGCACTGTAGAAATGCACTGATAGTTCTGTTTTAAAGAAATGCACTGATAGTTCTATTTTAAAGTTACATTAAACAGTGCGCTTTAGAGTGAAAATTAGATTTTGACAACATGAACAGAATGTCTTGCTCGTCAAACCCATTTTACTAACATGCACATTATATGAATATGTCAAAATATTAGGCTTTTAATACTTCTTTGTCGTTTACAATTGAAGCTAAAATATGTACTATAAAATCCTCGTCATTTGTATATAAACTTGCATGCTATAAATAGCCTTAAACTTTCGGATTCTTGTTGAGAGTCATTTATTTTGTCATACTGCGGGTAACCTATATAACAACGTCAATCATGCAGCGACGTACTGATGTCTCAATTGATCATCCTACGATGTTTCATTGAAATCGCTGCCATCTACACACCACGTTCCATTTAAAACTGGAGCAAAAATTTACTGTCAATAAATACCGGTACGAAAATATTATTTCACGGCAGAACGGTTATCACCATTGAGTTCCGGATGTCTTCGCTCATCATGTTACTAACGTAAGTTTCATTGCAATTTGTTCGGTCCAAATCAAACAACTCCCTTGTTAGTTATATTCGTTTATGAATATGGATAGCATTTTGTATTATTTCTATGTTTTGAAAGTTTGAAATGTAGACAGTTTATGCAACAGTATATAGGTATTGGTTGTACATTATATATCGGGTGCGTTGGCCGTGCGGTTAGGGGCGCGCGGCTGTGAGCTTACGTCCGGGAGGTAGTGGGTTCAAGCCCCACTGTCGGCAACCCTGAATATCTTTTTCCGTGGTTTGCCCATTTTCACACCAGGCAAATACTGGGACTGTACCTTAATTAAGGCCACGGCCGCTTCCATCCCACTCCTAAACCTATCGCATCGTCGCCATAAGACTGACCTATCTGTGTCGGTGCGACGTAAAACAAATTGTAGAAAAAGTACATTATATGCAGAAACACCCCTAGCTATGCACAGGTATGATCAATAAACTCTTCATATTCGTGAAGAATGAAGTGCGAAGCGTGTTTAAAAAGTGCTTGAGTGACTTTCAATGACCGCGGAAAATTGTGCATTTGAATGTGGATCCTAAATGTGATGATAAATACAATGTAACTTCTTACACAATACCTTGAAGGAAACTTACAAGAAAAGAAACCTTCAATCAGTCGTTCCCAAGCTGGGGTGCAAGTATACCAAGTATACGAGCCACTACGTTTATGTAAGCCTAGAAAGAATTGAAATACACTGACTGACAGAGCAAATGCAACACCAAGAAGGAGTGGTCAGAACTTTATGCCAATTGCAGGGTAGACTGACGTCACTGAGGTATGCTCATGATGTGAAATGCGCCGCTGTGCTGAGCACGTAGCGAACGATAAATGGGACACGGCGTTGGCGAATGGCCCACTTCGTACCGTGATTTCTCAGCCGACAATCATTGTAGAACGTGTTGTCGTGTGCCACAGGACACGTGTATAGCTAAGAATGCCAGGCCGCCGTCAACGGAGGCATTTCCAGCAGACAGACGACTTTACGAGGGGTATGGTGATCGGGCTGAGAAGGGCAGGTTGGTCGCTTCGTCAAATCGCAGCCGATACCCATAGGGATGTGTCCACGGTGCAGCGCCTGTGGCGAAGATGGCTGGCGCAGGGACATGTGGCACGTGCGAGGGTTCCAGGCGCAGCCCGAGTGACGTCAGCACGCGAGGATCGGCGCATCCGCCGCCAAGCGGTGGCAGCCCCGCACGCCACGTCAACCGCCATTCTTCAGCATGTGCAAGACACCCTGGCTGTTCCAATATCGACCAGAACAATTTCCCGTCGATTGGTTGAAGGAGGCCTGCACTCCCGGAGTCCGCTCAGAAGACTACCATTGACTCCACAGCATAGACGTGCACGCCTGGCATGGTGCCGGGCTAGAGCGACTTGGATGAGGGAATGGCGGAACGTCGTGTTCTCCGATGAGTCACGCTTCTGTTCTGTCAGTGATAGTCACCGCAGACGAGTGTGGCGTCGGCGTGGAGAAAGGTCAAATCCGGCAGTAACTGTGGAGCGCCCTACCGCTAGACAACGCGGCATCATGGTTTGGGGCGCTATTGCGTATGATTCCACGTCACCTCTAGTGCGTATTCAAGGCACGTTAAATGCCCACCGCTACGTGCAGAATGTGCTGCGGCCGGTGGCACTCCCGTACATTCAGGGGCTGCCCAATGCTCTGTTTCAGCAGGATAATGCCCGCCCACACACTGCTCGCATCTCCCAACAGGCTCTACGAGGTGTACAGATGCTTCCGTGGCCAGCGTACTCTCCGGATCTCTCACCAATCGAACACGTGTGGGATCTCATTGGACACCGTTTGCAAACTCTGCCCCAGCCTCGTACGGACGACCAACTGTGGCAAATGGTTGACAGAGAATGGAGAACCATCCCTCAGGACACCATCCGCACTCTTATTGACTCTGTACCTCGACGTGTTTCTGCGTGCATCGCCGCTCGCGGTGGTCCTACATCCTACTGAGTCGATGCCGTGCGCATTGTGTAACCTGCATATCGGTTTGAAATAAACATCAATTATTCGTCCGTGCCGTCTCTGTTTTTTCCCCAACTTTCATCCCTTTCGAACCACTCCTTCTTGGTGTTGCATTTGCTCTGTCAGTCAGTGTAATTACTGTAGTGACTGTTGAATATTGATTATAGTTTGCAGAATAGGCTCCCAAGTGAAGCACAACTGAAGAAGAAGAAAAGGCTGTCAAGAACTATTCTAAATGAAAAAATATCGGTGTGGGTTCCATTTCGGTTGTACTTGTTTGTTCTGCTCTTTTCTCCCTTTCATGTAAAAGATTTTCCATTTGCAGTTGCAAAAACTGTTTTTGCTCCGAAATGAGTTCTTCTGTTGTTTCGAGAACACACTGTCACTTTTCAATCTTTTTCGCTTGTAAATCTAACACTTGTGTGATTATCTGCCATCCCCGGAGGCCCGGGTTCGATTCCCGGCTCTGCCACGAAATTTGAAATGTGGTACGAGGGCTGGAATGGGGTCCACTCAGCCTCGGGAAAGTCAACTGAGTAGAGGTGGGTTCGATTCCCACCTCAGCCATCCTGGAAGTGGTTTTCCGCGATTTCCCACTTCTCCTCCAGGCAAATGCCAGGATGGTACCTAACTTAAGGTCACGGCCGCTTCCTTCCCTCTTTCTTGTCTGTCCCTTCCAATCTTCCCATGCCCCCGTAAGGCCCCTGTTCAGCATAGCAGGTGAGGCCGCCTGGGCGAGGTACTGGTCATACTACCCAGTTGTATCCCCCGACCCAGAGTCTGAAGAAGAAATCTAACACTTTCATCTGTTCCAACAAAACCACTCTGTGCAGCTCTCCTATTGTTAATTCACTCGTCAGCTGACAGACAGTGTGCGAGACTCATCTCAGACGGAAGGAGACAAGTCTCGTTAGCGAGAAACAAACTTTATTCATATACATGACGAGTTCTGTCTCGAAAGTGACTTCCGTCTCAATCCTCCTTCGAGACTTGTCTCCGAGTTACATTTCATTTTTATTCATATCACCCACTTATTTTCATTCTTCTTTCTTAATCCGTTTACCCTCCAGGGTTGGGTTTTCCCTCAGACTCAGCGAGGGATCCCACCTCTACCGCCTCATGGGTAGTGTCCTGGAGCATGAGACTTTTGAATCGGGGGATACAACCACGGAGGAGGACTAGTACCTCGCCCAGGCAGCCTCACCTGCTACGATGAACATGGGCCTTGTCAGAGGATGGGAAGATTCGAAGCGATAGAGAAGGAAGAGCGATAGAAGCAGCCGTTGCCTTAAGTTAGGTACCATCCCGGCATTTGACTAGAGTAAAAATGGGGAAATGACGGAAAACCACTTCGAGGATGGCCGAGGTGGGAATCGAAATCCCGTCTACTCAGTTGACTTCCCGAGGCTGAGTAGACCCCGTTCCAGCCCTCGCACCACTTTTCACTTTTCGTGTCAGCTAATCACATTAACCAATACACCACGGAGGTGGACAATTATTATTATATATATATTTTGCGAATGAGCCCATTAGGACTACGCAAAGTACTTAGAGACAGGCATTTGCCTTTCTTTGTGACCACACTTCCTTCATTCGTTTGCTGTGTGCTTCTTTTCTCTCTTGAGACCATGTTGTTCCGGTCTTCTTCTTTGGTTTTTCCTCTTGGTCAACTTGCCACTTATGAACTTTGGTTCTGAAGATAACCCGGCTTTGGATATCTTCAGTAATTCCTGCCAGTTTGAGATCTGTTTTAATTTCGCCAATCCATTTTATTGTGTCCGGACAATTATTATAATTATAGTTATTATTATTATTATTATTATTATCATCATCATCATCATCATCAAGGCAAATACCGTATTTTAGACCACCTGTTTTTTAGACAAGAAGTAATATAAACATCCTGTTAACTGCTTACAAAAATATTTTAAGTCCGTTAGCAAGGAGGATAACACATAATAGCACATTTATATACCCCCCCCCCCAAAAAAAAAAAAAGAAAAAAACGGGCAGTGCCGTATCTTCTGTTTGGGAAAGTTTTGGTTGTCTCATTTTCGGTACTGCTTATCCTACTCTTGCATTTCAAGTGAATGTAATGGGATTCAATTCACACACCTTGAGCACACGGCGTGAGCTCCAAATTCACCTTGCTACTCTGCCGGCGCTGTGCCGTACGGAACGAGGAATAAAAACGAACGGGGTGCTAAGTGCAAGGGGTGACCTCGTTCCATCGATCTGCATACATGCAGTACGCTGTCCAAAATGGGATTCTGAACCGAGCTGTGTGTGGAGGAAGAAATGTCAATACCGTTTCCCTCGGGAAGAAAGAGCTCTCCAGATTGGATACTTGACCTTTCTAGTCTCGATTCAATGGGAACTCTCTTCATTCGGGACAAGAACGATGTCGAACAACGTAGAAGTAACCTCTTCCATGTACGAGGGTATTCTTACGGAACAAATAACATACGGTGCAGGAGGTCAATTGGGTGTCGCTGATAAGTAATGAAGTACTGACTGCTTTAGTGCAGGTCAAGGGAGTAGTGGCAGAGGTCAAGTTTTGATGATGATGATGATGGACGCTTTTTATTTAAAGGGGCCTCGAATCTAGGTTATCGGGCCATAAAGATTAAGCGAAATGTAGTAATAATAATAATAATAATAATAATAATAATAATAATAATAATAATAATAATAATAATAATAATATCAAGAAAGGTGACAAAGCGGACGTAAACAACTATCGAGGCATATCACTCCTCTCGATAACATACAAGATTCTCGCGAAAACACTTCAAACGAGAGCTGAAGCACAGCTAAATCAGCAACTGGGAGAATACCAAGGAGGGTTTAAGAATGGGCGATCTTGTGTTGAGCAAATCATGAATCTAAAATCAATTCTATCGTACATGAAACTGAGAAGAAATTCGTGGTGACCTTCGCTGACTTCAAGAAGGCTTACGACTCGCTGGATCGAAGTACCCTGATACAGGTTCTAAAAGAATTGGGTTTGGATAATAAGACAAGAACAATCATTCAGAAAACCCTGTTGGACACGACCTCCAAAGTGAAATTCAGGGGAGAGATTTCCGAGTCCTTCGAAATACGGACAGGGGTAAGGCAGGGAGATGCGCTCTCTCCTCTGCTATTCAACTGTGCTCGAGAAAATTATTCGCGAGTGGCGTAAGGAATTGTGTACTGTAAGGAAAGTGTAAGAATGGGATCAGACTAGGTTTTAAGAACAAGGACAAGAAAATCGACTGTTTAGCCTTCGCAGTTGACCTTGCAATTCTCTCTAATTCTCTTGACACGGCTACACAACAAATCAGTCAACTACAGATGCAAGCAGCAAAGGCAGGGCTTCAGATCTCGTTTGAGGAAACACAGTCATAACGAACATCGAGTCAGCACCCAGAGAACTTAAGGTGAACGAAGGAAAAATAAAGAAGGCAGAGAAGTTCAAATACGTGGGGGAGTGGATAGAGCCCAACATTCGTGAAAAGGATGCTTCCCTGTCAGGGAACAACAAAATGGAAATGTCTTACCATCTAACCAAAGACACCTACAACAAACGATCAGTGTCCTTCAAGGCCAAACTCAGGCACTACTGTACCGCTATTCGACTGGAGGCGCTATATGCATCAGAATGCCTTGCAATGAAAAGGAAAGGCGTGGAAGAACACCTGGAAACTAAAGAGTGGAAGATTGTAAGAAAGATCTTGGGCCCGGTCAAAGAACAAGCAGAGTAAGAAGACGACACAACGTATGAACTGTATCTACACGTGGAGAAGATAACGGACACCATACGCAAAAGGAGAATCTCTTTCTATGGCCACTTGACATGAATGAGCTCTGGAAGATTGTCCAATCGAATCTGTGCCTATTTTGTGGGAAAGAAAACCAAAGGGATCTGGTTTATAGAGGTGGAAAAATACCTAAAAGAACTGGGGATCTCACATGAGGACACATGTGACTCTTTGAAGGAGAAACTTGAGGAAGTACAGGGTTTTCAGCCAAAACCCAAAATGAAAACCTGCAAGAAGTGGATCGAAGAAAGGAGCGATGCTCACCGAAAAAGAATGCGGGAACACTGGGCAAATGTGAAAGATAGTAGGAGAAAGCAGTTGAAATAGCATGGTTCATAGAAAACCGAAACGAGAATAATAATATTAATAATAATAAACTAAATTCGACTAAAGGAATCAAGTTAATAAGTTAAAGTACCAA
Source organism: Anabrus simplex (assembly GCF_040414725.1). NCBI lineage: Eukaryota > Metazoa > Arthropoda > Insecta > Orthoptera > Tettigoniidae > Anabrus > Anabrus simplex. Next base: position 651,373,109 of record NC_090265.1, on the reverse strand, counting down.
GCAGAAGTGATTCAACCATCAGGCTTAAATCGTGAAGCAAAGAAGGAGAGGATCTCAAAATTACAGAAGGCCTATTGACTCACATGGAACAGATACAACAAGAAATATATATATATATATATATATATATATATATCCAGGAACGTAAAATTAAGACATTACAACTCAGTTATCAAACCTGAAGCACTATATGGCTCGGAAACGTTGATGATCGGGGACAGCTCACTCATTAAAGACACAGAGAAACAGGAGAGGAAAATATTGAGGAAAATCTTTGATCCAGTCTGCTCAAAAGGAATATGGATGAAACGGAAGACTCGGGAGCTTTATCTGCATTCTGAAAAGATCATCGTCACCACCAGGAAAAGGCGATTAAAGTTCTATGGCCACATTCTCAGAATGAACAATGACAGGCTCACCAAAAGGATTCTCAACCTTGCTCTCTCAATGAAGGTCAAGAACAACTGGCTTAGCGAAATAGAAAAGGACCTTCAGGAAATTGGCATCCCACAGGAAATTTTTCCAGATCGACTACAGTTCAAAAAATCAGTCAACAACCATCATGTTTTCGAAAAAATGAATACCGGGATCAATAAATCATGGACTGGAGAACTGAGAAAAGTGTTCACTGCCCAGATGAAGAGATCTTGGGAGAAGAAAAAATCAACATCAGATAAATACCTTCTATCGTGCTCCACAGATGGGAATAATGCTGTAAAAAAAGACACCATGAAACCGTAGTATGGCCTTCGTTATTGTATGCCTCAGAATATTTGTTTATGATAAAAAAGTGACAAACTCAGGAATTTGGAACTGAAAGGAACGAAAGATCCTGAGAAAAAAAAATCATGGGCCCCATTAAAGAGGGAGGTGAATACAGAATCAGACAAAACTACGAGCTTTACCAAAATTTAGAAAGCATAACATCAGCCATGAGAAAGAGGAGACTTATCTTCTGCGGTCTCATAGTCAGAATGGACACAAGAAACTGACCTCAAGAATCTCCAACACCATTTCTAGAGGGAAGGCGACAAACGATAAATGTACGAAACTGGTTCGAAAACACCTAGAAATTTTAAGAATTGATCCCAAGGGTATATTCAACAGGGATAATATAGAATGGTGATCGGAACATCCGACAGTCTCCAGTCACTAACAGGTAAAACATTGAAGTGGACTCAAGGAAGGCAAGCAACCCACAGTGCAAAGATGAAAGAGTATTTTGCCAAGAAGAAAGATCACCAGAGTTAGGAACCACGTGATCCAAGAGCCCTCAACTAAATAATAATACTAATAATACTAATAATAAAATATAATTAAAAATAAATTTACCCACTGACTAGAATGTCAAAGATGATGATGATGAAGAAAATGATTATGAATTCAAAATAATCAGTGGATCTAATTCGCAATGTCTTGTTTTCTTATAAAATTATTTAAAAATAGATCAAAATACAGTAAAATGGAATAAGGCATTGCCTTTGATATGAAATCATATATTTCATTCAAATTAAAGGTTAAAAACCACACATTAAAAATACACAATGAAATGGCGTATGGCTTTTAGTGCCGGGAGTGTCCGAGGACATGTTCTGCTCGCCAGATGCAGGTCTTTGACTCCCGTCGGCGACCTGCGCTTCGTGATGAGGATGAAATGATCATGAAGACGATACTTACACCCAGCCCCCGTGCCAGTGGAACTAACCAAAGATGGTTAAAATTATCAGCCCTGCAGGGAATAGAACCCGGAACCCCTGTGACCAAAAGCCAGCACGATAAACATTTAGCCATGGAGCCGGACTAAAAATACAAAAAATACAAAAAATTACTAATAGGCAACTTGAGCTCAGAAGGCCAGCGCTCTACCGATTGAGGTACTCAATTTCACTCACTATACTACCATACTGGGAGGATTGCCATTTGTGTATTCAGTACAGAACTTCAGGTCCTTGCGCGCTCTAAGTAACTGCACTCCAGTGACTTAAGTTTTCTTGGAGATATTTAGCAGTGAGAATAACGGCGCAAGTCAGTCGCTCAAGTATTTGAACTTCTACTTTAAGAGTGGTCTTGAAATCCTGAATCAGCCAGAAAGCATCTCTTTAGTACCGTATGTTCCATGACAGAGGTGGTCACGATGGCCGTTTCGTCCCGCGGGCGCTCAGCACTGTAAGCGGGCAGGCAGGAGATGATGAACCGATGGGGACAGAAAAGGAAAATAACAGATAGTAGAGGTTAAGTCCACGGCCGCTTGTTTCCCAGTCCTAGTCCTTTCCTATCACATCGTCGCCATGAGAACTATCTCTGTCGGTGCGAAGTATTGCAAGTAGCAAAAAAAAAAAAAAAAAAAAAAAAAAAACAATTACAGTGATAAAGTTCCTCATAGCTTCCACACTTAAAATGCAGAAAAATAGTTCTTTGAAGCCAAATTATGGATTCAAAAAAAACTTTATTAATCATAGTGATTGAAATGTTTGTCATTGCCTGCCTGAAGAATACCTTTGTGTGTTACGTTTTCATTTACATATAACTGTACATAGTGGCCTGGGTAGTAGCACAGTTAGTACGGAAAGAGTTGAGTGATCGAATCTCGGCACAATCGTTCGGCGTAAGAATGTTTAAAAGATTCACTAGAACACCGAACAATTTTTCCATGAGCAGAATTCAGGCACTAAGGCCGGTATTTGCTGAAGATATGTTAAATATATTTATTGGCAAAACAATTAAGCATGTACAATGTAAGTCCCAACGACTTAATGACACACGTACATTTTATCAATGGATATATAAATTATTATATCTGCAATAATGTGCAAGGGGGTAATAGCCGAATGGCATAGTGACTGACTTTTAATCATGGCACCCGTAGTTCGAAATCTGGCCAATGCATATGGGATTCTTGAAATGAAAAGTCGCGTCCCTGATGTTCGGATTCCTCGTAGAACGGGAGGTCCTGTGGCTATTATCACAATGTCAATTGCACTGATCGGTGCTTTTGCGATGCTACAACGAGGCATATACGGAGTCTCATATAGTCAACACAGTGAGGAAGGTCACTGAATATGCCTTCTTGACAAACAAGACAGCATTATTAGCATATACTGGACTTCGATTGAGGGGACATTGTAGGTTTCCACAACAACAGTTAGTGATATCGTGCAAGTACCAGGCAGATACCGGGTGGGCAAAATAAAAGTGGTCCGGACAATAATTTTAAGACTGTCGGGGAACTGACCCCTGTTAATGAACATGATAACTGCCCGTCACAGGAAATGCTGGGAACCGTGATTTCGATGCACCAATCAGTTGCTGTCACACGCCTGCGCGTGCGCATTTCCCGAGTACGTCGCTGTGTCATTACGCGTGAGTGAGTGAGACGAGCAGACGTGTTTAGTGACCAGTTGAATGAAGCACAAAACGGTGCTCACGATAAAACAGCGCGTGTTCATTGTACAGTGCGGAACTATTTGCGTTTTGGTAAAACCTTCAGCAACGTCTGCACTGAAAAACTTAGTGGCAAAATGGCGTGAAACAGGCTCTGGAGAGAATCCAAAACCCCAGCTATCCGCAAAGAGTTCGAAAGCATTGCTCGAGTGAAGAAAAGCCTGTATGGATATTTTCAGCAAGACGGACCAACAGCACACACCACTTTGGCAACCTTGTCACGAGCGGATGAGGTGTTCGGTGAGGAGAGCACAATCAGCAGAGGCAGTGCAATCAACTGGGCGCCTCGATCACTTGATCTCTTTACCTGTGAGGCAAATTGAAGGGTTAGGAGTACTCCAAATGGAAGAGCTACAGCAGAACATAGAAAACGATATTGCTTCTACACCTCAGGCAGAACTGCTACGTGTCTCTCACAGTTTGATAAATCGAGCACAGCGCTGCATCGACGTCAACGGTGGCCGTTTCCAGCATCTTCTGTGATGTTCATTACCGAGAGTCGATCTCGCGTCAGTCCTATAGCAAATATTTTCCGAGCCAGTCTATTTTGCCCACCCTGTAAAACGTTCGCATGTCGAAATGGTTCGATGTTGGAGCCAATAGGTACAAGAAGGTTCTGATCAACCAAGACAGAACAGAAAAGGAGAAACGAAACAAGAAGCATTACACAACTTCATGACATCTGCATTCGCCATCCGGACATAGTTACTGGACATCCCTTGTCAACCTGCACAATGTCTCAACGACTTGCATAAATCGCACTGCGAATTCAACATCCCAAGCGTAACAATCCCCTCACATTCCAATTGGAAAGCCATCTGGACACATTCTAAGTCAACGAATTTCATGATGAATTTCCCATGAGAAACAATGTAATTTGCCTTTTATGTCCAGCATTAGTTTCCACAAAGGCAAGGTAATTTACAAAGGCTTTATTTCACCAACCATGAAGGATACAGTAACATTTTGTATACAAACATTTTTTTTTTTTTTTTTGCTAGTTACTTTACGTCGCACCGACACAGATAGGTCTTATGGCGACGATGGGACAGCGAAGGGCTGGGAATGGGAAGGAAGCGGCCGTGGCCTTAATTAAGGTACAGCCCCACTATTTGCCTGGTGTGAAAATGGGAAAACACGGAAAACCATCTTCAGGACTGCCGACAGTGGGGTTCGAACCTACTATCTCCCGAATACTGGATACTGGCCGCACTTAAGCGACTGCAGCTATCGAGCTCGGTCCAAACATTTCTTCACGCTACTGAAAGGGGGCCGATGACCTAGATGTTAGGCCCCTTTAAACAACAATCATCATCATCATCATCATCATCATCATCATCATCATAAATCAGGCAGCAGAAAATAGCTCTTAACTCACATAAACCCAGATTTTAATGAAATAATTGCAAATTCAATTTACACGTATTTAAAAGCAAAATCTTGTAATTTATTATTTGTTTGCTTCTAGTGCACCACAATATGAATCTTTGGGGCATAGTTTACTTTTATTTCTTTTCTATAGACATTTTTTGTACATCTTCATAGATATTTAACTCTGATTATAATTCTTCTTTTCTTTTTGTACCATATCCTCACTGGATGTCGGCTGTCATCAGGGCGATTTGCTTCTTGTTCTCAGCAACGTAGAAAAGAGTGGGGATACTGAGCCCATACCATTCTCGTATATTCCGTAGCCAATATGTTCTCCTTCTTCCCCTTTTTATCCTTCCTTCAATTTTACCTTGTAAGAAAATCATTCCGCATGATATGGCCAAAATACTCAAGTTTCTTCTTTTTGATGTTTTGCACGACCTCTAGATCTTTGTTCAGGCGTTGGAGTACTTCAGTGTTACGTAATCTGTCAACCCATGATATTCTAAGCAGGCGTCGGTAGCACCACATCTCAAATGTTCGAAGTTTATTGGTGGTATTCTCTGTTAGGGTCCAAGTCTCTGCTTCTGACACGATATAAATAAATAAATGTACACTCAACCACACAATAATTGGCCGGCAAAGAAATATTTAATTTTTATACATTCTCAAAACGCGAGGATGTTCGTAAAGTGTGGATAGTCGGTGGCCGAAGAGATGATACCTGCATATGATGTTCATCTTTGTATCTCAAAGAAGATCATTTTCTGCGACAGCCAGCTTTTGTGCGGTTGAGTGTACATATAAGCCATAATCACTATTTGTCTGAGAATCAGCAAACGCCATTTCACTCAGGTATCTCCATCCACCGGCTCGTTCCGAACTACGTAGTATTTTCTGGCTTTTTGGGTTGCTATCTTGTGCTTCGAGATTTGCCCATATAGGCCTAGAGGGTGGTCGGAATCAACGCGAACCGGGTATCTGAGCGTAAGAAAAAATTACATCGATATCTCGTGCCATTGTCATTTTATCAGCCGCTTAAGTTCGCCAATCAGATCGCTTCGCGATGGGCTTTGCAAGGCGGTGTTGCTATATCTACACGTGGCTTATGGTCGGCTTGAGAGTGCCAACAAAAAATACACTTCTCCAGGGGAGGGACTTGTTAAAGCTCCTCCCTGCTGATAGGTGGGACGCTACGGCGGCATTGGCTGAAACTCACGGTGTGTTAGGCCGCGTGCACACCGAGCGCGCTTCTCATAGTGTGTCGCGTGTAGCGTGAAGTGCTTTGCAGAGCGCAAGGCGTGCTTGCTGTTCACACCGAAAACTCTACGCCGTGCTCTCAGCTTAGTTTGGCGCGAGCCGTTTTGGGGTGGTCACAAACTAATCCCGTTATCCAAGTACACTAGAAACAGTTTACTGATGGATAACAGTTACCTAAAATTAAAAATTAGAAAGAATAATCGAAAGTGGATTCATGAATTTAATGAAGAACGAATTACTTCGGAGAATTCCATCGTTTGTACAGAGATGCAAGACTTTATCGCGATAAATTTTATGATTACTTAAGAATGACAAAAAATACCTTTGACCTTCCAAACCCTACAACTGAAATGTGGCTACAAGTAGCAGAGAAGTATTGGGAGAAATTCAATTTTCCCAATTGTCCAGGAGCACCGTGCAGCAAACACGTGGAAATTAAATTTCCGGCTAAATCACGCTCTTTATATAATAATTATAAATAGTATTTTACAATACTGTTACAATTAGCATACACAATTTATCACCGTAACAAAAGTGAAGTAAATGTGTGACAAATATTATATTTACTTCCAAGCCCACTCCTAGCCTGCAGAGTGATATTCTTCATGTTACTACCCTCCATTTGCAAAATTATAGATTCTATGCACTTTGTCACAAAGTGTCCGGCTACATGGCTAAATGGTTACCGTACTGACCTTTGGTCACAGGAGTCCCGGGTTCGATTCCCAGCAGAGTCTGGAATTGTAATCATAATTAGTAAATTTCATTGGCACGGGGGCTGGGTGTATGTGTGTATTCATAATCATTTAATCCCCATCACGATGCAGGTCACCTACGGGCGTCAATTCAAAAGACCTGCACCTGGCAAGCCGAACTTCTCCTCGGACACTTCCGACACTAAAATCCATACGCAATTTCATCCTGTCACAATGTTAAGCCCAGTAAAGTGTGACAGTAGAAGTAATATTACTGTATATGTTTACTGTAGGAATGCGATAAAACTGTTGTAGATACGTAAGTCCACTTATTTTGCAAAACAGTTACATTTTTATAGTTTTCGTGTCTTGGGTTCCATATTTCTTCTCTTTAAAACACTGCATGAATAATTTCTTCTTCCATAGCTTCAGAACAAGCTAGGTAACGCTAAGCCATTAACAAACACTGCGCGTTGTCTGGCGCTTCGCTTAGCTGTAAGGTAGGCGTTCAGCGCAGAGCGCGGACGCTGTGAAACCTGGCTTAGGAACAAAGCACTGGTTATGCTTAGCGTGACGCTTAGCGTTGAGCAACACGCGACACACTATGCGAAGCGCGCTCGGTGTGCACGCGGCCTTAGTGTTTGATGCTCATTCTCAGCATGGCTCTCAAGGCCGACCAAGCGATTTAGCAACACCCCCTCGTACAGCCCATTTGAATTCGCCCGCGAAGCGACCTGATTGGCTAACTTCAGCAGCTGATAATAAAATAACAACGGCGCGAGATATCGATGTAATTTTTTCGAATTAAATAATAATGCAAATAATTCAAATCCTACGAGGTAAAGAAAAGGTCTGTAAAACAATAAAATAGGCACTGTTGGAGAGCGATAGGTCACAGGCAGCTATGGTAGTTGCATAACGTCGCACCGACACAGAAACGTTTTATGGCGACGATAGAACAGGAAAGGAAAGGAAGGAAGCGGCCGAGACCTTAATTAAGGTACAACCCCAGCATTTGCCTGGTGTGAAAATGGAAAACCACGGAAAACTATCTTCAGGGCTGCCGACAGTGGGGTTCGAACTAGTGATGAGCGATACCGTGATTTGTGAGTCACAGCGTGATTTGATATCGTGATTTTCTGATATCAGTGATTTTTAGTCGTGACGTGATCACAATCACCGCATCATCCGTGCTGCTTGTTATTTGTAGCTTGTGATCAAGAGAATGCCTTGTTATTGTGACTAGGCTATCTCTGTGTAAACATTTATAAGAAAATCCACCTAAGGTTTTGCATTTAATAAACAGCCTACATCTTGGTTGCATTACAGACACGGTCGTTGCCAATTTACTTCTAGGCGTACAAACATAATCATTTTATTATTTACATTCGTTTTCTGTAGACATGCCGAAGTTCAACCAATATGTCAAGGAAAAAATAGGATCAACATTGGTAACAGTCGTGTTTTATACTGTAACCGATTATTTGGTATGTGCTAGGAAATGAAATTCTACACATTTATCTGGCACAAGTGAAAAATATGATGAATGACTATTCCCAGCCACCTAATGTAAGGTTAACGATACCAGTGCACCTTTCCCTATATACCAGTACCGGCAGTAATTTAGAAAAATGTATAGTATGGAAAGGCGCTGACCCAGATGCGTGAGGGCAATTGGGAAGCTACAATGAGGAGCGGTCTCAGAGGCGCGGCAATACACTTACGGGATGTGACGTTTTGACCACACGGCTATCTAATATCTGCAAGCCTAGAGCTGCGCAGCAGCTGTAAATGAAAGCCAAGACCTTTCGAGGCGTGGAGTGTTCTTGTTCTTAATTAACTTTAGAGTAATAGTGGTTTAAATGAAATAATTCAAAATTACAAATTTTATTCATTAGCTATTCCTTATCTTAGTCTGTAATTTTCATCACATTATTGTGTTTTAGATTTCACAAGAGCATGCTGATTGTGCTAGTCACAAAGCAAAATCAACCATGAAAAGTAACATTGGACAGACTCTGCTCACACAAAGTATACCTCCCACAATCCACAGTAGTTTCTATGCTCATATGTTTAGAGCCCTAGTTGCTGAAAATATCCCCTGGAATTCTGTGCATAGTCATGTTTTCAGAGATTTGTTTACAGAAATACACCAACAACACATACTTTCAACATCTACATTAAAGAAAAACTACTTAGATATAGGAGGTAATTTTGCCAGTCACAGAGGATATTTGGGAGTCCTTACACAGGGTTGTATGTGGACAAAACCAGCAACTCTGTGGGCAGGTACATTGCTAATCTTATAGTAGGAAAACTGGAACCCAATTGGCATTTACTGCTCTCCTTTGTTCTAAGCAGCTTCAGAAAATAGAGCAAAGCATTGTGTACATCAACAAGGGGTTCCAGTTGTTGTATCCTGGGAGTGTTGTTGATTATAAAGACCTTCTCCTTGTCTCCAATGCTGCTTCCTACATGATTGCTACTCTACCTCTCGTTAAAACTTTCTACCCTTCTTTAATGTTCATGTTACTTGCATGGCCCATGCCTTGCACAGACTCACAGAAATAGTTAGGGCCAAGTTGCCTGCAGTAAATAATCTGATTTCAACAACAAAGAGAGTGTTCTGTAAGCTTCCATCAAGAATAGCCATCTTCTGAGAGAAATTCCCCTCTATTCTATTCCACCACAGCCAATCATCAGCCGTTGGGGTTCCTCAATGGAAGCTGCCCTGTATTATATCGAACATCTGTGATAGACAATATGCCTTTAACAGACAACTCTGCATGTGTGTCGTATGCGCAAAGATCTGCTAAAGGATTATTCCAGTGTTCAGAGAGACATTGCATATATTCAGGCAAATTTTTCATTTCTTCCAGTCAATCATTACAAAAATAGGAAAAAAAGTAGAGTCTCAAACAGATATATTTTGTAATTGAGGAAGCTGAGAATATTATACAAACTAGTAGGGGTAAAGTAAGGGATAAAATAAAAGACAGGTAGGCTAGTGTATTGCAGAAGAATCTAGGTAATTCAGTGCAGGAAAGGGTACATCAGGTAATGGATAGGGAAAAGTAGACCTACCTAGTGAAATTGAACTGAAAAATGTAGGTAAATTTTGCTATGCCCCTCCAACATCTGTGAGTGTAGAGCACATTTTGTCTGCTTTTAAAATTGTTTTAACAGACAAAAGACGCAGCCTGACTGTGGAAAATTTGGAGAAGATTATTGTTATGTGCTGTAAAGCAAACTACGACTGAAAAGTGCAGTAGGAATGTTCCTCACAAATAAATATGCATACCAGTACTACGCATTTAATTTAATTTTAGTACAGTACTGACGAAAATTTTTTGTTTCCTAATCCATAGCTGTTTGTAATAAACGCCTGTTTAATTATGCCTTCATAATTTGAACGCGCGCTTAAAAATAATACCACACTGCGAGTCACTGACAATTTCCTGAAACTGATATTGCAAGCGATGCCGAGGATTATAAATGTTTCAGTCGTTAATATATTCGGGAGAAATGTGCTCAATTCCTACAAATACATTATATACTGAACGATATGTTGACGTCCTTAAAAAATGAAATCAACAAATGTCCATACTATGGTAATCATGGCGATGCTGCTTCCTTGAACGCATCGCTTCGCGTGGATACCGTTGCGGCAGCACATGTCGTGATATCACGACTGATCACAACATCGATCACAGTCACAGTTTAGGTAGCAACATTCTAGTTCGGTATATGGAGTTAAGAGGGCGTACGGTGATCACTTGAAGTGAAATCTTGAAATCATGGCTGATCACAGTGATAGCGTAGAAAGTAACAGTCGTTACTCGTGATTTATTGATATCAGTGAAAAAATCACAGTTCGTGAAATATCGCCCATCACTAGTTCGAACACCCTATCTCCCGGATACTGGATACTGACCGCAGTTAAGCGACTGAAGTTATCGAGTTCGGTAGTTAATTTTTATGTCAGTTCATAGCGTTGAAGGAGCCTCTGTGGTTCAGGCGGCAGCGCGCCGGCCTCTCATCGCTGGGTTCCGTGTTTCAAATACCGGTCACTCCATGTGAGATTTGTGCTGGACAAAGCGGAGGCGGGACAGTTTTTACTCCGGGTACTCCGATTTTCCATGTCATCCTTCATTCCAGTAACACTCTCCAGTGTCATTTCATCTGTCAGTCGTTAATCATTGACCCAGAGGAATGCGACAGGCTTCGGCAGCCGGTACAATTCCTATCCTCGCCGCTAGATTTCCATTTCTGACCCGGTAGAATTACTGGAAGGAGACTGTGAATTTTCATTTTCATTTGGTAGCACTGAAATGCCGCGAGTTACTAGTTTATTTTTATATCATTTGGCAACGTTCATATTTCTTTCTGTGATTTTCATTACCTTGTGGCAGGTAAATCGTATTCTGAAATGGAGCAATTAGCAGGCCTGCTTCTCGCTTTGTTCTTTTGGTTGAAAGGGAAGGATTTATTGCTGAAAATGGGGTAATTCATTAATAAAAATTCGCTGTGGAGACTGTATTTATTGACGCGCTGTGTGCTGGGTCTCGGGCGAGATTGTATGTTGTCTTTTCTCCTGGCTTTCTTATGTACAGTAATATACAGTATGGGAAAGCGTAGCTAAGAACATAGTATACCACTATCTTCCAACTGGTCCAGGTTAAATCCATATCCTATAACACCGACTAGTAATTTAACTGTCCACCTCTGTGGTATAGCTGGTTAGCGTGATTAGCTTCCACCCCCGGAGCCCCGGGTTCGATTCCCGGCTCTGGCATGAAATTTGAAAAGTCGTACGACAACTGGAACGGGATCCACTCAGTCTCGAGAGGTCACCTGATTAGGGGGGAGGAGGGTTCGATTCCTACCTCAGCCATCCTCGAAGTGGTTTTCCGTGGTTTCCTAGTTCTTCTCCACGCAAATACTCGGATGGTACCAATTTAAGGCCACGGTCGCTTCATTGGGTCTTCCTTGCCTATCCCTTCCAATCTGCCAATCCCGCATAGGGCCCCTGTTCAGCATAGCAGGTGAGGCCGCCTGGGCGTCCTCCCCAGTTGTATCCCCGACCAAAAGTCTCATGCTGAAGGACACTGGCTTTGAGGCGGTAGAAGTGGGATCCCGCGCTGAGTCCGACCCTGGAGGGTAAGCGGACGAAGCAATATAATTGCGTACGGCTAATGCTAACCTGGAGCAGCCCTTCTAAGACAAACCCTCCGATCAGGGTGGCGACATATAGCGTTTATAGTTCCAGATCGCCAGAAACTGCGAAGTGTATTACTTTATTGGCAATTAAGCATAAACCTACTGCAGCCGAAACAAACCAACAAACAAAGAAAAACGCAAACTGAAAGAAATGCTATATGGAGCAACGAACAGAAATACTATCAGCTAGAAAAAAATATAAAACGGCCTGGCCGAGGCGCTAAAGGCGTGCTCGGTTCATCTGGCAAGACATGGGTTCAGTTCCCCGCCAGGAAGCTGAAAATTTAAGAAATGTGATTATCACATGGCCCTCAGGTTCACTCTGCCTACACAAGAAATGAGTACCAGGTGTATTCCTGGGGGCGAAGGCGAGCGGGAGTAGAGTTAACCTCTCTACTCCATCAAGTGCCGAGGTTACGGATAGTGGAAGCCTTTACCTTCCACCCCTCGAAGGGTCTTCATGGCCAGTACGGAGAAGACTGTTTTTACTTTTGAGAAAATTATAAAAAATATAAGAGAAAGCAATCCAAACCGAACAAGTATTAAAACAGAACAAGATACTCAAAGTAAAAATTCTTCTCGTGCTGCTTCTTCTCCTTCAAGTGCCATATCCCAAGTCCCGGACGTTGGAGGTCACCCTGGAGAAAGCACCCCTTTCTTTAGCTAACTTGAAGAATTACTCAGTGTTGTTGATGCAAGTCCAGTCTTTTGGAGCCATGATATCGGTGGTCTACCAGCTCCTCGCCTGCCTTTCATCTTTCCTTGTAATATAAGATGCAGAAGGCTGTACTTTCTACCCCGTAGAACAGGGCCTAAATGAGCTGTTTTCCTGGCTTTGATGACGTTTGCCAGCTATCGCTCACTAACACTTCATTATTGGTTACAAAATATGTTCAAGATATTCTGAGGATTCTCCTATGTAACCACATTTCAAAGGCCTCTAAAATTTTCATGGAGAAAGCTTTGACATTCCAGATCTCTATTCCATAAAGCAGTGTTATTATCGACCATAATCACTGGGCTCTGTACAGGACCTTACTTTTGAGTCAAATTTTTGCATTGAGTATATGCATGGTTACGAGACCTATTTACTTCCCCATACAGACATGATACTTAAGAAATGAGTACTTTTCCGTATATTACTGTCAACATAAATTTAACTGTCATATACAGGACGGTACGTGTTATTGTGGTGGAGGAAAATGTGTATGGTTTATGAATTGCAGGGGGTGTTGGGGACAGCATAAATATATAGCCTTCTGGCCATTCGGCCGAGAAGCCGGACACAGCCTAGTGATTCCTGAAAGAACAAGGCCCCCAAGTACTTGGCTGTGAAATCCAGACCTACAGCTTGTGGACTGTTGGCAAGCGGTAAGTTGTTACCGTAGGAGTTTCATTTAAAAAAAATACATTTAAAACGTGCAAAGAACGGGCAAATCTACCATTTACGATACAATTAAATGGCAATGTAAGTTTGTTGTTTATTTTTTATTTTATATTGCAGTAACGGGAGGTACATCTCAACCCGTGCATTTAAATGAAGCGCCTTGAAGAACGCTAACACAAAGTTTGCAACAACTACTTCAAGAATTTCAGACTTTTTTCCATGGATGTCTCCATTAAAAATCTGATACCATGCACTCTGGTGTAAAGTGGAACTACTATAAATTTAAAGAAATTTTGTATTTATAGGTTTTTTAAACTGAAGCAATTATTCTTTGTTGTTGATATTTCAAAGTTTGCAACACTCGTAACTCATCCCGCCAGCTTTGGAGTCAGGCCAATCAAAACTTTTGTGTATTTAATTTTCAGCCAATCACATGCTTCTTGTACCTATTTTATCTACAATAAAGAGAGGGGGTTGTCCGGTTTTAGCCCAGAACCCTCTCGAACCTTCCTCTCGGGTATAAAAGCTGACGCTTTTTCCAGATAACTTGTCTTACTGATGGTCCTGTTACTGAGTGTGTGTGTTAAGAGAGGAGGCGAGGCCCTCATCCGTCGGCAAGCAGAACATCAGCTAAAGAAATGGCCACCATATTTCTAACTCTGTAGGTATCTCTGCGAGCTAATTCAAGGAGAAGGTTTCCAATCTTTAATAATGTAACTGTAAAGTTTCAAAAATGTAAAATTTTCTTACTTCTCATGTAAACGTTCATCTGGTCATAACACTTAACTAAAACCGGGGATAGAGAGTGCGTTACCCTCTTCAATTCCCCTTCAATTTAATTTTGAGGTGACTACGATTTTGAAACTGTTTTCACTATTTTAAATTGTAACCTAACTTGTCCATCTAGTCACCTCAGTAGAATGGGATTAGCCCCTGTAACTTCGGGCCAGGAGCCCAAATAGGGTTTTATCTTGTGTGTAAATTTCAAGGAGTGCAAATGTCTGCCTCCGCAGCATTTTGATTTTTGGGCCAGTAATTGAACCTGTTATTTTCCACGAAGGCCCGGTAGAATGGGTACTCGATACCCCTGTGTCTTGTAAGTTATAGGTTGTGCCTAGAGGAGCCTGAATGTGTAAATTTTATTGAGCAAATCCGAAATGTAAAAGTTAAAGGTTGCCTTGAGTAGGCTGTAAGGGTTTGGGAACGCAGTCTCCCAGGTAGAATTATAGAGCATGGAGGGTCTTTCTCCTTGCTTTATGTCGCATCGACACAGATAGGTCTTATGGCGACGATGGGACAGGGAAGGGCTAGGAGTGAGAAGGAAGCGGCCGTGGCCTTAATTAAGGTACAGCCCCAGCATTTTCCTGGTGTGAAAATGGGAAACCACGGAAAACCATTTTCAGGGCTGCGACAGTGGGGTTCGAACCTACTATCTCCCGAATACTGGATACTGGCCGCACTTAAGCGACTGCAGCTATCGAGCTCGGTAGGCTCTCTCTTGTAATTTGTGTAAATATTGAATGGTGCTTTTGGAAGGCCGTATCTTGTAACGTTTGGAGCAAAGAATGCTCGTGAAAATTGTGTGTCATTTAAATATCCTGTAAAAGAAACTGAGAGACTCGGCTCCTTGATTATATAACGAAACGCAACAGTAGTGATGTAGGGGCTTGTGTAAATTGGGAGCTGGAAGCTCGAATTTTATAACTAACCTTACTGAATTTTTCTGTTTTTCCTACTTTGTACCAAACTAGCTCTGTACCTGATAACTTGTTCTTTCACCACGTGAATAGTTTTGTTAAAATTTAATATCTGAAAAGAAATATAACTTTTATTTTTAAAACTGTAAATTAATCTTTGACTATCGTAGGTAGACCCATTCAAGCCAGCACTTTATTTCACCTCTCTTTCCCTGCAAACACGGTAACAATTATTATTATTATTTTATTTTTTTGCTAGTAGTTTAACGTCGCACTAGAACGTCGAAGGTTTTCGGGGACGGAAGGTTGGGAAGGAAGCGTTCATGGCCTTAATTATGGTACAGCATTTGCTGAATGTGAAAATGGGAGACATTGCACAACCCCCTTCAGGGCTGCGGACGGTAGGATTCGAACCTACCACCTTCCGAAAACAAAGTCACAGCTACACGACCCTAACCACACGGCCAACTCGCTCGGTTATAACAGGTTTTACGGAATAAACGCGTCATGAACAATCCAACTTGTATGTAAAATAGCTAAACATAGATCTATTGTTTGTAGGCCTATGGCACAGTATAGTTTCCAGAGACGGCGAGGTGCCAGAAACGGTGCCGTAGGAGTTCTATTACGAATCGGTAAATTTCTCAACGGGAGGCTGGCGCATTAGAGTACCTTCAAATACCACCTGACTGATCTGGTATCGAACCCGTTAACTTGGAATCACCCGAATAACTCAGACCAGCATGGGTTGATATTGTGAATTTCTTTTTTAAGTTTCTTTTTGCTACTTGCTTTTCATCGCACCGACACAAATAGGTCTTATAGCGACGATGGGATAGGAGACGGCTTGAACTGGGAAGGAGGCGGCCAAGGCCTTACTTCAGGTACAGCCCCACTGCCTCATGTCAAAATGGGATACCACGGCAAATTATCTTCAGGGCTGCCGACAGTGGGGTTCGAATGCAAGCTCACAGCAGCGCCTCCTCTTTTAAACTTTAGTATGAGTTATGATAGGGACATGGGGTACTGCAGTTAACACCCTCCCCCAGTGCTTACAACATGTATGCCAACCTGACAAGTGTGTGGACAGTATTTTACTGGTGCGTGTATTTGTATTTTACTCGATGGAGTGCAGGGAAGAATCAGGTCGTGGCGGGAGACATGCTCGGTACTACCTGTTATCTTAGCATTGATACTTTCACGGCCCATACTTGTAGGCATGATATAGGCTTCTGGGCGTTTGCCATGTCAAGAAAACACGGTGAAACTCTTCGCGTTTCGCAGAGAACTTCGCTCCGCACCTTCAGAACAAAATCTCGACTGTTCACAAGGAAGACTTCGAGACGAGATTTGTCGAATCTATGTGCATGTCTATCTGTTACCTTGTTACTCACCAGGAACTGAAGGTAGACCACATCTAGAATTATGTTCTTAGTATTATATTAGTGGCAGTGTCTGGAATCAAAAGCGAAAATACTTTGCTGGAAGCTGCGAATTTAATTCCCAGGCGGCAGACAAACAAAACTCTTCTAAACTTAATGCATTGCAGTAACGATGGAGCAAGTCTTGTAATATTTTGATATAAATATGATGCAGGATTTGCACTGTACTGCTTGTTTACTCAGCATTCTTCTTACACGTCACTGGTTCATACCAAGACTCCATATTCTCCAAATGAAGCTTTCATTCTTTACGAATGCATTCCTATTTTAAGAATACGTGAAACTTGTTCCAAACCAAGGAGCGCGCGTCTAGTGAAGCACATGTATTCGCCAGGTGGAGGAAAGAGAATACAATGCATACACACACTCAGGATCGGAAAGAGAATTACAAAAAAACCGTCTGATAGGAAATAAAAATAGATCGTGAATATAATAAGAACATTTCTTGTTTCAAGCTGAACGGCGTATCTCGGATAATAATGATTCCTTACGGCTTGTTGCGTTCATTCCAATCGCAGTTGTTGTTGTTGTGACCAAGTTCTTGGTTAAACATCCCGTATACAGTCTGGTTTTCAACTTCAGCTAAAAACATCTGTTGTGTTTCTGGATCCCTGGTGGTGGTGGTGGTGACTGTTGTTTTAAGAGGAAATACAACTAGGTAACCATCCTTTCTGAAGAAATTATGTGGAAACAAACATGAAAAGTAAAATTAAAACTATTTATTAAATGGGCAATTTTGAAAACGAATTAAATAATAAAAGGAAGATTTTATTAAATGGGAAAGGACACTGAAAACTAGAGGGCCTTGAATAAGCACTTTCACACATACAGCGAATGACGAAATCAGCAGTATTCCCGTCGTCGGCTAGTATCAGTTCGAGTGTTCCCAGCAGACCGAGGTTCCGTGTTAGGCCAGAGAGGCTGCGCAATCTGTGAGGATGGGGTCCACGGTGAATTCGGTACCATAAGAACGCACTGGTGGGGGAGGGTCTTCGCACTTGAGGAGGTAAGAGTGCGTTGACGTTCCATGACCTATCCTCCACCAGGACTAGTTCAGTTAATTTTTGAGTGACGTGTAGGCGGAAAGAAGCGTAGGGATAGACAGATTAAAGCAGACGTAGGATGTGGCAGTTACGTAGAATTGAAAAGGTTAGTACAGAATAGGGTGGCATGGAGGGCTCCATCAAACCATTCTATGGACTGATGACCCAAACAACAATATTTTTATAATGAAACTCATGTGGTTCGTTGTCAAAGACTCACAGGCTGAATGAACCCCTGTTACTGGGGACGGTAGAATACATACACAGTATCCTTTTCCTGTCGTAAGAGATTTCTATTCAAAGTGCTTTACGTCGTACCGACATAGATAGGTCTTACGGCGACGATCGGATAGGAAATAGCTAGAAGTGGGTAGGAAGTGGCCCAGACCTTAATGAAGGTAAAGCCCCAGCATTTGCCTGGTGTGAAAATTAGAAACCACGGAGAACTATCTTCAGGACTGCCGACAGTAGGATTCGAACTCACTATCTCCCGAATGCAAACAGCTGCGCAGCCCTAACCAAACGGCCGACTCGTTCGGTATAAAAGCTGATTAAGAGAGGACCCAGGGGCTGGCGTGAAATTGCGTTAGTAATAATAATAATGCTATTTGCTTTACGCCCCACTAACTACTTTTACGGTTTTCGGAGACGCCGAGGTGCCGGAATTTAGTCCCGCAGGAGTTCTTTTTACGTGCCAGTAAATCTACCGACACGAGGCTGTCGTATATGAGCACCTTCAAATACCACCGGACTGAGCCAGGATCGAACCTGCCAAGTTGGGGTTAGAAGGCCAGCGCCTTAACCGTCTGAGTCACTCAGCCCGGCAACGGTGTTAGTAAACGAATAAGCATGAGCGGAGTATTCAAAGGTAGGAAAGAAAATAATATGAAGATAAACTTGAATTGAAGAGTACAACTTTATACGAAGAGGAATTAGGTAGTTCAAAGAACTTTATTTTTATCTGCATTCCAACCCTCCTTCTCTTTATCCTCTGACAAGAACTTGGGCGCTTTCTCTTTCTATGCTTCCTTTAATCGATTCTTCCTTAACCTAGCTTATTTCGTTCATATTCCTTTTTCTCTCTCCTCATTGCTCTTCCCTGTATTGTACATAATGTAATATTTATTTATTACTGTACTATACCGTTATTTATGTGTCATATCTCTATTTATCATACTGTGCCTAGCTATACGTTCTTCTCTTCATTTTACTTTCAGTCTTTAATTTTCCTCGTTCTTTCATTTACCTTTATGTTTTTATTGTTGTGTCCCTACACTTATTTTGTCCGTTTTTAATTTTTTCCCCTACTTTTCTCATTAGATTTTATCTTCGTTGCTCTTTCATTTATTCTGTAGTTTGTATTGTGCAACTCCACTGTACATATAATTTTTCATTGCGGAACTCTGTAATTGGGCGTATCGCTGTTTTGGTTTCAAATAAATAAATAAATAAATAAATAAATAAATAAATAAATAAATAAATAAATAAATAAATAAATAAATAAATAAATAAATAAATAAATAAATAAATAAATAAATAAATAAATAAATAAATAAATAAATAAATAAATAAATAAATAAATAAATAAATAAATAAATAAATAAATAAATAAATAAATAAATAAATAAATAAATAAATAAATAAATAAATAAATAAATAAATAAATAAATAAATAAATAAATAAATAAATAAATAAATAAATAAATAAATAAATAAATAAATAAATAAATAAATAAATAAATAAATAAATAAATAAATAAATAAATAAAGAAAGAAAGAAAGAAAGAAAGAAAGAAAGAAAGAAAGAAAGAAAGAAATTGAGAATGTGCTACCTGGGCGACAGTGCTAAAAGCAGATAAATGATGACTAACTGACTGGCTCTCAACTGTGGAGTGTTAGTTGCTGAACACAGGGTTCTAGCTGAGCCTGGCATTGCTTGTAAGTTGTGGCAGATTCCTCGCTTTCATCTTTTCTATCAGGCCTTCCTTGGTCAGCTCTTACGCCTTTCAGACCCCGACGGTATTAAATTTGAAAGGCCTAGGGAGTATTTCATTTTCATGCCTTTTTTTAAATGCTATTTGTTCGGGGCATAGACCTATAGAGATCTTTTGCCCCTAATTGCACCATGTAATATGAATCAGCGTGTAATTGGAAATGGAGGAAGTGTAGAGTGTTGAATGTGAGGAAAGGAACGTTAAGGACGACACAATCACCCAGTCTACAGGCCAGGGATATTAATCATTTACAATTTAAAAACCCTGACCCAGTCGGGATTCAAACCCGGGGCCGCTGGGTGATAGGCGGACGCGTTGCCCGCTACACCACTTGGCCGGACTTCATACCCTCGTACTTTCATTCCTCGAAGTGTCGGACCTCTTCCATTTTCCTATTGATTAGTGTAAAGAGAATATGGTTGTCCAGTTGTATTTTCTCTTACATCAATAATCACCACCACCACCACCTCACAGGTTGAATGGTAGAGGTTACTCGGTTCAATAAACCTGCCGTGAGTCCAATAACTACTGTATTTCCCAGAACTGTGCAGCCCAGGCGCCAGACGGTCACACGATAAACACTCACGCCATGCGTTGCGCTCGACAGGTAGTGAATGGAGAACTGATTTCCGTGACTAGGACATTTTCTTTCAGTAACAACACGATAATTATTACACTGCCGACCTCAGTGATGCAGTCAATTAGTCGTCGTTGTCCTACAGTTCTTAACATACCAAATGTCGACACTTCGACATTCTTAGTAATCGGGAGAACTTGAAACCAAACCACATGGCGTAACAACCCCGAAGAACCGTGGCCTTCCAAAGGACCGCTGCTTAGCCCAAAAGCCTGCAGATTACGAGGTGTCGTGTGGAGATCACAACCAACGAATCCTCCTGGCCATTAATCAACGGGGTCGCTATCTCATCGTCAGCACAAGTTTCTTCTTTCGACTCGCGCGGAAATGTCCTTGTCTCTTACAGGCAGTTTGTTTATTAACTAATTCATTGCACACACAGTAATAAAGACACACTTGTCAGTCAAGGAATGCCCCCGATCATTTTTCTTCTCATCTCTTGGTCTCAATAACATTTATTATTTAACATCCGCGAAAATGCATCGCTGCCGCCACACCATCGTGCATTTCTTTACTCACAAAATTGTAAAAGGAATAAAAAATGAACGATAAAACAATAATCCCAATTGTTTGATTACAGTAAATCAATATCCCCACCTTCTACTTCCATCTTGTATATTCACACCGAGCATTATCTCTGTCTCCGTTTATTATACACCCTACTTCACCTCCCTTCCCTGAAGCAAAGCAGGCGACATCGGTTTGCGCTCTGGCACAGCAAATACGATAATTTGAATCGCGCGCCAAGAATTAACAAAGTACATTTTCTCGAAACGAAACATTTTCCCGCGCCATCGTTCCTCATATAACACGAAGAGCACCCTTGATCTTTTGTCAGTATAATTTACATACACCCGGTAGAGGGAAACAGTAGAAGCCGATGTGAGCAATAAGTTCCCCGTTGTTCTCCTCACTCGACCAGAAAGTATTAATGTTGCAACACAGCAGCGCTGGAAGCTGGACTTGTTGATGGTTTTCGCCCTTAAGAGTACCGTCGGCTTCAAATTTATCCCGAATCCGATAAATTGTTGTACGTGTTGGTGGCTGAGTTCCATACACATTACACCATTGCCGTTGTATCTCCAACATGTTTTCGTACTTCCGGTACCACTTCAATACGGCCTTAAGTTGCTCAAGCGACAATCTTGCTTCAGTCATTGCTGCACTGTCATCTGCTGGAAAACGCGCGCCAAAATTCTCGCGCCATTCACGCGACCTCCATCATCTGTTGAGAAAACAATGGACTACGCTATCGAGCAAGTATTGCAACGATACGTCATTTTGTTCCAAAGATATTAACTATCAAAGAGTGTCTACATTTTTCTGGATCCTTTTGTAAAGCACAACCGAGCCTGTGAGTCCTAACGCCTAGACGCTTTAACTGTGCTCCGAATGTCACCGCTCAGCACCATCCATACCTCTGCAGCTTCTGTCTGTCACAACTGAGACTGGGACTTGAACTGAAGCTACATTTTTCTGTGGACTGATCATGATGATGCTTGTTGTTTAAAGGGGCCTAACATTTAGGTCATCGGCCCCTATTGGTACGAAATGAAACGAAATGAAATGAAATGACAAATTAAAAACCCAAAATCCTCCACTGACCACAATTCAAAACACGAGGACGAAGAATGAATGGGTGGCCGGATATGAATTTAAAACGATCAGAGGAACCGACCCACAGTGCCTCACATGCACAGAAGCTGGCGTAAAATAATAGTATTACTGATCAAGGGACTGCTTCTATAGCACGATACTGAAGCGATGATGCTTGTAGTCGAAAGGAGTCCAAAACCCAAGCCATCGACCCCTCATAATGGTACTTATCGCTAGAAAATTAGAACCATGGTAGTTGTCATGTTGCGGTACTAATCAAGAGTAGCGCAGACTCGCGGTATTCCACACATTATGGTACTACTCACAGGTAATGAAATTCGCACATGTATTACAGACCTACTGTGTTTCGCTCATTGCGGCGCCATTTACAGGCAACACAAACCTATGGTGTTCATCACCTAAGTGTACTAACCACAGGGACTCGTACTATCCTGTGGTGTTCCCCATATAGTGGGTACTAATCATAGACAAGCCAGAACCATGGGTTCCGTCATCCCATGGTGTCGCTCAGATAGTGTTACTAATCACAGGTACTGTAAAAGCCGTCGCGCTCTCGTTTGCTACTAATCACAAACCAATTTGGTACCTAACATAGTAGTACTACGCGCAAGGAAAAGCGACCCATGGTGTTCCCCGCGTGGTGGTACTAATCACAAGGAGTTCCATGGTTCTAATATAATCATCCCTTGGTCGCCCCTTTTAGTCGATTCTTACGACAAGCAGGGGATACCGTGGGTGTATTCTTCGTCTGCGTCCTCCAACCCACAGGGCGTTGTGTGTTTGGTCCGCGAGAGGTATTTTATTTCCCTCAAGTCTACCGGCAAGCCGGTTAGGACCCTCCTATCCACCACGTATTACAGGGGCTACGCCAGCGTAGTAGGTTCGTGGTTCCTGTGGACTATGGCAAGAGAGAGATGAAAAAAAATCACTTTGTCCATCAAGAATTACCAATAAGTCTGTAATGAAAAAATAATCTGTTTGAGGACACTTCAAAGAGTCATCTCCCATAGCACGGCTATGCAGGTAGTGTGTCTAAAGGCGGTGCTACAAATTCGGAGGCAAGCATGTGTCAAATCCAGACTACTTATCACAAATAGTCGATGATCGCTCTTTCCCGCTGCGAGTCTGTCTTCTGTCACGAGTCGAAGTCGACTTTCGGCGAGCAACATACAGTACTTGGACTCAATCCACACATCCAAGTATTTGTAGGGTTTTGATGTAACGATACAACTCTTGAGGGTGTGTCTTGAATTTTCAAATCTGTACGAAAAAGAACAAAGAATCACAAGATGAGAAATAACATTTTCGGCGTGTTGAGAAGGGAACAGAGATGGAAATTGGACAAAAGTATTCCGTTACGGGCTTGAAGAAGGTAAAAAGGAACCACTAATGACACGTCTGAGTGATACTATTCACCATTTTGTTTGTCCGGGCTTCTTTTTATTTTATTCTTAATTTTCAGCAAGTTAATACAGGTGAATACTAGAAAAGATGTCTCAGCGGTCATAATTTTACAGTTACCCACCTTGTAGTTGCCTAATCACGTAGCTACTGCGTTTATCCACCACTACTCGCCGTTACCGTACAAACTGGGTAAAGATAAACAAGGATGTGTACCTGTACTCGCTATTTCATGAGCATGGTAAGTATTTAGCATTCGGCTAATAACGAATGTGTGGCGCCGCCTTAACGCCACAACGTCCAGGAAAGACAAGGGCGCTAGTAGTGGCAGTACGAATACGACTCCCTAGTAAGTGCTCCTTCATACAGGCAGTGCACGCATTCCGAGGCCACGTGTCTAACCCGCCAGCGTATTGATTCCCGTGGGATTCGGAGCAGGTCCTATCCCGGTCCCTCCGACTACATTAATGAACGAGCAGGAATGTCATTGTGGCATGCCTTGCAAAGACCTGCCTTCTTGTGCTTGGCAGGTTGTGATGGTTGTGCTAAATTAGTAAAGATTTTTCAGGAGGTTCAGTGGCTGGAAAAGAATTCTCGCGATAAAACACGTCAACACTACGACAATTCGCTTTATAAAACTCAAATCAAATGTTACAACAGAGAAGATCTCGCAATTTCTGTAACGACCAGCACGCCTTGGAAGTCCACTCTGCAGTCCATGTGGAGTATGTCATTTAGAAGACATGTACGCTTTTGGTCAAGAGCCATCTGCTACTGGTTGGCAGTCGAGCACACCCCAGATGGCCTTATATCTGGTCATTGTCGGTGGGTGGTGCTGCTTAACGTCCGAGTCGACAACCATTAAGGAAGAAATTGCGAGAACTGTAGTGTAGTTGAAGGTTCGATACTTCATGTGAACGATCCCGTAGATAGTGTAGAACAGGCGTTCTCCATCTAGTGCTCGCGAGTACACACACACTTTTTCAATCCAAATTTTGCTTTAAAGAACTGGAATAATAGCACTGCTATCCATACATTATATATTTTTTGTTTCTTTTTCCGAATTTGGAAAACTATGGACCGCGTAGAACTTAAGGCTTCTTGGCCTTTCTTCTCTTCTCTTCTCTTCTCTTCTCTTCTCTTCTCTTCTCTTCTCTTCTCTTCTCTTCTCTTCTCTTCTCTAAATCTCTCCATTCTTTCGCTTCTCACCTTTCTCTCCGCTTCGGAAATGATCCGTATGGGCCTCCATTCTGGTGGTTTCTCTTCAAATGATTTTAGACTGTCGGGTCTTCTTCTGAACTCTCTGTGACTAAGGGATCAACTGTAGTGTAATTCCAACTTCTTCCGCATCCCTCTTCTATCCACCTGGAGATGGCCTTTAACCCTATGATGTATTTAAACATTTTTTGGCCAGTCGTTTGTCATCCATTCTTACTTTATGTCCGTAGAATTTCAACCTTCCTCTTCTCACTGTGTCCGTGATCTTTTCAGTTTACTTGTAGAGATCCTTATTCCTCCTTTTCTTCCAAGTCCCATTAGTACTCTTCTGCGGTCCCAGAATTTTCCTTAGAATCTTCCTTTCTTTCTTCTCAAGTTCTTGCAGCTCCCCTTTTTCATTTAAAAGAAGGCTCCCTGAAACGAACAATCCTCAATACGGAAAGCTCTTCTCGGGGGTAGAACGTGATACAGTTGTAAAGTATGTGAATTATTTGAGCCTTCGTGGATCCGGTGGCAGCGCACCGCCCTCTCACCGCTGGGTTCCGTGGTTCAAATCCCGGTCACTCCATGTGAGATTTGTGCTAGACAAAGTGGAGGCGGGGAAGGTTTTCCTCCAGGCACTTCGGTTTTCCCTGCCATCTTTCATTCCAGTAACACTCTCCAATGTCATTTCATCTGTCATTCATTAATCATTGCCCCAGAGGAGTGCCACAGGCGTCGGCAGCCGGAAAAATTGCTATCCTCGCCGCTAGATGGGGCTTCATTCATTCCATTCCTGAGCCGATCGGATGACTGGAAACAAGCAGTGGATTTTCATTTTCATTTTAATAATTATGTGAATAGTGTGCGGAAAACATGTAAAGATGTATATTTGTACGTTTGTATATATATATATCCCGTGTGGGGATTTACGGTTACCTCCATCGGGCGCGCCCCATGGGAATTGGGGAATCTCGCTGGCTCTGCCGCCAGCAGAGTCAGAGGGTAGTAGGGAAATAAAATACCACCGTGAAAAAAACTGGTCCCTTGCCAGGGTTACGGCGAAGACTGGTAAATGACCAGAAGCCAGAAAACATCTTGAGGCAACCTCTAGGGCTAACAACCCTAGTTTTAAAAGGATGGGTACCCGTCCAAAGCAAAGTCACGTCAAAAAGCATGATGGCACAACATTTCGAGAAACATACCCCAGGGGGTAAATCTTCGGATAAATCCCTCCTCGTGAACACCACGGCGCACGAGTCTCGTTCGAATTCTGGGGGAGACTCGACATCATGCAAGAGACGAGTCGGAGCGTCTCGGTGTACCCAGAAGAGTCAAAAATTCAGACCAAAATCTAAAACCTTTCTAGCAACTTTCAACATAAATTCACTTACACAAACTGGCAAGCTGAAAACCCTCACCAAAGCTCTTCACGAAAATCAGATATCCATAATGGCCCTACAGGAAACAAGGTACCCAGATGAAGAGATTTTTGAATCCGAAGGCTACCGATTTTTCAAGAGCAAAGCGGAATCCTCAATGGAGCTGTGATCCTTTGAACCGCGTTTGCTGTTAGAACTAAGATCCTTAAATTGGTTGCAAATTTCGAACCTGTGAATGACAGATTGTCTATACTCACAATTAAATGCGCGAACAAAACCTACGCCCTAGTTAACGCACATGCTCCTACAAACGATAAGAACAAGTCTGATCCAGACGAAGTTGATAATTTCTGGGACCTACTGGATGAAAAATTAAACAAAATCCCCAAACACCATGTCAAGCTTCTTTTGGGTGACTTCAATGCCCAACTAGGTCGTGAACAGAAGTACAAGAAAGTTATAGGAAATTACCCTGCTCACAAAAGAACCAATCTCAACGGCAAAAGACTGGTGTCCATTTGCGAAAATCACAATCTGCAGGTCATGTCGACCCACTTTCGCCATCTACCCAGAAAGCAAATGACTTGGCGTTCTACCGTCCAAGCTCTCGGAGAGTTCCAAATTGATCATGCTGCAATCTCCAGGAGAAACAGCCCTGAGATTATGAATGCCAAGGTAAAGAAAGGTATCAAAGTGGCCTCAGATCAGTATATGTCTCTTATCAAATTCAAACCAGTTCCCGCAAACACAAGGAAGACAAAAAAAAACAGATCACAAGCTTTGACAATGATAAACTTCGGCAAAGGGTCGAGGAGTTCCAGGAGAAGGCAAGACCAAATGACTGTGACTTTAACAACGCCAAAAGTCTCCTTGTTGAGGCCGCTAAAGACGTTGCAGAAATCAAGAGAAGCAAAAAGCATGCCTGGTGGAATGGTACCTGCGAATCAGTCCTCCAAGAAAGACTCAATGCGTGGAAACAGTACTACTCTACGAAATCAGAAAATGATTGGGAAACCTACAAAACCCAACGTGCCCAAGCAGCTAGGGTGTTCAGAACTGAGAAACGTAAATACGAAAAATCTCTCATTGAAAATATAGAACAAAACTTTAGGAAGAATGAAAGCAGAGAGTACTACAGAGCCTTCAAACGCAAACTCACTGGCTATAAACCACCATCTCTATGCTTTGAGCGAAAGGACGGCACACTGGCGACGTCAAATGAAGAAAATTGCAGCATTCTGGCAGATTACTTCAAGAATTTACTTAACTGCTCTAAACCGCAAAGCGCCATTGAGACCAAGGAACCCTTACTCAGATACCCAGATTCCAGACCACCCGACAGAGATGAAATCAAGCGCCACATTGCCCGCCTCAAAAATAACAAAGCGCCGGGGGAAGACTCAGTAGTAGCAGAACTATGGAAATATGCCCCAGAAGAATCACTTGATATCTTGCAAAAGCAAATAGAAGAAATTTGGAACAAGGAGACCCTACCCGAAGATTGGAAAATAGCTTTGATCCATCCATTACACAAAAAAGGCAGCATGAAGAACATCAACAACTACAGAGGAATATCTTTGCTACCCGTGACTTACAAAATTCTATCACTTGCCATCCTGGAGCGTTTGGAAGCACAAGTCGAACATCAAATAGGTGAATACCAAGGAGGGTTCAGAAAAGGTCGCTCAACAGCTGAACAGATCCAAAATCTCAAAACGATCATCAGATATTGTACACTAAGGTCCAAGCATTATGTGTCTGTCTTTGTGGACTTTAAGAAAGCGTACGACTCCATTGACCGGGAAGTCCTGCTAAACATCTTAAATGAATTTGGAGTTGATTTGAAACTGCTGGCATTAATTAGAGCCACCCTGACCGATACAAAATCCAAGGTGAAGTTCCACGGATGTCTCTCGCATTCCTTTGACATCAAAACAGGAGTCCGACAAGGTGATGGGCTATCCCCGATACTCTTCAACTGTGTTCTTGAAAAGATCATCAGAACCTGGCGGGTGAGATTACAGGAAACCAACTACAGTCCATTAAGAATAGGAACAAAATCCAAGGGGATCGCAACAGACTGCTTAGCATTTGCCGATGATATTGTTGTTCTCTCAAACGACATAGAAACCGCTAGAGCTCAAGTTGAAATTTTAAAGGAAATTGCCGAACAAACTGGTTTGCAGATATCGTTTGAGAAAACAGAAGTAATGACTAACATCAAAGAGGCTCCACCAAAACTCCATACAGAATACGGGGACATCACCCGAGTAGACAAATTCAAATACCTGGGTGAGATCATCATGAAAAGTGGACTGGACAAAGAAGCACTTCAGGAGCGAGTACGCAAACTGGAAATAGCCTACCAAACATCCCGCACAATCTACAACAAAAAATGCCTTTCCCAGAACACCAAGATACGCCACTATGAAACAGTTCTGAAGCCAGTAGTTCTACATGCAGCCGAAACCTTGTCTCTAAATGCCAACAAAGGACTCCTTGAAGAACTGGAGAAAAGAGAACGCAAAATTGTGAGAGGAATCTTGGGATCAAAGTACAGAAATGGAATCCATCAAAAGAGGTCCAACAAGGAAGTCTACAGCAAAATAGAGAAAATTACCGACATAATCAGAAAAAGACGGGCATGATTTTACGGTCATCTGAAAAGAATGGACGGAAGAAAGTTAACTAAAGAAATCTTTCACTTTTTTGATTCAAACCCCAAAACCACAATCCCCTGGTTTAGAAATACCAAAGAAGACCTGCAAATGCTACATATCTCAGCCGAAGACGCCCTTAACAGAGATCTCTTCCGCAAGAAAATATTGACGAACTGGCTAAACCGAGACGCGCAACCGAAGAGAAGACACGGTGCCCCTTGGACAGAGGAGCGTAAGCAGGCCCACTCACAAAGAATGAGGGAAATCTGGGCTCTAAAGAAGGCCAAGTTCAGTGTCAAATGCAACAAGACTTAACGTGGTCCTTGATGGCCCCAGCGAATTATATATATATAATTTAATTTTCTGTTGCATCATCTGTAATCGCGACACCCTGTAGATGATAAATATATTCTACTCCGGTTTTATTACCGAGCTATAATGTCGGATTTTGGCCTTGTAGGATACTGCCCGTTCGTTATACCTGTTTTTCAACACTGTAATATTGACATAAATACGTCTTATGGCTGGGGGGAGGGGGAGGTCATCTGAAAGTATCACGAAATAAGCGATACAAAATGTGCGACGCGATGTCACCTAAGAACCGTGCAGGCTGTGATGTGAAGTACTGATGGATGGCCATAACAGAGATGTACAGAAGGCTCTTTTATCAAAGAGGCCTCATCATCATACTCTAGAGAAAGTATTTCATTCGTGGTAGTTTGATAGACCTTGAATCAGTTCCCCTCTTCCGATGCACTGAATCTTATACTTGTATACTGCAAATTCTCGAAAACGATTCGTTAGATGCAAATAAATTAATCCATACGGTATCAATTTGAGTTTCATTTATGGAAGATATATTTATGACAATTTAATTTCCTCAAAGTGAAACGTGACTTTCTTTTAAGTGACAATGTGTGTCACTTGTGAAATATCTGAAGAAACAAAGCACGATCAGGATTAACTTATTCATATCTGCACCCCTGTATACGTCATGTCTGTCAAGGACGCTGGACACAACGGGACGGTTGTGGCAAGTATGGCAGTCACACTAAACGGTTGCTGGTGACGTACTTTGCGCGGTTCACTCTGCAGTACACACAGTACAACTTTGGGATACTTATAAACGAAAGTTCTTCCATTCAAGTGATGCTGTAAGTAAAATAGTAAAATTTAAAACTGTATGGTCATTCATATTTAATAGATTTAACATAATAATATTACGGAGAAAATGTAGTAATGAACACCCTTAATGATTTTCCCATCGCCTCACAGCAACAACACTCCCAACTGGACGCCCGTCGAGTGCACACTACAGCGCCACCTGACCGCACCTGTATCCTATTTGCGCATGCCCGATTTAATGTGAGTGTCTGGACTACGTTGCAACTACTTTATTTACAGTCCTCGTATACATCTCTTTATCAACCTCCTTTGCCTGTCCGAGTTCTCAAGTAGGACAGTTGGGTCTAACAAATAAGCCGCACGCAGCTTTGGATTTATTGCCTCGGTGTCTACTCTCCTGTTGGAACGACAGGATGACACGCAATGAATCTCTTCAGAAACATTCCACTTTCTGGAGCGCAGTGAGGATGCTAATGCTGCTCGTAAGCGGCGATGTCTGTTATTCCTCTCAAATTCACGTTTTGCAGCAGAATTACAGTACATGGCCAAAGGTTTTAATCTCACAACAACTTTGATGGAGGCAGCGGTTATTACTAAGGATTCTACCTAGAACTGCTCGGACAGCTGTTATGCTGCACGACATTGTTAGAGCTTTCGACCGTTCTGAAGACGAAAGACGTTTCCTTGTTCTCACCCAACTATTCAGTTTTGGATGTTCAGCAAAAACTTCGATACCTTTACCTCGAAGCTTGTGCGAGGACCAATTTTCAAACTTTCGGTTTCTGAGAATATTTTATTCATATTTTATCAAGTTACCTAGCCACAACCGTAAACACTAACGGCCAAAACACGTACGTTCAAACTTAATATAAATAATAACAACTTCTTTCTTATACCTTACTCCACTTTTTTAAACAACTGTTTTCATTTACATTTAAACTAGGGCCTCTCAAACGTCCAAAATATCACGCGTGCAAACCGAGGCGCAGAGGTTCTGTGTACCGTACATCGGTCCGACTCGACTGCTCTCGGACCAGATTTTTGTCTCGGGGCGACTCGGCTAAGCTCGGCTCAGATAGTGGACTACTGTAGAGCAAGTGAGGAAGGGGAAAACAGGCGGAGCGAGAGAGAACTGCGTAGAGAAAGAAAGAGATAGCGCTGTTGCTAAAAAGCGAGCACCAAGCTCGATAGTTGCAGTCGCTTAAGTGCGGCCAGTATCCAGTATTCGGGAGATAGTGGGTTCGAACCCCACTGTCGGCAGCCCTGAAGATGGTTTTCCGTGGTTTCCCATTTTCACACCAGGCAAATGCTAGGGCTGTACCTTAATTAAGGCCACGGCCGCTTCCTTTCCAGTCCTAGCCCTTCGCTGTCCCATCGTCGCCATAAGACCTATCTGTGTCGGTGCGACGTAAAGCCAATAGAAAAAAAATCGAGGAGTGGGGGGTCTGCACTCTGGTCAACCTTGCGCCGCGCAATGCACCTGTGCATACACCCTGAGAGGCCCTGATTTAAACTTTTCAGCACACGTTCCGTCTCCATGGTACCGACGTTACTGTTCTGGGCAGGTCAGAAACTCTCGGCTTACATATTACCGACCACTTCAAAACAGCTTGCGCAGGAGCGGTTGAAGGTGATATGGTATGCGGCTACTAGATATTGAGTAGTGCAGTACCATTAAGATGTTAAGGCATACAACTAATCGAACAACACGCATTGCCTAAAATGTACATAAAGTTACCACATGACCTAGTTTTACATGGGGATAATCGAGTACGCATTAGAGTAATGCTCTGCATAAATTCGAGCTGCAAATAAATATTTCCTACCTTGTCTTCAAATATCCTTCGAGTAATAAGAATTCCGAGTTATAACGCGTAAAATGTAGAATGTATCAGTAATGGAGGCTAAACTTCCAGGACACCTTCCTCACACGCAGAAGAAAGAAATATGTTATTATATGCACATGGGTACGGAAAAACTTTATTTCCATTTCAGAACACATTTTTACTACTGTACATAGTGCATTAATCATGGCAAATACACAGGAAAAAACGTAGGTACATTTTCTCATAAACAATTGAACATATACATACGTTTAATGTAGGTATCCACAGAGTTTGTGTCTAAATGGGAAGTAAATTATATTTTGTTAATATTTAAGTCTAATAAAATATGATGATAATGATGACGATGATGCTCGTTGTTAAAGGAGTCTGACATCTAGGTCACCGGCCTCTAATGGTATGAAATACAATGACAATTTAAAAGTCCAAAATTCACTCACTGACCAGAATTCAAAACATGATTATGAAGAATGAATGGATGAATATGAATTTAAAACAATCAGTGGATCCGACCCGCAATGCCTCACCTTCCCAGAAACTATATTACTGACCAAGGGACTGCTTCCAAAGCACAATCCTGAATCGATGAAGCTTGTTGTTAAATGGTTTCAATATCCAGGTCAACGGCCCCTCATAATGGTACTTATCGCCGGTAAAGTAGAGCCATGGTATATCTCAAGTTGCGGTACTAATCAAAAGTAGCGTAAACTCACGGTGTACTACTCACAAGTATCGTACGTCGCACAGGTAACGCAGACCTATAGTGTTTATCACATAATGGCGCCATTGGTAGGCAAAGCAAACCCATGGTGTTCCCCACGTAGGTGTACTAGTCACAGGGACTCGTAATATCCCGTGGTATTCCAACGGTACCAACGGTGTCGCTCATACAGTCGTACTAATCACAGGTACTGGAAACCCACAGTTAACCGCTCTCTGCTGCTACTAATCACAAACCTATTGTGCGCCTAACATAGTGGTACGGTACTACTCGCAAGTAAAGACGATCCATGGTGTTGCCCATGTGATGGTACTAATCACAAGTAGTTTCATGGTTCTAATTCAGTCATCCCTTGGTCGCCTCTTTTAGTAGCCTCTTACGACCGGCAGGGGGTGTATTCTTCGTCTGCCTCCCCCACACACAGGGAGCAGAGAGAGAGAGAGAGAGAAAACGAATGGATCCGTCACTTCGAGAACTGAAGTAACGGACGAAGAAAGGTAAGGACCACGAAGGACAAGCCTCGAATGCTCTAATACCATCGGGGTCGGAAAAGAACAAGAGTTGATCAAGGGAGGTCAGATAAAATATTAAACATGAGGTACATATAATACGATGCGCTCATTTTTAACGCAGACTTCCGTTCCTCGACAACGGGCACACGGAAATCAAAACTTTAAGACGCTTTTAGTGTTTGGGTAGAACGTGTATATCGGCGAGAGTATTATTCAGCTTACGATTATGTTTAATCTCAATTGACAGATAGTCCGACTCGTTGGCTGAACGGTCAGCGTACTGGCCTTCGGTTCAGAGGGTCCCGGGTTCGATTCCCAGCCGGGTCGGGGATTTTAACCTTCATTGGTTAATTCTAAAAGCCCGGGGGCTGGGTGTTTGTGCTGTCCCCAACATCCCTGCAACTCACACATAACACTATCCTCCACCACAATAGCAAGCAGTTACCTACACATGGTAGATGCCGCCCACCCCCATCGGAGGGTCTGCCTTACAAGGGCTGCACTCGGCTAGAAATAGCCACACGAAATAAAATAAAAAGTTGACAGATAAAAGAGGAGGCTACCTGTTGCATATATATATTAAAATAAACGCAGTTTTCATGAAATATCGCTTCACAGTAAGACGAAATTTGTAATAAATATGTGACGTCATACGCATACTCTGTTATAAGATGGCGCTGTGTGGACTCGCAGGCTCAATAGGAGGTTAGCTGTCGTTGTGATTACATCGTGGTCAGTTGTATAGAACAACAAATTTAATGATCGAAAATATTTTATTTCTAATAAGTAAGTGTACGAAATCCTCAAAACCCTGCGGGCGTTACAATAGGGACAGCCTAACCCCAACTTTGTTTTGGAAACGACTATGCATTAGGAAGTGGCTCACCGTCAACTTTGAACTGAAGAAACCAGGAGTTCAATTCCACCTGATGGCAGGAACATGAAACGTTCCCTTATTTCTAAGGATGTGTCAGGACAGAGTGCTGCAAGAGATTTCCATAAGCAGACCTCTCAGAAGTTGCTGGCCAGTAGAGATGTACTGCTTAATTACATAGTCATATAAGGGCCCGGAGGTCACGAAAGTGTGGAGTCACTGAAAATCCACAGCCCGTTTCCAGTCATTCGACCGGGTCAGGAATGGAATGAATAAAGCGCCCATCTAGCGGCGAGGATAGGAAGTGTGCCGGCTGCCGAAGCCTGACGCACTCCTCTGGGGCAATGATTAATGAATGACAAGTGAAATGAAATATTAATGCGGAGTGTTGCTGGAATGAAATATGACAGGGAAAACCGAAGTATCCGGTGAAAAACCTGTCCCGCCTCCGTTTTGTCCAGCACAAATCACATATGGAGTGACCGAGATTTCAACCACGGATCCCAGCGGTGAGAGGCCGGCGAGTTGCTGCCTGAGCCACGGAGGCTCTTGTGGGGTCATGATCTGCACATAATAATAATCGCTGAAAAGCCTCAATGAACGATATGACTTAATGCAGGCATGTACTTGTTGTCGAGCTCTAGGAATTGTCCCTCCTATCACATTCAACAAACTGTGTTAATAATATAACTATAACGATTCTAAACAATCAGTTCGCTAGCGAAGGTTTCCACCCTCCTTCCCTATAGGCCTATAGGCCTAAAACGAATAAAACTGATATCACTCAATGAATTATGCACTCTCAAATGCACATTTTTCTAGCATTTACAAAATGCTAGGAAAAAAACCTGAAGTTTTCTAAAACTTATTAGAGATGCTAATGACCCTACAAAATACTTGCATAGTGTCTTTCACAATGTACTGTTTCAAAACGGAAAATAGGAAACAAAAATCTTGGTTCGTCAAAAGTACGTATTTCTTTTCTATGACTAACCTTGCTCCGAGGTTCAGTTCCAGTATTAGTAAAGGATTTACGTTTGCACAAATCTCAGTAGCTGAAAATATCCCTATTGTTCAATCAAGAAATTATCACACGAATATGAGCTAAGAAACAGTATAAGATCATAACTTACCCCTATGTAAAAAAGAAGTCCAGATTCATTCGAAAATCAAGCGTATCCACTTACCTGAAATTTAAAAAAAAAAATAAGTAAATGAAAATAAGCTAAGGAAAAATACACTCATATTGGTATAATATATTTCGTACCTGAGCAATTTTGAAACAACTGGTAAAAAACAAGGGGTGAATAATCAGTCTAATTATGATATTAGTGTGCCAATGACAAGGGGCGCAGTCGGTTAGTCGCAGACTTTCTGTTCCCAAGACAGCGGATTCGGTCCTGACTGAGGTTGGTGTAATTTGAGGATATTTAAAGGCGGCAGTGCCATGTTGCTGTCTTCTGACACGTCAAACTACTACTACTGGGCAAAATTCAGACACCTAGGCGTCTCTTAAAATCTACAGCAGTGTCTCAAGACCTTTATGGGCTACCACCCGCTCGAATCTTTAAACTTACAGTCAGAGCCCCCACCCCCTCCCCCACATCGTCCCCACTGCTATTCTTACACGACCGCACCACACAATCAGAAAAGCTATTCACGAAACTTACAAGGAAGGGTAATATTTTAAAACCAATTATTAATTTACAATTTGCATGTATTTTAAAACCGTGAATGTGATTAGCAAAGTGACTTACGCGTTGGCTTTCTTCCCGGACGGCTGAGATTCGAATCTCGGCCAATCACGGGATGGCATATTCACCTGAAAAATCACGGGGCGTCAGGAAAAACCAAGAGCCTGGATGACTCCAACGACCCCATAAATACCTGGGATAAGCTGAAGGAAATGTATTTACACTGCTCAAAGAGAAAGGTTTCCTTTTGCGAAAAGCTAATAATCACGAATATGACTTACGATAAATGAAAATGTTTTATCAAGGAGAACTGCAACTCTACGTCGAAGGAATTTAACTTGTAGCTGCAGCTTGTTTGGCAGCCAACGCCTACGGCAACGCCTAATGATACGTACTGACGGCACACTTTCTGTTTCAACACACACTATTAATACAAATCGACAGCCGCAGCTCAAGGCCTACGGCAACGGCTAATGATACGTACTGACGGCACACTTTCTGTTTCAACACACACTATTAATACAAATCCACAGCCGCAGCTCAAGGCCTACGGCAACGGCTAATGATACGTACTGACGGCACACTTTCTGTTTCAACACACACTATTAATACAAATCCACAGCCGCAGCTCAAGGCCTACGATAACGCCTAATGATACGTACTGACGGCACACTTTCTATTTCAACACACACTATTAATACAAATCCACAGTTCAAGGCCTACGATAACGCCTAAAGATACGTACTGACGGCACACTTTCTATTTCAACACACACTATTAATACAAATCCACAGCTCAAGGCCTACGGTAACGCCTAATGATACGTACTGACGGCACACTTTCTATTTCAACACACACTATTAATACAAATCCACAGCTCAAGGCCTACGGTAACGCCTAATGATACGTACTGACGGAACACTTTCTGTTTCAACACACACTATTAATACAAATCCACAGCTCAAGGCCTACGGCAACGGCTAATGCGACGATACTTCCGTCACACATTTTGTCGCGTCACGTTACACAAGACCCCCAGCCATAAGAGATATCCATGCCGAGAAGAAATCTGGTCACGTTTTTAGATGTTCCTAACTACATTGTGCAAATACATCGTGGGATGGTGATTTCACTATTATGTAACAGAAGGCTCCACTCTCATCCGGATATTTGGGAGGTGTCAGAATCAGCTGAAAGGTTCGACTGTCACAATTCAAAATGTGTGCGAAGGTCGGAATATGTGATGTGTAGTGTTCACAAGTCATGGTTGATCGTTCGGGGAAAGAAGTTGTCGAATGAAGCAACTAGTGCGCTTACACTCGCAGAGATACGTTGCTAGAATGCTGAGGGTTGCTCAGAACACGATTTGGTATCTGCTGAATCGTTTCCAGGAGAATGGCCAGGCGCCTTGGCACGGGCCGACAAAGGGGAACAACCCCAGGCAGGATCATTTCATGGGGCCGATGACCTTCGATATTAGGCTCCTTAAAACAACAAGCAAGCAAGATCATTTTATGTTTATACAAGTCCTCCGAGACTGCCAAGATACAACGTGAACACTACATGTGGAGCTACAGCAGGCTTCTGGAGTCCGAATTAGTGACCAGACAGTTTGAAACAGGCTTCGTGAAGATAGTTAAATATCTCGACGATCCGCTCATATACCTGTGCGTAGGAGGTAACATCGCGGCAAAAGACTGAAGTTCGCTACGCACTGGCGTCCCGTGCTGTTCTCGGATAAATCCCGTTACGCGTTAGATCGTTCAGATGGTCGTCTGCGAGTCTGGAGAGACGCGAGGAGCGATTTCATCCGACAACTGTACAATTTACCGTTGCTTTCGGGAATTTATTTCATGATGTAGGCAGGCATGTAAGTCTTGACAAACACTGATCTCCTGATCATTCGCAATGGATCCTTAACTGCCCGAC
Source organism: Anabrus simplex (assembly GCF_040414725.1). Classification (NCBI taxonomy): domain Eukaryota; kingdom Metazoa; phylum Arthropoda; class Insecta; order Orthoptera; family Tettigoniidae; genus Anabrus; species Anabrus simplex. The sequence goes on along the minus strand of NC_090265.1, from coordinate 651,335,966 downwards.
GGTACATTGGCGAGATCATAGTGCCACACGTGATTCCTCGCGCTAGGCAATTTAGAGAAAACACTTCATGCATGGTAATGCTAGAGCGGAAGATGCCACATCGTTTTGAGAATCCTGTAAGCGTAACATGTGCAACGAATGAAGTGACCATCCAAAAGTTCAGACTTGAATCCCATCGAACAAGTCTGAGACCAACTGGAGTAGCGCCTTAATTGTCGCAAAAAAGGTGGTTTGTTTTCTTTTCAATATGTACTGTACGCGTATCGTAGAGGTATAAACATAAAGATGAAACAAAATGTATTTTTGAAGCAGTGCATTTTAAGTAAAGAGAAACCACTTTTCCCTTTGCGAAAATCAAATACTCATAAATACTGCATGTCTCTGGGTCATGGCCATCTATCAATTTCAAATGACCACCAGCCATAAGATATAGCCTGCACAGTTGCTAAATTACACTGTCTGGCCATCCATATCTTAAATCACAGCCTGCACGGTTGCTAAGTTTCTGGCCATCCATATCTTAAATCACAGCCTGCACGGTTGCTAAGTCACACTGTCTGGCCATCCATATCTTAAATCACAGCCTGCACAGTTGCTAAGTTACACTGTCTGGCCATCCATATCTTAAATCACAGTCTGCACGGTTGCTAAGTTACACTGTCTGGCCATCCATATCTTAAATCACAGCCTGCACAGTTGCTAAGTTACACTGTCTGGCCATCCATATCTTAAATCACAGCCTGCACAGTTGCTAAGTTACACTGTCTGGTCATCCATATCTTAAATCACAGCCTGCACGATTGCTAAGTTACATTGTCTGGTCATCCATATCTTAAATCACAGTCTGCACGGTTGCTAAGTTACACTGTCTGGTCATCCATATCTTAAATCACAGTCTGCACGGTTGCTAAGTTACACTGTCTGGCCATCCATATCTTAAATCACAGTCTGCACGGTTGCTAAGTTACATTGTCTTGCCATCCCTATCTTAAATCACAGTCTGCACGGTTGTTAAGGTTACACTTCCGTCATCTAACTTCTGTAAGGTCAATTTTCATATGAACCCCAGCCGTAAACATATGTATTATCGAAAAACATATCTTTGATAGCAACTACAGTAACAACTAATAAAACATTTTGGGTGGGGGCAGTAAAATATATACTCGGTGACCTATGTCCATCTGAGAGGTGGTGGTGATTATTGTTTTAAGAGAAAGCAGAGGGCGACCGAAATGGGAATTCCAAGGGGCTCTCATTAAGGGAGCATGGGTTAACGACCATAAGGTCACTAGCTGAGTCTGGTATTGCTTCCAGATTCTTGTGCCAGGATCGCGGCTTTTCCTCACCTTTCCTATCCGCTCCCTAGGCCAACTTTTGCTCTATTTCGAGCCCAACAATATTAGGCTTGGGAGGCCAAGGGAGTTTTCGTTTTCACGACCTTCATATATCCCTTTAATTTCTTTTGCCGATTCTTCGAATGGTAAAACTTTTCCATTTCCCTTCTGATTAGACTTAAGACCGGATAGTTGCCCAGTTGTACTTCCTCCTAAACATTAACCACATCACCACCTCTCTTTGCGCACCCTTATTTAAAACCACCGCCTTCTAAGCAGCAGTATGCCCAACTGAAGACACGTTAAACCATATTGACATTACTTTGAGAAGATACACCGTTGTCTGCTCTGAATTCCCTTACAGGTCACTGCCTAATACAGTACGAAGAATTCATATTCTCCCATTGAAGCGTTCATGTTTTCTCATTTTAAGAATACCTGAAACTTGTTCCAATCTCAGAAGTGCGCGACTAGTGAAGCGCATGTATTCGCTAGGTGGAGACGACAAAGTATAATACATACATATTGAGGGGAAGAGAGTGAATCGCCCAAGTCTTCAGTACAATAAGAAGTTCTTGTTTCAACTCGAGTGGCGTCCCTTGTATTATGATGGTTCGTTCTCTCCTCTTTCGAGCAATATATCACTCATCCCTGGGAAATATCAGATAGATCTACTTTTTCATTCTTTAATTTTTACAGAACCTACTAAGGTCAATACTCTCTATTTTTTGACACTAATAAGATAAGTCATTTCGGAATAATACTAAAGAAATAGCTAAATTTTACTGCGAGATTATTCAAGAAAACAAAACGGTCACCGGTAAGAACCAGATAAGTTGAGTTATCTTGTTAATATTCTGAATATTGTTAATATAAGTTGCTTCAACCAGATAAGTCAGTTTGTCTTGTGTGTAAAACATTTTCTGTTGGTATTGTTGTGGACATGCAAGCCCGTCTGGTGGCCAGGGAAGGTGGTATACAATTTCTAATCACTAGAATGCGTGCCGAAAGCCTGGATTAAATTCCAAACCTCTCCGGAGTGCTCATATGCAGTGAGGGCATATGACGCTGTTGATAGTGATTCGTCCGTCAGATGGAGACGTTGAGTCTTGAGCAGACCCCTTGGTGCTATTCGACAGGAGTAGGCTATGTGCCGGCACCGGGTTACACCCTCTCTCCTCCCACTATCATATATCACGTCATTCACTTCATCTTATTAACTCCTCTGATGAGGTTGACGTCAGGAAGTGCATCCGGCCATAAAAACCCACCTCGACAGATATGTCTCACATCACACTCTACTCCGTAGAGAAACGGAACAAGGGTTGGACAAATATTTTTCTGGACGTAGATATTATTGCTTTTTAAGTGAATAATTGGTAATGAACAAAATGAAATGGCGTATAGCTTTTAGTGCCGGGAGTGTCCGAGGACATGTTTGGCTCGCCAGTTGTTTTTGGCAATGAATTTAGACAGCTGCCTTTGGTAAAGAAAGATGTAAAATATTGCTCGTTAACAACACACAAATGTGACTTACGCCACTTTGGTTTTGACTGGTCCACATCAGAAAATAATGCCTGGTAATATAGGACAAGCCACTTTCATTCAAGATCCAAAGAAGATGCTTCACTAATATTTTGAATTAAACAAAATCAAACCAAAACCATTACTTAAAAACCTGCTTCATATAACGCAGAATGGTTTGAAAACATTCGGTAAATCGTTGATTTCGTATTGTTTGAAAACATGCTTTCCCTGAAAACTTTTTAATCTTGTCTTGGATAAGTTAATAATGTTATTTGTTTTACGTCCCACTAACTACTTTTACGGTTTTCGGAGACGCCGAGCTGCCGGAATTTTGTCCCGCAGGAGTTCTTTTCCCTGCCTGTAAATCTACCGACACGAGGCTGACGTATTTGAGCACCTTCAAATACCACTGAACTGAGTCAGGATCGAACCTGCCAAGTTGGGGTCAGAAGGCCAGCGCCTCAACCGTCTGAGCCACTCAGCCCGGCTGTCTTGGATAAGTGATATGATTCTTATTCAGTACTACATGTCAGCATACCACTTGGTATGAAAACAGCATTCACCGCCATTCTCAGCTGCGGTAGATGCTTACCCTGACAACGAAACCATTCATTTGTTTTACAAGTTGCTTTACGTCGTACCGACACAGATAGGTCTTATGGCGACGATGGGACAGGAAAGGGCTAGGAGTGGGAAGGGAGCGTCCGTGGCCTTAATTAAGGTACAGCCCCACCATTTGCAGTGGATTATATTCCATACAATGTTGTAACACCTCCACGAATTTTTCGTTTTGTATTTTGTGGTCGATTCTTGAAATGCTAATATATATATATATATATATATATATATATATATATATATATATATATTGGGTCATTAACAACTCTGTATTTTATTAGCTATATGTCAATAATTAAGAATAATTATATTTGAGCGGACTTGTGACTTATTCTACAACTGATTGTTTATGCAATACTTTTGTTCATCTCAAAAGTACCTAGATCATCCAGAAATTAGGTTTCTCAATTTCTTTTCTTGTATAATAAGCGTATTTAGCCGGGATAGATGAGCATGCGCGAAAAATCTATGACGTAGCAATCTTATATCGGCCGCACAAGATCCGCCAGGTGTCAGTAGCGCAGCAGCAGTGGCTCGAAACGGCGGCTCATATTCGTTCTCCCGCCGCCTGCGAGGTTTGGTTTATGGCATTGCTCGCCCACATACGGCTCGGCGCTCAGCAACTGTTCTGCAAGAGTTCGGCTGGGAAGTGCTTGATCATCCATCGTACAGTCCTGATCTTGCTCCCAGTGATTTTCAACTTTTCTTGAACCTCAAGTAATCCCTGTCCTCCTGTCAGCATTTTCACACGGACGAAGAGCTGAAGACGAATGTCACACGCTGGTTCCATTTCCAGGCGGCAGACTTGTACGACACCGGCATACAAAAATTGATTCCAAGATATGGCAAGTGTCTCAATTCTGATGGTGATCCTGTCGAAATATAGCTCCAACACTGTTGTATCGGGTACCAATGAAGTTTTTCATGTAACTATGTTGTCTTTTAAAAAAAATAGGGAAACTTAATTTCTGGACGGCCCTCGTATGTCTAATTACTTAAACATCGTAGGGATATGAACTACGAATTTTAGGTAAATAAAATATAATAAAGTACGAGAATATATTCTTTATTTATTCCCAAAAATTACAATAATTTTCTTAATCATCGTTATCCGGTCGATTAGATTAGCAGTTTGCCTTTTTCTACCATTACGAGCGCTAATGTGAGTCAATGCATTGTTTTCACTTAAAACTTTATAACTACAGGGGCTGCCTGGCCGAGGTGGTAAAGGCGTGCTCGGTTCGCTCGGAAGGACGTGGGTTCGAATCCACGCCAGAAAGTCGTAAAATTTAAGAAACGAGATTTCCACTTCCGGAGGTGCACATGGCCCTGAGGTTCACTCAGCCTACAGTACCAGGTTAATTGCTGGGGGCAAAGGCGGCCGGGCGTAGAGCTAACCACTCTACCCCATCAAGTGCCGAGGTTACGAATAGTGGAAGCCTTTACCTTCCACCACTCCAAGGGCCTTCATGGCCTGTACGGAGATGACTTTGCTTTGCTTTATAACTACATTCGATGTGGACATTTTCAAAAATAAAAAAAACGCCTGAAGGTATTGAACCAAGGAACATTACAGAAAGAATTATGTAACTAAGTTAATTGGGCTAGGATTTGAATAAAAAAGGAAACAAGTAAAGAAACAAGCGATTTTAGACTGTTAATCCGGAACTGCATTTAGGCCGGAAGTGATTTTCGATATTTATTGTTTTTTAGTTGTTTATTTAATTTGATAGGGGTATCGAAGAGGAATTTGAAACCTTTCTGGGCCCTTTAGCCCTTCAACTTTTGACACAATTCAGGAAATTGCTTTTTACGTTTTTCTTGGTACGGGGACCCCTACTTTGTCTGGTAAGAAATGTTTTCAATATTAAAAAATGTAAAGAGTAAAATCAGTAATTTAATATAGCATTACGAACATAAGGTGAACGAAACATATATTTTAGAATACATTTTTTAAACTGTTCCATAAAGAGTTAAACGAGCCGGATATTCAATTTGCAAAGCCACGGACCTTGTTGATGTGGTTATGGAAGTGCTGCGGGAATCATTATCCTTGATAGAGAGGAATTTTAACATTTATAGACCGAGTTTCCAATAGGGAAATAAAATAAATTTATCAGCAAACGAAACTAGGTCCCAGCCCAGCAGTAACTGACCTATCATGATGCCAAGAGCCGTGTCATTTAACAGTTCCCCCGCAGACTAAACACGATCGTGAGAGGTATTCTATTTTTAAAAAAGGAACACGCCCACCGTTTTAATTAGCGTCCCAATTACATCTGCGTGTAAAATATGTTTTTGTTTTGCTGGTGTACTGTACAATGTTTAATTGACCATGAACGTCGCCATGCCATGACCATGAAATGACAACAAATATTTCTTCCTGGCTTTTCCCCCCAATTCATTGAGGTCAGAACTTGATGTGGATTTGGCGCAGTTTTCCTGCCTGATGCCCTTCCTGACACAAATCCTATGTGGGAGGAATGTATTCACTATTGCGTGTTCCTGTGGCGGTTAGTAGTACAGTGTGTTTATATGTAGGCCTACATGAAGAGTGTATTAAGACGAACAGAACCGAGCGAGTTGGCCGTTCAGTTAGGGGCGCGCAACAGTCAGCTTGCACCTGGGAGATAGTGGATTCGAACCCGTTTATGGCAACCCTGAAGATGGTTTCTCATGGTTTCCCATTTCCTCACCAGACACATGCTGGGACCACGGCCACTTCCTTCCCACTCCTAGCCCATTCCTACCCCATCATCGCCATTAATACCTATATGTGTCGGTGCGACGTAAAGCAGATTGTAAAAAAAAAAAGCGAGAGAAAAAGGAATTAACTGTATGCAGTTAAAATGTTCGACCGAGCTGGAATCGAACCCAGGACCCTCTGAACTGAAGGCCAGTACGACGGTGACCATTGAAGTCAAAGAGCCAGATAATGCATAATGTTTCATTTGCTCAAAATTATTCACTTCACTAACGCAGGGCTTCCTAAACTTATTTTTTGTTCTTGTTTTCAATGCTCAATAAGAGACTTTGTACATCATGGTTAACAGTCTCATACGTCTAGGGCAGGGTTTCAGGTTTAAGAAATAAATACCGAATATCTAAATTCTAGTTCCATTCGAACGTGCATTATGGCAACACTACAACACCCACAGGTACGGAAGTCAAATGAAATAAATATCACTGCAGCCGACGAGCCATTCGCTCACCCATATCAAGTGAATTAGTGAAGTTTGGCTTGTGTGTGGTTGCCAGCATCGCGTAGTTTTTCTTAGTAAGTAACTGTTTATTGTTGTGAATTTTGTAAGACAAATAGTTGCCAAGAAATTATCCCAATATTGAGATATGGAGAAAGTATCGCACTTTATTTCAAAACCTCATATTGCACAAATGAGTTGGTTTTTTTTTTTTTTTTTGAGTGGTTAGATATTGACAGTTTAGAAATGGAGTTGACTGAATTTTAAGAAAGCATGTATGGGTGAAAAAGTTCGTACAACTTGACGAAGCATTAGTGAAAATCGGATGTGCTGTGGGTGGTGAATACTCTCCCCAGAAGCCGGAGAACTTAATACTTGAACAGTGGAACAGTCTCCCACAAAAGAAACTCGCTACAGCGCTACTTACTTTGTTTGGGTCATCATACGCCTGCAAGCAGATATTTTCTACAGTGAATGTTGTGAAGACAAGTTATGAACCTAACATAAATGACAAAGCTTCTAAGTATTTTTCGCAAAATACGATCATGAAGCATGCAATCACATGTATTTGGTATTTTACAATATATATATGTAATATATTATGAAACACAATTTGGAATTAGGGATGGAAGTTGGTGGTGGCGGTGGTTAGTAGGGGCGGAGGTTGTATCCATTACAAACGAAAATAACAAGTGGCACAGTAAACAGTTGATAATAATAATCCAGACCTAAAATGGCACACTAGTTGGAAAAGGTTCGCCATCCCTGGTCTAGGGTCTCCTTTATACTGCATGCCAGGCTGAGCAGCTCAGACGATAGAGAGATGGCCTTCTGACCTTGGGTTGGTGGGTTTGATTCCGGCTTAGACCCATGATACTTGAAGGTGCTCAAATACCCCAACTTTGTTTCGGCATGTTAAAGAACTCTTGGATAACAAAATTCTGCCCCCTCGACGTCTCCGAAAACAGTAAAAGTAATTAGTGGGACATTAAAACATTATTAGTCTGTCTTATAACCTGTGCGATTTTGTATCTGTACTCGTAAGCCTGTTTGTTATTAAATGAGACTAGAATTTTTGTGTTTATTTGGGATCATTAAATGTGCACGTCTTTAAACTCTTATTTACACAGTTGCTAGACACCTTTCCTATTGTATACTTGCGTAAAATTTTAGGTTATATTACTAGAATAGCTACCTGCCTCGGCTTCGCACGGGAGCAGTTACGACTAAGACTGTAGGCTACTTTCATCCGATGTCTTAGGTTTCCTTGTATATGACATTAATCGTTTTTCCTCTGGTGAATAAAACATTTATTTTGATGAGGATTATCTGATTAACTTACACAGTTGTTTTTCAATGTGAAGCTTTTTACTGCGAACAGTAATATAACAACAGTTGTAGTGGACTATGCGTTAAAGATAGATATGTGCCGTCACGGACTTTTTATGCTGAACAATTCTTACACACATAATAAAGATGTATCTTAACGGTTTAGCCAGAGTAAGCTAAGAAGGCGTACGGACGGCCGGTTTTCTTCCACCTGCTTCACTGAAATCGGGCTTCCTTTGGTCATAGATGAATGTCTCTATAGAAAAAACTTTATTGAGAAATGCTTTAGAGAACGGTGGAAACCGGAAAAGAAAACACCATTCGGTCCAGTGGTTCTTCAGAGTAATCGTCACAGACAGACAGACAGACAGACAGACAGACAGACGGGGTCGAGGACTTTAGTAAAGATTACGATTCACGGCGTTATTGTACCTTACTTTGAGTTATATTTCTGTTCGTGACAATTTTATGGTGCATGTTGTGGTTACAACGGGTTATGCTTGTCACGGAAATACCAGCTGATGAGTAGTGCATAGTGATAAGTCCAGCGTGACTGATCAGTCAGGGTTCAACATAATTATTTCTGATACTAGCCAACCATCTACAGCCTCATGTAAATCTATCAATTACGCAAATGCATTCTGTTAAATGATATTCTGTACAAATATGTTCACTATCAGCGGAACCAATATCCTCATAACATGAACTCACGTGTCATCACAAGATGAAAATTTACTTGAATTTAAGGCTCTGATCTCCAGTAGCCTGTTTAATAATATGCTACCACAGATAATCGTATATCATAAGGAAGTACCACAACTAACGAGAACTGCCATCATACTAGATTCCATGCATCATAAAATGTCAGACCGTGGTCATAAAGTGAGGATCAATACAAAATCGTTAACACACTCCTAGAGTAAGCTCTGTCTGTCGTAAAGTGCAGCTGAAAGTGCAAGCGAAGTGTCGAACGGCGAAAAATAACTCGACCCCTAAAGGGGGCAAACGACTTTGGATGGGAGAGCCCCTTTACGTGGGGTGGCAGTCCCTTGAGTGAAGAAACTGCCGCTAAGTTTTAATCATGCAGTGTCTGTTCACTATGTCAGGGGCGGCAACTAATGAAGGGCACTCCTTTGTCCTAGGGTGGAACTGCCCTTAAAGGCGGAAAAACTGGATATAGCCTACAGTACTGCATATCCGGTAATGACACAGGATCAGCCAGACATGGGCAAACCACCGGATTATATTTCCAAGAAAGAGTTTCAAGAATGCACGATCATATGAACACAGTTCATCCAAGCGACCCGGCTAACAAACGGCGCGGCACTGATTCCGGGTCAGGTAGTGTGAATTGGGTTACCGGGCAAGTAGGGATGAAGGGATAGGCTCCACGTGAGAAATAGACGACTGAGCCCACTACCAGGCTGCAGCTGAGAAACCACCTCACCACTATACCCGTAATATTAAAATAATCGTTTTGAAGTGAGAGATTTGGCAACTCCAAGCAACACGAGCCGGGCAGCAGGCTTATCTCCATGGCAACCCCAATGGGGCCGCCCACGTTTCCATGGCAACCATACAGAACATCACCAAGTATACATATCAGTGGGGACGAAAAGAGGATAGAATGGAGTTGCGTTCCTTATCAGCAAGAGGATCACCTTTACTGTGTACTTTTGTTGTTGTTGTTGTTGTTGTTGTTGTTGTTGTTGGAGTCATCAGTCCATAGACCGGTTTGATGAAGCTCTCCATGCCACCGTACCTTTGCAAAACTTTCATTTCTATGTACCTACTACGTCCTACATCTGAACTAATCTGATGGTCATATTCGTACCTTCGTCTGCCCCTACCGTTCTTACCGCCTACACTTCACACAAAATCCAACTGAACAAGTCCTGGGAGTCTTAAGAAGTGTTTTATCATTCCATCTCTTCTTCTCATCAAATTTAGCCAAATGGATCTCCTCTCGCCAATTCTCAGTATTCGTGATTCGATCTATCCATCTCACCTTCAGTATTCTTCTGTAACACCACATTTCAAAAAGCCTCTATTCTCCTCCTTTCTGAGCTAGTTATCGTCCATGTTTTACGTCCAAACAACGAAACGCTCCAGACGAAAGTCTTCAAAAACATACTTCTAATTCCTATATCAATGTTCAAAGTGAGCGAATTTCTTTTCTTAAGCAAGGCTTTCTTGCTTTTGCTAGTTTGCATTTTATGTCCTCCTTACTTCTTCTGCAATCGTTAGTTATTTTACTACCCAAGTAACAATATCCAGCTATTTCCCAAAACGGACTTGTCAGCGTCTTCCCCGGACATCAACCGCAGAGAGGATGTGTGGACCTTTCTTAAACGTGCAATTCCCAACCCTCAACATCCACTACTAACGATACAGGCCCTGAAAGATGTTCTCATTGAGGAATGGGACCTTTGCCCCCCCAAAAATGCTCTATGACTTGGTACTGAGCATGTCGCGTCGCGTTCAGGATTGCCTCGGGTTTCGTGGAGGACCTGCACTTTATTTATTTTTATATGTCACTTCCCCCTTGCCCCCCACCCCAAAGGGGGCTGAACGTGGACTTTAACAAAATCCGAAGTGTCACTATTCTTCTCAGCGACCCCGAAAAATACGGATTCGACACTACTTTCTAATATTTTTATATGTCACACCACCCGCCACTCCCCAGCCCCGCCACTAAGGTTGTCTCCTGATACTAAGTCTTAAGTGTACCAAGTTTGAAGTAAAGCACTCCAGTGGTTTAGGAGGAGATTTAATACATACATACATACACACACACACACACATACAATGGCATATACATAGATGTGACTGTATTGAAAACTGTCCAGTTTGTGATGTTCTAACATGAGCAGGCTCCTTCATTTCCCTTTTCACACTGGTCCAAAAGTTACCGAGAAGTGTGCGTTTTCATTGTATTTATTATTCTGAATTTCACATTAAACATAATGTCGGTTCCATCCCAACACAACAGAACTGGTATATGCTTAACTTTTTTTTGATGTGTGTAATATTTATGAACTTCCGAAAAAATTAATTTAAAAAATCAGCTGTCATCAGACAGCCTCGATAAAATAATTTGTTGGAAAGAGTGGAACGATCGAGGTCTAATGGAAAATTTTACCATTAATTACTCTGAAACATTAGGGAAAATCTAGAAGTAAGTAGCATAACCTTAACATGTACCTGTCATGTGTATAATAACTAAGCATACATAGCAAAGATTCTTTAATAAGAACTATTCCTAACATAATATTTCAAGAAAAGAGAATTGAAGACTCCGTATCAAATATGTGCTCATACAGAGATTTCTTTCCCTACGAAGGCTGCTGCCATTTGCTTAAGGGAGGGTTGAAACCAAGAAAAGTAATCAGTAGTTCGAAGTGGAGAGACGCCATCCACCTATAAGGCGATGTTGCTCCCAGGAGGCTCATCCGAACACAAAACCAGAACGGAACACACTGCAGACACAGTAGCGAGACTGAAATGCCAGTAGAAGAACAAGTCCAGTTTCAGTTTGAAACAGGTTTTGAACAACCTAATATAGCTGATTTTTAAACATATTCCGTAACATTCCTAAAGAGTAAGCATGTTATACTGTAGACAATGGTTGAAAACCGTAAACCAATCAAAGGAGATGTGAACATTTTGATTGTAAGTCGAAGAACCAACAGTTTAACAAGGAATCCAAAGCAAAGGAAGATATTTACCATCTTCAACTTTTCACTTTGATTGAAATGCTGCAGCTGAACGTCAAGCTTGCTACAATCTAAATGAGCTACATGCCGGTGTTCAAGTGATTAGCGCGACACCTCACTATCCCAGGGATCGCGGAATGGTGGGCTTCTGAAGATGGAAAACCTACAGCAACCCATTGCTAACACATTAGGCGTTATTTTGAAAAATGCCCCCGCGTTCCAATCCGTATATACCTCGAGTTAACGTCCCGCTCCTAGGAACACAAACTGTAGTTAATTTCGGAAGCGCGATCTAGGGACGAAAATGGAAGGTAGTAATACATGAGCAACTGCCCAAGTGGTAATCAATTGAGAAGACTTGCATTTCCTCAGGCAATGATGTAAGATATTATTATTATTATTATTATTATTATTATTATTATTATTCGATACTGATCTGGATGTCACGTTCTTTGATAATACCCACAGACCTATAAGAAAGACTATATTTCTGAAAAACAAGATCTCAACAGTCAACACCATGTATTCTAGAGGGGAAGACCGACGTTAACACTACTGTCCTAGTAACGTATACCGGTATCTATTCGGCTGAAAGCTGTCTACAATCGGAATCTCCCACTTGATCTTCAGAGCTCATGTTTTCAAGTCCCACTTCAAACATAACCCAAGATAGTACGGCACTTCCATACATAAAATTCCTTACTGGAACCATAAAACTTTCCGAGAGTTAGCATTTAAAATATAATTTGGAAAAAAAATGATCACATAAAGAACCAACTAATGTGACAGGTTGTCTTTCAAAACGTTACTGGAAAATACAAAACAATATATTTCACAACTTGTAATAAATACATCGCACCGACACAGATAGGTCTTATGGCGACGATGGTGCAGGAAAGGGCTGAGAGTGAGAAGGAAGCAGCCCCAGCATCTGCCTTGTGTAAAGATGGGTAAACCACGGAAAACCATCTTCAGGGCTGCCGACAGTAAGGTTCGAACCCAATATCTCCAGAATGCAAGTTGACAGCTGCGCGCCCCTAACCGCATGGCCAACTCAGTAAGACATAATATTTCGCGCCATTTGTCCTTATTTACTTAGCCACATCGAACAAGTAATTTGAAATCATTAAATAGCCAAAATGATACAAGTATAGAATCTGTCACTCCAAACAATGTTTTTCAAGTGTGATACAGTATTTAAGTCTAAATGTTACCTGTTATTGTCGGACAGCTTAACTGTCTCAGTATGAAATATATTCTACCACTTTCCCCACACTTGTGAGTGCGAACTGTGTGGCACGTGTGGATTTGGTTCTGTTTTACGTCCAGATGCCCTTCCTGACGCCAACCCTATGCGGAGGGATGTATGTACTATCTATCGCGTATTTCTGTGGTGGTTGGTAGTGTGGTGTGTTGACTGAATATGACGAGGAGAGTGTTGGGACAAACACAAAAAAAAAAAACAGTCCCCGAGCCGGAAGAAATAATCAGACTTTAAAATCCCCGATCCGCCCGGGAATCGAACTCTGGGCCCTCTGAACCGAAGGCCTCAACGATGACCATTCAGTGAAGGAGTCTGATAACGGTTACAATATGAAGAAATTTAAAAATTCATTAATAGGGGAAAGTGAGCCAGCCCCGCGGTGTGGGGATAGCGTGCCCGCCTTTTACCCGGAGGCCCCGGGTTCGATTCCCGGCCAGGTCAGGGATTTTTACCTAGATCTGAGCGCTAGTTCGAGGTCTACTCAGCCTACGTGATTGAGGAGCTATCTGACGGTGAGATGGCGGCCTCGGTCTAGAGAGCCAAGAATAACGGCCGTGAGGATTCGTCGTGCTGACCGGCCTCCAGACTGAGTAGCAGTCGCTTGGTAGGCCAAGGTCCTTCGGGGCTGTTGCGCTATGGGGTTTACGTTTTGGGAGAAAGAGAGTTAGTCAACTTATCATGATATTGATATACTAATGTTCGTGTCTTTACTGGCGAGACCTAACAATGCTAGTAATGGCATTCCTTATGCAACCTGTCTGAACGGTGTGAAAATGTTGTTCAGGGGGTCACTTGATGCGATCATTTCAGAGTACTTGGGAGACATAATAGCAACATCTGGCTCGATGAGGAAAGCAACGGGAAACTACATCACTTCTCCTTTCCGTAGTATGTTTCTTCAGTGACGCTTAGGCCATATATGATGGTGGAGCTGTTGAGGATTAAACCAACCAACCAACCAACCAACCAACCAACCAACCAACCAACCAACCAACCAACCAACCAACCAACCAACCAACCAACCAACCAACCAACCAACCAACCAACCAACCAACCAACCAACCAACCAACCAACCAACCAACCAACCAACCAACCAACCAACCAACCAACCAACCAACCAACCAACCAACCAACCAACCAACCAACCAACCAACCAACCAACCAACCAACCAACCAACCAACCAACCAACCAACCAACCAACCAACCAACCAACCAACCAACCAACCAACCAACCAACCAACCAACCAACCAACCAACCAACCAACCAACCAACCAACCAACCAACCAACCAACCAACCAACCAACCAACCAACCAACCAACCAACCAACCAACCAACCAACCAACCAACCAACCAACCAACCAACCAACCAACCAACCAACCAACCAACCAACCAACCAACCAACCAACCAACCAACCAACCAACCAACCAACCAACCAACCAACCAACCAACCAACCAACCAACCAACCAACCAACCAACCAACCAACCAACCAACCAACCAACCAACCAACCAACCAACCAACCAACCAACCAACCAACCAACCAACCAACCAACCAACCAACCAACCAACCAACCAACCAACCAACCAACCAACCAACCAACCAACCAACCAACCAACCAACCAACCAACCAACCAACCAACCAACCAACCAACCAACCAACCAACCAACCAACCAACCAACCAACCAACCAACCAACCAACCAACCAACCAACCAACCAACCAACCAACCAACCAACCAACCAACCAACCAACCAACCAACCAACCAACCAACCAACCAACCAACCAACCAACCAACCAACCAACCAACCAACCAACCAACCAACCAACCAACCAACCAACCAACCAACCAACCAACCAACCAACCAACCAACCAACCAACCAACCAACCAACCAACCAACCAACCAACCAACCAACCAACCAACCAACCAACCAACCAACCAACCAACCAACCAACCAACCAACCAACCAACCAACCAACCAACCAACCAACCAACCAACCAACCAACCAACCAACCAACCAACCAACCAACCAACCAACCAACCAACCAACCAACCAACCAACCAACCAACCAACCAACCAACCAACCAACCAACCAACCAACCAACCAACCAACCAACCAACCAACCAACCAACCAACCATACTAATGTTCTTGGTTTGGTACAAACAGTACAAGCTAACCCCAAGTGGTTATAACATCTAATGAATTGAATGCTTCTCCCCAATGATAATGATTCATCTGATACCTAATCAACTACTGTTAATTTCATAATACTATTACTGAAGAGCAAAGGTACTCCATGGTGTCGGGATAGCGTGTCTGCCTCTTACCCTGAGGACGCGGGTTTGATTCCTGGCCAGTCCAGGTATTTTAGTTCTGGATTAACGCCTGGAACGGGATTCACTCAGCCTCACGTGAGACCAACTGAGGAAATGTCTGAAACGAGAGGCAGGGGACCAGGTCAATGCCAGTAATACAGCTGAGGATGTCATTAATCTGAAGGCAAAGAAGCCTAGTATTTGAAGGCCATCTGGCTGGACAGCAGTAATCTTGGCAGGCCGAGGCCCTAATGGACTGTTGTGCAACGGGTTTGTTTGTTCTCTTTATTAAGTAAGAACGTTTAAAATGCTCGGAATATTGTTGAGAGGGTAAAAATAGTTGTATATTTTAATACTCATGTGAACTGATTAAAGCGCGATTACGTTTAAATAAATAAACAAAATGTAACGCAATTCCAGGAAATAAATGACAAAATTAGTTTTCCATGGCTAGAAGTTCTTTCAATTTTTTGTTTTTCGGCGATTCAGAAAACGAAATATTATACTTTTAGATAATAATAATAATAATAATAATAATAATAATAATAATAATAATAATAATAATAATAATAATAATATGTTTTGACGTCCCACTAAGTACTTTTTGACGGTTTTTCGTAGGCCGGAATTTTGTCCCGCAGAAGATCTTTTACGTGTCAGTAAATCTACCGACACGAGGCTGATGTATATGAGTACCTGCAAATACCACCGGACTGAGCCAGGATTGAACTTACCTAGTTGGAGTAAGAAGGCCAGCGCCTCAACCGTCTGAGCCAATCAGCATAGCTGTACTAAAATACTGTGGCGTCTTACGCATACTCCTTTTCTGGAGCCGGCTATATTCTCCAATCAACCTTTTATATCTTATGTTTTCATTCTCCCGGTTGTTATTTATTACAAGTGTATAGAATTCACCACAGGACTGGTATGATCACTGTTCCGGCGTATTCCTCGCCAGTACAGCCCCTGCTATGTTATACTGTCGAGCGCTACAGCTGGTGTTGTGGGGTGAGGTAAGCCGTTTGTGTAAATCCTTTTTACAAAGGTAAATAGTTACAGGTAGGACTAATTATTGTTCAGTTTGTCTCTGCTCATTGTACGTGCTGGCCCATCCAGACACTAACGAGCTCTACGTCTGATGAACACTGGATTCCACACTAAAAGGGAGAATATTGCCTCGGAACTTTAATCATACTATTTGACAATTGCACAGAAACGTCTTTTGCACCACCACAATCGTGAGGTTAGGCCTAAAATCATATTTTATTGTTGGTTCGAGTTTCATTCACGGTTGAGGCACGAATTTAACACTGGTTTGCGTGGTTGGAAGACGGGTACGTTCAGCTTCCCGTAACACAACTGAGAAAAGAAGTGGGATAAAGTTTAGCTCTCAGTATGGCAATCTGGTGAAAAAAATAAGCCATATATGGAATCTGTGTGACGAACTTACTCTAAAATGGCTTTGAGCGACAAAAATGAGTGTTGACCAGTGTAACAGCTACAACATCAACAATAACAAAGTCCAGATTCTCGGACACGTACCAGTAGGGCCCACGGTCAAAACATTCCACTGCGTATTACCGTCGATCCTCGAAGAGTCGAGATCTAGTTGCGCCCTGTTCAGTGGGGTAGGTTTCACCATTTGTTAATGTTCGGCCACTCGTTTTTATTTGAATGTCCTTCTTAATATTAACAACTATCGAAACTACATTTCAATATCAACTAAGACTTATTGACATTATTACATCCCCATTTAATGATTATCATAATAATGACTGAACAAAAACGTCTTTTTAACAAAAATGAAATACGGATAAAACATTAATTTATGATTAAATCAATACTTAGTCACTGAACAGAACCTAACCTAGTTTTGAGTACGGAGTCTACAACGCATTTAAAACTTTTAACTGATTTCCATAAATTATTTTAGCTGTATATTTTAACTGATTTCCAAAATCTGTGACTACTGGGGGCAATTCGACCCTCACTCTGAGCTGACCATGGGCCTAACTCAACATCCCTCTAGGCTCTCTTACACAACTTGGAGATGAACCACTGTCCATTCTGGGCTGACGACCCGTGGGGAAGACGAAGCGAATGAAACGAAAAGCATGAGGTGAAATAAGTGATACTTGACACTGATCCTCAAAGCCGTCCGTCTCACCGGCGTTGACATCGAGAAGGTGTGGGCCTTGTCTGAAAGAGTTTAAAAATCATCGACCATCTTCTATTCCCTTCGTTGTTCACATTCGATAGTTGCATATAACTGGATTCTGTGTATTCGTTTCTATCTCGGGATCCCTGAATAATGAATGTCTTTACTTCATGTCTGTCTCAATCTTACCACATTCTTGAACTGGACTTACCTTTCATGACTGCAAAATCATCTCAATTGTGGAGTGTACTGTTGCAGACCCCATCCCACTTCGACGTCGGCAAAGCCGTCATGTTGCAGGCGCCATTGAAAATGTCACAGAACGTCTAGTTCACAGATGCAATATACACAGTTCAAAAGTTAGAGGAACATGTTTTTGAACGTATGCCATGCTCCACAAAACAATACCTCACACCCTGGTATATTACCAACTAAACCTTTATTCTTTACCGTTGAAGTATACAAAAGAACATCGATGGATTCGCTTTCATTTTCAGAATACAAACGGAAATGTCCAAATAGGGGCGAAAACAAAGGGATAACAGTACTCCAGAGTGGACTTTTATCACAGTTGGAGAGCTTCAATATGGTGTATGTCCTCCAAGAGAATTTATCACAGCTTGGCACCTACGTGGCATGCTCCGCGTAAGTCCACGGAGGTCACGATGCGGTATCAGGCCCCATTCTTCAATGAGAGCCTGTTCGAGGTCTTGGAGAGTCTGTGGTGGAACAGGACGCCCAAGAACACTTCTGTCAAGCCTATCCCACACATGGTCGATGGGACTAAGGTCGGGACTCATTGCTGGCCAGTCCATCTCTTGAATATCCAGTTCTCGCAAAACAGCTCTGGTAATGCGCGCTACATGAGCCCTGGCATTGTCGTGCACGAGTAAGAATTCAGGGGCAACACCGTATGCAACAACCAACACATTCTGTAACAGTATCTGCTCGATGTACTCCGCAGCGGTAAGATTACCACGGACGACGAGAAGATCCGTACGGCCATCAAGAGTGATGCCACCCCACACCATCATGGAATCTTGTCCGAATCGGTCACCTTCCTGGACAACATTTGGCATGTACTGCTCACCACGGCGTCTCCATACACGTTGATGTCCATCACGCTGTGTCAGGGGAACTATGGACTCGTCTGTGGACAACACAGGTCTCCATTGGCGAAGATGGCAGTTGACGTGGGTACGGGTAAACAGAAGGCGAGCTGCGCCATGTTGCTGCGTTAAACGGGGACTCGAACAGGACGTCTGGGTCGTAAGGACACTTCTCTTAACCTGTTCCTTACTGTCTGGACAGACATTGTGACTCCAGTGACCCTCCTGAGGTCTTGTTGCAGTTCTCTGGCAGTTGCTGAACGACGCCGCAACGCACAGATGGTCAGATATCAGTCATCCGGTGGGGTTATCATGCGTCCACGACCTTGTCCAACCCTCCTTGTGAACTGGGCTGTCTCATTGTAGCGATTCCACAAGCGGTGAACAACTGACGGAGAGACATTGAGAACACAGCAACACGACGAAATGTCCATCCTTCCTGGATCAAAGTGACGGCCCTTGCGACTTGAACCTCGTTAAGATGCATCATGGGATGTGCTGGTTGACGTACAACGTGCTCAAATGACCGCAGTAGTGTAACTCACAACGACACACGTATGCATCGCTATTCTCTTTGTTTTGAGGGGTCATTTGCAGTTTAATGCATGGCTATGCGTACAGATGGACTATAACTTCCATTAGACACCCTGAGTAGCTAAGGTCTCAGGTATGTTGTACGACCATTGGAACCCCATCTACCAAATTAATGTTCATATACCAGACGTTAGAAAACATGTTTACTTATTTTTTTTGAAATGCGTAAATACGACTTTGTCCATAGGATAGCGTTGGAATGTTGGCTTTGGGTGGTACAAAATTTATATATTTCCGAATGGGAAGGTGCACTGGCCTTCTGAGATCAAGTTGGCGCGTTCGATTCCCGCTAAGTGCGATAGTATTTGGAGGTTTTCAAATACGCGCCGGAACTCCTATGGGAAAAAATTCTGGCATCTCCGGCTTCTCTGTAAAACCTTAAAAGCGGTTAGTGAGATGTTAAACCAGTGACATCATCAACACTAACATCACGATCATCATCCATAAGAGACCTAATTTTATTTCTAGGAATTAACCTTGTATTCATTTCATAATTAGGCAGAGTGAACCACAAGGCTTGCGTCCTATTTAGATACAGAGCTTTACCGAGCGAGTTGGCCGTGAGGTTAAGGTCACGCACCTGTGAGCTTGCACTCTGGATACCGAGTTGCGCCTGGAAACACCAGTATGTGATAATATTTCAGCTTAGAACTCTGACCAGAAAGGTTCAGTATTGCATTAACTATATCAACGAATTTTCGTTGTAAGTGATACATGTGCTGCGGGTAAGTATCTCGGTATTTCGGGGCTCAATTACGATATGGTGGGTTCGAATTCCACCATCGGCAGCCCTGACGATGGTGTTCCGTGGTTTCCCATTTTTCACACCATGCAAATACTGGGGGTGTACATTAATTAAGGTCATGTCCACTAACATTCCAATCCTAACCTTTTCCCATCCTGTCGCCGCAAACCTTCGATGTTTTAGTGCGACGTTAAACAATAGAAATTAAAAGAGACAGATTGTGTTTACATATCTAAATATCCCGGCTTTGTGACGAGGAATTGAACACACATTTTTTTCTTTTACAACAAGTTGCTTTACGTCGCACCGACACAGATAGGTCTTATGGGGACGATGGAATAAGAAAGGACTAGGAGTGGAAAGGAAGCGGCCGTGGCTTTAATTAAGGTACAGCCCCAGCTCGCATTTTTCTAGACTAACCAAGTACGCTTTTGCCTCATTGATGAGGCAGTCTAAAAGTAGTCTTTTTATTAATAGTGTTACACCGAACTGACGAAGGTTTCAGCCCCAAAGGGTATGAAGGTAAAATAACATCTGCTCTTCAAAGACGTCGTGTCTCCAGACGTTCTATCTTATTGACCTGGATATTGTGTACGCCTTGTCTGAAAGGAGTAGTTGTTTCGAGACGTGGTGGCTGTCCTAACAAAACTCGTGTGTGTGTGTGTGTGTGTGTGTGTGTGTGTGTGGTGAGGTTGAATGAGAGCGAGGGAGCCCGGGACCGCGGCTAGCTGGTCGATACTGCGGCTAGTGTGGGCTTGCCGTAACCCTCTCACACTTTCACCAGCACCACACCGACCGTCCATTGATAATAACATCACTTTCCTTTTATTCAAAAGAAAATTTCTATGCAATCCACTGACCATGATGATCAAAGTTCATAAATGACTATGAGTAGGTAAAATTACTGTATTATTATTATTATTATTATTATTATTATTATTATTATTATTATTATTATTATTATTATTATTTGAGCACAAATTGGTTATATAACAATCTTGGCTACAAAAAAATTAATAGGTTTTCTAATGTTTATAGAAATGTATTATTACAATGTTATTTTACGTACTGTAGTTCTAAGCATGCTGTTCCCTGTTTAGGGTTTGCATTAC
The DNA here is from genome assembly GCF_040414725.1 of Anabrus simplex. NCBI lineage: Eukaryota > Metazoa > Arthropoda > Insecta > Orthoptera > Tettigoniidae > Anabrus > Anabrus simplex. The sequence goes on along the minus strand of NC_090265.1, from coordinate 651,314,933 downwards.
GTTCTCATTTTCTTAGTTCTAAGCTTCCCACAAAACGGCTCTGTGGGGATTGTATATAAATGAAGGGATTCTAAAAGGCCATCGCCTAATGCTCAAAGGAAGGTTGTATTGTAATCTTATTTTATACAGTCGAACCACGATATCTCGAACCTCTATTACTTGAATGTTCAGTATCTCGAAGCAACTTCAATTTCTTGGCGTTAGGACCTTCCGATTTCTAGAAACAAAAGTTTCATACCTAAGAGAACAAGATGTTCTATAATTCGAATTTTGTTCGACATTAACTGTACAGTACAGTATTTATTGTACAGTACATCTTCCCGACCGACCTTGGCATGCTTATATAGCGGGTTTCCTGTCCGCTCTTGGTGTTATAAGCCATACATTTAATGTTTGTTCCTTACTGAAGTGCAATTATAAGAAATAAATTGACAAGACCTTTAAGTACAATAAATATCAAGTAAATAATATTACATCATGGTAGTTGTGTGCGATAGTAGTTGTGGGACAGAGCAATGCCCTGTCCAGGAGTAAAACCAAGCTGGAAAGACCTGAAGTTGGTTCTTCCGCCCTTCAAGCCGTTGGGAATCTTCCTCTTTCGCCCTGGAAACCGTTGACCGGGTGGCTTTGTTGCACTCATATTAATCCCTGAGTGTAAGGCTGCCTCTTCCGCTATCTCCACCGTACCGAAGTCCACCTTCACCGCTGTAGCTTCGTTGAGATCTTCACTCGTAACCCTGAGCTGGAACCCTTACCAGATTCTACACACCGGTTAAATCTCTATAGTGAAATGTAGAGTATCTCTAATGTCTGATGTGAAACAAAATTAATTGCCTGAGGTCCTAACTTAAGACATCATATCATGACAAGAAGATCAGAACCATATTTCTTGTTATTGTATGTATTTTAATGTTACAATAAATCCTGCTGCACTGTCTTTGTCTTGTGTACATATGTTTTTCTTACCACATGATTTGTTTAATTTTTGTTTTGGCTGAAGATGGCAACTAAGTGGCTGAAACTAGTCCCAAGACTGATGTAATACTATTTACGTGATGTATTGATAAGGTGGACCCTCTTGTCGGTTTATTTCTTATAATCACCCCCTGTGTGTCCATCATAGGCAGTTAGAGCTGCTCGAGCCCTGTACTGTACAGCCAGTATACCAGGCGTTACTGTTCTTCGATTGTAAATGACCGGGCGAGTTGGCCGTGCGCGTAGAGGCGCGCGGCTGTGAGCTTGCATTCGGGAGATAGTAGGTTCGAGTCCCGCTATCGGCAGCCCTGAAGATGGTTTTCCGTGGTTTCCCATTTTCACACCAGGCAAATGCTGGGGCTGTACCTTAATTAAGGCCACGGCCGCTTCCTTCCAACTCCTAGGCCTTTCCTATCCCATCGTCGCCGTAAGACCTATTTGTGTCAGTGCGACGTAAAGCCTCTAGCATGCGATTGTAAATGATAGTGTTCTAACGGTAATTAATGTTGTTCAAAACTATGTGAAAGAAAGGAAGCTTAACAATAAAAACAAACAGAAGATGGTGTTAAAGGAGGTTTTATGATCCTCTATTCTATGTATTCTGCCTTCAACGAATTGCTATATAATAAGATTTGAACTTTAATTAAAATTATAAGTACTTCGAGTTTGTTTTGATATGGTTAAATAACACTAGATACGTGATTCGATAATGTGCTATACGTGCTCAAAAAGCGGAATTCGCCATATTTCGAAATTTCGGTTACTCGAAATAAAATTTGATGATGATGTTTGTTGTTTAAAGTGACTTAACACCTAGGCCATCGGCCTCTAATGGAACTAAGTGAACGAAATGAAAATTAAAACTTCAACATGTATCCACTGACTAGAGTCTAAAACGAATGTCGATAAAAAAATCATCGTGAAACAAAAACTATCAGTGGATCCCACTATTCACAATGTCTTAAGTACTGGGATGATACTTATCTAAAGGGGTCCAAAATCCAGGTCACCGGCCCCTCATAATGGTACTAATCACTGGTAAAGCGGAACCATGGCTTTTCTTCTGTAGTGGTACTAATCACAGGCAAGGTAGGCTCATGATGTTTCTCGCATGGTGGTACTAATCACAGGTAACACAAACCTATGGTGTTTCGCACATACGGGTACCACACACAACCAACGCAGACCCGTGGTGTTCCTCACTTAGTGGAACTAATCACAGGCCACGTACACTCAAGTTGTCGCTCACATAGTGCTAGTAATCATACGCAATGTAGACCCACGGTGTATCACACATTATGGTAATGCCAGCAGGCAACACAAACCCATTGTGTTCCTCACATAATGGTATTACTCTCAGGCAACGCAGACCCATGATTTTCATCACAGCGGTACTTATCACGGGCGCCAGTCAAACCCGTGGTTTTTCTCACAGAGTGGCGCCAACCACAGGCAAAGTAGACCCATGGTATTCCTTAAAGTGGTATAACTCATAGGTAACGCAGACTCATTTTGAACACAGTGGAAGCGACCGGTGGAATGCACACGATGACACATCGCAAACAACGCGCAGACCTATAGTGTTTCTCCATAATGGGACTTCTCCTATGTAGCGCAGACCCATGGTTTTACTCGCAAGATGGTACTAGTCGCAAGTGACATTTACTAAGACTAACCCAAAACTACACGAATTCCACGATGGACTTAATTCAATGGAAGTCAAAACAAATAACACCGAAGACTTTCTCCTGGGAAACGGCTAGGAAGGAAAGTCACGTAGTGTGTTTTTCAACCCAGTGTAATTTGACTGAGATGTGCAAATCAAGAGTAATATATGTAGCTGGAATCTTCAAATGTTCGCGTAAGCTACTTGCATAACTTTTCTAAAGTTCACAGTGCGATTAATAATACATATGCACATTAGGTTTCTTTCTTCTGCTAGAAAAGCAGTGTAAATCATATAGTGTGGCGCTTCAGTGTAAGGAAGGAGAATCCAAAAAAATGTGAACTGATTTGTCACCAAAAGCCATACAATGAGATTTTAAAATGGCCATTCACACTGCTGCTAAAATTATTCTGCTATCCTCAAGGGATGTATAGTTCATCTTGGACAAGTGTGGTTAAGAAAAAATACAAAACCTTGATCTAGCTCAAAAGTATCTCAGCAAACTTCCAAAACCACTTTTCGGTCTCATTTGCCTGTTCCCTGATGAGGTAGAAGATTGCTTCATTCTTAGTTTGTTTGAAAACCAACCACATAACGGTCGGGTGAACAAATGAAGCAGTATTTGAGAGACATCTACATTTCCACTTTCAATTTGGGCCTAATTTACGTCATCATTATCAAAGACTACAAACTGTTGCGAAGGATTCAATTCAAAAGTGAACAGAATGCTTTCATCTCCTCACCCGAATATATCGCTCATGAGCTGAAATAGTGGCACAACTCATGTTCTGAGATAAATGATTCCTTTAGTAGTGAAATGAAGAAATCTTACGATTAATTTATGGAATAAAGAGCAAGCGGTATTTAAATGGCTCGATAGGACTTTAGTTAATAAAAGTGTTAGGGCCTACTTAAATACTGCTCCCTCACTCCCCTTGGCGAAGCCATGACCTAGACGTTTTAAGACGTGTCCCTATTGGTGCAATGTTTCGTTATAGATTATGTTGTACTAGCTTGACAGCCTGAGGCTTATCATAATGAAACGAATATACGGGCAATGCTGGAGTTAGCAATAACTCCGATTTCCTATTTTTTGAGTTGTGCCACTATTGCGGCCCATGAGGAGTAAAATAAGTAGGAATAAACATGCCAATAATTATTCATGATATAATATTTTGATCAGCATCTTCTGATATAAATCCTAAAATACGAGGAGCGTTCAATATATAGACTAATGCAACATATTTTATTTCTCGGCCAATTCGGTTCTTAAAAATTGGAATTCTGCTAGGGACATATTTGAATATTCCCCCTTCATCTCGTACAGTTTCATAAATTTTCGATAGGTGGCAGCGCTATAACTAGCCTTCAAAATGGCGTCTGTAACGGAGGTACGTACCAAACAGAGAGCAGTTACCGAGTTTCTTTTGGCGGAAAACCAGGACATCACATATATTCATAGGCGCTTGCAGAATGTTTACGGAGACCTGGAGTGGACAAACGCACAGTGAGCCTTCTCCGTGACAACGCAGGACGTCACACAAGTGTGCGCACTCGACAGAACTTACAAAACTTCAGTGGACTGCTCTTTCCCATCCACCCTACAGCTTGGATCTCGCGCCTTCTGACTTCCACCTGTTTGGCCCAATGAAGGATGCACTCCGCGGGATGATGAGGAAGTTGTCGATGCAGCACGACGTTGGCTCCGACATCGACCAGCCGAGTGATACCATGCAGGCATACAGGCCCTCACATTACGATGGCGTAAGGCCGTAGCATTGAAAGGAGATAATACTGAAAAATAGGGTAATGTAGCAAAAGGATTGGGGAATATCACGGTGTATTTGAATCTTCAATAAATCCAACCTGCTTTTAGAAAAAAAAAGTGTTGCATTATATGTTGAACTCCCTTCATAAGTTTCATGTGACATTTACAGCACATACATTGGCAAAGTACTCCACCGAAGAAGAGAAGAAAATTAAACAATAATTGTTAAGTACCATGCTTATTAAGTGCCATTAAACGTAAGGAACTTCATCTTTTGGTCCGTATTGAACTGAGATCACAATTAAATTAGAATCTAGCGGGTTCCACCTTTTCAATACAAAATACAATGTTGTTGGATGGTATTTACAACATTATTTATTTCAGAACATGTTTCGGTGTTCAATTTTTGACACCATCCTCAGCTGCTCAGAAAGTGCGAAAAAAACTTGGCAATCTAATCATTAAACAACATATTGTCATACGTGTCCGCCTCTGTGGTGTAGTGGTTAGCGTGATTAGCTGCCACCCCCGGAGGCCCGGGTTCGATTCCCGGCTCTGCCACGAAATTTGAAAAGTGGTACGAGGGCTGGAACGGGGTTCACTCAGCCTCGGGAGGTCAACTGAGTAGAGGTGGGTTCGATTCCCACCTCAGCCATCTTGGAAGTGGTTTTCCGTGGTTTCCCACTTCTCCTCCAGGCGAATGCCGGGATGGTACCTAACTTAAGGCCACGGCCGCTTCCTTCCCTCTTCCTTGCCTATCCCTTCCAATCTTCCCATCCCTCCACAAGGCCCCTGTTCAGCATAGCAGGCGAGGCCGCCTGGGCGAGGTACTGGTGATACTCCCCAGTTGTATCCCCCGACCAAGAGTCTGAAGCTCCAGGACACTGCCCTTGAGGCGGTAGAGGTAGGATCCCTCGGAAAGTCCGAGGGAAAAACCGAACCGGGAGGGTAAACAGATGATGATGATGATGATTGTCATACGTAACTCCTTAATATACATATATATACAAACAATAGAAACAATAGAAACAATAGAATATTGCACTAGTTAAATCCTAAAAACATCTACAGTAAATTATGCTATATTCAAACTCTAATATGTAACAAGAGAATTCTTGTAAGTCATAAATATAAAATTTCTCGTCTGTTTGATGAGTTGTCTTCACATTCCTTAATGTCTGTGATTTTGTACTATCATACTATCGAATTCAAATGCGAACTTAAGCTTGAGGATTTAAAATTGAGGATTTAAAATTTAAAAAGACACACTCATCGCGCCGCAGCCGTCACGCGAATTACACAGGTTTAGAGGGTTCTATTGAACTGAGAAGAAATGTCCGCCTAACAACTGTAGGACAAATGAAATTATAGTTCCAACCACGCATACAGCATTAAAAATACGAAGTTTTTGTACTAAATAAATTTAAGAAGACGGCCCAGTTTTAACAATCATATTGTATATAACGAGATTTTAATCCATCTAAGTGGTTATTATATACATGAAATGAACATTTTAACATCAAATGGACTGCATACAATTTTAAATCCTCAAGCTTAAGTTCGCATTTGAATTCGATAGTATGATAGTACAAAATCACAGACATTAAGGAATGTGAAGACAACTCATCAAACAGACGAGAAATTTTATATTTATGACTTACAAGAATTCTCCTGTAACATATTAGAGTTTGAATATAGCATAATTTACTGTAGATGTTTTTAGGATTTAACTAGTGCAATTTTCTATTGTTTCTATTGTTTCTATTGTTTGTATATATATGTATGTATGTATATTAAGGAGTTACGTATGACAATATATTGTTTAATGTTTAGATTGCCAAGTTTTTTCGCACTTTCTGAGCAGCTGAGGATGGTGTCAAAAACTGAACACCGAAACATGTTCTGAAATAAATAATGTTGTAAATACCATCCAACAACATTGTATTTTGTATTGAAAAGGTGGAACCTGCTAGATTCTAATTTAATTATTAAGTGCCTGTACTAGGCTTGGATTCGTGAAGTCTTTACCCGTTCAAAAGTGATATGGTTTATTTCAGTAAAAGAAAAATAACGATTTATTGATATGAAAGGCTTATATTTTAACTTACTGACGAGAAAATCAATTTTACAGTTCTACGTCTCCAAAATGGCAAGGAACATGTTGCCAGGGTCAAGACGTACACACACATTGCGTGGGCTGCAATGTACGTACGACTTTACAGGTGGTAGGCCGCAATTTATGGGAGAAAAGTGTGGTGGTAGTGGTGGTTGGTGGATATTGTTTTACGAGGAAGTACAACTGTGCAACGATCCTCTATTAATGCTAATAAGAGGGAAAAATCAAAAGGGTCCGACACTTCGAAAAATGAAGAAAGGCGAGAGCCACGAAGGGCGTGAAAATGAAAGACTCCCTAATTCTCAATGCCTACCTAATACCGTCGTGAAAGGAAAATAGCTAGAGGCAGCAATTTACCGGAAGCGGACTGGGCAGTGGATGCACAATCAGAAGTGATTTATAACTATTAGGCGCTTCAGTCCGCCGTGAAACTAACTAATACATTTATACACCACCTGAAAGAGAAAACAAATGGTAACAGTATTAGTGTTAGCTACTGAGTGTATGATCCGAAGCAGTGTTTCGATTCATTCAACTCAACTGCCGAGTGAATCGAATCGTAGCAACGGCGAGCTGACGGCACAAGGTTCAACTGACACGCACCAGACAGTGCTGAATGGTGCACTCAAGGATCAGTGAGGGACAACACACACGGTTCATTATCGGAACGCTGGACATCGGCGGGGAGCCGAACTAACGCTGAGGGCGAGACATACAGACACAGAGCTATGGTTCACTGAAAGAATCGTACGCTGTAACGACTCTCTTGCATTCACTGTCCTCTTCTTACAGACAGGTTTAAATAATAGTTGGATTTATGAGCAGTGTTAAAATGGTTATAATTCCAAAGTAGGTTGGCTATTAGGTTATTCTGCTTATTAGTTTAGTGAACTACCGGGCGAGTTGGCCGTGCGGTTAGGAGCGCGCAGCTGTGAGCCTGCACCGGGAGATAGTAGGTTCGAATCCCACTGTCGGCAGCCCTGAAATTGGGTTTTCGTGCTTTCCCCATTTTCATACCAGACTATACCTTAATTAAGGCTACGGTCGCTTCCTTCCCACTCCTAGGCATTCCCTATCCCATCGTCGGTGGGACGTAAAGCAAAAAGTATAGTGAACTTAGCTAACATTCGAAAATTAATTCAACTCAGCTCTCTAGCCTACCCTATCAGCCATGCTCATGACCACTCAAAATTATCTGTTTTCTACTGGGAAGAAGCACTCAGTATTCTGTCAGCTCGTATGTCGCATCACTGCACAAGGCTTCAATCATGGAAACACGAGTCGCCGGTGTACGTGGACAATGGGTAATGGAGCAGACTGACGCAATAATTTAACTAAAACGATGTTGAATCAGAAAACCGTGAATACAGTGAAATTTATTTGAAATCGCTCAAGAAAAGACTAGGCAAACAATTTACAGGGAAACGGCCGCCTGGGCGACAGGCCTAAACGCAGATCATTGATGACTGTGAATACAGATAATTCTATAATGGAGTGTGGTGGGAAGGTTTCGTAACATCATAACTTGATGCGAAGAGATGGCTGCAAGAGAAACCTGAATCTGAAAGCTGGATGACGCTTAGGAAAGCAGTACATAAAATGAAAACCAGATGGCAGCAGCGAAAGATGTAATAGGAAGCGGTGACTCGAACGTGCGGTGAATCGGATCACTGTATCGATTCAGTAAGCTGAATGGAATCAAATGAATCCCATCACTAAACAGTATTGCACCTTAAAGTTAGTTTTGGCAAACTGAAGAGTCTAACAGTTATAAATTAACTCAGTCGAAACTGAAAAGAGATGGCTTTAGATATTACAATCATGACTAGATACGGAAAAAAGAAAGGTAAATTTGGGGTGCGTTTACAAACATCTAAATTGCAGGATAGAGGAAGGGGCTCTGTAGGGGATGAATGAAAGAGAACTTTGCAGAGTTGGTGAAACAGAATGTAGGTGACGATATGTGTGTGGTTCTCATGGGTCGTTTAATTTTAACCCTCAAAGTTTACAGAACTGAAAAAAAAAACCGCATGTGTGCTGCGGTCTTAAGGTTTCATCATTAGCAACATGCCAGGACTTTCTTAAAGAAAGTCCCGAGAACAACTCTCGTACTTGTAGTCTTGTAGTATAGGAGAAAGGACATCCAATCCAAATTATGAGAAGCAGTCGTTGTAGTGTTACTGCATTTCTCAAATTATGCAACGTTTCGTGCACTCATTTCTTCGATGGATAATAACAGAACTTAAACTCAATGCCTCTCCTCAGAAACTTGGTTCAGTTCTCCAATTTACATTATTATTATTATTATTATTATTATTATTATTATTATTATTATTATTATTATTATTATTATTTTATCTTAGTAGATATATAAAAGGAACTCGATAATGTTGATTGGACCAAGCTACTTGATATTCTGAAGGTGAACGGGATCAGATACCGAGAAAGAAGAATTATCTACAATCTGTGAAAAAATCAGTCGCCGTGAAAAGAATCGAATACTACGAAAAAGAAGCAGCAATCCAGAAAGGAGTGAGGCAAGGCTGCAGTTTGACCCCTCTCCTTTTCAATGTTTACATAGAACACGCGATAAAGGATATCAAAGAGGAACTTGGAAAAGGAATCACAATCCAAGGAGAGAAAATCAAAACTCTAAGATTTGCCCATGATAATGTTAATTTATCTAAGTGCCAGTATCCAGTAATCGGGAGATAGTGGGTTCGAGCCCCACTGTCGGCAGCCCTGAAAATGGTTTTCCGTGGTTTCCCATTTTCACACCAGGTAAATGCCGGGGCTGTACCTTAGTTAGGGCCACGGCCGCTTCCTTCCAATTCCTAGGCCTTTCCTGTCCCATTGTCGCCATAAGACCTATCTGTGTCGGCGCGACGTAAAGCAAATAGCAAAAAAAAAAAAAAAAAAAAAAAATTATCTAAGTCTCCAGAATATCTGGAGAAGCTGCTGAATGGTATGGACTCAGTATTGGCGAAGGAGTACAAGATGAAAATAAATAAGTCCAAAACAAAAGTAATGGAGTCCAGTTGAACGAAGTCTGCTGGTGCAGGAAATATTAGATTAGGAAATGAAGTCTTAAAGGAGGTAGATGAATATTGTTACTTGGGTAGTAAAATAACTAATGATGGTAGAAGTAAGGGGGACATAAAATGCAGACTAGCACAAGCAACCTCTTAGGAAAAAAATTGATCACATGGAGCAATGATATAGGAAGATGTTTTTGAAGACTTTCGACTGGAGCGTGGCATTGTATGGAAGTGAAACATGGACGATACCTATCTCAGAAATAAGCAGAATAGAAGCTTTTGAAATGTGGTTACAGAAGAATGCTGAAGGTGAAATGGATAGATCGAATCGCAAATTAAGAAATACTGAGTCGAATTGGCGAGAGGAGAACGATTTGGCGAAACTTGAAGAGAAGAACAGACAGAATGATAGGGCACATCTGAAGACATCCAGGTCTTGTTCAGTTGGTTTTCGAGGGAAGTGTAGGTATGAATATGATAAACAGATTAGAATAGATGTACGATATAGTAGTTACGTAGAAATAAAAAAAATTAGCACAGGATAGGGTGCCATGGAGAGCTGCTTCAAACCAGTCTATGAACCGATGACCCAAAAACGACATTATTTATTATTATTATTATTATTATTATTATTATTATTATTATTATTATTATTATTATTATTATTATTATTATTATTATTATTATTCCTGTGTTTAGGACCATCTAAGAACCACGAAGAGTAACTTAATGATCTGATTTCTTCTGGCAGTATTGGAGTATTCTCTGTCTGGCCGGTTCTTCCTGCCGCTAACTCAACGAAACGTCCATGATACCCTAAATAAATCCCAGTCTATTATTGAGTCTTGATTTATGCTTGTTATTTGTATATTATTGTTAGTCTCCTGGAACTATTTCAAGCTTGTTTTAGATCTATGATCATTGATGCCAAATAGTCCATTCGTTTATTGGAATACTTTCTATCAATATGACCGTGGAACCTTGCTCTTCTTTCCTCATAGTATCTACTATATTCTCTGTCTGACTGCACGCCTAAATCTCTTCTCGACTTCTAACCCTACATTGTCTTCTTTTCCTACAACAGTTTTTTCTACATCTTGTGGGATCGCGGGTGCGACCTCTGTCACACTTGTGGATTTTGCCATTTTACGGGCCAGATACCCTTCCTGACGCCAACCAGATATTGAGGGATGTAATCACTATTGCGTGTTTCTGTGGTGGTTGTTAGTGTGGTATGTTGTCAGAATACAAAGAGGAATGAATTGCGGCAAACAAAAACAACCAGTCCCCGAGCGAGAAGAATTAATCAGACGCGATTAAAATCCCCGACCCAGCCGGGAACTGAACACGGGATTCTCTTCACAGAAGGCCTCAACGCTGACCATTCAGCCAAGGAGTCGGATTAAACTTCAACTTGTCTGGGTCAAATTATTTATTACCTATTATTATTATTATTATTATTATTATTATTATTATTATTATTATTATTATTCGCTAGTGGTTTAACCTCCCACTTTTTTAAATTTCGTGTGGCTATTTCTAGCCGAGTGCAGCCCTTGTAAGGCAGACCCTCCGATGAGGGTGGGCGGCGTCTGCCATGCGTAGGTAACTGCGTGTTATTGTGGTGGAGGATAGTGTTGTGTGTGGTGTATGAGTTGCAGATATGTTGGGGACAGCACAAACACCCATCCCCTCCCCCCCCCCCCGAGCCATTGGAATTAACCAATGAAGCTTACAATCCCCGACCCCGCCGGGAATCGAAACCGGGACCCTCTGAACCGAAGGTCAGTACGCAGATCATTCAGCCAACGAGTCGGACAAAACTCGTATCCTCATCCCGAGGTGGTACAGTTCTTTTCAGTCACACCCCCATTGGAGGTGAGGTGCACGTACCATTTGAACAACTTACCAGCCCTCCTGCCATTCTTAAATTTCTGGCAGTACCGGGAATCGAACCCAGACCCCCGAGGACGGCAGCTAATAACACTAACCGTTACGCTACGGAGGCGGACAACCTCCCACTAAAATACGTTTCTATCAAGACTAATATCCGAAAGGGGTACGACTAGGAATGTTGCAGTCGTGGCTTTAATTAAATTTGCCGTCATGTGTCTGGTTTGGAAATGAGAAACTACAGAAAACTATCTAGCGAATTTTAAACCACACTAACAGCTATAGGAGCTGTTTCACGTTTTGTTAGATAGATAGATAGATAGATAGATAGATAGATAGATAGATAGATAGATAGATAGATAGATAGATAGTTCCTTAAGGCGCTTCTTTTAAATGTGCGGAGTTGAGGTGTACCTCCCGGTACAGAAATATTTTCATTGGGGGTAATCACATAAATGGGATTGTAAATAGAGGGTACATCACTCTGCACACGGTTATTAGGGTATTTAGGGGTTGTAGTAAGGATGTATAGGAGAGAGCATACAAGTCTCTGGTAAGGCCCCAAATATAGTATGGTTTCAGTGTATGGGACTCTCACCAGAATTATTTTATTCAAGAACTGGAAAAAAATCCAAAGAAAAGCAGCTCGATTTGTTCTGGGTGATTTCCAACAAAAGAGTAGCGTTACGAAAATGTTGCAAAGTTTGGGCTGGGACGACTTGGGAGAAAGAAGAAGCGCTGCTCGACTATTTAAGTAGTATGTTCCGATCTGTCATTGGAGAGATGGCGCGGAATGACATTAGTAGACGAATAAGTTGAGTGGTGTCTTTCAAAGTAGGAAAGATCACATTATGAAGATACAGTTGGAATTCAAGGGGACAAATTGGGACAAATATTCGTTTATAGGAAGGGGCGTTAGGGATTGGAATAACTTACCAGGGGATATGTTCATTAAATTTCAAATGTCTTTGAAATCATTAAGGAAAAGCCTAGGAAAACAACAGATAGGGAATCTGCCACATGGGCGACTGCCCTAAATGCAGGTCAGTAGTGATTGGTTGTGAAACGATTTTTTAGAAAAGGATTTAATAGAAAAAAAATTCAGACGAATGTGTGAAATACTTTTGGCCATGTAATGTAAAAAAAATTATTTCAAACTACGCAGGCTGTTAAAATGTAAATAATCGAATATTAAGATGAACAGGGCCACCATTCAAACAGTCGATGTCGTGCATGAAAGAGTGGATATCATTAAAAAATTAGTCGATAATAGGTGTATTGACTCGGCCACATGACGCAGTGCAGTCATCTCGTAAGAATCTGTCAGAACAGTATTATCTGCACTAAGAAAAATTTCTAATGGTACGTTTTTATGTTGGTAGAAGTTAATTTTGGTAAGTAATACCAAACCAAACCCCATAGCGCAACAGCCCCGAAGGGCCATAGCATACCAAGCGGCCGCTGCTCAGCACGAAAGCCTGCAGATTACGAGGTGACGTGTGGTCACCGAGACGAATCCTCTCGGCCGTTATTCTTGGCTCCCAAGTCCGGGGTAAGCAATACAGAATCCTTAAATTCCATTTTACAAATTATTCTTAAGAAAGTAAATGCAGGGTGGTCGTAACAACGTGAACCGTGTATATGAGCGTTAGAGGGTTGGTCATACTGATGAATATTTTGAAAAAAATAATTCGATACCTTGCACCGTTGGAATTTTGTAATCTGCTGAAGTTAACCAACTAGATCGTTTCACGGCGAATTCAAATGATCTTTGCGAGGCGATGTTGCTAAATCTACATGTTGCTTATGACTGGCTTGACAGGGCGAATTGGCCGTGCGGTTAGGGGCACGCGTCTGAAGTTTGCATCCGAGAGATAGTGGGTTCGAACTCCACTGTTGGCAGACCTGAAGATGGTTTTTCGTGGGTTCCCCATTTCCACACCAGGTAAATGCTGAGACTGCACCTTAATTAAGGTCACGGCCACTTCGTTCCCACTCATAGGCCTTTCCTATCCCTTCGTCGCCATAACACCTACCTATACGCCAATTGTGACCGGCTTGAGAGCCATGTCGAAAAATCAGCATCAAACGCAAATACGTTGTGGATTTCAGCCGGTGTCACCATAGAGCACTTGCTATGGCACGATCCTGTCAGCTCGGAGGTTCGTGTTCAAATCCCTCCACTGGCGAAGTTTTTCCTTCGATTGGTGCCCTCCAGCTGATCATAAGCCACGTGCAAGATTTAGCAACACCGCCTCACAAAGTCCATATAAATACGACCACGAAGCCATCTCATTGGCTAATTTTCAGCACCTGATAAAATTACAACGGAGTGGGATATCGAATTCTTTCTTTCAAATTAATATCAGTATGACCAACGCTCTGTCACGTCGTTTCCGACCATCCTGTACATAAAATTCGACTTTAGAATTAAATGAAATATTCGTTTAACTACGGATAATATACAGGTCTCAAAGGGTTAGGTGAAGCAAATACCTTACTGTACCAATGCCGGACAGTCCTATCTCAAGAGCACTGAATGGAGTGCGAACAGCGACGGTGGTGACATCTAGCGATACGGTGTGGCAAGCCCGGGAACTGCATACTCTTCTTTGCTACAGCTGAGAGAAATGCGACTCCACTCATTGGAAATATTTGTTAAAATAACTGAACAGTCATAATAATTAAAAATGGCATTTTAAAATATAGAATACCTCGTTCAAACAAGCAGTATACCAGCCACGCATTACAATTGGCTGTATGTCCCACCGACACAGATAGATCTTGTGGCGACGATTAAAGGAAAGTTAGCGTCAGTGGCCTTAATTAAGGAACAGCCCCAGCATTTGCCTGGTGAGAAAATGGGAAACCACGGAAAACCATCTTCGGGGTTGCTGAGAGTGGTATCCGAATCCACTATCTCTCGAACGCTAGCTCGCAAGTGCGCGACCCTAACCGTACGACCAACTCACTCCGTGAAGTAAACACAACATCTGCATCAAGTAGTACTGTATATTACTGCTAATATTACATCCATTTTGCCTTCTCAACCACACGTTTCCATAATTTTTCAACACAGAATACAAAGAAAGGAAGCTTGTAGTTTTACGCGTGACTGATGATATCGTGACTCTCGTTTCACGGAATCCCATTCAAGGAAAATCAATTTTCATTTCAAAAATGCCACATGCATTGGCCGGAATTCGAACCGTGGTCGCCTCTATGAGAAGCCAGTGACACTACCATTCGGCTGTCATGACCCCAATTTTAAATACACCTTGTCCGATAAACGGATAACCAATGGTTCAATGAAATCCTCTCCGTAAGCTTTCACAGTTGGTGGTGGTGATTGTTGTAATAGGAGGTACAACTAGGCAACCATCCTCTAATAACACTAATCAGAGGGAGAAAATAGAAGTGGTCCGACACTTCGGTAAATGAAAGAAGGCAAGGGACACTAAAGGCGTGAAAATGAAAGACTCCCTAGGTTTCGATAACTAATATCGCCGGGGTCGGAAAAAGATAAGAGTTGACCAACGGTGGTCGGATAGGATAGGTGAAAGTGAGGAACCTGGTAGAAGTGGAAACAATGCCAGGACTCAGCTACAGGCGCCGCGGATAGGACAGATGAAAATGAGGAGCCTGGTAGAAGTGGAAACAATGCCAGGACTCAGCTACAGGCGCCGTGGTCACCAACCCTTGCTCGCAAGTTGAGAGCCCCTTGGACTCTTTTTTTCTTTTTTATAATGGCTTTACGTCGCACCGACACAGATAAGTCTTATCGTGACGATGGGATAGAAAAGGCCTAAGAGTTGGAAGGAAGTGGCCGTGGCCTTAATTATGGTACAACCCAGCATTTGCCTGATGTGAAAATGGGAAACCATCTTCAGGGCTGCCGACAGTGGGGTTCGAACCCACTATCTCCCGGATGCAAGCTCACAGCCGCGCGCCTCTAACCGCACGGCCAACTCGCCCGGTAGACCCCTTTTAGTCGTCTCTTACGACAGGCAGGGGATGCCGTGGGTGTTATTTTACCACCCCCATCCACAAGGATATAAGCCTAGACATTCTCTCCGAGACATGCACATTCAAACCTCAGATTTAATGACGAGTCATTCCCCTATGCGACCCTCCTACGATGTGAACTAGCGAGTGGGTTCATTGTCATTAGTGCAACCTGAAGTGCCTCAATGATACCGCCTTCATCTTCTTTCCCACAGAATTGCAAACCGTGAACAATGGTCAGGATGACGCAACCGGTGTTAACTTGTCTATTGCCAAGGTTACATACTTTGGAGAACAAGTTAACACGTTAAGTCGTGCCAATTAACTCAGAAGCGTTAGTTACTAGGTCCCATCAGCAAATTGCCTGCAAGGGAGATGGAAGTAGATTGTGCAGAGGTAAATGTCTCCTATGCTTTCTCCTGAAACGGAAATAATTTAGTTGTGTCTTCAGATGTTCATTTATTGGTCTTGTGGCAGCAACACTGCGTTAGCGTAAATATGTTTTCTTAGATCAGCATTGCGCTATATTGAGAAATTATATCACGTAATTGTCCGCCTCTGTGGTGTAGTGGTTAGCGTGATTAGCTGCCACCCCCGGAGGCCCGGGTTCGATTCCCGGCTCTGCCTCGAAATTTGAAAAGTGGTACGAGGGCTGGAACGGGGTCCACTCAGCCTCGGGAGGTCAACTGAGTAGAAGTGGGTTCGATTCCCACCTCAGCCATCCTGGAAGTGGTTTTCCGTGGTTCCCACTTCTCCTCCGGGCGAATGCCGGGATGGTACCTAACTTAAGGCCATGGCCGCTTCCTTCCCTCTTCCTTGCCTATCCCTTCCAATCTTCCCATCCCTCCATAAGGCCCCTGTTCAGCATAGCAGGTGAGGCCGCCTGGGCGAGGTACTGGTCATACTCCCCAGTTGTATCCCCCGACCAAGAGTCTGAAGCTCCAGGACACTGCCCTTGAGGCGGTAGAGGTGGGATCCCTCGCTAAGTCCGAGGGAAAAACCGAACCTGGAGGGTAAAGAGATGATGATGATGATGATGATGATGATGATGATGATATCACGTAATTTATGCAACGTTTGAACTTCCCATAGCTTTCGATGTATATTGAATAAGGACAGAGTAATGCAATAAAATGGCTAATTGACTAAAAATCTAGTTATGCCTGTCCACTTGATCACCATCTTTCACTCCCATCTTAGCCAGGTTCGTTCTCACATCCCGAAACAATTTCGGCTCACTCTTCCTCTTTCTGAAGAACACGAAGATTCTATTCGTCAGTCTGTTTTTCTACATCGTCAGTAAGTGTCTATAGAACTGCAACCTCCTCTTCCTCATCAGGCCAATCACTCCCTCTGTCTTTTGGTAAAATTCTTTGTTAGGTCTGAGTCTCCTTTTCCCATTTTCATCTTACAAGGAGAGGCCAGACCCTGCGTCCAACCGATTTGAACGAGCTTCAATATATCTGTTGGGGGACACTCGACAGTAATTCGTGTATAAGGATTTAGGTCAATAGGCTTTCGTTTTCGAAAAAAATGAGGGCAAATGTTATGACGCAGCATCCGCTTCGGACCAAGTGGAGGTGATAGAACACTAAAAGGTGAACACATTTTACTTATATTTGTCAGGTCCGCAACCTAATAATTTCCGAAAAATTGATGAGTCCATCGATTCCAGTGCAACGCATATATGCTTGGAGAGTTACACCGGTCAAGCGTAGTGGTGGCTGAGTGGTCACCGTACTTGTCTACGAACCTCTGCGACGTTGAGTTCAAGTCTCGCCGTAGCTATTTTTGTGTGAAAAACGAATTATTATTTTAGGAGACATTGATATAAAACTACGAATAAAACTTTTAACAAACTGCAGTGAACTATATTTTCTACCTCAAATTAATACATCAAGTGGTTCAGCTGCCCCTACTCACTCAGTTTTATGCAACCCGCAGATTATAGCCTAACCTAGAGCTATGTTTGGTCTTACTATGCTTTCTATAATCCGTTTATTCGTGTCAACGAAATCAGCATTGACGATAAAACACCAAATGATTGTAAAGATTCGTGAAAATTCAGTGAAGAAACTTCATGTACAGAGAATATGATGGCTGAATGACTACAAGTAGTGTTGATATAGGGCTGGCAAACGACAGCCCTTGATAGCCGAGCGGGCTCGAAGTTAGAGGGGGAAAGCGGTGCTCGTTAGTCGCAGGTTCGAGTCCGATGTAGGACATTTTTTATTTCGTTGTTAAATGTTCGTGTGAGTCGCGTTGTTGAAGACAAATCTAAATCATGATCAGTTCTCATGTTGCATGTGCTCTCTTATGTCCGTTTCTAAGTAGCTCTTAAAAAAGCTATTTGCATTCTAGTAAGCTATTACTGACAGAGGTGCTATGGGCTAGTGTGTGGCCATTCGAGTAATGAAAGAAATGTTTAAAATGACCACCTCTTTTGTTAATGAATATCTGAGTACGGCAGAGGTGAGTCATTCTTGCTTGCTGCAGCGTACGTGGTGGAACCTGCCTGCAGTTTGCAGTTTCATGTGCCCTACGTATCAAGTACAGTCGTTCTTCGAGTCGAACGAGCGCAGTTGCTTGGTTGAATTGGTTGTTCATAATGCTGACAATAAGTGCAGTGCGCTTCATTCGTTGTAGCCGTTGGCCATATAAAATTCGCATGTATTTATTCCTTTCTGATGTATGCTTTCTTTCCAAAAGTGAAAAGTAACTTTTGAGACGTAATGAAGTTAAACCGTAACTACGAAGGCCTTAAGAGTATAAAAATAGAAATGAAAAGCTCGTAGCTAGATTCGAAGTCTGAATCCGTCGGAAAAATCATATGCTGGCTGCGATTAGTACCATGTAGCCACTCCAGGTGACGAAGAATAGGTCTCGTATCTCTGTAATAATGGAATAATCTACGCCATCGCTTCGAAACTGATCTTGAATGTTACAAGTTCTGAACTCTAATGTGCAGAAAGACTTACCTTGCTGCAAACACCACAGCGTGCTAAAGAATCATGTCTCTCTTAAGCCCAGATATTTGCAACCATTCCCTATGAGTAGAGTGTGTACCTATTACATGGTTAAATTAGTCCAGCATTATATATCAGGTGGTATTCCGTAGTCGGTGCTTACGTGGCGACAATTATTATGTCAGTTTATTATAACTTCCTTAGAAGAATATCTGAGACTTCAGAAAAGCCATGTCTTCGTAAAGGTTGCCTAGAAGAGTACAAAAGGCATGACTCAAACCCTCGCTGCTCCATGTAGCTTACTCACGTACATCTAACGTGCCTAATTCCGAGCAGCTACTTGCTGCTTGAACGTTTAGCTCTTACAACTCTGTATTCACGAGGAGAGCGTAAGTTCTCGCTTTGTAAATTTACTGATGTGTTACAGCCTTATGGTACAGTTGTATGACTTTATCGAACGCTGTAACGGTAGTAATTATACGGCGTAAGCTATCATATCTGCTGTACAGCATCTGCGTGCCAACTATTATAAAATAGTGTGAAAAACGCGTTTCTATCAATTACGATATGATGAGACTATGCAAAATAGCGGTGAACTGACATGCCTGTAATTGGTCCTAACCTATCACGTTTTCTATGATACCCTTTTCTGTCAAAAGAAAATGGCCTCTTGAACCAATCAGGTGAACAATCGTTTGCCGACAGCTAAAGGAGTGGCTATGTTTTGTACAGAACAGTAACATTTCGTAAAAATGACTGGAGTACTGGACTCCGTTCTACATAAAAAAGTACAGTGTTTCTGAGATGGGCCTCACTTACTTCCCCTTGTAACTGTTTTTGCATTGTGCGGGAAAGTCTATATCGGATTAACTGCATGTAAAATTGCTGTAAGATGTTGCGCAATATAGGACTAAGAGACATTTAATTCCTAGCTGGTAGCATAATTTTGGGAAAAAATAGGCACAGCTGTACCACCCGGTATATATACAGAGATAGATCCAGCAGTACCTGTGAGAACGTTTAGGCCAACATTAATTTCAGATAGAAAATAAAGTGTACTGCAATTTGCGAAATATTTTTGTTCCCATTTTTATCTTCACGTTCCCTCAAACATTAATTATGTCGTACAAGAAATATAACTGCGACGAGACTCGAACTCACGTCTTAGAGATCCGCAGGCAAGTACGGTGAACAACCGAGCGAGTTGGCCGTGCGGTTAGGGGCGCATAGCTGTGAGCTCGCATTCGGGGGATAGTGGGTTTGAAGCCCTCTGTCGGCAGCCCTGAAGAGGGTTTTCCGTGGCTTCCCATTTTCACACCAGGCAAATGTTGGGGATGTACCATAATTAAGGCCATGGCCGCTTCCTTCCCACTCTTAACCCTTTCCTATCCCATCGTCGCCATAAGACATATCTGTGTCGGTGCGACGTAAAAACACTAGGCCACCACTCCTGTTGACCGCCCTGTGACTCTCCAAGCATATATGCGTTGCATTGGAATCGAGAATTAATAAATTTTTCGGAAATTATTAGGTTGCGGACCTGACAAAGGTAAGTAAAATTTGTTCGCCTTTTAGTGCTTTGTCACTTTTACTTTGTCCGAAGCGGATCCTGCGTCAAGACATTTGACCTCATTTTTTTTTCGAAAACGAAAGTCTATTGATCTAAACCCTTATACACAAGTTATTTTTGAGTGATCTCCCCAAAGGTACATTGAAGCTCATTGAAATCGGTTGGCCACCGGTTCTGGCCTCTCCTTGTTGGACCCAAAGTTTTTCTGGTAAGTTTTCATTCTATGCTGCGTACAAGCTTTCGGGTAGGACAACGCTGCCTTAATTTTTCCCCTTGTGGCCGACCCCGCGGTATAGGAGAAGCGTGCGTGCCTCTTATCCGGAGGCCCCGAGTTCGATTGTCGGCCAGGACAAGGACTGTTACCTGGATCTGAGGGCTGGTTCCAGGTCCAGTCAGCTACGTTATTACAACTGAGGAGCTATCTGACGGTCTAGAAAGCCAAGAATAACGGCTGAGGGGATTCGTCGTGCTGACCACACGACACCTCATAATCTGCAGGTCCTCGGGCTGAGCAGCGGACGCTTGGTAGGCCACGGGCCTTCGGGACTGTTGCAACTAGGGGTTTGTTTGATAGCGCCTCTATACGTGTCCTTCGTCAACTGATAAGCTATTTCTATTCTACACGCCCGCTCTTCAGCGGCATCCTTTTCTTTTTTATTCTTCCCAAATATTTAAAAGCTCTTCACTCTTTATCTTCTCCTCTTTCAACTGCAAGTTATGGGGCAACTTCTTCGATGTTGGCCATGAACTCGGTCTTGTCATACGAGACTTGCAGTCTTCTTTGCTATCGTCTAGAGCTCTTCAAACCTTTTCTTTGCTGTTACGATATCGTCGGAGAGTATCACCATGCCGTCAGCGAATACCAAGCAATCTATTCTTATACTCTCCTTATCTTTTCCAATGCTAAAACCCTCTTTATCCACAATATTCCCTTCTCTCATTCTCTAACGACTCATCTCCAGGATGCAGTTGAACAAACTTGGCGAGAGCCCGTCTCCTTGTCTTTCCCAGCTTTGATTTGAAAGAGCTCCGAGATTTCTGAACGGGTCTTGCTGATGGTCTGCCTAATTCTTCTTATTCTATTATTATTATTATTATTATTATTATTATTATTATTATTATCATTATTATTATTGAAATTTCATTGTAATTGTGGAAGATATCCTGGTGGAAAAGCTTGCTTATAGTAACACAATTACGAAATTAAATTAAAATATATATTAAATATTAATAATTGCACGACAAAATATTGCAAGAAATAATACCAAAAAATAAAAAGTCCCGTTTCTCTACGGGGTCGGATATGAGGTGAGATGAATCTGTCGTGGCAGGTTTTTCTGACCGGATGCCCTTCCTGACGTCAAACTCATCAGAGGTGTTAATGAGATGAATTGAATGATGTGAGATATGATAGTAGGAAGGGAGAGGGTGAAATCCGGTGCCGGCACATAGCCTACTCCTGTCGAATAGCACCCAGGGGTCTGCTCAAGGCTTAACGTCTCCATCCGACGCATGAATCACCATCAAGAGCGTCATATGCCTTCACTCTATATGAGCACTGCGGAGAGGTTTGGAATGTAATCCAGCCTTTTGGTACGCAATCTAGTGATTAGAAATTGTATAGTAACACCTTCCCTTCCCTGTCGGCCAACATTCTGATGGTGAAAATGTTTTCGACGAACGGGACTCGAACCGGCTAACCAGACCGTTTAGATTTCAACGCCTTAATGGTCATGGCCACCAGGCAGACCAATAATAATAATAATAATAATAATAATAATAATAATAATAATAATAATAATAATAATAATAATACGCGCTTTTTTATGCCGGTAAGCAACGGTATGGAGTACCGGGATTCCTTTCCCAAGTTTTTTAAAAAACTGCGATTTATTGACAGGGTAATTAATATATATGCTACCGCGATTCCGTAGCTCACAGAGGAATATGAAGAGCCTGGGTTGAATGGCTGGACAGGGGATTTTTCCCTTCTTAAAATTCAGAGAGAGAGAGAGGGAGAGTAATTTAATGCCATCACAAGGAACAGTTCAAATATAGCTTGGACATATTTACATTAACAACGAGCTCGTCAGCTCCAACAATGCATTGGACTTAGAAGTCCTTAATCAGGTACAAGATTATTTGAGAGAACTCCCAGTCGTTAACTTGCATGTGAAAGAGCATAATTTCTCCTGACAGGTACAATGTTATGAAAGAGCATAACTGCTCCTGAAAGGTACAGTGTTATGAAAGAGCATAACTGCTCCTAACAAATACAATATTATAGGAGTCTCAGCTCCAAGGTACAAGAGAGGCTAGCCTCAAGACAATCTCAGTAACTCTCCGTAACCCCTAGGGTGATCCCACTTCGTAATGTTCATACACCGGTTGCCCCGTAGTGGGCTATCCACAATTAGTTTAAGAGCTGTTCCAAAAGGGAACCTAAACGTAGGCACGGTTACCCGAGAAACCATACAGAATATACAGGGGAATAATTACCCATATTATAAGGCCTTAAAAGTAAAATAAGAGGTCATACAAAACAGGCCATACACAAAAAGGCAAGGAGGCGACACACTAGCGCTCCTTAACGAACATTCGGGAAAAGACGATAACCTAAGAGGGCTTAAGGCCCCATCATGAGGAAGCTAATCCCATACTAAAAAGGGTGACTAAAATAGCGGAGGGAATTTAAAAGGCGAGATAAGATTTCCAAAATTTAGAGGCTGAAAACTCTAGTCACCCAGCTCAAAAGTTGAAGGGGAGAGATCCCAGGGTCACCACTCGTGCTCCCTTACATTAAATGTTTTCCCAGTAGGGAATATAGAGTCCGAAGACTGCGCAGAGGGTCCTACATTTCAGCCCAAAAGAAAAGGTTACATATTAGATATTAAGAAAACTGCAGAAACCTTCCCCTCGAAATAAAAGCCGGCCGCATCCTGCCTCCTCCCTTCCCTAACCTCCGTCAAGTCGCACTCTCAGTACCCGAAACAAGTCAGACAAGGCGGCCCTAGAGTGCTCTCCGTAAATAGTTCCGTAGGGGAAAGTTCCAGATTAAATTAAAATACAGAGCACGGATAGGCTAAATCTCCATACCCACCTCCGGGTTTGACTGGCTAGAGAACTTAGTTACAAGCATGTAATAGGTAGACTACATTAGAGAAGGAACCAGGTGAAATGTTGACAACTTCGGTACATAAAAAAAATCATTTTAAAATGTACCAACTACAACAACAAAAATATCTCCAGCAATTAATTTGTGTTAAATCACCAGATGTCGCTAGAAAATAGATGTCAGAGCCATCTAACCAACGGGAAAGAAAGTTTTTGGAAGCCTTTAAATGTTCGTGATCACCGACATAGATGGCCATAGACAAGGCGCGCAGTTTAAATAACCGGGAAAGGTGTACCCCTGATAAAATAAATATTCAAGCAGACGGTACTGTGTTCATAAGTGAATCTTCAGTTTTGATTCTCACTAGTTGGTACCATGCTTATATATCCCATAGGCTTCATAGGTTGGGAACGCAGCCAGAAACAGGAAGTTGTGTTCACTTTCCGATTTCAGACTGTTAGTTCTATATCCGCTCTGCAACCTTCAGGTGTTCACGTCAGTTTTGGATAAACCTATTCTAAATTAAATCAGTGCAAACATTGTAGGAAAATAGTAAAATAAACAGTTACTTTCAGTCAATGAGCTATATAAAGAAGGCTGAAGAAGTTGAAATTGTCAAATCTACTTGTGTTCCTATAAAACAAGAAAATTGTTCCGAAAATATACATGGTGAGGAGGATCACAAAACCAAGACCGAAAATTGGCGGTGTCAAAAGGAAATAGACTGGCACTTGGACACTTTCGAGAAAGAGAGAGAGAGAGAGAGAAAAACAATGCTTCTGCGAGAGAAAGGAGTAGAAGTTGTTGTAATAGGCACCTACATCGTGAGTACCTCCAACTGTTCCACGAAAAAAGCACTTATTATTATTATTATTATTATTATTATTATTATTATTATTATTATTATTATTATTATTATTATTATTATTATTATTAAATACATGCTTTTGGCCCTCTAAGAAGCACGTAGAACCATTATTTAGCATTGGTATTCTTGATCTTATTCTTCTTATCTTCCCAAAACTTCCTCATCCTTTTGCTATGGGCCTGCCATCATTCTTGTGTCCACGCGTTTATGAGTTTCAAATTTCTTACCGCCGGTTTCTTGGGCGCAAACTTGTGGGTGTTGATCTTTTGTCTATATGAAGTCCTTGGGATTTCCAGTGGGTTAATGTCGACTTCTGCGAGACCTTTTTGGGTGTCTAGTAGCCAGCGCACTTTGGTTTGTCGTGTTCCATTGATGAGGAACAAGATTTTCTTGGTCAATCGTGAGTAATCCATTCGTGCTAAAAGCCCGTAGACATTCATACGTCTTTTGCGTGCGAGTGAAGTGAATCGTTCAGTAAATGAATAGAGTCCCTCCGAGCTTTTTCGCATCCAAATACCATCTTCAAACTTGGGTCCGAATATTTTCCTCAGTACGTCGTTCCTTTTTCTCAATGTCTCCAATGTTGATGTTTAATGATGAAGTTTCAATTGCGTCGAGTGCCTCTGGGAGAACAACAGTATTATAGTGTCGAAGTTTGGCCTTGGTGGAAAGTGATTTCTTGTTATTATTATTATTATTATTATTATTATTATTATTATTATTATTATTATTATTATTAATGTCATTCTCTTTTAAGTCCAGTTTACCGTACTGGATGGAGAAATAACTGGACTCATAATAATGATATTCAAAACTTAGAGACTACAGAGATTGACTTCTTCTTCTTCTTCTTCTTCTTCTTCTTCTTCTTCTTCTTCTTCTTCTTCTTCTTCTTCTTCTTCTTCTTCTTCTTGTGCCATCCCTCTCAGAAGGCTGGCTACCATCAGAGACATTCTTACTTAAAATGATGCAGAGCGAAACAGCTCAATAGCGGAGCAGTTGAACCAAGTTTCCAGATTATCAATCGAAGAAATGAGTCTTCTTCCAGATCTTCTTTTGCCTTGTATATTTTCTTGAAAGACCAGCTGCAGTAGATGATATTTCTCTCCTCTGAGATTCACTGATAAATTATTCACACGGTTGGGAAGAGTAGCGTAGCCAGGATCGGCCAAAGGTACGTGGCAGGTGGGGGGGGGGGGGGGGAGACGTTGTATTTACAACAACAACAACAACAATAATAATAATAATAATAATAATAATAATAATAATAATAATGTTACTGGCTTTGCCTCCCTCTAACTAATTTTACGGTTTACGGAGACACCGAGGTGCCGTAATTTAGTCCCGCAGGAGTTTTTATCGTGCCGCTATATCTACTGACAGGAGGCTGGCGTATTTGAGCACCTTCAAATATCACCGCACTGAGCCAGGATCGATCATACCAAGTTGGGGTCAGAAGGCCAGCGCCTCAACCGCCTGAGCCACTCACCCCAGCGCTGTAGTTACAAAATGATGGTAGTACACAATTAAGGTACATGAATGGCACTGATACAAGTGAATTACAGATCTGTTGGCTCTACAATTAATAATAATGTTATTGGCTTTACATCCCATTAACTACTTTCGGTTTTCGGAGACGCCGAGGTGCCGGAATTTTGTCCCGCAGGAGTTCTTTTTACGTGCCAGTAAATCTACCGACACGAGGCTGTCGTATTTGAACACCTTCAAATACCACCGGACTGGTTCTACAATGATGACTCTGGATATTTAGTTTATTGTTTATTGACAGTTTCTGTTTATTTTATTTTTGTCAAATCCCCCCCCTCCCACACACTGGCTACGCCCCTGCTTGGGAACAAGGACGGAAATGTATTCGCAATGAACACAAGGGCCGAAAATTGACTGAACATCACGTTGGATGAAGCTGTGTGTGTGCGAACTGGTTTCTGTAGGAAGATGGTGAGGAGAGAACGAGAGAGGATAGGTTACAATTTAGTAGACTAGGCCATAAAATGTCTCAAATCAAGACTCAAAATTTCTTATATAACGTAACAATAATCAGGTTTACTGTTCATTCATTTTTTAAGTATTACGCGATTTTATGTACAAAGCTTCAGTTACACACTGTCCGACTCGTTGGCTGAATGGTCAGCGTACTGGCCTTCGGTTCAGAGGGTCCCGGGTTCGATTCCCGGCCGGGTCGGGGATTTTAATCTTCATTGGTTAATTCCAATAGCCCGGGGGCTGGGTGTTTGTGCTGTCCCCAACATCCCTGCAACTCATACACCACACATAACACTATCCTCCACTACGATAACACGCAGTTACCTACACATGGCAGATGCCGCCCACCCTCGTCGGAGGGTCTGCCTTACAAGGGCTGCACTCGGCTAGAAATAGCCACACGAAATTAATTATTAAGTTACACACTCTACTGAATCTTTGATATGACAAACGGTTCAATTTTAGCAGCCCAGAACACTTAGATATGATTATTTGTTCTCCGTACCATATTTTGTAACAGCAGAAATCGTCCTCGTTCTGCCAAAATTCGTTTGTTCAGTTTTGATTCAAGGACATGTTTTGAAAAGCCGGAGTTGTGTACTGTCGTTATATCTATACGAATTTAGGAACTATTCTGATGATCCACGAAAATATTGGAGTCGAATTATCTTACTAACGTCGATGGGCACCAATTCCGCTCTCATGCCATATCACTACCACCAGTACAACATTTATAACAAAATAGTATAATTCTTCCATATCTGTATTATCTTGTAATTTACATGGTTAATTGTAAGAGTGAGCCACGAACCGTAACTTCGCCGCTGCTAAAGACATATAAATAAATAAATAAATAAATAAATAAATAAATAAATAAATAAATAAATAAATAAATAAATAAATAAATAAATAAACAAATAACACTTCATCGGACCTGATGCACTTGCACAGGAAAACGAAGCTGATAAAAAATATGATTCTTCTCCCATAATGACCTATTACTAACATTTCTTGCGTACGACGGGACATCGATCTGTACGCTGGACCAAAACTACAAAATTGCTTTCGTTTCGTGATGAGCTAATGGATTGAAACGTCCGAACACATGCGTTCGCCTCATGGGAATCACATACGGAATTGAATCTGCTTCCAACGTTGAATTTGCAACGACATAGATCTATGCGAATCTGTCTAAAAAGGGAAAAATACCGAAGGCGACTGAAATAGGAAAGCATTTAAACAGTTCGCTATCAGTACTCAGAATCAGGCAGCATTATTTATATTTAAATTGTGAAATGTGCCTCATTTTTTATTAAGAGATTTCAATTTCACCTGATTACACAAATTATATCTTCACGACTTTATCAATGCATCTTTTGTTCAGAATAACGCCACAGAACTTAAAAATGACTTGTGCAAACAAAGATAGTGAACACAACAAAACACAAGTAACAGACTAGGACAGAAACGCAGAACAAAATATGTTTTCATGCGAGAGGTCTTGCCGAAACTAAAGTAAATACTCTTCCTAACACTACAAGACCATAGTACAGTAGTTCAACCCTGCAACTCCTCAAACCCACTAAGAAAGGATGACTTCAAAATAAATTGTATCCAGAATCTAAATTATTACACTATCAATTTTAAATCAAAATTCTAAATCAAAGAAATTTAAAATCAAAATTCTAAACCTAATTTCTTCCGAACGAAATGGTCAATTATAACAAACAGAGTATCGAAATACTACTTTGAAATACTGAAATATAATTCCCGACTAAAGGGATTTCAAATAAAAATTACATACCTAACACATTTTCAATGAGAATTACAAACCAAGTAACTTTCGCATCTTATTCTTAACAAATAATTTCGCAACACTTTAAAACCAACTTTCGAAGCACATCCTAAACCGCCGGGCTCAGACGGTTGAGGCGCTGGCCTTCTGGGGCAGGTTCGATCGTGGCTCAGTCCGGTGGTATTTGAAGGTGCCTCGCGTCGGTAGATTTACTGGGACGTAAAAGAACTTCTGAGGACTAAATTTCAGCACCTCGGTGTCTCCAAAAACCGTAAACAAGTAGTTAGTGGGACGCAAAGCCAAAAACATTATTATTACATCCTAAACCAAACAAGGTGAGGATCATCCTCCAAAACTCAATCTAAAGTCTGTATCAAAGAAATGTCGAATTAACCTTCTAAACCAAATATACATCGGACATATATGAAAGCCGCCAACCTAACGGTATAGTGGGTAGCTTTCCTACTTCTTACCCAGAGACCCTGAGTTATATTAGTGCCCAGTCCACTGTCCGTCACCATGGCTAAATGGTTAGAGTGCTGGCCTTTGGTCACAGGGATCCCGGGTTCGATTCCCGGCAGGGTCGGAAATTTTAACAGTAATTGGTTAAATTCGCTGGCACGGAAGCTGGGTGTATGTGTCGTCTTCATCATCATTTCATCCTCATCACGGCGCGCAGGTCGCCAACAGGAGTCAAATCATAAGACCTGCATCTGGCGAGCCGAACATGTCCTAGGAGACTCCCGGCACTAAAAACCATACGCCATTTCATTTCAACTCTGAACTGAGGACTGAAACGGGAATAACTGAAGACTGTTGAGATCTACTGAGGAGTATCTGATACGTGAGACAGCGAACTCGGTGAAGAGAGCTAAGCGATAGGCAGGGGATGACATTCCGCCAACCGCGTGCCACTTGAGTCGCTACAGGACATCTAATTGGTTAGAAAGTGCCTCGTGTCGGTAGATTATTATACGTCCCAGTAAGTATTTTTGACGGTTTTTAGGGACACCGATCTGCCGGAATTTTATTATTTTTCGAACCAGTAAATCTAACGGCACGAGACTGACGTACTTAAGCACCTTAATACACCACCGGACTGAGCTAGGATCGAACGTGCCATGTCTAAGCCACTCAGACCGGCGGAACTGTTAAGATTACACCAAACAACATGTATACTCTGCAAACTCAGTACCGTATAAACTTTCGCTGCTAGCACAAATTAAATTACACCCAGTTGTTGTAGAATAATAACCTGGATTCCTGCCCTACTTTTTAGAGGGGAGGGATGGAAACAATTCCAGCTGCGGAAGTCAGTCACGAGGGTAAAGGCTAACAACATATATATGAGCCAATACAAACAGTAGACCACAACTCAGTCTGTTCCAGGAATAAAGCTCGCTGGTGTGTTGGCCAGAGCGAGATCGACCGGGTCGCTCGTAGCCGACCGATCACCAGAAACAGGTTACATAACTTGCCTCTGAACTTAACACCCATGTTGCCAAGTCGTCTGCTTTGAAAGAATGCACCTGCAATCTGGGGGGTGAAGAAAGCAACAATATTTCAGCACCATGCCACATTCTGTTAGATGATCAAAGGTACAACGTAGAACGAAATACACTTATACCCTTCGGCTGATTAGAGATTTCATTTATAACATCGCCATTAATACTTTCAAAAATTCCATCATGATCTTCAAAAGACTTCATGCCATCTCGTGTAGGTCTAATCTGTTCATCTGTATTCATTATTGTTATTCAGGTACTCCTTGACCTTGGGCAACATCTGCAGCTGTTGCGGGAAGATTGTGTTTAAAAAAAAATAAAGACAGCTGCCAAATAATTCTTTTTTTTTTTTTTTGACAGTTCGTTAGTCGAAACAAAACCGTTTGTTGCTACCTGAATGCGCTATATTTTTCCGTTCATACCATTCATATCTCTACAAATATTTTCCTGAGTCAAATTCTATAATAATGAAAATGATAATATTGTTTTTGCGTCCCACTAACTACTTTTGACTGTTTTCAGGGACGCCGAGGTGTCGAAATTTTGTCCCATAGGTGTCGTTTTACGCACCAGTAAATCTACCGACACGTATATGAGCACCTTCAAATACCATCAGACTGAGCCAGGATAGAACCTGCCAAGCTGGGGTCAGAGGGCCAGCGCCTCAACCGTTAGAGCCACTCAGCGCGCCGAGAAAGAGAGAGAAATTGTCACCCTGCCTTATATAAAACGACTCCTCAGCTCAAAGCTATGGGGAAGCCAGGATTAAAGTCACTGAACAATCCGGAAATCAAACGCAGCTCCTCCAAGTAAGATGCCGGCATGCTCCTTGAACACTATGGGGCTAGAACAAGCTGCACCGAGCTCGATAGCTGCAGTCGCTTAAGTGCGGCCAGTATCCAGTATTCAGGAGATAATGGGTTGGAACCCCACTGTCGGCAGCCGTGAAGATGGTTTTCCGTGGTTTCCCATTTTCACACCAGGCAAATGCTGGGGCTTCATGTTAATTAAGGCCACGGCCGCTTCCTTCGAACTCCTAGCCCTTTCCTGTCCCATCGTCGCCATAAGACCTATCTGTGTCGGTGCGTCGTAAAGCCAATAGCTAAAAAAGAACAAGCTGCTACTACTACTCAGGTCACACTTGGGACGTGATAACGAGTGGCATCGTAACCAAGACGACAGTGCTTCAAATCCCGTGCAAAGCACGTACGATTATTTTGTGTACAGACACGTAGTTGGGATACCACAGGAACTGCAAATTTCTTAACTATGATTACGATATCAACAACCCCGTAAAATTAGAGATCCGTGACCATGAACATGATTTCAACATTCGCGCAAAACTGGGAGATTCCAAGGCTACTACCACATAATCAACAGTCCCGTGAAACGGAAGTCTCCGAACCTATGAGCATAATGTCAACAATCGCGTAAAACTGGAAATGCCGTGGCTATGATCACACCAACAGTCACGTAAAGCTGTACGTCGCGCAGCTATGGTAACTATATCAAATAACGTGAACCTCGAGATCCCATGGCTATTTCGAGATGTCAACAACCGCGTAAAACTGGATATCTCTTCCAGTCGCGTTAAGTGGATATCCCATGATTATGAACGCAATACCAACAATTACTTAAACTCGGGATCTTGTGGCTATGTTCACTACACCAACAAACCCATGATAATAACTGGAATAAGTCCAAGACACACTGCTATACAGTACACTCACTTTCATTACAGAATTGTCTCCTTTACAGCGTATAATCTCAAAACTACTGAGAATGAACAATGAAGCTTCGTAGATTGCTACTCACAAATCCTCTTCTGCTTCCTACTCTCCTCTTGAAAATCATTATAGAGTATAACTATAGTTTATCTATTATCATTAAGGCTGTGATTATTGCAGTCCCAATAAATACTTTTACCGTTAACAGAGATAGCGAGGTGTCAGAATGTTGACCAGCAGGAGTACTTTTACATGCTGGTAAATCCATCGACACGAGGCTGACGTGTTCACGCACCTTCAAAATACCTCCGGACTGACCGGGATCGAACGTCCCAACTAAGCTCAGAAGGTTACCGCTCTACCATCTGAGCTACCCAGGCCTACGAGGAAATTTCGATGATTAGTATTAGGGCCCGGATGTTTATAATACGGTATGTCATATTTTTTTCCTTTATATTATTTCCGTTTAAATTGCATGTTAAGCATGATTTTATCTACGGTGATATACAAGTCAAATTCATATTTTGGCTTTTTAACGTTTTTTGTCATTTTCCGGTAATTTTTCATATTATAGTCATATTTCTCCATGAATGTTCGTATTTTTATCATATTTTTAATTGCATTTTCGTATACCTGTTTGCAGTAGTCTCAAATGCGGATTTTTCACATCTCCTAATTGTTATCTATAATATCTTACAATTATCTTTCTCAGAAATACGTCATTATGTGAATTAGAAGAGTAACCTGTATAGAAAGAGATATGCGTAGAAAGCAACAGAAAGGTGGGCTTCAACTGAACTCTAATGATTTTACGAATTTCAAATATGCCCCGATAACGTACTGTGATGTTGAGCGGTCTTTCTTCCGTTACAAGTCAATGTTGCGTGAAAATAGCAGTTCAAACTTATTTTAAAATGTTAAAATGTATGTAAATTGCTATTGTAATTCTTTCTGACCGCCCATCGAAATATGACCATTCTGTGCAGAGTCGAGAGTTACCTCTGGATTGAGTAATTAAATAAATTCAAAATAGCGTAAGATAATAATTAACATATTACTTATTTTGCTCATAGGGTGGGCTGCTGCATGCATTTCAGTGGGCTTGGCAGACTGACATGTAATAGCAAATTCTGGCTCGATGAGGAAAGCAACGGGAAACTACCTAACTCCTCACTTCCCTAGTATGTCTTTTCAGTGACGGCTAGGCTATCTATGACAGCTGTTAGTGAAGCTGTGGAGGATCAAACCAGCCTTCGGGATGAATACCCAACATACATATTTATTTATTACTGAATGTGATAGATTTTAAAAGTATATTTTCAATATAATGTTAATTTAAGCAGCGGCAAGATTTCGAAAATGTGACAAAATATTTTGAAGTCATATTTACCGGGCGAGTTGGCCGTGCGAGTAGAGGCGCGCGGCTGTGAGCTTGCATCCGGGAGATAGTAGGTTCGAATCCCACTATCGGCAGCCCTGAAAATGGTTTTCCGTGGTTTCCCATTTTCACACCAGGCAAATGCTGGGGCTGTACCTTAATTAGGCCACGGCCGCTTCCTTCCAACTTCTAGGCCTTTCCTATCCCATCGTCGCCATAAGACCTATCTGTGTCGGCGCGACGTAAAGCCCCTAGCAAAAAAAAAGTCATATATATTGTAATATTTTAATACTTTTTAGGTCATAAATGCTTACCTATTAATAAAATTTTAGGTCATAAACATCCGGGCCTAAATATTATTAACAATAAGTAATTATTATTATTATTATTATTATTTTACAATTTGGTTTACGTCGCACCGACACAGATAGGTCTTATGGCGACGATGGGACAGGAAAGGGCTAGGAGTGGGAAGGATGGGGTTGTTGCCTTAATTAACGTACAGCCCTAGATAATGGAAAACCACGGGAAAATAATCTTCAGGGATTTGAACCCATTATCTCCCGAATGCAAGCTCACAGCAGCTCGACCCTAAACCATTGGCCACTCGCTCGATCGTATTGCGTTACCTATTATTATAAGTAATCGCAGCCGATAGGCCTAGTTCTCTACAAACATGTTTCAGAGACTTTCATATGGAATGTACTTCCTGGATAGGCTGTATGCTAGAGAAAGCTGTCACTGATCATAACAGTAGATCAGGAGGGATCAACAACACCTTTCCAATGAACTATACAAATTGTCAGATAACATTTTAATAAGTCCGCCTCTGTGGTGTAGTGGTTAATGTGATTAGCTGCCATCCCCGGAGGCCCGGGTTCGATTCCCCGCTCTGCCACGAAATTTGAAAAATTGTACGAGGGCTGGAACGGGGTCCACTCAGCCTCGGGAGGTCAACTGAGTAGAGGTGGGTTCGATTCCCACCTCAGCCATCCTGGAAATGGTTTTCTGTGGTTTCCCACTTCTCCTCCAGGCAAATATGCCGGGATGGTACCTAACTCAAGG
Organism: Anabrus simplex; assembly: GCF_040414725.1. Classification (NCBI taxonomy): domain Eukaryota; kingdom Metazoa; phylum Arthropoda; class Insecta; order Orthoptera; family Tettigoniidae; genus Anabrus; species Anabrus simplex. Next base: position 651,281,479 of record NC_090265.1, on the reverse strand, counting down.
CCACGGCCGCTTCCTTCCCTCTTCCTTGTCTATCCCTTCCAGTCCCCCCCCCCACAAGGCCCCTGTTATGCATAGCAGGTGAGGCCGCCTGGGCGAGGCACTTGTCATCCTCCCCAGTTGTATCCCCGTACCCAGAGTCTGAAGGTCCAGGACACTGCCCTTGAGGCGGTAGAGGTGGGATCCCTCGCTGAGTCCGAGGGAAAAGCCAACCCTGGAGGGTGAACAAAGAAGAAGAAGAAGAAGAAGAAGAAGAAGAAGAAGAAGAAAATATTATTATAATAATAATTATTATCACAGTCCATAGAAGCAACTGCCATGCGCGATACTTTCACTGCTATAAACCTAAAATGAAGAACCAGATAAATTTGCAAACAACATAAATAATTCCTAACCTATCAGGTTCGAGGAGCTGTTCCTTATGGTGGTACTTCATTACTAACTCATTTTTGCTAGTGGCTTTACGTTGCACCGACACAGATAGGTCTTATGGCGACAATGGGATAGGAAAAGGCTAGGAGTTGGAAGGAAGCGGCCGTGGCCTTAATTAAGGTACAGCCCCCAGCAGCATTTACCTGGTGTGAAAATGGGAAACCACGGAAAACCATCTTCAGGGCTGCCGACATTGGGATTCGAACTCACTATCTCCCGAATGCAAGCTCACAGCTGCGCGCTCCTAACCGCACGGCCAACTCGCCCGGTCATTACTAACTCAGCAGTGGACATTTCATGTGAAGTTGCTGCGGCGAAAGAGAAAGTATTTTGTGAGTTACGTGAGCTCAGGACTGAGAATGTAGGCGATAAATACATCCACGGTATCATCTGCCTGTCATAACATATGATAATAATAACAACGGTGTGTGGCCTCCGAAGGGGCCTGGCGCAAGTCTTTCAAGCCGACGACGTATAGGAGACCCGCGCGTCTACGATGATGGGACTCTACCTGTGATGAATTCGAATGAGGAAGACGGCACTCACACGCAGCTCCCGAGCAAACGGAATTAACTAATGAAGGTTAAAATCCCCAACTCGACCGAAAATCAAAACCGGGACCCTCTGTACCAAAGACCAGCACGTTAACCATTTAGCCATAAAAGGTGAATCCCGGGGATTCTCAACTTGGGAGCGTGTATTGGTGGCCGCGGTTCTCCTAGTTAGGTCTGGCATTGATTCTACTCTTGTGTCAGGCTTACCGAGCAAGTGGCCACGCGGTTTGCGTCACGTAGCATCAGCTCGCATTCGGGACAGAGTGGGTTCGAACCCTACTGTCGGCAGCCCTGAAGATGGTTTTCCGTGGTTTTGCATTTCCACACCAGACAAATGCTGGGGCTGTACCTTAATTACGACCTCAATCGCTTGCATACCACTCCTAGGCCTTTCCTCTCCCATCAGCGCTGTAGGGCATATCTGTGTCGGTGTGACGTTAAGTAAACTGCAATAATAATTTGCCAGGCTCTGTCTGGTCTTCGTTGGTCAATTCCAGTTTTCTTCCGACCCTGACGTTGTTAGGTCCACGAGGCCTAGAGAGTCTTTAATTTTCACTCCCTTCGTGGACCATCCCTTTCCTTTACCGACAGCTGTCCGCCTCCGTAGCGTAACGGTTAGTGTTATTAGCTGCCGTCCTCGGGGGATCGGATTCGATTCCCGGTACTGCCAGAAATTTAAGAATGGCAGGAGGGCTGATATGTGGTTGAAATGGTACATGCAGCTCACCTCCATTGGGGGTGTGCCTGAAAAGAGCTGCACCACCTCAGGTGAGGATACCAGTTTAGTACGGCTCCATGGCTAAATGGTTAGCGTGCTGGCCTTAGGTCACAGGGGTCCCGGGTTCGATTCCAGGGAGGGTTGTGAATATTAACCATAACTGGTCAATTCCCCTGGCACGGGGACTAGGTGTGTGTGTGTGTGTGTGTGTGTGTGCGTGCTGTTTTCATCATCATTCCATCCTCGTCACGACGCGCAGGTTGCCTACGGGAATCAAATCAAAAGACCTGCACCAGGCCTCTCCGGAGGCCACACGCCATTATTATAAACGATCAATTCTTCGATGTACCAGACCTATTCCATCTAACCTCTGGTTGACCAGTTGTACTTCCTCTTAATACAATAATCACCACCACCACCTATCTTCCAACCTCAATGATCTTAGGTCTGCGAGGCCTGGCGAGTCTTTCACTGTCATGCGATTCGTGGTCTTTAACTTTCATTTGCAGATACCTTAATTCTTCGAATGATCAGAACTCTTCCGGATTTCCCTCCGACTGGTGTTAGAAAGCTGTACTTCCTCTTAAAACTATCATCACATCCACCGACACATAGGTTTTACAACGACGTTGGGAGAGGAAAGCCCTGGGAGTGCGAACGAAGCGGCCGTGGACTTAATTAAGGTAGTGTGAACATGGGAAACCACGGAAAACCATCTTCATGGCTGCCGACAGTGAGGTTCAACCCACAACCTGTTGGATGCAAGCTCACAGCTGCGCGCCCCTAACCGCACGGCCAACTCGCTCGGTAGTGGTATTTGTTTGTTTCCGCAATCGGGTCCGCTGCTTGTCGTATTAGGTAGCTCCTTGGTAGGCCTCGCGAGGCTGAGCGAACCCACTTCCAGTCCTCTGTCCTGAATTAGAATCCCTGGATTGGCAGGGAATTGAGCCCTAGGTCTCTGGGTAAGAGACAGGCACGCTACCCCTAGACCACCAGACTGATCTACGTGAGCAAAAAAGGATTCGATTTACGAGAAAGAGATACATTATTTTTTTATTCTGCTAATTGCTCGACACTCGGGTGGGAGAACTGTCTGAACTTAATAATGATAGGAACTTCAAGTTAAAACAAGGATGATTTGAACACATTCTGGATATCACTTTGCCAAGGTCATGGACACTGAGGTAAGATTCACCCGCTTGCCGCGCGCATTCGTCAGTCTCATTCTGTAAATGTGTAGTTCAATCTGATTCTTGTTAGCGTGTAGTCGAATAATTGATTTTTTTAAATTGTATAATCACGCTGTACTTCTATTTGGTTGTATATTGTTCCTTCGGTGAAAGTTTTATTGTATAGTATTGAAAGAAAATCTAAAAGAAAAACCGCACTAAAGGGAGGAGACCTAGCTTAAAACGGGGAAAATAGGCCAATATTCATTCGAATGTTATATATGCTACAAACGTTGTTGACAAATGCTGCACATATCCCAGTATTGGCATGCTTTTTAGCAATCAGAAGCAAAATTCTATTTATAATAATTTTAAATAAAATTTTAAAAATTTCCCGCCTTTTTAACAATACATCACGGTTTTCTTCCTAACTATCTTACTGTTTCACGGATAATTATGATTTTTTTCAGGGTTTCCTCCCATAGTGTTGTACTACAATCTGTACCTCATTCAGATCAATAGGATTTATATTAGATTTTATATAACATACTTATTCACAAAAATATTAATATTTTCAGGTGCTCGGAATAAAAACTTGACAAAAATCTAAATTACAGCTATGTTATTGATTGAGCTTTATTTTGTAGGTGGAGGTTTGATACACACATTAAAACAGTAAAAGTACGAAAATTCTTATAAACTCGGAATTTATAAGGGTAACAGTGATATATTGTTAAAAGGCGAGAAATTCTGAACATTTTATTTTTAAATATTATAATCATTAGAATTTTGACATTATTGAAGTTGCTTCTGGTTGCCAGGAAGCATGCCAATACTGGGATATGTGCAACAATTGTCAACAACAATTGAAGCATATTTAACAATCGAATGAATATTAACGTTCTTTATTCCTTTGTTAAGCTGGGTTTCCCCCTTAAGATCGTAGAGTGAACCTTTACATCTCTGTCGGAATTCGCTCAGAACGCATAAAAAACAAATCTTGTAGCTATTTTGTTCAGTTTTGATGTACACCCTCCCCCCCCCCCCGGCGCGCTATGTCCTACAAAACCGGAAACGTTTTGTTATCTAATTTTTTCTGCCCCCCCCCCCCCCCTCACCCTAATTGGGAATGCAACTGTAGCCACATTACATACACTTTACATACACCACAATCTAAAATCCAACCTTCGATGCTTCCTAGGAAATACTAATAATGACAAGCACAAATCTTGAGACACGCAGTGCAATGAGGGAAGTGGGACCCTCGAATCATAGGGTTAGAATCGTGTTTTAGATATTTGGTTCTCTCTCCTTAAAGCTCTTTCGTGGAAATCTGAGTAATACCAAGAAATATGTGGCACATGTGATGCTGGATTAACCTACTTTGATTCCCTGTAACAGAGATCACAGTTCGTGGAAATGGAGCTCATTTCACTTACCGGTTCGCTAGAAAGGAATTTGTAGGACAGATTAAACGCTCCAGTGCAGCCAGCCGCCTGTCCGAGACTCTCCTCTCCTCTCACTCCACTGCCATTAGCAACAGCCAATAAGCGAGTCTTACCTGGAAAGGAAGGTAAACGCTACGTTAGAGAGTTACATCACAAGTAGCTGAGGTCACAGAACTCTGTTGTAAACAGTAACACGTGGGTAGCCACAATCACAAGTTTGATGACCTTATTCAACCACACTCAGCAGCTTAACCGATGGCGGGGGCTTATAGTAACAAAATTATGATAGAATACAAGTTAGGTGCCTGTGCGTGTGTGATGCACGCATGCAGTACTCTTGTCATCATAAGGACACTGATACAAGTGAATTGTGTTGATATTCTGATTGCAGTACACTACAAAATTTTAGTTTAAAATACAGAACAAGAACAATACTATCAAGTTCAATAGTTTTACAGCAAATTGTATATTCAGTTTACAGTCTAAAATCCAACCTTCGATGCTTGCTAGGAAATACATTTAACAGATCTGTTGGGTTTACAATTATGTCTCTGAAAGTTTATTTAGTTTTGTTTATTGTCAGTTTGTTTATTTCCTTTTTGCAAAAATTCCCATGGTTTTTTTTCTAACCTGGAGTAACTTCCCCCTGGCTACGCACCTGACTACAGCAGTTTCTGGTTATGTGAACGAATCCGATCCATACAAAATGTCACTGTAATATTTATCCCAAATGGAAAATAATAATTGTTTTTACTCAAATAAAGTGTAATATCTGCGGTAAATTAAGAAATACTGTCGTTACTAGAGAAATATCTATACGCACTTACGGGCTGTAGACAGGACTCCCTTATGTTGCATTCCGCTGCTCGTGCCGTCTTTTGTTTCTTTCTTGAGGTCCAGGACTAGCACCGACGAATGGGAGTGCAATGTCTGTGAATTCTCATTATCTCTGTCCACATGACTAGCGCGGGCAGTTCAAACAGCAAAATAGCACGATCCCTGGACCAATAAATTTATTTTTTGTTGAAAGGAAAACAGCATGATCACTGGACCAATAAATATATTACTTTTTTGTGAAAGGAAAATAACATGTTCCCTGGACCAATAAATAGATTACTTTTTTGTTAAAAGGAAAATAGCATAATCCCTGGACCAATAAATACATTACTTTTTTGTTGGAAGGAAAATAGCCTGATCCCTGGACCAAGAAATATATTACTTTTTTGTGAAAGGAAAATAACATGTTCCCTGGACCAATAAATACATTACTTTTTTGTTGAAAGGAAAATAGCATGATCCCTGGACCAATAAATATATCACTTAATGAATGAGTTAGGGCACAAAACGAATGAGCAACATGAAGAAAACGGCACCTAATTAATTCAAACAGCTTAAGTGAGCAAAGACATCACACACGAAAGTGTTAGACGAACAAAACACATTTGGAAGCGCTGCGACGTAGCAGAAAAAATAGTTGTAAGGTAGTAAGGTACGTATCCATATTATTCTCTACAAGTGTCCGGCTCCATGGATAAATGGTTAGCGTGCTGGCCTTTGGTCACAGGGGTCCCGGGTTCAATTCCCGGCAGGGTCGGGAATTTTAACCTTAATTGGTTAATTTCACTGGCATGGGGGCTGGGTGTATGTGTCGTCTTCATCATCATTTCATCCTCATCACGACTCGCAGGTCGCCTACGGGAGTCAAATCAAAAGACCTGCACCAGGCGAGCCGAACTTGTCCTCGGACACTCCCGGCACTAAAAGCCATGCGCCATTTCATTTCTCTACAAGTAAAATATTTCGTACTATTTCTTAATTTACCGCAGATTTTACACTTCATTTGAGTAAAAGCAATTATTATCTTCTATTTGGGACAAATATTGCAGTGACATTTCGCGGATCTAATTGTTTCACGTAACCGCTACAAATATTAGTTGCGATGAACAGTGCGTGTTCATTATTAAACAGTTCATTATGCAGTACTTACAGTAACTACCCCCTCCAATGAAGATCCAAGCGACCGCTGCTCAGCCCGAAGGCCTGCAGATTACGGAGTGTCGTGTGATCAGCACGACGGATCCTCTCGGCAGTTATCCTTGGCTTTCTAGACCGGGGCCACTATCTCACCGTCAGATAGCTCCTCAATTCTTATCACGTAGGCTGAGTGGACCTCGAACTAGCCCTCATATCCAGCTGAAAATCCCTGACCTGGCCGGGAATCGAACCCGTGGCCTTCGGGTAAGAGGAAGAAACGTTATCCCTACACCACGGGGTCGGCATATTAAGGGTGTAACTAAAGCTCAATTGCACTGCCAGTTTGAAACTTTTCAGCAGCACCTTAGTTCACAAGAATCACCGCGGACGGAATCGATGTTTCTTGTCAGGCCTTGAGACTTGAGATTAGCGCATGCGCAGCAGCCATGCTTACCCTCCGCACCCCTTGCCACGCATGCGCATGAGTTCTCGTCAGACGACCATAGTAGATGCTGCTTGAACATCGAGGTAAACAATTCCACGTTCTTGGTGTGAGCGGTGTACTGTACTACCCACTAAACTGATATAGACAGACAGACAGACAGACAGACAGACAGACAGACAGACAGACAGACAGACAGACAGACAGACAGACAGACAGACAGATAGATAGATAACCGAGCAAGTGACTGCCCGGTTGGGATCACGTAGCTATTAGCTTGCATTCGGCAAATTTTGGGGATGTACCTTAATTAAGGCCACGGTCGCTTCCTTCCAAGTCCTAGTTCTTTCCTAATCCATCGTCGCCATAAAACCTATCTGTCGGGGCGACGCAAAGTTAAAAAAAAGAGATAGACGATTTCTTTCACCCGGCAAAGTTACGGACACTCGGCGCTGATTTGAACACCACACCTACGCATAGACTACATCCAGCGTGCCGTAAAGGGTGGCGCAGTTGTAAGCTTGCATTCGAGAGATAGTAAGTTAGAACCCACTCTCGGCAAGCCTGAAGATAGTTTTCCGTGGTTTCCCATAATAATAATAATAATAATAATAATAATAATAATAATAATAATAATAATAATAATAATAATAATAATAATAATAATAACAACCTATGGCCTTAGCTACCGTTTGCAGACATTTCAATTTGACGCCATCTGGCTGTCTACTCGTCAATGTCGACGTTTCGTTTTACTCTAGGCCCACTAGATGGCAGACCGAGTAAACCGAAACTCTCCTGGGCGTCTGTGGCTGAGATTTGATGAATTTTGTCGGATAAACACCAAATGTGTCACCAGAGATCTTTTACATGCCGACGTCGTACGACATGGAGTGTCGAATGGACATTTTTCCGCTCTTCAAAAATCCGACTACCTCTGTCAGGTTTGAATCCGCTATCTAGGGATCCGGAGGCCAACACTCGACCACTGATCCACAAAGGCAGCTATTATTATTATTATTATTATTATTATTATTATTATTATTATTATTATTATTATTATTATTAACATACTGTTTCGACCTCTTAGGACCACGATAACACTATTCTGCGCTCTTCGGACCACTTTGTACCAGGTCGTCTTCTCAACTCTCTCCGGCAGATCGTTTAACCTGTGTATGGTGGCTCACCCTCATTTAACAAAAAAAAAAAAAAAACTATAACTGGATTAAAGCTACTTTATATCAACGAGTCTAACATAAACAATCTGACAGAACAGGGCGCTTCTAGTTTCCACCACAGACAGGAAGCTCAAATTCCTGTTTCGACCAGTCAAAGAAACACCATCTCTTGAAAGACCGGGGGTCTATGAAGTTCCATGTGGTTGTGGTTGATCATATATTTGCATGACATAAAAGGCTTGTTAGTACCAGGCTGAAAGTCCGACTCGTTGGCTGAATGGTCAGCGTACTGGTCTTAGGTTCAGAGGGTCCCGGGTTCGATTCCCGGCCGGATCGGGAATTTTAAATTTTAACCTTCATTGGTTAATTCCAATGGCCCGAGGGCTGGGTGTTTGTGCTGTCCCTAACATCCCTACAACTCACACACCACAATAACACGCAGTTACCTACGCATGGCAGATGCCGCCCACCCTCATCGCAGGGACTGCCTTACAAGGGCTGCACTCGGCTAGAAATAGCCACAAGAAATTATATATTACCAGGCTGAAAGAACACATCAGGTCAGTTAAGAATGCCACTCTTTCATCTTCCACGAAAATGCTATAAGCCAGTCTGCCATAGAAGAACACTTCTACAGTACAGACCATCACATCCTCTTTGACCGGGCGAGGATCATCGTGACATTAAGGAATTTCTATACTCGACTTGAGAGAGAAACCATAATGATAGAGCCGCGCCCAAACAATTGCAATAGGGAAGATGGCTTAAAGTTATCAAATACATGCAGACCTGTACTGCAGAAATACATGCGTAACACCACCATGGCACAGTGTGACGCACTCCAGAAACTGTCGGCAGAGGGCAGTGAGTCCGTAACTTTCCTCCTGAGCACAAAGCACAGCGCGACGATCCGTGAATTCAAGTTAGTGGGATGGCCGTGGAAAATATGGTCGAGACTTCCACGTTCTCTGAAGAATTTCTATGTTTACTGTCAGCAGCAGACCTTCATATGTTTTTCCCTGATGATAGCAATGAAACTCGGCAAAAGCTCGGTTTTTAATGTTGAAAAGATTTCATAGCAAAGTAGATGTCCCATACTAAGAAAAACAATTAAGCAATTTCCTTAATTGTGCCGAAAGTTGGAGGGCTAAAGAGCCCGGAAAAGTTTTCAAATTGTGAGTCATAGACATCCCTATCAAACTAAAAGTACAAATTTCGCAGTTCCTGAAAAACAGCATAAAATCGCTTGTTTCTTTACTCGTTTGCTTTTCGATTCAAATCCTATCCAAAATAAATTGTTTACATGATTCTTTCTGTAATATGTTTCTTGGTTCAGTACCCTCGAACCTTTTCTTTTATTTTTGAAAAATGTCTACACCAAATATAGTAATAAAAGCTTAACTGAAACTCTGCATTGACTCACATTGGCGCTCGTAGTGGTGCTCGTAGTGGAAGAGAGGGCCTCGAGCCCTAACTTCGCCAATGAAAAAAGGCATTAATAAATAAATAAAAATAAATAAAGTGGAACAATGCACTGACTCACATTAGCGCTCGTAGTGGTAGAAAAAGGCAAACTGCTAATCTAATCACGGCCGACTTGATGCGTCGCTCTAGCTAGGAGCGCAGCGAGGGATCCAGTCGGCCGTGATCTAATCAACCGGATAACGACGATTAAGAAAAGGATTGTACATTTTAAGAACATACAGTGTAAAGAATATATTTTCATATTTTGTTATATTTTAAATACCTAAAATTCGTAGCTCATATCCCTAGGATGTTTTCAACATTGAGTTGTTTGCCAGAAGGACTAGAACTGTAGATTTTTGTTAGACTCGTTAATATAAAGTGGCTTTAATTAAAAATGAAAATCCTCAGCCTGTTTCCGGTCATTGGACTGAGTCAAGAATGGAAAGAATGAAGACCCATGTAGCGGCGAAGATAGGAATTATACCGACTGCCGAAGGTGACGCAATTCTCTGGGGCAATGATTCATGACTGACAGATTAAATTATATTGGAGAGTGTTGCTGAAATGAAAGATGACAGGGAAAACAGGAGTACTCGGACAAAAATCTGTCCCGCCTCCGCCTTGTCCAGCTCAAATCTCACACGGAGGGACCGGGATTTGAACCACGTAACCCAACGTTGAGAGACTGGTGCGCTGCGTCAATTAACTCTTTTGGCTCGGGGACTGGGTAGTTGTGTTTGTCCCAACATTGTTATTCTCATATTCAGACAACACACTACACTACCAACAACACACAAACACGCAATAGTGATTACATCCCTCCATTTAGGGTTGGCATCGGGAAGGGCATCCGGTCGTAAAACTGGACCAAATCGATATGTGCGACACAGTTCGTATCCGCGACCCCACAGACGTGGGAAAAATCGGTCGATTATTATTATTATTATTATTATTATTATTATTATTATTATTATTATTATTATTATTATTATTATTATTATTATTATTATTATTAGAGAAAGGTTCTAAGTAGGCGAGAAAGCAGCTTTTAGCTGTGTATACTGAGATCCCAGCCATGGAACTTCCAGTTTTATGTAGAATATGAACCAGAGGAAGTTGAGTTTTTAATTCAAAAATCCGACAGGGATTGGTCTCGATTCTTATCACGGCCCGCCTTGGGAGAAACCCGGTAAAGTCCAGGAAAAAGATAACACATTGTTTTCTCAACATCGACCCCTCGAACTTAACCTATATACGCAGAAGTGTGTTACTGTGGTGTACCAAATGGTTCCTCTACATAAATTTGCTTGTCTTAGTCGGTGCCAAATACTCTGTTAATGACGCACAGATAGTAAAAACTAATTTTTCCAGACCTCTTGCGTGGGCTGGTCACAAGACAAATGTGGTCAGCTCCTGCCAGCTGGCGGTCAAGTAAACTTCAGTAAACACAGCCATTCAAGATCTTGTTGATATTATTGCAGTGGCGTGCGATGAACACGCTCCTTACCCCAGCTGGAAAAAAGCCCCACCACATTACCATTTCCAAATTGGTATTCATGGCAGCATCATAACATAACCTACAACAGATTTTAAACAATGTACTTAGTTTCACCCGGTGACGCATCGTAAGCGTACAGTTATGGTTTTCACAGAAATGTACTGGGACGTTTTTGTTTTTAAATTTAAAATCCTAATCTAAACTGAGCGAGCGACGACAGACGTAGGAAAGTATTCTTCACGACGAATAACACTGTTATATTCACGAAGATTTTCACAGAAATCGCTAAAACTTCACCTATAATACAAGAACAACGCTACAAAATTGCACAGTCCCTACCACCATTACACGCAAGCCCACGGGTGCAGAGCCACAAAATACGAAATTCTTGTACTTCGCGCTTGATTATTTATTCATGCTGGCCAACTTAAATATTTTTCCGAAGATATTGAAAAAATCCTCTACACGTGTGATCAATGAATGATCCCAAAATCTTTATAGATGCCGAGGTCCAAAATCTGTATACTGTATATAAAATAAGAGTTTTGTCTATACTTTGGTCATAATTTATAAAGAATGGTATTTCTATACCGGTTGTGTCCACAGTGTCGGTCTATATGTATGTGTGTGTGTATGTGCGTAGGCCTATGCATATATGGATGTACACGCATCATGAGAAAACGACTGAAGAGAACTGAATGAAAATCGGTATGTAAAGTCGTGAAATGAGCCACTACAATCTAGGATATAAATAATTTTATTCACGCTGAACGAAATGGTAGTTTAGGGGAAGGTGCCTAAAATTTAGTTTTTAAAAACCTAGCCTATATTATTAGTCCTATCGAAAAGTACTGCATAACAGAATTGATAGAGAATACAATTTCTATTTCAGAGTCCGAAGAAAACTAAATATGAAGGTCTACAATATCGAAAGCTCATAAAATTGATCAACAATAACATTACATTGACCATTGTTTGTTGTGATGTTCTTTGTCTCTTATGCTGCCACTCAACTCCGATAGATGGGATTACTGCTGCGTACCGAGTATAACAGCCTGTCTGAATATTGGCGGGAAATAGCGGGGGAGTTAGATAACTCTCATACATTTTCTGATACTTCTGGTACGTAACACACTGGTTCATCATAGTATTTCAGCTATTCGATCCCTACTCTGACGGGCTGATTGGACTGATCAGTGTGCACAATGAACCGAATAATGGCAGACGCTCACCTCTGGTCTTCAATTACAATTTCGGCTTATTCCAAATTATAGCACCACAATTCACTAAATAACTCAAAATTCAACCCTGAAACAAGCCTTTTTTTAGGAAAAGCTTCTTCCTCTTCACTTTTAAAAAAATCTACATTCATTTTATTCCAAATTAACAGCCAAGAGGGGATTTCTCGTCTGGCTTGGAGGAAAAATTTGCCTCTAAGTCAGATAGATTTCCCCCCGCCAGTGTTCCGAATTGAGATTTTCCAACTCATCGGGTACTCCTGGGAAACACATGAGTAAAAGGGCATAGTTTTTGCCCTGGGATTCTCAAGTCTTCGCTCCCTCCTCCCCTCTCCCGAAAATAAAAGGGTGTTCACGGCTCACGGCTGTCTGCGGCCTGGTATTTCAGCTCTGGAACTTCGGACTGTTAGATCGGCAGCGTACTACTGTGCGTTAAAAGTGAGAAAATGTGTGGTTTTTCATTTGATCGAGTATTTCATATGCTTTTAATCGCGACATTCCCACTGGCGTCATTGTAATCACCTATTTTGATTTCAGTTGGGAAAACCACTAAGACAGTCTTTCTGAGGATGTAAAAAGACAGGTGGAGAGTGAGAGTCTGCCATTATAATGAAAATGCCCCAACTTGATTGTGACTAATGGTAGGCAAGAGGGCCTAACATTACAAAGAAAATTTCCGAACCCAGTCTTCACATAAAAAGAGACGTTTGGTGACTTCCCCGTCGCGTTTCTAGGGTAACGTTCAGAGCTATGCAATTTAAGGCAATCTTACTCATAACGTGTACACTACCTAACCTAGAATTCTGTATACAATGTTGAATTCCGTAGCGAAGCACGGGTATACCAGCTAGTGAAATTTACAGGTCTACTTTTATTAGCTAGACGAGGTGCAAGTAGCTTTACTGTTAACAGATTGATATTTTTCTTGTATCGTCTGATGCGTGGCGCTAACAATTCGGGTACTAACTGTTACAACTAACATACCTTACTCGTCTGTCGCCGTAAGACGCTGTGAATCTCGAGGAAGCTCTATAGCCGACACCCAACTCCCTCGGAAAAGCAGGCTTCAATACAGCGACTTTAATTTCGCTGGGGTAACTCCCTTTCGCGCTGGCAAAGAAATCCACGTCGCTGGAGAGTGCTGAACTGCTGTAGAGCGAGCGGATTGTCGAGACAGCTGCCTCTGCTGTACTTGGCTTGACTTAGCTGTTTGCAGCTTTTTAAACTTGATAATAAGTGTTATACGAAATAATAAGGAAACGTGAATACAAAATTCTTTGCCCCATTTGCGCTGGGGTAGATGGGGTTCAGTGCACGCCACTGTATTATTGATGATGCCACATAACGTCCGGGTGTCCGCTCAATAATATACTGTATAATAATAATAATAATAATAATAATAATAATAATAATAATAATAATAACAATAATAATAATAATCATGGAACGCATTAGCCATAGAAGGTCGACGGAAAGTTTACCTTCGGGCTTTGCGAAAAGCATCTGTTACTAACAAAGGTTGGATCCGACGGATTTCTATGAAACTGGGGTGAATGATTAAATAACATTTCTGAGTTTTTTGTAATATTCATTTTGTCGAAAAATCAAGGGTAGTGTCATAATTTATTGCTAAAAAGTAGCTGAGCAGCTTGGAACAGATAGCTGATGATGATGACTACAGGCTGGATGTTGCTGAAATGTATTTTTCCCCTTTGCATCATAAGGCTGCTCAATATAGAAATCAAGTCTACGATGTAAGGAAAAATAATCACGTGCTTTTATTTTGCATTTATTTCGCATGTTTTGCCGATTTGAGCTCATCAGTCATTATCTCACCTTTTAAAAAGGTTTTAGATCAATATCAGCATTTGGAAAATTTATTTTTAATTGTTTAATTCATGCACGTAGTCTTAGTCAGACTGATAAAAATCCACAAGCATCATTATTAAAAATTATTAAAATATTTTTCTTCGGGCTGAATACCCAATATACAAGAAAGGGTAAGGGAATGACTTACACCTGCGAGTCTTGTGTTTTCGACATATGCGGAGGAACACAATACAGAACTCTGATAATTAGGAGAAAGTATTCCCTACAAGCCCGTGGCTCAGACGGCAACGCGTCGGCCTCTCACCGCTGGGTTTTCAAATCCCGGTCACTCCATGTGAGATTTGTGCTGGAGAGAGCGGAGGCTTTTTCTCCGGGTACTCCACTTTTTTCTGTCATCTTTCATTCCAGCAACACTCTCCACTATCATTTCATTTCATCTGTCAGTCATTAATCATTTACAACCTTTAGACTGTAGTGCCTTATTTCCTGACTTTACACAGGAATTTTCATTCATTTCTGCTCACCTATTTTCTTGTGATTCGGCGTTGATATGGACTTAGCAATAAAAATCGAAATTTCTGTTATAGCCGGTACGGTAAAAGTGTGTAAGACAAAAATGATCGGAAATTTAATTCTATATAACTTTAGTTAAACAGTATTTATGGACAGGACCACTAATTACATAGATTTTGAAAATTATATTTTAGGCCTTACCCTGAATTACTATTTCACACAGAGTGAACAAAATTATTTATAGCCTAGATTTTTATTGCCTCATTAGTCCGACTACTTGGATGAATGGTCAGCGCTCAGATAGTCCCAGATTCGATTACAGGCCGGGTTGGGGATTTTAATCTGGTATGATTAATTCTTCTGGCTCGTGGACTGGGTACTTGTGTTTGTCCCAACACTTTCCTCTTCATATTCACACAACACAACACACTACCAACCATCACAGAAACACGCAGTAGTGATCACATCCCTCCAAATAGGACTGGCATCAGGAAGGACATCCGCCCGTAAAACAGGGCCAAATCCACATATGCGACAGACAATGCACCCGCGACCACAGAGGTGTGGGAAAAAAGCTGTAGAAAAAGAATAAGATTGTAGTGCCGCATTCCCCTATTTTACATACCGATTTTCATTAAATTCTCTCCAGCCATTTTCTCGTGATGTGCATACATACATACATACATACATACATACATACATACATACATACATACATACATACATACATACATACATACATACATACATACATACATACTGATAATACCAATATAAATGGTCCGTCATTGGACATTATAAATTTTCCAGCTAACTCATTCTTGGTTGCCAGCGTTTCGCCCTCGTGTGCTAGGGTGGGCTCATCAGTTGGTACCTAGCACACCTACCAATACGCTGGCTAGTGCATACCGTGGAGGCCACTGCGTAGGCTAACTGGAGCCACCGGCAGTGCCAATGCACTAAGAGACTTTGTCTCATTATCAAAAATTGATGCCTGCTTGGCCATCAGATGACATAGATGTTGATTCCCATAGGGAATCTGAAATATTTGTCCTGAATGAGTAAATTTATAATACCAATATAAATGGTCCGTCATTGGACATTATACATTTTCCAGCTAACTCATTCTTGGTTGCCAGCGTTTCGCCCTCGTGTGCTAGGGTGGGTTCATCAGTTGGTACCTAGCACACCTACCAATACGCTGGCTAGTGCATACCGTGGAGGCCACTGCGTAGGCTAACTGGAGCCACCGGCAGTGCCAATGCACTAAGAGACTTCGTCTCATTATCAAAAATTGATGCCTGCTTGGCCATCAGATGACATAGATGTTGATTCCCTAGCACACGAGGGCGAAACGCTGGCAACCAAGAATGAGTTAGCTGGAAAATTTATAATGTCCAATGACGGACCATTTATATTGGTATTATAAATTTACTCATTCAGGACAAATATTTCAGATTCCCTATGGGAATCAACATCTATGTCATACATACATACTGTTCATGCAGAGATGACGGAAAATTAAAAAGTGAATTTCCTTTTTAGGCCTACTGTAGACACTACCGATACAGAAATAGCATTATTTTATAAATCTGAGTAATGTACAGACAGGTTTTATTTTATATAGATAGATAGATAGATAGATAGATAGATAGATAGATAGATAGATAGATAGATAGATAGATAGGTGTGCGTTTAAAGAAAATGTGTTTATCAATTAAAACCGCCAGAAAAATTACTATTTCCTCGCATTTTTAAACCTATTATTTAGATTTGTTGGGGGGGGGGGGAAGCACACTGAACTTTTAGTCATAGGTAAAGGTTTTGAGAACCTCTGCACTATAGTTCCATTTCCAAACTGCATGTAACTCTTTATACTGCAAATGAGATTTTGAAAGCAGAAACATAATATCACGCTCTAAACCTATTCTACTAACATGTGCAGTATCAAAATATGAAGTTTGTAATATTTCTGTATCCTAAAATATTATGTGACAAGAAGTCTTGCTACCGATCTCGATAGCTGCAGTCGCTTAAGTGCGGCCAGTATCCAGTATTCGGGAGATAGTGGGTTCGAACCCCACTGTCGGCAGCCCTGAATATGTTTTTCCGTGGTTTCCCATTTTCACACCAGGCAAAGGCTGGGGCTGTATCTTAATTAAGGCCACGGCTGCTCCCTTCGCACACCTAGCCCTTTCCTATCCCATCATCGCCGTAAGACCTATCTGTGTCGGTGCAACGTAAAGCAAATTATAATTTTAAAAAAAGAAGTCTTGCTCATCTATGTGTGAACGTGCAAACAAAATTCACATAATTTATATTACTAACGTAATATCTCATTAGAACAATCAAAACTGCCACATTCCTGTTCAAAATCACTCAAGTTGTCATGCTGAGGGCAGCTTATGTAATAATAGACGTGCAGCGATGTTCTGACGTTGCACACAAATTCTTAGCGGGAATTCAACTCAAATAGATCACATTACTTTCTGGATATGTACATAATTTGATGCTGATGTCATTCATCTTTCTGTTATGAGAAGGTTTTCATTCGAAGGGCGCTTATATCAGTCATCTCTGAGCTCAACTTCGGTTCCTATTGTTTGTTAGGTACTTTTTCGGTTTTCGGAGACGACGAGGTACAGTTATTTTACGTACCAATAAATCTATCGACAAAAGGCTGACGCATTTAAGCACCTTCAAATACCACCACACTGAGCCAGGACTGAACCTGCCAAGTTGGGGTCAGAAGGCCAGCGCCTCAACCGTCTGAACCAGTCAGCACGGCAGGATATATATTCAGGCCCTTTTTTGGAAATTTTTCCATTCGACACGACGATCTCTTAATTGCCCCTCGCACAAGTAAATGGCATTGAGATTTCGTCAAATTTCGTTCGAGGTTTTCCTTCATTCGAGCAATGTTTTCTGGTGTTCGAACAGCTTTCGGATAGTTACGGATTTTATTCGCTACAGAACCCGTTTCGCGCTATTATGCATTGCAAATTTTGCTGGAGGTTTTGCCCAAACACTTCCAGTCGTAAACTCTTGCGCAAACAGTTCCGTACAGGTTTTCCACGAACCGTTGCTTCGCACAACACTCGACAATGAACACGCGCTGTTTCATCATTAGCACCACTTTGTGTTGCATTCAACTGGTCTCTAAACACGTCTGCTCCTCTCACGCACTCACTCGCATGTAATGACACAGCGACGCCAGGAAGGGCAATCGACCGTAAAACAGGGCCAAATTCACATGTGCTAGGTTGTTGCCACCCGCACAGGTGTGGGAAAAGCGACTGAAGAATAAGGAGGAACTGAGCTGTTCGAAAACCCATTATTTTGACTGTAAGAGGACCTACAACATTTTGACGAAGGCGCGACTCCGACAAAAGAGACGCCACAACAGAAGAAGAAAATCCACCAGGTTCTACTTCTTGCTAGCAGCTTTACGTCGCACCGACAGAGATAGGTCTTATGGCGACGACGGGACAGGAAATGGGAAACCACGGAAAACAATCTTCAGGGCTGCCGACAGTGGGATTCGAACCCATTATCTCCCGGATGCAAGCTCACAGCCGCGCGCCCCTAACCGCACGGCCAACTCGCCCGGAACCAGGTTCTACAACAAGAAGTTTTGGCAGATTTAATGTTCCGGCATTTCGGCACAGCTTGTGATTGTACAATAGGTTTCTGCAGTCATACAAGAACCTATTATAACTGGCGAGCTTGATACATTCGGAATATACCACTATTGTCAGCGAGTGAATTATTATTATTATTATTATTATTATTATTATTATTATTATTATTATTATTTGTAGTCCCGTTTCCTGATACGAGGTCAGGGATAATGTGAGATGAAATTATAACCCCCATTCACCAAATCCTGCTGGGATTGCGGTTGCAAACTGTCCTACACGTCTGACTTGGCCTATATTTATGGCCGTATTCCCTTCCTGATGTTAGCCCTATGTAGCGGGATTTATTCACTATTATGTGTTTCAGTGGTGCTCCGCACTCTCGTGTGTTGTGTTTATTTAAGGAGATGTATGTTGACACAAACACCCAGTCCCCGAGCCAGGGGAATTCACTGAACGCGGGTAAAATTCACAATCCGATCTAAATCGAAACCAGAACTTTCTGAATCGAGAGCTGTGACGCTGATCATTCAGCCTTGGAGCCAAAATAACTAAACATAGTCTTACGAAGGCAATTTTTTACAAATTGCTTTACGTCACACCGACACAGATAGGTCTGATGGGACAGGAAGGCGTCAGGAGGGGGAAGGAAGCGGCCATTACCTTAACTATGGTACAGGCCAAGCATTTTGCTGGTGTGAAAATGGGAAACCACGGAAAACGGTTTTCAGTGCTGTCGACAGTGGGGTTCGAACCCACTATCTCCCGAATGTTTTACGAAGCACAGCAATAATCCGCTTGGAACAAAAAAAAAAAGGTTTATTAAATGTTGAAAGTTGCCTATATTGATTAAACAGAAAAATAGCCTTATGCTTCCACGTCAAACATTTTTAGACCTATTTAGTACCTCACAAGACATTGCTTGTTCTGGTATTACACCTAGCTTGACTTAAACAACACGAACATTTCTTTGTTTACCTGTGAACAGCCAGACCTTAGCAGAGTCGTTCGTGTGTGCTATCTCTGAACTAACATTGATTCTTGGCTCCAATTCATTGAGAAAAGCAAGCAAAGAACACGCTCTTCGTGAAGATCTACAAATATAAATTTACAGAGAAGCTGAGCAAAGTTTTTGCCAAGCATACACAGTAGTTCACTATACACATCTTGAGACTTAACTGAAATCTACCTCCATCCCCTCCCACTTCACACTTCTGAAAGGGAACTTGAGCTCTCCAAAAAGCTCACAAGAATCACTTTATCTGGGAAGAATATGAAAGGATACCGCAGACAGAACCGTATTAATTGCACATTCAATATACCTGCAATAAAATGCACCCCGCCACGCAGAAATAATAGAACAGTTGCCTATACAATCTACGTCACGGCGGACAGGGATACAATTTTCATTTCCTCATTTCCTCAAACAACTTCTGTTGTATAAGGAACTTAAAAGTGTAAAAATGTATGAAATGAATTGTGACAAGCCTACAAGTAAGCTATAGGCATATAAAATTTGTGTAATTGAAATAGTGCTGTCTACGGTGTCTTTTCACATGCACATTCTTTTCAAATAAAGCGATTCCTGTGTCATAAAGAGCTCAAGGCTTACTTGATCAAGGTTGTTGGTTTTATCAATTTAATCAATATTAACGTTAAAAATATTAAAAAATGAAATTTCAAATAGTCTATATTATGTTCCCAGAGAACAACGATCACTTGTTATAAATACCAACAGAGA
Source organism: Anabrus simplex (assembly GCF_040414725.1). Taxonomy (NCBI): domain Eukaryota; kingdom Metazoa; phylum Arthropoda; class Insecta; order Orthoptera; family Tettigoniidae; genus Anabrus; species Anabrus simplex. The sequence goes on along the minus strand of NC_090265.1, from coordinate 651,261,639 downwards.
ATCTTGTGTCATACACCGGATTGTATTGATAACCAGCAAAACATCATCAGTACTTCTATCTTACAACTCATTCCACGAAATCAAGCAGGCTTCTCATCTAGTCGCAGCTGCCGCGAATACATTCTATCACGTACACCCCGCATTGAGCCAGGATTCTAGAGAAGCTGAAGACACCGTATTTTGTTGACCTCACTTAAGTATTTGACACAGTCTGGAGAGAAGGAATATTTTTTAAAAAAAATCCAAACTGTACCCTGTAGAGCCATCGCACAGGTTATCAATAATATGATCAGTGGCAGAAGATTTCGGGTGCAGTTATGAGCATGGAGAAGAAGCTCAAAACTAGTTTACCTCAAGGATCATGTTCTGTCTCCCCTGTTGTTCAGTTTTTACATTTCTTATCTCCCGACACTTGAGGTTATGCTGATGATATAGCACTAGCCTTTCAATATCGAGACATTGGAGGAAATTTCCAGCGTTTCCCCATTTCACATCGGATGGTGTCCGACTCGTTGGCTGAATGGTCAGCGTACTGGCCTTCGGTTCAGAGGGTCTCGGGTTCGATTCCCGGCCGGGTCGGGGATTTTAACCTTCATTGGTTAATTCCAATGGCCCAGGAGCTGGGTGTTTGTGCTGTCCCCAATATCCATGCAACTCACACAACACACACAACACTATCCTCCACCGCAATAACACGCAGTTACCTACACATGGCAGGTGCCGCCCACCCTCATCGGAGGGTCTGCCTTACAAGGGCTGCACTCGGCTAGAAATAGCTACACGAAGTTATTATCGGATGGTAAAATTAGATTCTGTGGCGTTTGCAGAGAAGAGGTGAGTGATTTTTAAAAATATTTTCCCGTAAAGAGTTATCATAAATTTAGCAAAATAAAAATGGTGTTTTAATTGATAAATACTTATTAAAATACGTAAAATTGAAGTTGCCTAAAATATATTTTAGGGGCTATTTTTCATATTTGAGAGCCTAAATTAGGCACCTGAAATACAAAATGTAGCACTTAAAGGTCTGAGGCCCACTAATTCTCAGTCGAAAGTAAGCAATCTTCTAGTTTTACGTGATTGTCGACATCGTATGCATAGGAACGGGGTTTCGTGCCTTACATGGTATCTCAACCAGCTGCACGTCACTATTCTTTCCTAAAACTCGCATTAATTGGTTAGGATTCGAACCGCGGTCGCCTAATTCATCAATATGCATCGATTTGAGGATAACTGAAATACTAATATACACTCAATTTTTAGTAACCTAAGTGCACGAACCCGTAGAACATTAAGTATTCTTCGCCTTTGTGGTGGTATCGATGAGGTCGCGAAGTGCGTGAAACCTTGGCGGACGCACTCTACTCTAGCCCTCCCGCTCGCTCGATAAGTACACGAGCGAGGCCTTCACCTCGCTACGTCCAGTAAAACAACAATAAGAGCAAGCCAGCCAGGCAGCGCCCGCGGCCAGTATGGCCACACTTTCTCCTGCATCTTCTTGTCGGCCTGGCTATTGATTAGCTTCGCCCTCGTAATTACTCCTTGTCCTACTGTGGTCCCCCTCTCCAGGCTAATACAGCTGGGCACTGACGAAGTCGCGAGCTTTTGAAATTTGTGATTTACTGGAGATGAACTAGTACAAAAACCCCACGAAATATTTTTAAAAATCACAATAGGACTGTGTAACGAAGTTAGCTGTGATTTCGCCAGTTGTGAGGTCGAATCCCGATTTATAATAATAATAATAATAATAATAATAATAATAATAATAATAATAATAATAATAATAATAATAATAATAATAATAATAATAATAATAATAATAATAATAATTTTGCTGGTTTTTACGTCCCACTAACTACTTTTATGGTTTTCGGAGACGCCGAGGTACCGAAATGCAGCCCCGAGCAGGAGTTTTTTACGTGCTAGTAAATCTACCGACACGAGGCCGACGTATTTGAGTACCTTCCAATACAACCGGACTAAACCAGGATCGAACCTGCCAAGTTAGGGTGAGAAAGCCAGCGCCTCAACCATCTGAGCCATTCAGCCTGGCGGAATCCCAATTCAACCAGCTGTCAAGATATATGATAGCGCATTAAAAAGTATGCCTACTTCGACGGAAACTTTCGACGCTGACGACGTACAGAAGTTGAAAGGACATTAAAATCCACAGCATCTTAAGGACCCTTCTGCTGAAGATGTCGAGTTTCTAACCTGGGACATCCGGTTTTGGAAAAGAAAATTGTATCGTAAGGGAAGAGTCTGCAGATAAAAAAGGATATTTCGACCATTTGGGCGAAAACCGACGTTTCTGAAAATTTTAAGGTAACGATTCAGTCGATACAGTTACATTTAAGTCTGTGTTGCTTTTTCCCAAATTTCCAACTTTATTTATTGAATTTCATTTTCTCCCGCCATATTCCATCTAGATGTAGAAATCTTTATTTCATCTTCTTCTTCAGAGCCAGCCCCGTGTTGTAGGGGTAGCATGCCTGCCTCTTACCTGGAGGCCCCGGGTCAGGTCAGGTCTGAGGAGCTATCTGACAGTGAGATGGCGGTCCCGGTGTAGAAAGCCAACAATAACGGCCGAGAGGATTCGTCGTGCTGACCACGCTACACCTCACAATCTGCAGGCCTTCGGGCTGAGCAGGGGTCGCTTGGTAGGCAATGGCCCTTCGAGGCTGTTGCGCCATCGGGTTTGGTTTGGTTTAGTTTTCTCCTTCAATCTTATAGGGCCGGGAATCGAACCCGGGACCCCTGTGACCAAAGGCCAGCACGCTAACCATTTAGCCATGGAGGAGGACTTCAAATCCGATTAAGGTTGGTTCACAATTTAGTCTTGTATTATTTGCCTTAGTGTGAATTCGCGAAATTGTGGCTGTCACCACTTTACCCAAAATCAAGTAAAATGAAAACACAGAACTAATCAATGCAACCCCAACTAAATATTTCAATAAAATAATAAATGTGCAGTAGATCAGCTTATCTGTGACTTTTGACGTTGGACGATAATATAAATTCAGTTACAGCTCAACAATTCAGTGACATCCACCAACAAAACATATTCAAAACGATTGTAGTGAAGAAAATGTACTTTTAACAATAGGCCCTAAATGGATGGCGGCTAATTCTTTAGCCACCTTGATATTCACACTCTCCTGCCGATTCGCCACAACCTTCTAAATCTCATTAGGTCTTCTAACATTGTCACTACACTTTCAATGCCTAGAATCATGCCTACACGTGCGTCATTCAGCGTAATCATAATAATGTTATTACGTCCCACTTACTACTTTTACGGTTTTCGGATACGCCGAGGTGCCGGAATTTATTCCCACAGAAATTCGCTTACGTGCCAGTAAATCTACCGACACGAGGCTGGCGTGTTTGAGCACTTTAAAATACCACCGGACTGAGCCAGGATCGAACCTGTCAAGTTCGGATCAGAAGGCCAGCGCCTCAACTGCCTGAGCCATTCAGCCCGGCTCAGCGTAATCTGTAAGCAATAGAAGCTAATATGTACGGTGGCTAAATATTTAGCTACAATTCTAGAAATGTTTTGTTTAACTTTACAAAATTCATACTACAGTGTATGTATTTTAGTTATATTAGAAAATCTTGCGAATGGAATTTTTGATCGCAGAATATTTTCATGTACAGGCCTATATATTCTAAATTTTGGTAGGAAAAGCGTTGGTTCCAAAAGGGTCCATCTCATACAACGTGCTTTCGACCTATGAGCTTTTGAAATTTTGCTTATAACTTTCCAACTATTCGGCTAATTTTAAATGTTTACACTAGTTATGGAAACCAACTGAGTAAACAATGATTTTTCCAACGTATTGTAAAAAAATATTCTAGCCCGAAGGCTGCCTGGATCCTCAACAGCATCACAATTTAGCTGTCATAGATGGCCTGGGCATCATTGAAGAGGCGTACTAGGGAAATGAGGAGTGAGGTAGTTACTCGCTGACTGAGCCAGAAGTTCAGTCTGCCTAGCTAACTGAAATGCATGCACCAACATTTTCACACCATTCATAGCAGGGACTGGCTGCATAAGAAATTACATTATTAGCATCGCTCATACCTCAGTCACTTTCATATTGTCAAAGGCAAGGATAAGACCGAGACAGATCAATAAAAGTAACAAAATAGCTCTAGCCCATACCAGAAGTGCACTGTAAACACTAGGTCTCGCCAGCAAAGTCATGCCTATGGCTTATTTGATTAACTGTTCGAGCAATATTGACCAAGAGACATTCGCTTTAAGAAACAAATATGCTGTAGGCCGGAATACATTGCTTCTATACATGTTAGTGTGTTAACTTCAATTTTTAAAACTGCATAGCTGCAGTCGCGTAAGTGCGGCCAGTATCCAGTAATCGGTAGATAGTGGGTTCGAGCCCCACTCTCGGCAGCCCTAAAGATGGTTTTCCGTGGTTTCCCATTTTCACACCAGGAAAATGCCGGGGCTGTACCTTAATTAAGGCTACGGCCGCTTCCCTCCAATTCCTAGGCCTTTCCTATCCAATCGTCGCCGTAAGACGTATCTGTGTCGGTGCGACGTAAACCAAATAGCAAGAATAAAACTGCACTGACCCTTTTAGAACCAGACCCCAGAATTATATACAGAAAAATCAGTACACATTGTATTTGAACATGTTTTATATACTATATTCCAAATGTTCAATAAAACTGCAATGGAACTTAACGGGAAAAGTGAATTTTCAAAAGAACTCGCTTTTTCCTTAACTTTTAAAAAGAATATCTCCAATTGCATTTTGGAAATACCTTTGCAATTATTTGGAAAGTATTTGCTTAAACTTTCATGCAAAAGTCATGCATGTTCATATGTAGACCGCCCCCTAAAATAACCAACTCAGGCACATCGCTGAACGTTCTCATGTTTTTCTGATTTCATCATTTAAACTGGCGTTATAACATATATAATTAAGTGCATAACAGACATTCCTCTCTGCGTTCCTCTTGTCTCAATATCGTAAACGGCCCTCCAGTGGCTTAGACTTTCCTTCCTAACTTCAGCATTTCTTGACAAGAGTATGGAGAAGTCTCCTCTCCACACGAAAACGAGCATATCTCAGTAGAATGCCCAACATTACAAAAGCATCCAACTGAAAATTTCATTTGAAATTGAATAAATCTTCAAAATAATACAGGTTAGTATACTACGCGCGCTTGTGTGAGGAATTTATAATCATTTTTAATTGGTAAGAAATGTTAATCTTTCTAAAACGAACATTAAATACCTGCTTTGAAAATGTGTGCGTACTACTGACGAAAAAATCCCTTCAAGCAAACAACTCAATGTTGAAAATATCCTAGGGATATGAGCTACGAATTTTAGGTAAATAATAAAATATAAAAGTATGAGAATATATTATTTGCTTATTCCTAAAAACTACAATACTTTTCTTAATCCTCTTAGAATTAATCGGGTCGATTCGATTGGCAGTTTGCCTTTTTCTACCACCACGAGCGCTAATGTGAGTCAATGCTGAGTTTTACTAAAGCCCTTATAACTACATTCGGTGTGAACATCTTTCAAAATCAAAAGACGCCTGAGGGTAGTGAACCAAGGAACACATTACAGAAATAATTATGTACGTGAGTTAATTTGGCGAGGATTTGAATAAAAAAGAAAACAAGTAAAGGAAACAAGCAACTTTAGATGGTTCTTCCGGAACTGCATTTAGACCGGAAGTGATTTTTGGAAATTTGTTTTTTTTTTTAATTTGACGGAACTATCCGAGATTCACGATCTGAAATTTTTCCTGGCCCTTTAGCCCTTCAACTTTCGGCACAATTGAGGAAATTGCTTAATTTTACATTTTTCGTGGTATGGGGACCCCTACATTGTACCCTCTGCGGGTGGTAGAATAACACCCACGGTATGCCCTGCCTGTCGTAAGAGTTGACTAAAAGGGGGCCCTGGGGCTCGGAACTTTGGAGCGTGGGTTGGCGACCACGGGGTTCTGAGCTGAGTTCTGGCATTTCATCCACTTACTTGTTCCTGGCTCCTCACTTCCATCTATCTTATCCGACCTTTCTTGGTCAACACTTGTTCTTTTCAGACCCCGGCGGTATTACGTATGGAGGCCGAGGGAGTCTTTCATTTTCATGCCCTTTGTGGCTCTTGTCTTCCTTCTGCCAATACCTTCATTTTTCGAAGTGTTGGACCGCTTCCATTTTTTCTTTCTGATTAGTGTTATATACAGAATGGTTGTCCAGTTGTACTTCTTCTTAAAACAATAATCACCACCACCATCTCTACTTTGCCTGCTAAGAAATGTTTTCAACATTAAAAAGAAAATATCGATTCCAAGTGAACATTATTCTCTTCCTCACTAAGACGATCTCTGTCTGTCTGTTAGGTCATCAGCCCAGAGGCTGGTTGGATCCTCAAATAGCATCACTAAAGGTTATGCGGTTATAAGGAAACCCCAAAACCCAATGACAGCACCAAAATGAGGCGTACTAGGCAAGATGAGGAGTGAGGTAGTTTGCCATTGCTTTCCTCACTGGGTCAGAAAGTACTATTGCAGCACGACTGACCCTATGAGCAGCACCTTTCGTAACACTCAGACGCACTAGTCGTGCTCTGATTGTCATTACTCAGCACCACCCATACCCCAGCAGCTTCCATATTGTCACAGCCATGGATGTTGACTGAGACTTCGTTGGAAGCTACACTTTACTCTGGCCTGTGCCAAGAGATGGATGCAAAAGTACTGTATCCATCAAAAAATGACAGCAGGCAGAAGACGATCTCTATAAAATGCATTTTCATAAATAGTTTCTGACTGTAACGCGTCGATTCATGCTTGACTACTGTTACTCAATCGTTGCTGGCATACGCATGTTCTTCGAGATATCTCCAAAGAAAAAATCGGCAGCAACAGGAGGTCGTCGCAGGTATGTATCAGACAAGACGTGTTTACCGTCCGGTTGGAAACGACTGAAGTTAGTTGCGTCACACTACTGAACGAAACTACAGAACGATGCACTTCACGACTGGGACTCGTTCATTGTGCCAGTGGCTACGTGAAAACTGGAGAGAAGTTCTAAGGACTCCAATTTTAGTTAGTGCAGAAACATGTAAAACATTCGACAAGTTCTTTTGGAGAAACATAGCATGTTAACTATGTATGCAGCGAGGTTAAAGGAGGTACGAAGAGTGTGTAACATCCAACATTTCAAAGTAAGTAGCTTGGAATACTGATTTTCTCCCAATGTCATTAAGGAGATATATCAATGAAAAACCATAATAATGACATTTTATTTTTTATTTGAAGTATCACTGCCCAAAGAATAAAATTCCAAAGTTTTAAGTGATATATTGCTGGTAAATGTCAGAAACAATATTAATATGGGTTGCCAGTGGAGAGAGAGAGAGAGAGAGAGAGAGAGAGAGAGAGAGAGAGAGACATATGCCCTTTTATGCGGTAATGGCATATAGTAGGTCTCCTTAAATCGTATTCCACTTGATTTTTTATTTTATTTTTTACAATTCGCTTTAAGTCGTAACGACGCAAATAGGTCTTATGGCGAGGTTGGGATAGGAAAGGGCTAGGAGTGGGAAGGAAACGGCCTTGGTCGTGACCTTAATTAAAGTACAGCCCTGGTCGAAACACAGTATATAGTCCGTACGGAGTTGAAATTTTACTGTTGATATTTTACTACTACATTTTATTCTTGAAATGAAAATATTATGGTAAAAGACATCTCACAATTCATTCCCCCCCCCCTCCAAATAGGTGAACTCATCTACTCAGAATTCACTGTTCGCGATGCCTCTAATGGAGCACTTTGTAATAACGTGCTCTCAGATAAAGGACAACCTCCCAAGAGTACTTTTCCATTTTCTTAAAATGAGACATCCAAGCTAACAACACACACTGTTCTCTCCTGAGAGGCGCGGAGACGAAAGAGCACACACGATGTCCTTGTACACAAAGACTCCGTGGAGAAAAGCGCGCTATCATGTCCACTTCTCGAGACAGAAAGAAACATCCTCAACATGGCTCTCTCTAAGGAAAGAAAGGACAGCTCTGAATTGATGGCTTCAATACGAATTGTTTTTGCAGCAGGTCGAGAAATGGCTCGCAGGAAACTCCCGTTTAGTGGAAAATAATCGGTACAAGCTATGACAATGTTATCAAATATAAAACATAATTATTCCGATTTCTTACCAGGAAGGGCCAATTTTTATTTAACCAAGCCTATAATAAGTACACCCTTCCATCTCTAAGTCTCCGGTCTGATTGAGATTTGGTACGACTTGAGTAGGATTGCTTGATTCAGCCATATAAGAATTAGATGCCCGGTCGTATATTTAACATCTGTTTTTGGATGTCGAAGTTTCATCATTTAAGCACCGCATAGGCATGAGTGAGCGGCGGGAAACAGATAGAGGCTGGGTGGCCGGCCACTTCATGCGTCACGATCTCACTTTTTTCCTCTCGCACACACATTACTTCCCCACTTCTACCTACTTCCCGCCACGCACCCCTTTCTAAGCGGTGCTTAAATGAGCAAATTTCTTGTAGAGTATTGTAAGGAAGAAAATAGTATTATTTCAGAGGAGAGTAAGATGTCAATGGGACAAAGAAGAGCCGAGTTATGGTATCCGTCTCGGCAGGAGAATGCAGAGATAGCATCCACATGTGGAGCTAGCAATCCGCCCACGTGTGAGCTACTACATAGAGGATTTAGTATAGAAATAGTTATAGATTTAGTTGTAGTTAAGTAGTTAGTCCAGTTAATGCTACCTTTATTTCCTTATGCCGATGGTTCGTAACTATGGTGGAGTATTAAAGCTGTAATGTATTGTATGATCAGATACAAGAAGACGCGTACAGCAGCACTCTGAAAAAAATGAGCAAACTTTGACATCCCGAAACAGGTGCTAAATATACGACTGGGCATCTAATTTTGGTATGGCTGAATAAAGCATTCCTACTGAAGTCGTACCAAGTCTGAATCAGATCTGGGACTTACAGCTGGAGGTTTCCTTGTAAGTTGTAAGAATGTATTACATCAAATAGAATGAAGCGCTATCCTCTTCGTATTAGACTAAAGTTCTGCATATACTGTTAAAAATCAAGTCATAATTCCAATAGAGAGTAGATTTTGGGATCCAAGATGTATAAAAATTATTATTATTATTATTATTATTATTATTATTATTATTATTATTATTATTATTATTATTATTATTATTATGTTACGACTATAATATATACACAACGAAACTCCTGAATAATTAAGAAAACATATTCTCCCGTTAGCGTTTTAAAAATTCCTGTATTTAAGCATGAGAGTTCTAGTCTGCCTATCTGTCTGTCTCTCTCTCTCCCCCTTACTCCCTGTGGGTGGGGGCGGTAGAATAACACCCACGGTATCTCCTGCCTGTCGTAAGAGGTGACTAAAAGGGGCCCTAGGGGCTCTGAACTATGGAGCGTCTGGCATTGCTTCCGCTTACTAGTGCCAGGCTCCTCACTTTCATCTATGCTATCCGACCTCCCTTGGTCAACTCTTGTTCCTTTCCGACCCCGACACTATTAGGTTTGCGAGGGCTAGGGAGTCTTTCATTTTCACGCCCTTCGTGGCCCTGGTCTTCCTTTGGCCGATATCTTCATTTTTCGAAGTATCGAATCCCCTCAATTTTCCCCTCTGATTCGTGTTACATAGAGGATGGTTGCCTAGTTGTACTTCCTCTTAAACAATAATCACCACTACCACCACTCTCTCTCCCTCTCGCAGCTGTTACTTATGAATCAAAACGTAAAAATTTGAGGTCTTTTGTGCAATTTTTGGCATACCTCATTCTGCAGCACAGTTGGTCTAATTCGCAAGATGGGCATCGCGCGCAAAATTCCCTCTACACCAACCCGCCTAAACCGAGTAACCCAGCCGAATTCACCAGTTTATTAGTGATCTGTAGCAGGGAGGAATCCAGGTGAATTTACCAGTTTGTAACTGATCTTCAGCCAGTTCATTTTGTCTATCCACACCAATCCACCTACAACTTGTAATCCAGGCGAATTTGTCAGTTTATTATCGGCACATTTAGACAGGACTGTCTTCCAGGTAAGTACAGCAAGCAAATCATACTTACATAGCACAAAATATATAGAATAGAAAAACTCTTCCCCCCAAATTCCGAATTGTCAGAAACTCAGAGTATTCACTTTATATGCAATTAGGCATATAAGTCTATACCTATTACAATCAAACAACCGAATAAATTTGAAATAAATACACCACGGCAGGGGTCGTCAAGCTTTTAAGCATAAAGAGCTATTTTTAAAATGTGGCTCACTATGGGGGCGCTAAGGAAAATGCCTATTTTAACATTTCTTTTTCTTATTTCTTAATCCACAGTAAAATTGTCGTTGAAAGATCGGTGAACTTTAAAGTGTCTCTTGACATTACTTTTCTTGGGAATAGACAACGGCGTTGCAAAGCGCACGCGCACACACACACACACACACACACACACACACACACACACACACACACACACACACACACACACACACACACACACACACACACACACACACACACACACACACACACACACACACACACACACACACACACACACACACACACACACTCTCTCTCTCTCTCTCTCTCTCTCTCTCGCTCTCTCTCTTCCCTTTTACACCTACAAAACAGAACTGCTGCTCCTATTCATTATTGAAATTATAAGTTTTCGACTTCTCTGTCTCTTGTTACTCATTCTTAAAACAGAACTGCTCTGTCCGTCACAACATAAAATACTAACTATTGCGTGCCGGCCAATATGCCATCATAAGACAATCCTGCCAATCCCGTCTCTACCCCATCACTAGAGAGCAGAATCACGGCCTTCCTGATCGTTTTCATAGAACACTAGATACAGTATTATAACGGAGTTTCAAACTGATTGGCCAATGAGGACCGCTTAACAAATACATTATAATTTGAATAATTAATGTTTATCAAAGGAAACTATTACAAATATTCTACAGAGTTATAAAATATAAGGCGGGCGACAAATATCTTGCCAAAGGGCGCCATGGCACCCGCAATCACGCGTTGCGGACCCTTGAACTACGGAGTACATATCAATGAATAGAATAGAACCAGTTAGAAAATATACAATATATGAAAGAGTATCAAATTTGAACAATTATTAAAATACAACAAGATACTAAAATTGGTGTTATTATCAACCTTAACCATTACATAAAATATATAACAAGGATGTATACAAGTACAGTGTTACATCTGTCAGATTTCACGTAATACACGACCTGCATAGTTGAAAGCTATACGAATATATTTAATACATTTCCAAACCGATAACTGAGATGCATCACTGGTTCGGCTCCTAGAACCCTAAATGATGCTCATACTTTTCTTACCATAGAAAGATATTGCATATCTTCCTAATTTCACACGTGCGTATGCTATGGGGTTACAAGCTGCATCAATCGCTTTTAAGTCATATCTTTCCGAACAAAAAAATATATATTTTTTAAAAGAATGTGAAATTAATGCTTATACAATGCATAGTTCTGTTTTTCGGGCAGTGCGGGACGGGGTGCTAAGTATAGCCCATGTATTGCTTAGAGAGAAATGACAGTGTGACTATGCAGATAATCATAAAATAGTGCATGCTTAATTGTTTGCCTGCTAAAGTAAAGGTATTCCAGTGTGTATCCATGCAAAGTTTCTTCTTCATGTAATCATTATTACGATAACATCAGTACGGCCTCTCCCTAGTGATAGGCAACACCTGACACCCGAGGGCAGTGTAGTCCTTCGGAGACAGGCAGAACTTTTTTTAACGCTTGTTTATTACCAAATTAACATTTTACAATAAACATGTATAATGTATACAAAAATACTGATGAGATACACTGTCTAAAGTTCATCGTCCCGGTTCCTTATGATAACAAATATATGACATAACTGATCACATTTTAAATTTATTTGTATATTGCCAGTTCATTAAACAGTCCGTGTCACATTAGCACCTTATACTGATATGATAACTACAATTTTCAAACACTGTTACACCATGAATTGAAACTGGTGTAAGAATGAACCAAACCCTATTGGCATCTTATTACACTTATACTTCCATCTTTCCATCCGTACGTACTGCTGAAATGTTCTATAGTTCAAATGTCTTGGTTGCCGTCGGTGTTCCATAATGAAGTGAATGGTTGCTGCAGTTTGCCAGAGAACTGCATTGTTGACCGTGGCCGGGATGAATGCATGTTCTATGCTGATGAGTCCATATTCTAAGCTGGGATTTGAAGTAAATTTTCTAAGATGGGATTTGGAGTCATTTTAAGTATTTTGAAAATTTTTACGAACGACCACGCCCATATGTCCGCACTTACACAAAACTTAACACGAAGTATTAAGGTATCTCTTTGTTGACAATGTTCACATATATTGGAGTCAGACCGTCCATGTCGGAATAACTTATCCTTTGTTGGTAAAGTTTCATTTATTGTTAGACAGAGGGTTGCTTTCCACTGAAGAGGAATCCATTTATTAGCAATATTATTCTATATAAGTTTCTATTGTCGCGAAGGATACTTTACCTGTATGGTAGGTAGTTTAGTATTCCGGTTCATTATATGAGTAAATATTTGTTATTATAACTGAAGTTGGACCTATTGAAGTTTGTGGAAGGTTATCTATAAATCTCAAAACTCGTTTGAAGTGCGGTGGCAAATTACGATGGGATGTGGGAAAGGCCACACTTCTGATAATATTATTCAGAACCGCTTTAGCATAATCACCATCTGGTCTGCGCTCACAATTAATAATATTTCGCGCGACGAGTGCAGTGCATTTAGCTTCTACAGAAACTAGTCCTAACCCTCCACACTTAATACTTTGGTACAATTGTGTTCTGGCGATTTTATACTTAGGGAGTACCCTATAGCTAGATCGATTTTGTTAACGATTATGGCCGGTGGAGGTAAAATCTCCGCTACGTACCACAGTTTACTGAGTGAAAATGTGTTAACTGTCCAGACCTTTTGACATATATTGAGGTTTCTAATGAGTTGAACAAATAGGACAGAGCGAACTATATGGAGCAAATTTCTCCAGTTGTCATCAATCATTTGAGTCAAACTCGCAGAAAATATTATTCGAAGGATTTTGTGTGTTTCGGGCGAGGGAATCCATTGAATTTGTGTAGGCCAGGGAAAAACGGCAGTACTACAGTTTGTGTAGATTAATTTTTGCTTCAGAATGATGTTGATAGTCGTCTATGACCGATCTTAAATATTCTAGCTGTTTGGGCTGTGTCCAGATAATAGTGATGTCGTCCGCATAGACGCGCACTTGAAAGGATGTTAAGCCTAGTTGTATTCCTGGAAGATTCAAAGTTAAGTGTTTAATTTTTTGTTCCACACTGATGGCGAAGAGAACTGTGGAGAGTGGACAACCTTGTCCAATCGATCTGTAAATGTGGATTGTTTTGGAGAGAAAGCCAATTTGTAATCTGGATGTTGCATTGCTGTATAAGTTCCATCTGTTTGTTAAGTCATCAGCCCAGAGGCTGGTTGGATCCTCAAATAGCACCACTAAAGGTTATGCTGTTATAAGGAAATCCCAAAAACCAATGGCAGCACCAAAATGAGGCGTACTAGGCAAGATGAGGAGTGAGGTAGTTTGCCACTGCTTTCCTCACTGGGTCAGAAAGTACTATTGCAGCACGACTGACCCTATGAGCAGCACCCTTCATAACACTCAGATGCACTAGTCATGCTCCGAATGTCATTACTCAGCATTACCCATACCCCAGCAACTTCCATATTGTCACAGCCATGGATGTTGACTGGGACTTTGGTGGAAGCTACACTTTACTCTGGCCTGTGCCAAGAGATGGATGCAAAAGTACTGTATCCATCAAGAAATGACAGCAGGCAGAATAAATTCCATAGTGTTATTATTCTGTCTGGCAAAGCAAATTTTCTTATAACAGACCATAAATAAGAATGTTTAACGCGGTAAAAGACTTGTTGAAAGTCTATGCTGACAAGTGCAGCAAATCTGCTGGGTTCAGATGACATGTGCAGCACAAAGTTACGTAGATTTGAGAGGCCATGTATGACATTGGAGTTATTCAACACATTATGCCGCTAGGAACCTAAGGTATTAGGTAAGGTGAGTCGTAAGCGTCTGGCAAGAATTTTTTCTAAGAGCTCGTAATCTGCATTAATTAGATTTGGTGGGCGGTAATCCGACAAGGATTTGAGTGACAATCTTAGATACGAACAGCGAAATTGTTCATCTGTTCTTCACTTGTGAATATTTCTTGGAAAAGTAACAGTAAGTCGTCCTTTATGTATTGCCAATAAGACATGTGGAATTCGTAAGAAATACCATCAGGGCCAGGTGATTTTTTACAACATGCGTTGTTGATAACTTGTAACAGTTCCTCTTGTTTTATGTCACACTCGCGTCGCTGATTTTCACCCATAGAAAGTTGTTTCTGGATAGGTTGTAAAAAGGTTTGGTCTTATGTGCTTTGTTGGGTGGAGTCCACAGCAAAAGCAAGTTAAAATGATCGGTTACCACTGGAATAATATTGTCCATTCAAACCCCCTGTGGTTTGTAGTTTTGAGATTATTCTTTTCCTACTTCTACCCTTCTCTTTGGCAATGTGGTATAATGACGTCTATTCGTCTTCTTCTAAGGAAGGAATACGTGTGCGAGCCTGTAAACCCTGTATATTTGTTTCTTCATCTGACAGAGTATATGCTTAATTTCTGCTAATTTATGCTGTACGTCATTTCCATGCTGTTACGCACGACTGTAGTCATAGAAGGCTTATTCCTAGAATTGCCGAGTGTATTTTCGTACCAGAGCCTTATGAAAAGACAAATTTCGGAAGAAACGCTGTATGCCAGGTTTAGCCGCATTAATCCACTAGAAGAGTTGTGAGGAGTAATTCCATTTCCTGTCGACTATTCGTTCCCACATCGTGTAAAATTCTTCTGTAGCTTCTGGAATCTTAAAAATGTATTGTACAACGTCCAATATCCTCTTCCTGTCACTGGCACATGCTTTTATTTTGCTACTTGCTATACGTCGCACCGACACAGATAGGTCTTATGGCGACGATGGGAGAGGAAAGGGCTAGGAGTGGGAAGGAAGCGGCCGTGGCCTTAATTAAGGTACAGCCCCAGCATATGCCTGGTGTGAAAATGGGAAACCTCGGAAAACCATTTTCAGGGCTGCCGACAGTGGGGTTCGAATCTACTATCTTCCGAATACTGGTACTGGCCGCACTGGGACATGCGTATCAACACGTAACTGAAAGAGTACTGTATGATGGTCAGAGAAAGGGTTAGCAAACGACATGGAATTCGAAGATAACTATCCGTATTAATGGGGCTTATGGAAGAACGTAGAACTGTCTGAGTCAGCAAAGAGGATGCATCTGGATGTGCTAGGAGTAAGTGATATTCGGTTAAGGGGAGATAACGAGGAAGAGATAGGAGATTATAAAGTGTACTTGACGAGTGTTAAGAAGGGAAGGGCAGACTGTGGAGTAGGGCTGTTCATCAGGAATACTATTGCACGCAACATAGTTTCTGTTAGGCACGTAAATGGGCGAATGATGTGGGTAGATTTGGCAGTTGGAGGAATTAAGACGAGAACTGTCGCAGTGTATTCTTCATGTGATGGTGCAGATGGGGATGTTGACAAGTTTTATGAAATGTTGAGTGACATAGTAGTCAGGGCCAACAGCAAGGATAGGATAGTGCTAATGGGCGATTTCAATGCGAGAGCTGGAAATAGAACTGAAGGATACAAAAGGGTGATTGATAAATCTGGGGAAGATACGGAAGCTACTAGGAATGGGAAGCGTATGCTGGACTTCTGTGCTAGTATGGGTTTAGCAGTTACGAATACATTCTTCAAACATAAGCAGAGGTGCCAACGTTTGAAGTGTGTTTTCAGTAATCCCCCTACATAAACCCCACCACCAGCCGCTAAATTTCAAGTCAAATCCAAAGTATCTCCTAACATATCGATAATGACATCATCTTTGCCCTTTCCGACAGCAATCTATTCTGAAGTATTTCATATTACACAACAAAATTTCCACAACCAGTTAGTTCTGTCAGAGAACTTTCTTTGTAGCTTATTTCGCACCCAGCAGCTGCTTTTCAGTGTGGATTTTCTTTAAGCATCCTTTCATCAATTATAGAATTTTCGCCTTCTGAACCATAAGAGCTTCCAGTGTAGATCTGCTCAATGTAGACCTCAATTCCGTCCGATTTTTCCTATCAACACTGAAAACACTTTCTGTGGGAGATTTACTGTCAGATACACTATTACAAATACAATATTACCTAAGGTTTTATAATGGAGAAGAGCTCTTTCAATCACAATGAATTTTCAACAATCACGGTTAGCAAAACGATCGAAGTATCGTTGCCAGCTCACAAGCATAGACACGAGGAAGGTTGAGCAGTAATTCTCGAAGGGATTCATTTTTACTCCTTTCCTTTTTTCCTCCGTTGAAAACTGTATTTTTGTGATATTGTCGCTTTTGCGTAATGATATCCCCTTTGACCGTAATGCCGGAATTGTGAGGTGAAATCCGTAATAATTAAAGATAATTCGTAATATTTGGCACCTCTCCATAAGGCTACACCTGGGAGGGTGTACCAGATCCATAATAGAATATATATTAACCGACTTCGAATTCAGGAAATCTGTTATGAATGTACGTGTTTTCGGGGATTTTTTGATGATACAGACCACTATCTGATCTGTAGTGAACTAAGTATCTTTAGGCCTAGGATAGAGAAAGTTAATTCTGTCTGCGAATGAATAAAGGTAGGAAATCTCCAGGACGAGGAAATTAGACAGAAAAACATGGGTATGATTAGTGAAAAGTTCCGAACAGTAGATAGCAAACATGTTCAGGATATAGAAAGATTATGGGTGGCATACAGGGATGCTGTAGTAGAGGCAGCAAGGGGATATGCCTAGGAACAATTGTGTGTAAAGGTGGGAAAAAACGATCTTAATGGAATGATGAAGTGAGAGCAGCTTGTAAACGTAAAAAGAAGGCGTATCAGAAATGGCTCAAAACAAGGGCTGATTAGACGTAGATGAAAGAAACAGAGCAAAAAAATAGTTGTTGAATCCAAAAAGAAGGCGTGAGAAGTTTTTCGTAATAATTAGGAAAGGCTAGGTCAAGCAGCAGGGAAACCTTTCTGGACAGAAATGAAGAATCTTAAGAAAGGAGGGAATAAGGAAATGAACAGTGTTTTCGGTAATTCAGCTGAATACATAATAGATCCCAGGGTCTCACTCGACAGGTGGAGGAAATATTTTGAAGATTTTCTCAACGTAAAAGGAAATCTTACAGGTGGTGCCGCGAACAGCCGATCTCATGGGGAGGAGGAAAATGATGTTGGTGAAATTACGCTTGAGGAAGTGGAAAAGGTGGTAAATAAACTATATTGTCATAAAAACGCAGGAATAGATGAAATCAGACCTGAAATGGTTAAGTGTAGTGGGAAGGCAGGGATGAAATGGCTTCATAGAGTAATAAGATGAGTATGGAGTTTTGGTAAGGTACCTTCAGATTGGACAAAACCAGTAATTGCACCTATCTATCAGAAAGGGAACAGGAAGGATTGCAACAACTACCGAGGTATCTCATTGTATAGTATACCAGGCAAAGTATTCACTGGCATCTTGGAAGGGAGGCTGAGATCAGTGGTTGAGAGGAAGTTGGATGAAAACCAGTGTGTTTCAGACCACATATGGGCTGTCGCGATCAGATTTTCAGTATGCACCAAGTAACTGACAAATGCTACGAGAGGAATAGACAGTTATGTCTATGTTTCGTAGATCTAGAAAAAGCATATGACAGGGTGTCCCACTCGTTGGTTGAATGGTCAGCGTACTGACCTTCGCTTCAGAGGGTCCCGAATTCGATTCCCGGCCGGGTCGGGGACTTTAACCTCCATTGGTTAATTCCAATGGCCCGGGGGCTGGGTGTTTGTGCTGTCCCCAACATCCCTGCAACTCACAAACCACACATAACACTATCCTCCACCACAATAACACGCAGTTACCTACACATGGCAGATGCCGCCCACTCTCATCGGAGGGTCTGCCTAATAAGGGCTGCACTCAGCTGGAAATAGCCACACGAAATTATTATTATATGACAGGGTACCGAGGGAAAAGATGCTCGGCATACTGAGGGACTATGGGATTGAGGGTACATTAATGAATCAAAGGCATTTATGTTGAGAATTCGGCTGCAGTGAGAATCGATGGTAGAATGAGTTCTTGGTTAAGGGTACTTACAGGAGTTAGACAAGGTTGTAATATTTCACCTTTGTTGTTCGTAGTTTACATGGATCATCTGGTGAAAGGTATAAAGTGCCAGGGAAGGATTCAGTTAGGTGGAAATGTGGTAAGCAGTCTGGCCAATGCTGACGACTTGGTCTTAATGGCAGTTTGTGCCGAAAGCCTGCAGTCTAATATATCTTGTGTCCCCTTCAAATCTGGCCTACAATTAACGATTTATTGTCTGTGGAAATAAGAGGCTATCATTCCTTTATTAAGGGTACATATTTCAAGTTCAGTCTTACAAAGTCGTGTTCACATGCATAGAACTGGTTTTTACCAGCCGGGGGAGAAGTATTGGTTTTTCAATCGACCAGTCAGCTGTACCATGTGACCTAATTGGAAACTTTAAAGGCCAAGGAAATGTGCAGCGCGTGTGAAATATTCTGGAGAATGTATATCTAGAATGGCAGTAACCTATCAGGTGTAAGAACGACGTCCAATTACGAGACGATATGGTGACACACCCACCTGGGAAACGCTTTTGTACTCGTGTTTTACAAAGAAACGCTCTCTTACACTCTGACATTTGGGCGCTGTAATACGCTGATGTTTTAATTCTACAATATTCTAACTCTGATACCCTCCAACATTATAGTATTCGACGAGAAAAGCAGGGCTAAGTTATATACTGTTCTTCTATAAAATTCAACGTGGTTGTGTGTGGAACACAGACTAAAGTTTTGTGTTAGTTTCAGCTTTCACCTTATCAAGACAGAAGAGGACCGCAACGTGTTCATTGAATTTCGCCAGGATGTTTCAACTACAATCTGAAGGAGAAACCTACAAGATTTTTGGTCTGGACTTGGCTGTCATCATGATGAATTAAGATGTAGGGAACATCTAACATGGGGAGATAGCGACCGGAGTAAATTACCACCAACATGTGAACGAGCAGTTCCAGAACATCGACGGAGATCCACTTCCATCAGACATTTAAGTACCAATTTATAATGTTTTTCTTGTTCATCTTTGTAGAAATAATACTTACTTATGCATTAGTGGTAGTATTTCTATTAGATCTTGTAAATTTTGATGATATTTCCATTCTTCTTTCACATAATAATAATAATAATAATAATAATAATAATAATAATAATAATAATAATAATAATCGTATGGCCTCAGCTACCGTGTGCAGACATTTCAATTTGACGCCATCTGGCTGTCTGCTCGTCAATTTCGACGTTCCGTTTTTCTCTAGGCCCCCACTAGGTGGCAGACCGAGTAAACCGAAACTCTCTTGCGCGTCTATGGCTGAGATTTAATTAATTTTGTCGGGTAAACACCAAATGTGTCACCAGAATGGACTTTTTTCCGCCCTTCAAAAATCCGACTACCTCTGCCGGGTTTGAACCCGCTATCTTGGGATCCGGAGGCCGACACTCTACCGCTGATCCACAGGTAATGGTAGAGTCATTATGTTGTGAGTGTACGAGTTATTAGATTCTATTAGAGTAGTTAGACTGTGTGTGTCTTCTAAATAACTCTAAATGTCCCAATCAACAGTTTAGTGTACTATTTAAAAATCATTGTCTTCACCGATAAATGATAATTTTTGAAAGGATTTTCAAATGTTGAACTCTTGTGGGACAGATTTACGGCATATTTATTATGTTGAATTTCAATGTAAATTTCATCTCAGGTATTTCGTTGGATTTCACGCGTGTTATTATCATCTGATCTATTGTCGAACTCAGATTTACGTGGATATAATATCCAGCACGACTAATAATAATAATAATAATATAATAATATATTATTATTATTATTATTATTATTATTATTATTATTATTATTATTATTATTATTATTATTATTATTATTATTATTATTATTATTATTATTATTATTATTATTATTATAGCTCGGGTTAAACTAAAGATTAAGGGTCATGAGTTTACATTTCTTTGTTCTTATTGAGAAATGTTGAGATGTGCTCAATTTAGTGGAATATAAGCATGGAATACGGCGGAATCCTGACGGATCATTTATTGAATTTATTTGGGAAGTACGTGTTTCGTAAACCATGACTTCTGCAAATGTTGGATCACGTGTTAATTGATGTGCGTAAGATTTAAAAAAATAATTTTATCGTGACTCATGAACCACACGTTCGAGGTTTGACCTGTATTATGTGCGTGTTTGTAGTCGACAATTCGTCTAAATATGAAACCGCTGATATTCCTTGTGACCAACGTTGTGAGAACTTTACTATATCTAGATATTAAGAGCCATAAAAGGTCATGGATATTAAATTTTCTTAAAACTTGTAAATAATTTCACCATTATTAAGAGGTGATCCTCACGGCATAAATTTATTTTCTTTATTTAAGCCAAATGTAGGCTAATAATAATTTGTTATACTTTTCAGTTAAAATTCAGCTTCTAAAAGGTTGGAGAACGATGGTGTTATATCTCAGGCAACTTGCAGAGAATAATTTTGAGTAAAAGCCATCAAGATTTGATGGTTAAATTTTGATAAAATTGTGTTTCAGTGCTACTTTATAAATACATGTCAAACCTGTTGTTGTAAATGTTATTTTTATGATTGCCGTCTGTCCTTGTATCTTTCCTTCCTTTTAAAGCAAGCAATGCCAGACAGCGAACTGTCCACACCTGGGACTTTCGCTCTCCAGCCGAGCCTACCGGGAATAAAGGGGGCACTTGGAACTTGAAAATGGGTGTATTGAGTATGGTATGAAAATCAGCCTTTCGAAGACTAAAGTGATGTCAGTAGGTAAGAAATCGAAGAGAATTCAATATCACATTGGTGACACAAAGCTGGAAAAGGTAGATAATTTCAAATATTTAGGATGTGCGTCCTCCCAGGATGGTAATCTAATAAGTGAGATTTAATCAAGGTACAGTAAAGCTAATGCAGTGAGCTCTCAGTTGCAATCAACAGTGTTATGTAAGAAGGAAGTTAGCTTCCGGATGAAACTATCTTTACATCGGTCTGTTTTCAGACCAGCTTTGCTTTACGGGAGTTAAAGCTGGGTGGACTCAGGATAACTTATTCATAAGTTAGAAGTAACAGGCATGAAAGTAGCGAGAATGATTGCTGGCACAAACAGGTGGGAACAATAGCAGGAGGGTACTCGGAATGAGAAGAAAATTTCCAAGTTAGGAAGGAACTTGATGAAGGAAGCTGTACGCATAAACCGGCTCCGGTGGTGGAGTCATGTGAGGCGAATGGAGGAGAATAGGTTACCTAGGAGAATAATGTATTTTGTTAAGGAGGGTAAAAGAAGTAGAGGAATGACCTAGGCGACGATGGTTAGGCTCGGTTACTAACGATTTAATGATAATAGGTATATAAATAAATGAGGCTACAGCCCTAGTTGCAAATAGACAATTGTGGCGACGTTCAGTAAATTCACCGAGGCTTGCAGACTGAACGCTGAAAGGCATAACGGTCTATAATGATGTATGTATATATGTATGTATGTTTCACTCACTCTTTCACATTAAACAAAATAGTTTTCTACTATGATGTACACAGTTACGGTCACAGATGATGTAATATGAGAAAAATTTAATTTCTAACTTTGAGGTTCCTGATAACATGAATTCCAAGCCATTACCTCCCTGAGCTTTTGCCTACAGTCATAGAAAGTTTTTTACTATTACGAGCTCACAACACGAAAAGGAGCGCTCAGATCTGTTTTAACGAGCTGCAAGAGAGCGATGTATAAGGATATTGAAGATCCTTAATGGGTTGTTGCGCCACTAGTTTTTTTTTTTTTACAAGCGGACAATCACTTTACACACTAGAGTTCTTCATATATTTCAAGTATAATATCAAAATTATATTGGTCAAGGGAAACGTATCTTCTATCTTCATTACTGAGAAGAACGCAATGCATATAATCAGACGAATGACATGACAGTAAGCACATAAATTTTCATTCTGAAATTGCTGGCAACGTTTGCAATCTAATGATCTCTGGCAATTGCTAAACTTTTGGGGATGTCACGGACATGCCATGATGAACGAGAGCCATGCACGCCTGGTCGTTCCAACCAATCCCAGACATAAACCAGTATTCCTGATTGGTGAGTGCTCGAGTTATCTCCATCCAGACGGCACGACCCTATCAGGGAGCTCTCAATAATACCTCTCCAATGTAACATTTACCAAACACGTCCTTCGACTTCAACCTATTCATGTTTACTAAATTCTCTCCCTAGGTTGTAGTTGTATGAACCTTTATGTACAGGTTGCCGAGTTAGCTGGGTAACTGACGTTCCCCCGAGATAATCAGTCTTCCTAGGAAGCTCAAATCAACTACGAAGGTGGTCTGTGAACATCGCCTTGTATCGTATTTCCACCGCGAGGCTCTCATAAGCCCCAGAGACATTCTAGAAATATCTGGAACGCATCTCTCGCCCGGAGGTCAGATATAAAACTTCCGTTACTGTTCTGTAAATGAGCGTGTCCCATGTTTTGATTTTCTGGACTGTATGCCGATAATTCGTGCATAATAGGCACATAAGAATTACCGATTTGTGTAACCTTTCCCTAAATTCACGTTGTTCCGGTGTTTTTTCTTTCTTTCTTTTCCGTTCGTTTTGGCTAGGGACAATGGGGCTTGTCTTAATTCTTAGCTATGGTCTTCTGCTTATCTTTGGCCCAGCACGCTTTCTTTTTCTGCCTGTGTGCCTACTTCCTCCTAACCGTCCACTTAGATCTGGTGGCCTTGTACTCGTTTTGCTTGTGAGGGGCAGCAGGAAGACTACCTATAGGATGGCCTGTGGGTACTGAGATCGGTTCTCCATGGTCTCTAATGGAATCTGCACTTCCTCTAGGTCTTGGAAGCTGTTCAGTTACAAGTCACTATGATGATTCTGTTGGTGAGCCTGCAGGGTTTCAGGCTGGTCATGTGCCTGTAGAAGGTCAGTCGCCTTTTCCTCACACACGTGACTGTCTTCTTGATGGTCGTAGAGATCGGTGTTATGCCTGATCCTGTAGGTGCCATCCTCCTCTCTTATGGGTCCTAGTATCCTCCTCAGGATCTTCCTCTCTTTAAGTTCTACTTTCCTGAGTGGCCCTTTCGATTAATCAAGAGGCACTCAGAGGCGTACAGTACAGTAATTGTCTCACTACTTAGTTGTAGTGCTTTAGCTTTAGCTTCTTGGAGAGGTACTTGGAGGTGTAGACGCTTTTACAGGAATGATAGGCCCTCTCTAACTTGGTGCACCTGGTGTCTTTGGCCAAAGTTTTGCTCTCGCTTGCTGAGATCCATTCTCCTAAGTACTTAATTGGCGTGGTGTCCTAGTGGGATTGTAGAAGGAGCCTGCTTGATATTAGTGATTAACTCCGTCGTCTGTAGGTTAACCCTCAAGCCGGTTTTTGCTGCAATACTATAGAGGCTCCATGCTGTTGGCCAGTGGGGCAAGATCATCAGCAACGGCTCACAGGGTACAATGAGATTCTTGTACCCAAGCTTCAGTCCTGTTTCTGATGACAATGTGGCAGTCCATTCCCTGATGATCTAGTCTAGTACACAGTTGAAAAGGATGCAAGAGAGGCTATCTCCCTGCCTCTCTTCTGTCTGGGTGGGAAAGCTCTCGAAGAGCTCACAACTGAACTTGACTCTGGAGGGTGTTCAACATAGTTTGGACCAGTCTGGTGGTCTTCTCATCTAAGCCTAGTTCCCGCAGGGTAGAGAAGAGGGTCTGTATATCTGTCTATTGAGACGTATGCCTTTTGGAACTCCACCATAATGGCTATCCAGGGATGTCCCCTTCGGCTCCTCTATGTGAGAATGGTCTTGAGGTTTTGTATCTGCTCTGTGCAGCCTCTCAAACTTTTCCGTCGAGATTCAGGGTACAGCTGCTAAACTCGTAAACCCTAGTTATATCAAACGGCTGATAAAAACATTTACAATAAGAAGTGCATCTACTGGATCGCCAAAATAAGGCACTACAACACTGTGGTAAAAAAAAATGCCTATAGGTCAGCGAATGCGTTTCGATGAACTACAGGCTACAGAAGCTACAAGTCCTAGAGAGTAGAATCGTTAGGAAAATCATGGGCACAGTCCAGATACGATGGCTCAAACTTCGGAATGACAAAGAAGTCTACCAGAACGTGAAGGACCGGGCGAGTTGGCCGTGCGGTTAGGGGCGCGCGGCTGTGAGCTTGTATCCGGGAGATAGTGGATTCGAATCCCACTGTCGGCAGCCCTGAGATGGTTTCCGTGGTTTCCCATTTCCACACCAGGCAAAATGCTCGGGCCGCTTCCTTCCAACTCCTCGGACACTTGTACAGAATGAACGCAAGAAGATTAATAAAACAGATAATAGACTACCTATGGAAGAAGACAACCACTACAGTATGGACCAAAAAAGTTCGGAAAGACCTGGAAAGTTCGAGCAACCCGGAGGTCCAAATTTTGGAGAACATTTCGGAAAATAGTATAACGTTTGGAACAGTTTCAAGTCGAAAGAACTGCAAAGGCTGCAAGAGCGGGATGTAAGAGTACAGGCAACAGCTCAGCCAAAAACTCATGAGGGACGAAATTGTGAAGAATGGCAAGGAAAAGAAAAGAATGAATTCAAAGATAGAAAAATATTCGCACTGTAGTGCGTGTTTGTTCGCAAATGCGAACCTAAGTGAGTTCCTTACTGGCATGAATCTACACGATAGGTCATTATTTAACACATTATCATGATGATGACGACGACGACGACTGCTGTCTTAAGAAGTCAAACATAGTTTATTCACTAATTCAGTCCTAATTTTTAAAATGCACCTAACGCAAACTTGTATTCCTTTTAGAAGTGATGATTTGATTAATTCATTGATTTATTATTATTAATAATAATAATAATAATAATAATAATAATAATAATAATAATAAATAATTTTATTGCCTTCACGTCACACTAACTACTTTTACAGTTTTGGAGACGCCGAGGTGGCGGAATTTAAGCCCACCGGAGTTCTTTTACGTGCCAGTAAATCTTCTGACACAAGGCTGACTTATTTGAGCACCTTCAAATACCACCGGACTGAACCAGAATCGAACCTGCCAAGTAGGGGTCAGAAGGCCAGCACCTTACCCGTCTGAACCACACACCCCGGCGATGATTTAAATCTCGTAGAACATTGTGCAACGAATACGAACAGGTATTTTTGAAGTATCATGCATATTTTCATGCACGCTAAATGATATAACGGTGGTAGAAGAAAGTGACTAATGTAATAGGTATTTCTTCATTTTATTGACAACAATAACATGTCCATCAAACAGTTAAAACATCACCTTTGTCTCTTCTCTTGCTCTTCGGCACATTTAACTCATATAATGAGTATCTACAGGCATATAAACAGAATCCCGTCTGCCTTATATGCGGAAAAGTTTTGTCAAATGGGTCGAAGGTGCTGAATAACCTCAGAAGATCTTTAGAAAGTAATCATTTTCATGTAGCTTCAAAACCACGAGGGTAAGTTGAACATCGTTTGAAGTCACAGAATAAATTCTCTGGTACGATAATAAAACGCGTTCCTGGTTCTGCCAAGGTACTGCAGGTTTCAAATGTAGTTTCTGAGTCAGTAGCCCGACAGAAATACGACTGATTATATTTGTGAGGAACCACACGGAAAGAAATTTTGAAAATATTTAGTGACGCTGAAGGAGAAATAGTCATGTCCAACATCCCATTATCGAAACACCGTCAATCGCAGAACTAAAAACTGAAGCGAATAGTACATTTATGGGGAGGCGTTGTTTGTTGTGTTTGCTCCTCAGCTGGTCAAAAGCACTACTACAAGTCGTAAATTAAATTGGAAAATAATAGTTTTTTATAAGTTTCGCGAGGAGAGGGAACCTGACTACAGTGAAAAAATTTCTTGTACAGAGAGGCATTAATATTATGAGGTCTCTTGAAGGGGAACTTTTAAGTTCGACTATTAAAAATGATAAATCGTGTAAAAAAAGGCCAGTTAAGTCTGGAGTGCTTCAAAGGCTTTGCGTGTCTGTACGATCCGAACACACCCATTTATCGCTGCATACTGACCTAACCCCATGGCACTACAGCATTTGAAGGGCCTTGACCTACCAAGCGACCGCTGCTCAGCTTGAAGGCCTGCAGATTACGAGGTGTCGTGTGGTCAGCACGACGAATCATCTCGGCCGTTATTCTTGGCTTTCTAAACCGAGGCCGCTATCTCACCGTCAGATAGCTTCTCAATTCTAATCACGTAGGCTGAGTGGATCTCGAACCAGCCCTCAGATACAGGTAAAATACCTGACCTGGCCGGGAATCGAACTCGGAGCCTCCGGGTAAGAGGTAGGCACATTACCTCTATACCACGGGGCCGGCTTATCGCTCAATACTGGAACGTTCAAAATAAAAAAGGATGCCTGAAGAAAATAACAGACCTTGTAAATGCGTTAGACACTTCAGTAACAAAGTACTTCCCTTTCGTTTCAATTTCAGATTTTGTTGTACTTTTGGTACCTCTGCTGATATCATGATACAGGACAGTCCATTACTAAAGTGACTTTGCATACTTAAGAGAATAACATTTTTAGACACTTCAGTATAGTCTCTCTGAATTTATGCACGATATTAGTACCCCCACAATTGCAAAGAGGGCTATAAAACTTGTCGACGTCATACTAGTGCGTATCAGCAATTTCTGCAACAAAAACAACCAATATCTAATGAGAGGAACATATTGCACCTTCCTGAAGACTTTCGTTTTGGCCTATCAACCATAAGGCCAAGCACTGAGGAAGTCTGTGGAACGAACTAAACGCAGACTTCACATTCATACTGTGAACAACAACAAAAAGTTTTCTTATCGAATATCCATCGTAGATGAGTTGGAATTCTGGAACACTTACTTTTGACTTCCTGTGATTCAATGCTATATGCTGTTTGTGTTTACAAGAACGTGCGTGTTATCATCGACCTATCTACAAAAATGGATGTCCGACACTAAATAGATGTTTATATTATTATTATTATTTCTATTTTTCCTTTCTTTCTTTCTTTCTTTCTTTCTTTCTTTCTTCGTTATGTCCTCTGCCCATTCAAAGAGAGCATTCGAACTTTTTCGTCGGCCTCATGGTTTTCGCCTTCTTATCCTCCCAAAATCTCCGCATGAATGCACTGTGTTGAATCTTGTGTTCTGTGGACCACTTCCTATCCATATTCTTTTTAGATTTCTCCACGAATTTTTGCTTGGGTACTATTGTACTAAAGGCTCCACGATCTTCTATGATGTCGTCCGTGATATTCATTTCTCCGAGATCCGTCTTAGTTTCTTCTAGCCTGTTTTTATTTTGACCGTCCTTGAGTTGATTACTTTAAATAATCTTTCGGTGAGTTTGTCACTGTCCATTCTATAGATATGGCCATAGAATTTCAGGCGTCTCTTGCGTACGGCATCAGTGAACCTGTCAGTTAATGAGTACAGGTCTGCTGTTCTCTTCTTAATCCACATTCCATTTTTTCTCGTAGCACCATAAATTTTCCGGAGAATTTTCCTTTCTTGCTTTCCAACTTCTATAATTTTAGAGTGACCTCCAAGGGATATGTTTTCTGAGGCGTATAACGCTTCCGGCAAAGCAACTGTCTTGTAATGTCGTAATTTTGCATTACGCGATGTGACTTTCTTGTTGTAGTAATTCCTCGTAGGTCTGTATGCCTTATGGAGTTTAGTGGCTGTTCCTATGTTGGTCCAACTGTCTAGTCCCGATGGTAATATGATTTCTCCGAGGTATTTGAAGAAGGACACATGTGAAATTGTGGCGTTTCCCATATCTAGCGGAGATTTGTTTTGCTATGTTGATGTACATGAACTGGTTTTTCTCGTACGATATATGGAGGCCTTCCTTTGATGCTACATTGCGTAATCTCTGTACAGCGGTATATGGCGCATTATTATGATTACCGGTATTATTATTATTATTATTTATAGTAGTGGTAGTAGTAGTATTAAACAGTGTCACGATATAATTGTGAGTTCAGTAAACAGCCAAGTAAAAGTCTGGTAACCCTTGATTTACAGAACATGAAAGGGTATAAATGCCGAACCCTCGCTGAAAATCCCCAGAGAGGTCCAACCGACAGGTGAAGTACTGTTGGGCTGCGCGCTGTCGATCAATATTCGTGTGTTCCGAGTCGTGCTGAGAATCGCAAACAGAATCACACTCCAACTTCAGTTCAAAAGATCACGAGAATCCCATCTCTGCACGAAACGTAGATCCAATTCAATTAAAACTACACTGTATTTGACGCAGTTGAGCTTGTCAACGCACTTCTACGATGATTGTTAAATATGGGAAAGTGTAAACAAACGAAGGACAGGTAAAATTTGTCACGAAAAGATATTAGAATTCAATTACTAAGAAATGAAATGAAATTTTAACTCCAGGATATAATTGGAAATTCGTATTGTAAATAATTAGAAATTCGTATTGTAAATAATACTGCCAATTGTTGAATGTAGCATAAAAAGACTTGGGGGAAAGGAGACTAGCTGCTCGATTATGTGGCATGCTCTAAGCTGTCAGTGGAGACATGGTGCGGAATGACATTAGTAGACGAATAAGTTTGAGTGGTATTTTTAAGAGTAGGAAAGATCACAATATGAAGATAAAGTTAAAATTCAAAAGGAGAAACTGGAGCAAATAGTCATTTATAGGAAGAAGAGTTAGGGATTGGAATAATTTACCAAGGGAGTTGCTCAATAAATTTCCAAATATTTTTCAATTATTTAAGAAAATACTAGGTAAACAACAGATAGGGAATATGCCACCTGGGCGAATGCCTTAAATGCACATCAGATGCGACTGATTGATTGATCGATTGATTGATTACTATACATTTTAATAAACATCAGAGTGTAGGAACTTTGTCCCTCAAGAGCTCTACAAAATACTGGAAGTTATCCTATTTAAATACATTCAAATATCACAGACTTCACCCAGACATTGAACCGATTGTCTTTGGAACAGAAAGCTAAACAGGTACAGGGTTTCTCTTATAAACCCAGACCGCACGCACGGTGTTTGTACTATGGGCTACGGCAGCTGAAGTATAGGAGGCGCACGCATAGTTCTTGACCTTGCAAGCAGCCTACACGTGTTCGACCTGGCAACCATGAGTCGCTACTCTGAATCTCAGCTGTTAACACAGTGAGAGAGTTATCATTGCAAAACCTTATTTTCGTATGTAAAAGTTCTGATTTCAGCTTAATGGTCGTGTGAACAGTCGTAGATCTCGCTATTGGTGTGCAGAACATCCTAATTGTGTTTATGAAGTCCCCCATTATGATAGGGAGATGCGTGTTTGGTGTGCTGTTACTGCAAGACGAATAATTGGGCCTATTTTTTTTCGAGACGACAGTAAATGCGGAGAGGTACCAAAATGATATTTTGACGCCGTTCTTGCATTAGTTAACGAAAGAAGAAAAATCGCGTGGGTGGTTTCAACAAGATTCAGCCCCAGCTCTTAAACCAGAAGATTCCCTTCTTACAATCTCGCAAGTGGTTACAGAGTGATCAGTGCTGGTCTATTTCCCCCTCGTTCTCCAGATGTAACAGTGTGTGATTGTTACTTGTGGGGTAAAATCAAAGAATAAGTGCATCCAACAAAATCCTCACACACTGGAGGAACTGAAAGAAAAATTACGAATTAAATCAGAAACATTACGGTGACAGAACTCACTCGCGTCACTCATAATGTGTTTACCAGACACAGTGCTGTATAACCCAGGAAGGAAGACACTTCCAGCATCTTTTATAAGGTAAGATTTCGGCCGCGCGCGCGACACAAGTTCGACTGAGGCAGCTGCTGCAGCGCAGAATACAAACACCATGCGTTCAGTCTGAATTTATATGAGAGACCCTGTAATCGACTACAGTAGGTCACTGACATCGATGTCTACTATTTGCTTTACGTCGCACCGTCAGGGGCAGGATACGACAGGGCTAGGATCAGTGAGGAAGCGGCCGTAGACTTAACTGAGGCACAGCCCCATCGTCTGTCTGGTGTGAGAAAGGGAAATCATGAAAATCCATCTTCAGGGCTGCCGACAGTGGGGTTCGAACCCACTCCATGCTGAATGCAAGCGTACAGATACGTAACCCCCACCACATAGCCAACTCGCTCGATGTACTTATTTTGTTTTGTTTTATTTTATTTTATTTTATTTTATTTTATTTTATTTTATTTTATTTTATTTTATTTTATTTTATTTTATTTTGCTTCTGACTAACCTATGTCGCACTGCAATATCACAGCTAATTTTTTGGCAACGCTGAAGTAGAAAAGAGCCAGTACTAGAAAAACAGCGGACATGGACTTAACTACGAAACAGCTCCGGCATTTGCCTGATATACCACTAGGAAGCAATGAAAAATCATCTGCAGCGTTGTCATCAGGACGGTGGTTTCCAAACTCACCAACTTCAAATTGCATACTTAGAGCTACATGATCCACACAGCGTACTGAACTTGCTCGTTGTCTGTATAATAATAACAATACTAATAATAATAATAATAATAATAATAATAATAATAATAATAATAAACGCTTGTAACTTTGACATTTCGTCAGGGTCTCGGAATTTTATTCCTTAGGAGTTATAAAGCTGGAAGTAAATGACAAGAATTTATCGTATTTTTACAATTTGCTTTACGTTGCACCGACACAGATAGGTCTTATGGCGACAATGTGATAGGCAAGACCTAGGAGTAGGAAGGAAACGGCCGTGGCCTTAAGTAAGGTACAGCCCCAGCATTTGACTGGTGGTAAACTGGGAAACCTCGGAAAACTATCTTCAGGGCTGCCGACAGTGGGGTTCGAATCCACTATCTCCCGGATGCAAGCTCACACCTGCGCGCCCCTAACTCACCCGATTTTTTTTTTGCTAGGGGCTTTACGTCGCACCGACACAGATAGGTCTTATGGCGACGATGGGATAGGAAAGGCCTAGGAGTTGGAAGGAAGCGGCCGTGGCCTTAATTAAGGTACAGTCCCAGCATTTGCCTGGTGTGAAAATGGGAAACCACGGAAAATCATTTTCAGGGCTGCCGATAGTGGGATTCGAACCTACTATCTCCCGGATGCAAGCTCACAGCCGCGCGCCTCTACACGCACGGCCAACTCGCCCGGTCGCCTGATTTTTATCGTATTTAAACATATTGAAATGTCACTGAAATCAACTGATATCGAACTCATCAGCTTGAAAACAGAAGGACACCACTTAGACTGTATGTATGTATGTATGTATGTATGTATGAATGTATAAAGCAAGCAATTTTGTAGTTTTCGTGCTCACAGCATGCAAAATGAAAGCCTCGAGCTATACAGCGTAATGAACTTGTTCATTGTCGGTATATAATAATAATAATAATAATAATAATAATAATAATAATAATAATAATAATAATAATGCCGGGCTGGGTAGGTCAGAAGGTAGAGAGCGGTGGCCTTCTTAGCTCAAGTTGGCGCGTTTGATCCCGGCTGAAATACGTGTCTCATGTCGGTAGATTAAATATTTATTGATTGCTTTATTTGATATGGCGTGGCTCAGGCTATGAAGCCTGCTGTTATGCCAAACCATCGTACATATGCTACATTATACAAACTACAGAGTCTTAAGGTTCCTAGTTAAATATACCGTATCGTAATTAATTATGAAATTAAACTTAAATAATTGTTAGTAAACGAAAGTAAATTTCTGAAAGTTACTATAAAAATAGTTGGCCGTGCTGTCAGGGGCGCGCTGCTGTAAGATTGCGTTCGGGTGTTTGTGTGTTCGAGCTCCACTGTCGGCAGCCTTGAAGATGGTTTTCCGTGCTTTCCCATTTTCACACCAGGCACACAAGGTCACAGCCGCTTCCTTCCCACTCCTAGGTCTTTCCTATCCCATCGTCACCATAAGACCTATCTGTGTCGGTTTGACGTAAAGCAAATAATAAAAAAAAACAAATGCAGCCGGAATGGAATTCCAGGTGCGTCTGGTTGCAGGTATAAATGATCTGCCGTAACTTGTCGTGAGGTAAATTGGGAAGCTCAGCAGGGAAGAGGTTTTTGACCTTGTAGGCATACTGTTTGGGGATGACCAAGTGTTTACGATCCGTTCTTAGATAACTTGATGTGTCTGTACGGAAGACGTTGTGGACAAGCGAGACCGAGTGAAGGTTTGTTTTCTCCGTCAAATATAATCACGACAGCTGTTCAAGACAGGGTGATGTATGGCAATACCTGGGCATAATTTAAAACGGACGCATGCATTATATTATAAGCCTGCTGAAGTTTAGCGTTAAGTGTGGTGTTTAGGTGGTTGTATATTACGTCACCACAATCGAACATGGGTAGAATTAAGCTCTGAAGAAGTAACTTTCTTGTATTTAGTGCAAAGAGATCCCGTAAACTTTTAAGGGAGTGCAAAGAAAAGAATACTCGTTGGCAAATTTTCGTCGTGTGCTCCGCCCAGTTTAAGTACTTACAAAAATGAGGCCAAGGTTCTTTATCGTTTCGTTTATTTGTATTTGTGGTGCGTAGAATAGGATTGGAGGAATTTCAACACTTATCAGTTTGGTATGATTATTTTTGGATCCTATTATGAATACTTGCGTTTTGAATGGACTGACTTTAAGATAATTATTTTTAGTCCAGTCTTTTATGTTTTCCAGGTCACTGTTTAGTTCGTTAATGTCTAGTTGGATGTGTATCGGGTTTGTATGTATATATAGTTGAATGCCATCTGCGTGTTCCGGTAGGTAAGCCTCCGTGGCTCAGGTGGCAGCGCGTCGGCTGGGTTCCGTGGTTTAAATCCCGGGCACTCCATGTGAGATTTGTGCTGGACAAAGCAGAGGCGGGACAAGTTTTTCTCCGGCTACTCCGGTTTTCCCTGTCATTTATCATTCCAGCAACACTCTCCAATATCATTTCATTTCATCTGTCAGTCATTAGAGGAGTGCGACAGGCTTCGGCAACCGGCACAATTCCTGTCCTCACCGCAAGATTCATTCCATCCCCGACCCGGTCAATGACTGGATAACAGGTTGTAGATTTTCATATATGTTTTGGTAGGTCATTTAAATACAGTGAAAATAGTAGTGGTGCTAGAATACTGCCCTGAACTACGCCGACTTCAGTTAGTTGCCGTAGTGATACTTTCGTACCTGCTTACACACACAGCTGCCGCACAATTAAATAGGAGTGCAGCCACGTCATTAAACGGGCACGTTAAAGAACTTCTGAAGGACAAAATTCCGGTACCTCGGCGTCTCCTAAAAACGTAAAAGCAATAACATTAATAGTAGTAACAACTACCGTTGTCGTCCGTCTTAACTGCTGACGACCCTGACGGTTCCACAGGGTTTCGAAATTTCGTTGCTTAGGAGTTCTAAAGCTGGAAGTAAATGACAATATTACGCCGTACATCATGTGTTATGTGGAATCGAACCATTCTTCATTTCAAAAATGCCATATACATTGGCCGAGAATCGAATCGGAGTAGCCTTGATGAGACGTCAGTGACTATGTTGCTCTGTTATCACGACCTCCGCGTATTTTTCTTGTTTTGTCGTTTAGGGCTATTCGAGGCCAATTCAAGTAACTATAAGACATTTCTGGAAGCCTTTGTTGGAGCCCGAAAGCGTTGCATTCTTTCTCTGGCTGCCTGTCTTCTCTCTACTCTCTAGCTGCTGTTCAGCTTTTGCTCATCGTGCAAGCCTTTAAAGTTCTTGATCACTGATCTGTATTTTGATCGCTTAGAGATTTCTCTTGATTCAGCCCCATGCTCTTGAGGTCCTGCTTTACTTCCTTGAACCATTTATCCAAGACGTTCGGTCTGTTGTCCAACTCATTAACCCTGACAGTAACACGTCTATACATATCGCTTTAGTTACACCACACGCCTCGAAGACGTGCCAGTCAAAACCTATTATTTAAAGTTACATTAAAGTTACCGGACGGAATGGACAAGGAATAGAGGTGGTGGAGGAGATAACTCTCCTCTCCTTATGAGGACTACAGAACGTTCCAACCTTAAATTGCAGTACAGCAGTAATAGGATAATTCAGTCTCTTTCCTTCTCCCATGTTTTGCGGGTAGCGCTGCCCTACTCTAATGCAGCGGGTTTGCCAAATATCCGTAAATCGGAATGTTATCGGTTAAAATGGGTGAATATCGTGTTATGTACAGAATTTCAAGGCGCATTTGATGCCGTTAACAAAAAAATATAAAAAAATAATTTAGTGTAAAAATGATATAATGTTAAGTTTCGCCAAATGCAAAATCTTCATTGCACAGAACTTATCATGTCATAACTCCTATTTTATATTCATTATTTTCCTAATTTTTTCACTGCTGGTAAAAAAACATTTCAGCTCGATGTAGATAAGTTTATTTTTAAATTTGAATGATAACAAAATGCAGTATATGCGTTTATTTTCAGTCATGTTCACGGAATTTTATGTGCAGGCACGAAAAAGTCAGTCGCTGGCCAGCGTCTTTCCTATTGAATTTGCATGGGGGGTCAAAGCGAGGCAAATGGTCTTAATATATGGAAGTTATTTTAAAAACAATCCCGAAGTTCCTATCTTGCTTAGTTCTTAATTTGTGACAGGAAGAATATCTCCTTGAATTTTGGTTTCGCGCGTGACTCGGCTGGCTGGCTATCTGGCTGGCTGAAGTACCGGTAATGATCTCCCAAATATGCGCTTTTTTCTTGCTAGGGGCTTTACGTCGCGCCGACACATAGGTCTTATGGCGACGATGGGATAGGAAAGGCCTAGGAGTTGAAAGGAAGCGGCCGTGGCCTTAATTAAGGTACAGCCCCAGCATTTGCCTGGCGTGAAAATGGGAAACCACGGAAAACCATTTTCAGGGCTGCCGATAGTGGGATTCGAACCTACTATCTCCCGGATACAAGCTCACAACCGCGCGCAACATGCGCTTTTAACATTTCCAGACAGTCGCATGCAGTGCAGTGCTCATTTCGTCAGTAGTATGTATAATAGTGATTAAATACATATCAGTGTCATATGTACAATTCTTGAGGGAAAGTGTATTTAGTTTGTGTGGTTCGTGAGATCGTGCTCGTGCGTAGGGATCTAATTTCGAAGAAAAAGTGCAGAAGGATCATGGCGGGGTTAAAGCAAAGCAAACTTTCTTTGGATATGGAAGTTATTTTTAAATCATACCTCAAGTCCTTATCTCGTTATCTCTTAATTTATGACAGGGAGAACGTCTCGTTTCTTTACGTTTCACGAGTGACTCGGCTGGCTGAGCTTTTAAATATACTGACAGCCGTGTGCAGTGGTGTTCATTTAATCAGTATTATAAGATTGATTAAATAAATATCAGTGATATATATAATATTTAATGGCGTGTGGCCTCCGAAGACGCCGAGTGCAGGTCTTTCGAGTTGACGCCGCATAGGCGACCTGCGCGTCTATAAGAGTGTGGCCCTACCTGTGATGAATTTAAATGCTGAAGACGGCACACACACCCAGCCCCCGAGCCATTGGAATTAACCAGTGAAGGTTAAAATCCCCGACCCGGCCGGGAATCGAACCCGGGGCCCTCTGGACCAAAGGCCAGCATTCTAACCATTTAGCCACGGAGCCGGACAAGATCAGTGATAAATGTATAGTTCTTGAGGACAAGTGGATTGTGTTTGTTGTGTTTGTGTAGTCTGTGTAGTTGTCAGTTCGTGCTCGTGCGGGGGGTTCTTAGTTCGAAGGAAAAGTGCAGAAGGATGTACAATGGATCGTCAGATTAAAAAGAAACGTTCCGTAGGTAAACTCAGGGGAAAAGAACGCAATATTATAATGAGTGTCCTGGATTATTTTTTAGAGATTATGATTTTGAGCAGCGCAGTCAGTGAAACAGCTAAAGCTACAGGTTGTTCCGAAAGAACAATCTATGCTATAAGGAAGGAACACACACATGGTCCTTTACGAACTCCCGCATAAAAAAGAGCAAAGAAGAGAAGGACGGCAGAAAAACGCAAGGGAAATTAAATATGATGAAATTGTGCGAAGTGGAGTGCGTCGGGTGGTTCACTCTCTTTTATTTGCTAACATACCACTGGCATTGAACGTGATTTTGAGTCGGGTAAATGGAGAAGATTATTTGCCACGATTTTCCAAAACTACGTTGTATCGCTTCTTACATGATATAGGCTTCCGTTATTTAAGACGGGGTAATAAAGCAGCTTTCACTGAAACCGATGAAATTATTAATTGGAGGCAGAGATATCTCAGGGAGATAAAACGTTTTCAGGGCAAAAAATTAAGCTATAATTTACACAGATGAATCGTGGGTAAATATTGGGCAGACAGTGACAAAAGAATGGAAGGATACGACAGTGAAAAGTGCACGACAAGCCGCCATTGAAGGGGCGAGTTCGGGACTTAGGCCACCGAAAAGCCGAGGACTGTGATTTGCCTTAGTCCACGCGGGTAATGAACATGGTTTTGTTCCAAATGCTGAACTAACATCTTTATGCCATAAAACATAAGACAGTTGGGCAAATTACGTGAACGAAGTAAAGAAAAATGAAAGAGATTTGTGGAAAGCAGACGAATTACAGGACGATGTCGACGATGAAAAGTTTTTAATATGACTTTCTTCATCATCCGGATCATCCTCAAGTCCATCTCCCGAACACGGTTGATCCGAAGCGAGAACATCAGGCCTTGCAGAAATGATAGAAGGTGTACGTCCAATGTCTGAGATCAACGCCAGTGATTAAGGTATGGTATGTTGTATTTATTTTACCATCCTACAAATATTAATTTAATGAATGAACTTAAAATTACAAAATTACAAACGAATGTGGAACTGTGACGCCCTGTTTGAGTCACACTCGAGCGTGATCTTCACGAGTCGATTTCGCAACAGCGCGCCCCATCTACGCTGTACTGCAATTTAAGGATGGAACGCTCTATAGATGGCATTCATTCGCACAACACGTCAGAAAATCGTATGGTGTAATTGTCAGGGTTAAAAATCTGCTTCGATAATCGGATTGCATCCATCCTGAATAGTTCCTTATTGACTCTATCAGTCGTTCATTATCCCCGTACAGCTTTTCTCTTCCTCGGAGTCTACACTGTCCATCTGTCATCTCTTGACCCAGTTTCTTGCGAAGGATCTTGCGCTCATACTTCCCTGTTTATCTCAGTCCAGCCTTCCCTATCATTCTGTTGCGTACAGACACTCGGATATGATCACTGTATTATAGTGCTTGAATTTAGTTTTTCCTGAGATTACCTTTTCCTTGTATTTATTTATTTATTTTGAAATTTATTCATTCATTTAATATCAGCATGTAAGTAGGCTTATAATTTTACATGTCTATATCACGATCATGGTCACGAATTGCACATGGAATCCAAACCACTCTTTATTTTCAAAAATCCCACACGCATTGGTCTAGATTCCAACCACGGCCTCGATTTTCATATTTTCTACCCCTCCCTTTCTATGTATTTAAAATTAATGAGCCAGCAACATGTACGTTAGCCCCCTTGACTCAACTGATGATAAGATTACCGAGATATTTACTGGCCCAGTATACTGTACGTTTCACAACACTAATTCTCCATACTAACTAGCAGCTAACATATCTCTCAGCTAATCCCACCTCACAGAAAGAGTAACTTCCCCGCAAGACCGAGAACAGAACAATAACTCAACTCAGTCCATCATTTGCTATGCCAACTTGTTCACCATCAATCAGTGGCTGGCTTCAAATTACCTTCATTACAGAAATGATTTGTGGCATCACGGAAATAAATTTTTCATCTGATGTTTATGATCTTTATCAGTTCGCTTATTAAGGTTTATAGCTCTTCGCTCTCTCCGATTACAGCCTTCGGTGGTCGTTTGTCACCCTGATAAGCTACCATTACCGAAGACTGTGCAAGGATCTACGAGAGACACTCGTGTACTACAGTACCGCGGTTAGTCACTGTCGACATTTTGTCTGCCATCAGAATTAGAAAGACGGCACGTAAAATGATAGCGACATATTTTATTTTAATGAAAATCTACTGTGGCCCAAAAGCTGAGTGACTTTGCACTGCGGAGACTGCGATTTGCAGTGGCGGCGATTCTCCCCCTCCTTGTGGAGAAATAATTAAATTATTATTTCATTTTAGTCACCTAAGACTAGGAATGATAAAAATAAAACAGTTTATACAACCTGTTGTCTTATCACCTAATTCTTTCCTTTAATTTCTTAATTTAAAAAAATACTTGGCGAAAATACGCATAAAACGTCATTCAACGGAATTAACCGATTCGTACAGCGCTACAGCAAGTAGTGGAGACTCGCCCAGCAGCGTGTAGAAGCGCGATGAGTAATCTGAATCCACAAAACCTTAACGCCTCTTTACACGCGGACAGTGATTTAGTGGGTAACTAAAAACTAAACATAAGAGACTTGCAGCGTGTGAACTTGTTAAATATTACTGCTGACATTCGCAAGGTTAACAAATAAATAATGCTATTATTGGTTTTACGTCCCACCAACTGTTTTTACGGTTTTCGGAGACGCCGAGTTGCCGGAATTTTGTTCCGCAGGACTTCTTTTCATCAATCATCAATCGGTTTACTCATTGCTGAGCGTCGTGACCTCATTTCTTCACTTCATTAGTAACTGAATCCTTAACGAGATTTTTCCGTACTGAGCGGTCTTCAGCTCTTCAGCGACTGGAGTGGTAAGTAAACAATTAAGTAACAATTTGGTCAAGTGGAATAGAATCCCTTCTATGTTTCCTTTCAAGTGGACTTCCCACAAGCAGCGCACGCACCCATCGGAGCAGTGGGGGAAGCACTGTACTTGCTGATGTGTTCTTTAAAGGGGCCTTACATCTAAGGTCATCATCCCGTGTGCTTGCTACTTACCATGTGTGAAATGGCGCAATTTAGTCAAGTTCATAAATTGTGGGTGATATTACGGAATTGATCATCGCTGTCAGTTCGTCTTTCTTTCGATCATTCGTTCTAATTTCTGAGAACAATGGCTAAATGGACAAAAGATAACACTCTAAAATTCATTAGTGAATACGTTCAGCACGAGTACCTTTGGAATACTAAAATGCACTACGCATGATAGTATCTCTTTTTTGTATCAAATGTTCTACTTTACGCAGCAACGCGTTAAATGTTACTGCTGACATTCGCAAGGTTAATAAGTAAATAATGTTATTGGCTTTACGTCTCACCAACTGCTTTTACGGTTTTCGAAGTCATCGAGCTACCGGAATTCTGTTCCGCAGGAGTTCTTTTACGTGCCAATAAATCTACCGACACGAGGCTGACGTATCTGAGCACCTTCAAAGACCACCGGACTGACCGAGGATTACCTGGCAAGTTGAGGCCAGAAGGCCAGCGCTCTACTGTCCGAGTCACTCAGCCCGGTGGTTAACAAATATTCCTGTGGATCCTCCTCGGCTAATTATTTAAACAGAATTATACTTGCTCAGAGATTATTCCTTCTGGTTATCCATTTTCACGCCCATTCTTTTTTTCTCTTAACTTTGGTCACCTAATCCTCAACATGGCGGTGAAGTGTGAGGGCATAGGTCCCCGACATTCTTCAGATTAAATTGCTTACATATTAATGACAACGAATCGCTTCTTACATATTATTCTGACTGAAATCATTCGAGAAATCATATTTTGGATATTGTGCATGTAAGATCACAATATGGTAACGAACTATTTTGATGTCACCGCGCAGGCGTTGTGCCGTAGCATCAACCAATAAAGGTTGACATGAACATGTGCTCATGTTTACAGCATGGCTCGTTTTGTCGCCGGAGGTGATATAATTGTTATCGAAGTGTTCACATCGCCGACACCTGGCGACTACGTTAGAGTGACAAGGCTTTATTTCGCTCCCAATAGCTCAGCCGTAGTTAGCCCCTCCACTACCTTCCTTTCACCTTTCACCACTTCCCCTACAAGCTCGGGGCTTCGCGCACGTTTTTGCCATTAGATAATAATCGCATTTCTAGCATGTGCTTTGAGGAAGGAAAGCAGCGGTATATTTTTGCCAAGGTCATGGAGAATGAAGAGCCTCCGTGGCTCAGACGGCAGCGCGTCGGCCTCTCACCGCTGGATACCGTGGTTCATATTCCGGTCACTCCATGCGAGATTTGTGCTGGACAAAGCGGAGGCGGGACAGGTTTTTCTCCGGGTACTCCGGTTTTCCCTGTCATCTTTCATTCCACCAACACTCTCCATTATCATTTCATAGCATTTATCACTCATTAATAAATCACCTTGGGAGTGGCGACCCCCTTGTAATAACAGCCTATATTGTTTCATTCATTACATCCCTGACCCGGTCAAAGACTGGAAAACAGGTTGTAGGTTTTTTCATGGAGAATGAAGTATGATTCACCCGCTTGCCGCGCGCATTCGTCAGACTGGCAGTATGACTTAATCCCCCTATAACCCCAGACCCGCGTTACACCTCGCTGTCTATAATTGTTTGTGTCCCCCGCCCCCCGATTTCTAATTCCAATCACCGCTACTGGCGTTTCACATCCCAATCAACGAACGTGTGGTCCTCAAAGAGTTAAGCCCGAGTTTATTTTATTTTAACGCATGACTTTTACCTCCAGGAGTGTCCGAGGGTATCCGAGAGAATGTTCGGCTCGCCAGCAGTGTAGCTGCTTTTACCGATACACTCTATGAGGGTGAGCTGCATGCAGAGTGCAATTACTATCTGATGGCACACATCTGCGTGAACTCCCAAGTTCGGAGGGGCGAGGAGGGCAAGAAAAGTAGTGGAAGGGGTGACCACTGTTATCCTACTGGGAGCGAAATGCTTTGCTAATTGCTTTACGTCGCACCGACACAGATAGGTCTTATGGCGACGATGGGACAGGGAAGGGCTAGGAGTGGGAAGGAAGCGGCCGTGGCCTTAATTGAGGTTTAGCCCCAGCATTTGCCTGGTGTGAAAATGGGAAACCACGGAAAACCATTTTCAGCGCTGCCGACAGTGGCATTCGAACCTACTACCTCCCGAATACTGGATATTGGCCGCACTTAAGCGACTGCAGCTATCGAGCTCGGTGGGAGCGAAATGAAGCCTAGTAGTAGTCGCCAAGAGCAGACGTGAACACTTCCACAGCAACTAGCGAAGTGAACGTTTCTCCCCTTTCACTCACGCTCCAGCAAATGGACTCCTCCCCACATAAAACTCATTTTGTGCGCAACTAAGGTTTCCGGATAGTAATCGCGCTGTGTGAGTGTGCTGCCTGCGGGTGTAATTGCACAGACTGCGAATTGGAAGGAAGCAGCCGTGGCCTTGAGTAGGTTACCATCTCGGCTTTTGCCTGAAGCTGAAAATGAGAAACCACGGAAAACCATTTCGAGGATGGCCGACGGCGAATTCGAATCCACCTATCTCCCGAATGCAGAGCTAGAGGAACCAAGTTTCTACACAGATGGTATAAACACTGTTCAACTGAACTTTACAAATCGTGATATTTTCGAAGTTCTTTCCGCTTGAAATAACAATCATTACAGTTTCTGCAAAAATCTCTAACTCCTCTTCATAAAAGGAATATTGAACAATCGGGGCTGTAAGGAGAAAAGCAAGCAAGCTAGCAGGCTTCTAGTTTTACATAAATGTTGATATCGATACTATAGCTACGAGACCACCAGTTGTACGTGGAATTCGAACCATAACGATGTAACATCTTTCTTTTAAATCCTACCTGGCTGTCTTGGAGAGTACCTAACTGACTATGCCACTGGCCTATCAAGCGGGAGGATAACTAGGGAGCGGATTTTTATCTAATTACATATTTTTTTTGCGTAAGTTTTAACGCAAGTTACGAAGTTCATTATTCCTATTGTCATCCCCAAGTGTAAAAACTGAATCTTATTTCACATAAAAACACATATTTTCACAATTTTTAAATGTAAATACATATTTTAAGAAAATCTATAATAAGCACATAAATCGGCAATATTTGTTGATCAATAAAATTTAAAATGCTTCTGTGTTATAAAATACTGCTCATATTTTCATTTTACGATTACGGTATTGTTTTTAACAGTGTATTTAACAGAATGTATCTGAATGTTTCGGCTCTTTATGGACTTCCCTCCATAAGTTCTAAAACTTGCTGGTCACTGGCTACGTCGTTATATTTAGACAGCGATTTGATTTGCTGCACAAGATGTTTCCTTGCATGATGTCATTCCAACTCTTTATGAGTCAGCCCTCTCGGGTTTTGTTTATAGAATATCAGCGAAAGGCAATCACGGAGAGATAAGGTGACGTAATTCCGTTACGACATGGGAGACTCGGAAGAATATTGCCCCACCATTAGGTAGTGGAATTTCATCACTCCTAAGAGTAAGTTTAGCCGTTCGGGTCCATATATCATT
This sequence comes from Anabrus simplex, assembly GCF_040414725.1. NCBI lineage: Eukaryota > Metazoa > Arthropoda > Insecta > Orthoptera > Tettigoniidae > Anabrus > Anabrus simplex. The sequence goes on along the minus strand of NC_090265.1, from coordinate 651,218,802 downwards.
CCCGTGGTCGTGTGATTTTGTATGGATTTATAAGAAATATTTCCTTCAGTGTCCGCTGCTATACGTTTTATTGAAACAGTGATTCACCGTAAATGCGTGTGTCGTAACCTGCAAAATAATGCCAAAAGAGAAGTCGAGTACAAGGTCGCGTCTTCAACAATATGTAGTGGAATTTAAAAGCATTTTCACTACCGATGGAAAAGTTTTATTTTGCCAACCCTGTGGTAAAACAGTACGTGCAGATCAACGTTCTCAAGTAACCCAGCATTTGTCTGGAAATAAGCATACTGCGGCTGCTTCGCGTGTGCGTTCGCGACAATTACTAATAGCTGAACCAGCTACTTCAAATGCAGGCCTATCTAAATATTCCCAGTATTATTTAGATGTGTGCAGAGCATTTGTTTGCGCCGACATTCCTCTTGGTAAAATAAATAATCCGGGACGGAGTAATTACCTAACAAAGTACATTAATTTTGAGCTTCCAGACGAATCCACATTAAGGAAAAACTATCTCCCAAAATGTTACGAAGAAACTTTACAGAGAATTCGGGCAGTATGTGATAGCGAAAAACTGTAGGTGAGCATTGACGAAACCACTGATTCAAGTGGGAGAAAAGTAAGAAATGTTGTAGTTGGTGTGTTGAAGAATGACAAAACTGCTTGCGAACATTCTTATTTGCTAGCGTGTAAAGAAATGCTTGCTGCAAACCATGTCACTGTAGCTAGATTATTCAATGAAGCCATGCACTTACTTTGGCCAAAAGGTATAAAATACGACCATGTATTGCTTTTCCTTACTGACAGTGCTGCTTACATTAAAAAGGGCAGCCGAAGGCCTTTCTGTGAGCTTTCCGAAAATGATACACGTAACTTGCGTTGTTCATGCTCTACACAGGTTAGGGCCTATATGAAACTGTGCGGGCTCAGTATCCTCAAGTGGATAAATTAGTGTCTAATGGCAAAAAAGTCTTCGTATAAGCACCCTCAAGAATAGATCTCTTTAAAGAGAAAAACCCGGATCTTGCCCTTCCTCCTTTGCCTATTGTTACGCGGTGGGGTACCTGGCTTAGCGCTGTGGTATACTACGCAGACAATTTCGAAAGTTTTGCATCCGTTGTGAACGTGCTAGATAAAAAAAGACGCGTCGTCAATTGAGATTCATCAAGAGATACTAAAAGATAGCTCTTTGAAAATGATTTGGCGTTTATATCTGCCAATCTAAGCTTCTTGTGTAAAACTATAGACATACTTGAAAAATCCACTAACCTGTTGTCCGAAACAGTGAAGGAAGTGCGCGCTGTTGAAAATAAATTAGATTCACTCCCGGCTTCGCAGGTACAGGGACTGTTAAAGGTCAAATATCAAAATTTGTTCAGGAAAAACAGAGGATTTCAAACAATGTGCCAAATTTCTAATGTATTAGAGGGTGCTCATGTTGGTGAAATTTATGGCGTTATTGTTGGTGACATTCCTCTCTTTAACTATGCTCGTCTGACATACTGTGATGTAGAGCGATCGTTTTCGCAGTATAAGGCGTTCTTTAGAGATAATCGGCATGCATTTGTGATGGACAATTTGGAGATGACCTTTGTTGTTCACTGCAATTCTGAGACTACTTCTAGCAAATAATAGTCCAGTGTGTGATGGGTGAGTACGAACTGGTACTATTTTTTCAAAGATGATAGGTTGCTTTTGCCATATTTAAACAAAACATTACCTTTAAAAAAATAACCATTTATAATATCTACTCTGGCATATCAAACATTAATATACCATACAGCACGTTTCCATACACAGACACCATTTTTTGCCTTAAGGAGCACGTTTGGTAGCACCATATTCTAATACGAAACATTATAATTAATTACTTCTTGAGCGCGAGTAGTTATGTGATATTTAAAGGAAAATAATTTCAATTTTTTAATCACATATTTTAAAGTTTTTTAGCACATAAAAAATAAATATTTTTCACAATTTTAGCACATAAAAATCCGCTCCCTAATGATAACCGTGATATCAGAGTAATCGTCCTTGGCTTATCACGAAGACGGCCGCAGTAGGAATTCTGGCTCATAGTAATGGGAAATTTGAAACGTAATGTATGTCAGTGCGATTCCGACTCCGCGTGGAAGTGGAGTTTCCGTCGGTGTGATCACGATATCATGGGCCACACACACAAAAAAAACTTTCGTTTTGAGATGACTTCGTCCGATGCTTCGCCCTGATTAACTGTTCGAAGAGTCTCCGCCAATTTGTGTGCCACAGACATCGTCATCAGATTGCAGCCAATAACTTAGTGCAGTAGAACGAGACCTTACTCGAAAAAATAATGTCAACAAGAGATTGCCAGTTAACCGTCTTTAACCCCCTGACCAAGACCCAAATTCAGCCTCGGTTCTCAACAGAAGGCATGTTTTGTAGTCTGAATAATCGTGTAGGCTAGTTCACACTAAACTCTTTTGTTGCTGCATGGCACCAAGGAAAACTCTTTTTCTTCGCCGCGTTTCCTACTGTACACCTTGCCGGAGTAGCGAGCGCGATGTGGGTTGCACATGTACACCTAGCCCAGATTTACAACCAAATGCCCTTCCTGACGCCTACACTAATGCGTGTTATTATGATGATAGTGTGTTATATTGTGAGTGAATTAAGAAATATGTATTAGGACGGACACAAAAACCAGTCCCCGAGCCAGAGGAATTCTGTAGGTACGAATACAATCCACGACACGGTCGGGAGTTGAACTCGGGAACCTCTGAGCCGAAAGCCTCTATGCTGATCGTTCAGCCAAAGAACCGGACAAGTTCTATGGATAATCATATACAACAATAAAGAGCCGAGTCACTGCAATGCCAAGCCCTCATTCCCACGTTGCGAACTGGAGAAGTAAAGTACGGAATTATAACGTATCTATATAATGAAATCTTAAATACCGTGTGTCCGTAGATGGAATATTTCGACGAAATATTCGTACAGTTATCCGTTTCAGGTGTAATAATGACCATCTGCATATTTTTTACCTTCGATGTTTGTCTGTTTGTCTGGGTTCTTATAACTGGAAAACTACTGGATATATTTCTACCAAACTTCATATATAGAATCCACCCTGCCCTTGGATAGGTTTTAGGGGCAATATTATTTCTAAATCCCTGAATGGAGTGGGGGCTTATAGGAAGATCCAATCAGTGATTTTACCCTCCCGCACAATATTCATGATCAATCTTAATGGAAATCTACCAGCCTTAATGGAAATCAATTTATAAATAAACTCTGTGATCGTCCTCGTTCCGTCTCGACTTTGTTCAGCTTTATCGTGCTTCATGTTACTGCCATGTGCTTTCGTAGAATGTTTTTGTGCTATTTTCTTTACGTCGCACGACAGTGTTGCCAACCATAAATCTTTTTTCTCCGCCAAATTTTTGTTGAATATCCGCTAAATTTCGAATTGAAGCAAAATAGCATATACCAGCTGTTTTAATTAAAGATATTAACTCAACGCTCACCAGTTTCAGAACAGGAGTTCATCTTCTTCTCCCCGCACTATATGCTCTGAATCGGATGTGCTGGGTTGAGGTCCTGTGGTTTCATATGAAACTACATGGTACCTTTCTTTTTCAAAGTATATGCTGGCCGTTCACACCAGCAAAGCACATACGGAAATTTTCAAATCTATTTCGAAAATTATTTTAACTTTCATTACTGTTTTCAATGTTTTTGATAAGTGCGGAAAGAAATAATGTCAAACAATTTCGCATTTATAATGCACTGCCAATAGACGCACTGTCGGTATTTGGGATCAGTGGGAAGCTCAACCACCTAGCCTTTAAAAGTTTAATTATTTAACCACTCTTTACGAAATATCTGACTACTTTTTAACATATTCTTTCGACACATTGACGTACCAAAAAGAACCGGATGTCAAAAGAAACACTTTATCAAACACGACACTACCCGGCTCATCAAGAGTACAGTAACGATTGTAACAAATTCTAACTAAGGCTGTGGGCTAGAGCTGGTCTAGAGAACGAGTCGTAGTATGCATCATAAGTTCAATACAACGGGAATAAGTAGACTATTATGCAGTAGTAAATTCTATATTATTTTTATCTCCTGGTGATGAAAGGTGATATTGTTACCGTTGAAAATCGCTAAAAGAAGTTTGAAAACCCGTAAAAAAAATCCGCTATCCGCTAAATGGAAAATTTATCCGCTGTTCTTCTATTTAAAAATCCGCCAAATCTGGCAGAAAATCCGCTGAGTTGGCAACACTGCGCACCAACACAGATAGGTCTTATGGCGACGATGGGAGAGGAAAGGCCTAGGAGTGGGAAGGAAGCCCCCGTGGCCTTAATGTACATCCCCAGCATTTGCCTAGTGTGAAAATGGAAAACCACGGAAAAACATATTCAGGGCTGCCGACAGTGGGGCTCGAATGCACTATCTTCCGGATGCAAGTTCACGGCTGCACGACTCTAACCGCACGGCCAACTCGACCAGTTTTCGTAGAAAAATATGTTTAACATGCCGTATTAAACGTTTAAATACAGGTATGTAACTTCGTATACATTCATGAAGGAGTCGTGAAATCCATTATGAATTCCCGTGCGAAAGACGGGTACATATGCTAGTCCTTAATGAAAGTCTCATTCACAGCAGTGGCGGTCAAACGTTAGCCTCCCAATTAACGTAATATAGTATTTATTGATAGTTTGAATCCTACTTTGTACACTCTTTTTACATCGATATGATGCTTACTGCGTAGGTCAGTGCGTGGCACACGCAAGCAGTAAAACGCCGCTAATATGGATATACGGCCGGAATGAAGTCACTTCAGTCAATCGCCGTGTATTCCAGGAACAAAAACGTTGACATGCTCCTTATCTACGAGAAAGCAAGACACAATACGTTGCAGGCACTACGTCTGTTTCAGGAGAAGTACCCGCACAGGTGACATCCGACTGCAAAGAATTTCCGCAGTGTTGAAAGACGTAACATCTGGATACAGCTCACAATAATTCATACAAGAGTACACGGGTAATCGCACAACAGGTGAACATCAGCCAGGCTTCCGTACTACGAATACTGCATATACGTAAATATCACTCCTACCATCTAGAGCTGAACCAGGAGCTCCCCGGGCGGATTTCGAAACTCGAATGCATTTCTGTCAGTGGCTGCTAGGAAATCTGGAAAATGATGCATCAACCCTTCGAAAATCCTATTCTCGGGCGAATCGCGATTTCGTAATAATGGTAAATTCAATCACCACAACACGCACTATTGGAATTCTGACAGTCCCCACTATGTTTTCTTTTGCTAGTTGCTTTACTTCGCACCGACATAGATAGGTCTTATGCCGACTATGGGATAGGAAAGGGCCAGACGTGGGAAGGAAGTGGCCGTGGCCTTAATTAAGATACAGCCAGAGAATTCGCCTGGTGTGGAAATGGGAAACCACAGAAAACCATCTTCAGGGCTGCCGACTATCTCTCGGATGCAAGCTCACAACTGCGCGCCCCTAACCGCACGGCCAACTCGCCCGGCCCCACCAGATAGAACAGCAACCTATCAAGTGCAATGTGGAGAGGATGTATGGTGTGGAATCTTGGGTGATCCCCCTATTGGACCGTATTTCTTTGAGGGCCATTGAACAGGCGCGCGCTACCTGCACTATCAATGCCATGGACTGCTACTTATGCTGGAGGATGTGTCACTTGGAGAACGTTCAACGATGTAGTTTCAACAGGATAGAGCTCTACCACATTGTACACGCATGCATAGAAATGGTGTTCCGATATAAACAAAGCATGGCGCTCCCTACCTCCTCGCTCAACGCACGGCTGCAGTAGACAACCCGCTACAAGACTTTGTTGTGAGTGAAATGGGCACAGCGTTGGATGTATAACAAAAAACGCTCTCTGTAGGCCTACCTTCAGCACTACCCATTCACTCCTTCCTCTCCTTTTCAGTACTGGAGTGGAGCGGTGTTGACTGTTTACGTGCATGCTTGTGCGTTGACCATACGTAAACATACCGATCGGGAAACATTCGAAACAAAGAAATAGCGCACACCACAAGCATCGCGCGGAGGCAGGTTTGCCAGAGTTATATCTCTGGGTGGGAATATCACTCGGGAAAGACACGTTTGCGACAAACCACGCATAACGGATCATTTCTCCAAAACGCAATTTCAAATAAGTCGTTTTATTCATTTATTGATGTTTTAAAATTCATTTTCAAGATAGAACATAGACGAATAAAGCCAACGATATTTTAAAATACATTGAACAAAACAATTGGTGTAGTATTTTTTTTTTGCTATTTGCTTTACGTCACACCGACACAGATAGGTCTTATGGCGACGATGGGATGGGAAAGGACTAGGACTGGGAAGGAAGCGGCCGTGGCCTTAATTAAGGCACAGTCCCAGCATTTGACTGGTGTGAAAATGGGAAACCACGGAAAACCATCCTCAGGGCTGCCGACAGTGGGGTTCGAACCGGTGTAGTAATCGACAATGGACAAACGTATATACACTCAACTCTCGATTAACCGGCATAATGTAGGGTTAAGACTTCCCGGACAAGTAAAATCACGGCTAACCCGCAAAAAGTTACAAATAAAACAGGTGTACTGAAAGTACACCTAAAATGATAATACAAGATACTACTGTGTTGATTTTTATTAACTTACCCAATACGTAGCTGTAAAACTAGCACAATTAATGAATGGAAAAATAAACAACTCTTTTCGTTGAAACTAATAAGGCAAAGAAAAATATTCAGACTACCTAACTTTATTGTTTCTGAAAATAATCAGTCATAAATTTCTGCTTTTGTACCGACAAACACTTTTTTCTTTATTTTGCTTCTCAAGCTTCTCAAAAAAAAGTTTTTCGGTGATCAGAGCATCAACCTGGCAATATTAGGCCGACACTTTGCAATTCTATATTACTGTAACTCCTAACATTCGTGCATTTTTTGTGTTTTTGTCAGCACGGTTAAGCCGCAACGTGGTTGATCCGATTACGGTAAATCTAGAGTTGATTGTAAATGGAACATAAAAACAATTCATCGAGATTTGAACACGGGACACAAAAGTGTGAAGCCACGGCGAAAGCCACTGCGCCACCGCATCGATTGACCTTGCTACGCGCTAAAAGGTACATAAAGCACGTCAGGAACTTCAGAAGTCATTTTCTCGGAAACGATCGAGTGTCTACGGATAACCCGAAATGTGTGCTCGATTATTTCGGCCCCTCTTTCAATGAGCAAAGTTTCTGGGAAATAGGGCTGTTACACTTGCCAGGTTCCCCTCGTAAGTAGAGCTCGAAACAGCCCTCAGACTCAGGTAAAAATCCCTGACCTGGCGAGTAATCGAACCCGGACCTCAGGGTGAGAGGAAAGCAGGCTATCCCTAAACCACGTGGCCGGCCGAGTAAACAAAAGTTCTGTAAAGTAAGAGCCATGCCATCATTACGAAACATCCAATGTTGAATGGGAAATAAAGCAACCAACCTTCACACCACAAATCCTAGATAAAACAATGTACAATGCATTATCTTTTTCATGAAGTTAAGTGTGTTCAGGAACACAGTAGAAGTCATAACTCTCCCACGAACATCCAGACGCCATAGTCCTGCTTATCTCACTTATCTGCGAAATCTTGTAACACCTAACAAATCATGACGGAAGTAGTAGCCTACTCACACGAGCTCGATGAACGTAGTTTCAGTAAGCCAGCCTCTTCGTTTTGCAAGTTAGTGCGAGTGTTTCTAGTTGCACAGAAATACGAACGGTGGACCAACTTGAGAAGTGAATGAGAAGGTAATACGCCAAGTTGCTATCGCAGTGTAGTATCGGAGCATACTTCCGGCAAGGAAGATTACACGGTAGAGAACTTAGGAAGCAGTAATAAACTAGGTTGCTTGTAACACGGAACAGTATTACAGAGAAAGATCTACAATAGACAAGTAAAGATGTAAATAATGAAGGTTTGCGAAGACGCATACTGCCCAACTTGAGATGCAAAGGGAATACGAATATACCAACTTGCTTGTATTGCGGGCCAGTATCAAAGTACACTTCTTTCAGGAGAAGATAGCGAGGCGCTGCGAAGTTAAGAGGGCGAACATAGAATGGGCAGTTTCTGTAAATTATGAGGAAGGACGGTAATGTGAGTCAACTTTAATGAATGAAGCTGCTTCTTAATGAAGAAAACCGAGCAAATACTTTGAGATATGTAGCTGCGAGTACGAACGGTGAAATCATAGTTCTCCTCCTCCTGTAAGTACGCGAACGTGATTTTCCAACTGCACCCACACCCAAAACCGTCGCCTTTGGCTACTCAAGCCAAAAGCCTAGTTCAACGAATTATCAATAAGAACACTCACCCTGTTAGGTCACACTGAGTGTAAAACGTTTATCTGCTGAGCTTCCTATTTTTTTCATTACAGATATTCTGTTCTTAAAAACATTAAAAGCTGTAGAATACAGAAAATATAAAATAATTGAGTTGGACTTAATTAATATTTTCTTTGAAAACGTATAAAACGGTTGTAAGTCCTTCTCTGTTGAGTTCGCCAGAATGAGGTAATTTCAAATGCATTTGAAACAAGCAATCGTTGAGTTTGGCCTTTGTATTTTGATCGCCTCGGTTGGACAAATTCAGAAGTGAAGGTAGTAGGAATATACCAGATATCTTGTATCGCACGTTAGTCTCCGAATATATTTCTTTCAGGAGAAGAAACACACTGGCCAACCTCAGACGTGAACATATTGCGAATGAACCATGTTGCTTGTACCGCGGGTCAGTATCACACTACTCTTCATTCCGGGCAAGGTATGTGTATATGTTACAATTAGCACGTCGAAGAATTCCCTCGGGACAAAATTCCTGCTTCTCAGTGTCTCCGAAAACAGTAGCTGTAGTTAGTGGTAGGTAGAAGGTTTTTAAAAAATTATTATTATTATTATTATTATTATTATTATTATTATTATTATTATTATTATTATTATTATTATTATTATTGGAGTTGTTGTTAAAGAATAGCTGTTGAATCCGTCGTTGACGGGTTAACCTTTATACAAATAAGGTGGTAATGCAATTTACAGGGGATGCGTAGCAGCTAGAGAGAGAGAGAGAGCATGAAGTGAAAGCACCTTATTGGGATCCCTGTAAGTACCTGGGTGCTAATATAAGGAAAGATCTCCACTGGAGTAGTCATATAAACGGGATTGTAAATAACGGTTACAGATTTCTTCATAAGGTTATGAGTGTATTTAGGGGTTGCAGTAAGGATGTAAATGAGAGGGCATGTAAGTCCCTGGTAAGACCACAATTAGAGTGTGGTTCCAATGTATGGGACCCTCACCAGGATTATTTGATTCAAGTACTGGAAAAAGTACAAATAAAAGCAGTCCTGGAGATTGTTTTCCATGGATTCCGGTTTCAACACCAGGGCTTATTTAAAGCCACGGTCGCGTTCTCCCAACTCGTCCTCCACTCATCGTCAACATCAGACCTATATGTATCGGGGTGGCGTAAAGAAAATTATTGTAAAAAAAATTAAATCCAGGACCGGAGGAGCATGTTTACGACTCTGGTAGCTTAGTGGACTGATCACTGCTTGAAATAACATTAATTCTGATGTTTTATTACCACATAACTATGTATATTTCATAGCAGCACACACACACACAACAAACGAAAAATAACGTCACTGCATGAGTCAAACAGGGATGATTTGCGTGGCGCCATGTCAAAATTATATATAACTATAGATCATTCCTTCTTAAGAAACCAGTACTGCTCTTATGGATCTACAAGGATCCTTAATCCTCATGATTAAGGAATGTTATAATGTACTTCATATTGTATTACGAAAGAGAGAAAAGGTATAAGGTATTTTTATGACTTATTGAAATAACTACTTAACATTCTCTATTTTATAAATACACTCGCAGGGAGGAAGCACAGTGGTGGAAACAGCCATCGCTTTGTTGTCTTCCTTCATTTTCATTTTGAGTTGCTCTGGCGGATGTACCGCGTAATCTTTTACGCTGTGAATCACCGCCAGTTTATCACTGTTGAAGAGAAGTAAACTATTTATTTGGGGTGTTGTCGAATTGGTCCGATAGTTATAGGAATGTGCATATCAACTAATTAGTAGGGTCGAACGGGTTCGACGGTTAGCACAGGAGGTGGGGTCGAACTGATCCGGCACTACAATATCAAAACCAAGGATCGAAGAAGCCTTATCGTCCGCTCATATATTATACCAACTACCCCAATAAAATGAGGGCAATATAACAATTGAATGTAACGGCCTTGCGGCCAGGTTCGGGTAGCTTAGCTTAGCCAATTTTGACCCAATCGCGTCTTGTCACCTCTTGAATATTTCAATCCTACAAAAACTACTAACTTAAAGCCTCTCTAACTTAACATAGAAAGCATAGGACACTTCTTCTAGTAACGCAATGCTCTGAGACTGACACTGAGTCAAGTGAATTGAGGCAGGTGTTGGGGTGTAGTTCAGTAACCCATTCGAGAATTCCCGCTGCCAAATAACCGTCGGACTAGTTCAACCGCGACCTTTCGTTACGGAAGAAAAGTGTCTTGGGAATGTTTTGACTGTTGGACCAGTTCGGTACTACCCTTCATTTGTGTATTTATTCTAATTTTCTTGTTCTGTACAGCAGTTGTAACTGAAGATTTTGTTGCTGTGGTGTGCTGCTATACATCACGGTATGGCTTATTATTGATACAGAAATTCACTATGATGTTTATCTATGCTTGGTTTTGTTATTTAGCTGTTGTTTCTTAAGCGCATTTTATTTTGACCACTTTTGGTCACAAGCGCACTTAATTTTACCATTCTTTTCGTGATGCGGTACGACGGCACAGTAGTACCCAGCGTTGTCTGGGCAAAATTTATTAAATGCAATTAACTGAATTTCCCCCCCCCCCCCAATCCTCCCCACCCTATAAATATATGTTTATTTTCTCTCCCAATTTGCCTCGAATTTCAATACTGAGGTTTTGTAAGCGCCGCAGATTACCATTGTTGATGTTAAAACCTAAACAATCCCCCTCTAAATATCTTTACCCTTGTTTTCATAAAAATAATTTTCAGCTTAGATTATTCCCGTTTTATCTTTAATTTAAATACTGAGTTTCACCAATGTATGTACCGCCGTTATTCCGTGATGCTGTTGAGCAGAGCTCACCGATATGGCATCCTTGTTGTCATAAGTGCAATACTGTTTTCTTAATGTGGAATTACCTATAGCATTTGTACCAGAAAATTGCAATATATTACATGTTTCCTTCATGTTAAACTGAAATTTTTCTCCGAAAGCACGTATCGGTAATGTGAAGTACGATAAAAAAAACCAAGTCGAGACAGAATGAGGACGATTACAAAGTACGGTACAGTTCCTTGTCCGAAGTTGTGCGAAATTCTTCCTGTCTCTCTGTTACATTTTGTTGTACCTCTGACCACTGGAGTAGCGCTGTTGCTAAAGACTCATTAAACCCATCATTGATCATAACCTTATTATCTGTTCTATCGAAGAGATTAAAATGGATCTTTAGTTATTCCCGTTAAGCCACCTTTAAGTGACATGCACCAAGTGTTCCACGAGACTTCAACTAAAAATCCAATTTTTCGGAGGCATCTCCGTTATTATCCCTCATCCGTTATACGATAAATGCGTATACGCATTGACATACCGTATTCGTAAACGTTTGTTATACACAGTCTTTTGATAGACCTGGAAATGGGGAAACCACGAACATCTTCAGGGCTGCCGACAGTGGGGTTCGAACTCACTATCTCCTGAATGCAACCTAACGCCTACGTGACCACGTAGCCGCTCTCACAGTGGAAAATGTATATACTGACCTACTTCATACGTGAGGGTAGTAAGAATAAACAACAGTGCTTGCATCACAGGTTAGTATCAGAGTACACTTCTTTCGCGGAAAGGAATGGCATAAACAGACCAACTTCAGGAGTGAAGAGGTAGTACGAATAACCCATTTTCCCTGCATCGTAGGTTAATATCAGATTACATTTCTTTCAGGGGACTGTATATTGTACATTGAACAACCTCAGACGTGAAGGCAGTAATAATAAACCCATGCTGCTTGTATCGCAGGTTAGTATCAGGGAAATGTATACAACAATACCTTGACCAACCTCAGATGTGGTGTAGTAAGAATAAACCGCGTTGCTTGTATCGCGGGTTAGTATCAGAGAACACTGCTTTCAGGTGAAGGTATACAACAATATCTTGACTAACCTCAGATGTGGTGTAGTAACGGTAAACCGCGTTGCTTGTATCGCGGATTAGCATCGGAGGACAATTTATTCAGGGGAAGGTATACAACAATACCTTGACCAACCTCAGATGTGGTGTAGTAAGAATAAACCGCGTTGCTTGTATCGCGGGTTAGTATCAGAGAACACTGCTTTCAGGTGAAGGTATACAACAATATCTTGACTAACCTCAGATGTGGTGTAGTAAAGGTAAACCGCGTTGTTTGTATCGCGGGTTAGTATCAGAGAACACTGCTTTCAAGAGAAGGTATACAACAATATCTTGACTAACCTCAGATGTGGTGTAGTAAAGGTAAACCGCGTTGCTTGTATCGCGGATTAGCATCGGAGGACAATTTATTCAGGGGAAGGTATACAACAACACCTTGACCAACCTCAGATGTGGTATAGTAAGGATAAACCGTGTTTCTTGTATCGCGGGTTAGCATCGGAGGACACTTTATTCAGGGGAAGGTATACAACAATATCTTGACCAACCTCAGATGTGGTGTAGTAAGGATAAACCGTGCTGCTGGTGTCGCGGGTTAATATCGGAGAACACTGGACAACTTCAGTTATAAGGGTAAATAGTAATGACGTGTGGATTCCGGTGAGGATCTCGTACAGGTCTTTCGAGTTGACGCCCATGGGCAACCCACGTGTCTGTGAGGATGTATTCGTATGTAGGATGAAACCTAACGTTGAAGATGGCATAAAAACTCAAGTCTCCGAGCTACAGGAATTAACCAATGAAGGATAAAATGCACGACCCAGCTGGAAATTGAATCAAGGGCCGTTTGGACATTTCTCCCTTCCATTTCCACAAGAGGAAATATTTTGAAATATTTTGAAAATAGCAAAAGTGCTACAGGTGTATGAAATTATATTATAGGGATACAAGACAGGTAGAAATATCTCAGACACACATTCAGCACCTTTGTCACTGGAAGGAATTAGATTCAGAAAAACAGTTTTAGGTTCTGTTAAGATAGGAGACCGTCTGTAAAGATAGGGCCCTACCTAATTCTAATGTTAAAAACGGCACAAATACCCAGCCCCCGACCTAGAGGAGTCAATGAAGGATACAATACCGATCCGGCCGGGAATCGAATCCGAGACCCCTCGAACCAAAGATCAGCACGGTAACCGTTTAGCCATGGATCCGGACTGGATATAAATGAGAACAAAGAACAAATTCACGCTCAGAAATAGTCGATAGGTATGGAGAAGCAGTCACACGATACAGCTCTTCCGCTTAACATAAAAGGTGAATGAGACAGGAAAAATGCTGTCCTATTTTTTAAATAATGTGTTTGTCCCAATGCATAAGAAACCGTGTCCTGACAGCTGCGATGGCCATCACGTAAGTCTTGTATCTCATGGGTGCAAATGTTTAACAGTAATTATTTACAGCAGATTGAATAACAAGCTGAAACTGTATTGAGAGAAGACTAGTTCAATATCCGAAGAACTGTAGGAACACGTAAAGCAGTACTGATCGTATAAGCCTATTTGACGTTGCTCACAGGAATTAAACGGGTAATCATTCATGTTGAACGCTGAATAAAATGCGGGCTCATGAGCCTCTCCAGATATGGCAATTCCATTTGTTCGAATTCCTGATATGGAATCGAACTCATGACTTTATACGTGAACCAAACACCCTTAACCACCTCGCTTGGACAACGCTTGATATGCATGATCTGCAATAAGTTCAATCCTTCATCGTAGGTTTCAAGGACGTTTCAACTACCCATTCATGTTCACCATAGAATTTTCTACCTGCTGTATGGCCGATAAAATCTGGCAATATGAGAGAGAGAGAGAGAGAGAGAGAGAGAGAGAGGGAGGGAGAGAGTAGTTCAGTCGTCGCGTCAAAAATATTTCTGAGAGTTCACAGAAACAGGCGGCAAGTTCAACGAACTTGTTTTAGTTTGTTTATCGATTGGCTCCTCCCAAACCGCGCGCGCAGCTAACAGTCTACTATCGATACAGATTTAAAAAAAAAAGAACATCTAGGATTTGACTGTGGTTTTGTTCGAGAATAGAGAAACCGGGAGAAACGTCTGTGAAGTTCAATTTAATACTCAAAGGGAGACCTTGGCAGTGCGTTATATTTAACAAGTTAATTAAAGTACAGAAAACAAGATTTCCTCGGAATTCGAATGGGAGACCATCAAACTGCAAATCGTATGCCCGGTTCCTTGGATGAATGGTCAGCGTTCTCGCCCTCAGTTCATAGCACCCCGTGTTCGATTCACAGCCAGGCCGCGGATTTTAACTTTGTGTGGTTAATTTCTTTTTTTTCTTCTTTTCTTTTTTTACAATTTGCTTTTCGTCGAACCGATATAGATAGGTCTTATGGCGACGATTGCATAGGAAAGGGATAGGAGTGGGAACGATGCGGCCGTGGCCTTAATTAAGGTACAGCCCTAACATTTGTCTGATGTGAAAATGGGAAACCATGGAAACCACCTTCAAGGCTGCCGACAGTGGTGTTCAAACCCACTATCTGCCGAATGCAAGCTCAGAGCTGCGCACCCCTAATCGCAGGGCCAACTTGCTCGGTAGTTGATTCCCCTGGCTCGGGGACTTGTTTTTTGTTCGTCTTAATACACTTCTTTTATCTACGTACAACACAAAATACTACTAACCACCACAGACATACTCAATAGCGAATACGTCCCACTACATAAGTTTGGCGTCAGAAAGGGCATCCGGCCAAATCCACACCAAGAGCCGACAGAAATACAATGGGAAAGGGCCACGAAGAAGAACCAGAAGAAGAAAAATTGAAAGAATTGCGAGGTATATCTGCCACCATTGCATCAGCCATATTAGAAGGCAGCGCCACGGGAGAATCTGTCAGCACCTACTGGACCGTCATGCTAACGAAGGTGAAACGTTTCTGAAACGGATCGTCACTGGAGATGAAACATGGGTTTACTACTTTGAACCAGAGAGCTAACATCAGAGCATGGAATGGAAGCATCTCGGATCCCGCAAGTAATAGAAAGTTTCAATGTTGTGGCACTCTTGGAGACCTGGCTGGAAACAGGGAGGAAGATCTCATGGAAGAGGTTTGTGATTAAATATAAATATAGGCGAAAGGAGAAGACTAAGGTACGCGCACCAGGAGGGATGATAGTACTAATTAGGGAAGAAATTAGTGAACTGGTGGAGGATATAGAGACCGATATGAAAGAAACCGTATGGTTGAGATTGAATGTGGAAGGGATAAAGGGAAGGGTGAAGAAAATAAATCTAGCGTTCGTATATTGCCATCCTAGTAGTTCAGCATATGCAAATAAGTATCTTTTTGAAGAGCTATTGGCGGATATTACTATGATAAGAGTGAAGTTTGCAGGAGAAGAGGATATGTTGTTATTCGGAGACTGGAACGCTAGAATAGGGGAACAGAGCCCAGTATATAGTAGGGAGGATGGAAGGTGTATGCTGAAAAGTAGTAATGAGGATATTATAAACAGTTATGGGGAGAAACTCCTAGAGATGTGCGCTGCGGAAAATTTGTGTATTCTGAATGGATGGATGGAGGGTGACAGTATGGGGAAATTGACCCATGTTACTGAGAAGGGAGGTAGTGTGATAGATATGGTTTTAAGCTCGGAAGGATTGTTGGAGGATATTGTAAGGATGGAAGTAGAAGACTGGATTGAAACATACCATTTCCCAGTGTGGGTTTTGTTGAAAAGGGGGGAAGAGAAAAATATAAGGAAGCTGAGAAGAAGGATAAACAAGGGAGCGGATATAACAAGTATAAATGGTCAGAGAAAGTGGGACGGGATTGGGATAGGGTAGCAAAGGAGGAATTACAATTTCTGAAATCTGGTTGGGAAGGTGCGTTAGAGGGGATGCAGAAAGCTTTAAATGCAGTGTCGCTTTTCGCGAAGAAATGGGACTTGGGAATTAATGGGAACAAATCTAAAATGCTAGTAGCCCAGATAAACAAAGGAAGAGGCGAGAACGGGAAATGGGTCCTGCAGGGAGAAAGGTTGGAACAAGTAAGGAAGTTGGAATATTTAGGAGTTATTATTAACAATAACGGAACTTGGAACGATCAGATTAGTAGGGCGAAAAGCAGAGGTTTGGCAGCCCTAGCCTCAGTCAAAAACTTACTAGCTAAATATCCGAGTATCAGTTATAAAACCTTGAGGTTAGTGTTAAGATCGGTGATTTTCGGTAGGGTATTGTATGGCGCGGAAGTATGGGGGTTGGGTGAGAAAAGAGGTGAACGGAAACATGACGCAAAACACACCAATAGATATCTCCAAGCGGATTCTCACAATCACCCTGTCCAGAAATATGGTATCCTTACAACTCTAACTACCAGGGCTAGGAGGTAATTAATAAATTAACCAGAGGACCTGTGCTGCTCCGCAGCATTCGTTATAAGTAGGTCAGATAACTCGTCTTCATATGCCTCTCGTAGTCATAATGTTTTGCCTGCCCTTTTCAAAAGTTTTATGACCATTTAATAAGGAGCACTTTATGGTATGCCGAAGTTCGTGGTCAGAATTAATCCATTCTGACATCATCATGCCGTATTTTCCTGTAAAAGTCTCTCCATATATTTGCCTTTTTATCCTGCAATTCTTGACGTAAACCTTGGTATCGTGTAGTAGAAGGCATTGGTATTTTTAATCGGAGTTCTTCTACAGGGTTTTTATTTATGCTTGGCAGGGGCTTTCTCGCTCGACCTTGGTCGCCGTTGACAGGCCGCTACCGGCCGCTGGCGCACGCGGTTTCCGGCACTTCTGCAGTTGCTGAGAGCTGAGCTCTGAGATAGTAGGGTGTTCAATGATGCTACTGCGTACTGTATGTCGTATTGTATAGTGTTTTATTGTGATTGTGTATAGATCTGTAATGTATGTGAAATATTCGTTACGTGAACGCGTATATCTGCACAATACTTACATTGAGTGCAGACAATCGTGCGCTACGACAAGACAACAGTTTCGAGCGAAATTTCCAGGGAGACCCATTCCTATCAATCGGACAATAAAACAACTGGCCAAGAGATTCAAACGTACAGGTTCAGTAAACAATAAAAATATACGTAAAGGTCGTTATCTCCTTACTGAAGCGTGTTTGGTACGAGGAACATAAGTAAAAATCTGTGGCCCCCTTGTAGCCCAGATTTAACGGCATGTGATTTTTATTTGTGGGGAATGTTAAAAAATGTAGTTTATGGGAACAACCCTCACATACTAGATGAACTTAAAGATAATATAAGAGCTGCAATTTCATCCATCAGTGCAAAAAAAAGCTTGGTAGAGTAACCGAAAACATTAGGAGATGCCGATTATTTTGGTAGCGCATAGGAAACATTTTCAGCATAAACTGTAAAAATGGTGAGTAAAATGCATGATAATGCATGATAATGATTTTAAGCATGAACTGTAAACATGGTGAATAAAATGCATGATAATGATTTTGAGCACGTACATACGCACACGAGGTAGCCGGAAACTGAACCGTCAATGGCGGCCAAGTTCGAGCGAGAAAGTCCTTGCCAAGCATAAATAAAGACCCTGTATAAAGAACGGTTGTCTTGTGAGCTCATAGCTTAGTCCCAAAGGATCGTCTTTTGCCAGACAGAGAACTTTTTGAAGATACATGGCCTTCACTCTTTCTAGTGTAGCTAGGTTATCCTCCGATAGGTGTTCCCAGATAATTTCTAAGGCGTATGTCATGATGTGGTCTGTTTGTGCGTAGACCTTTTTTTTTATCGTAGCAGCCTATAATTTACTAGGAACGTTGTGCCATCTGTTGAATAAAATTGGAAGCTGGAAATTTTAGAGAATCAAAGAGTATCTAGCAGGGAATAGTATTCTTCCGTGATCAGAGGAAGGGTATACCCTCTGGCTTGATGGGTGGTAAACAAACATGGCTGCATGCAACGACATTATTAAGGATGAACATTATATGTATCAGAATATTAATTGAAGTGTTAGTCGTTTAGCAATCTGCTAAGTACAGAATGTATTGCGGGTTAGGGTAAGCCTTCGCCTGTAATTATTGGAGTGATCATTTAATGATTGAATGTAAGATTATTGAAAGTTGGCTTAACTTAGAGACCTACCAATGTCTGTTAATTCACGGGCAGGTAGTTCCAGAGAGAATAAAACAAAAATGAAGCAAATCAGTTCAGTAGAACGGTCAGACAGATTTGGCAAGGCTGTTTTCTGTAAACTCTTTTAATATACAGATTACTGAAGATTAGTATCGGCAGATTGAAGAACCTAAATTAACTGAGTCGAAACTGAAAAAAGATGGCTTCAGAAACTCTCCAGAAGTAGAAATTCAATTTCTAAATTGTTTGCCTTTATGACGGGAAACCAAACTTGCGCCTTTCGGGTGAACCAAGCACGTCATTACCACCTCGCCTTGGCAGTACTTATAAGGAATAATACTAAATATAAAAAAACATCCTCAGCCTGTTTTCAGTCATTCGACCGGGTCAGGAGTGGAATGAATGAAGCCTCATTTAGCGGCGAGGATAGGAACTGTGCCAGCTGCCTAAGCCTGTCGCACTTCTCTGAGGCAATGATTGATGATGATGATGATGATGATGATGATGCTTGTTGTTTAAAGCGGCCTAACACCTAGATCATCGGCCCCAAGAGGCAATGGTTAATGACAGAAGAAATGATATTGGCGAGTGTCGCTGGAATGAAAGATGACATGGAAAACCGGAGTACCCAGAGAAAAATCTACAGCCGTAGTCCTTCGGGTGTTCGTGTTTCCACGAATATATTGAAGTTTTATCGCGATTGGTGGTTGCTCTAGTTACATTACATCACTCATTTAAATTTAAGTCTAGCTTCACACCTTTATGTTATTATTTAATTATTTCTTTCGAGTTGCCCTCTGCGATCCGGCTCCTTCAGTGGTTTACTTCAGACTGCAGCACAAGTTGCTGGTTCAACATGTCGAAATAATGAAATGGCGTATGGCTTTTAATGCCGGGATGTGTCCGAGGACCTCCGCTCGCCAGGTGGAGGTTTTTGATTTGACGCCCGTAGGCGACCTAGGCGTCGTGGTGAGTATGAAATCATGATGAAGACAACACATACACCCAGTCCCCGTGCCAGAGGAATTAACCAATTATGGCTAAATTTCCCGACCCTGCCGGGAATCGAACCCGGGACCCTTGTGACCAAAGGCCAGCACGCTAACCATTTAGCCATGGAGCCGGACAACATGTCGAACATCTGTTCGAGGTCTTTCTGTTCCCGTCATTGTGACGTCGCCGGCAACTTGCCTTGTTATTGGCTGCGTATGATGCAATGTAACCTTCCGCAGTTATTTTTTATTTTGCAGTGTTATTTAATTTTTCTATAATATATTATTGAGTTTATTTTCTTTTAAGGCTTACACAAGATTTTCTGTGTTATTTGTTTATTATGGTTCTACAATCTAAACTTAGTTTCTTTCAGTGTTACGTTTTACTGTGTTTTAGCCGCGCATTACTCTCAATATAAAGACTGCGCTCAACCAACTGCTTGAACAGCTACAATCTCTTCGTCAACCGGGACTACTCGAGCTGATTCACTTCTCCCCGGAATGCTGAGACTCCAGTCTCTACACAACCGGCTACGGGCTGACTACTCCATGTCAGGCTAAACAAGAAGGATTACTTGGGCTGACCTAGCCCCCAGTCGGAACAGCACATTTCTACTACAGCGATGCATAAACTTCGCCTACTCCTGGGCTTGAGCTAGCTACTTGGCTCCGCAACGTGTAATGAAGTAAAACTTGATGGACAGGCATTTCTTACTGTTCAAGCTACAATAAATACAAAAAGTTCTCCGAAAAATTTTAGTGGTCACTGGTAACTTTAATTCTTTTGAACCAGTCTTGTTACCTACTGCTGTGCTTCAATGTATCGGAATGTTGTTCAGTTGCTTCATGGCACTTCGTAAAGTTTAACGTAGTCTTAACTGCCTTTAAAAGTGAGGACTTAGTCCTTCTATTGTGACTGTTCTTGAATTGCCTCTCATGGCCTTTTGTAAAGTTTACCTGCAGCGTCACTGCCATTTTTTTCAACATCAAACAATAATAATTATTACAATCATTACTTTAAATTAATAAAAATCTTCCTTTTCTAAAACCGGTGGTCCTGATGATGATGATGATGATGATGATGATGATGATGATGATGATGCTTGTTGTTTAAAGGGGCCTAACATCAAGGTCATCGGCCCCTAACCGGTGGTGCTAACCCTTTAAACAACAATTTTAGTGATCCTTCACTCTTTCCCCAATGATAGGGATTTAATCTTTTTCTACGACTATCCCTTTAACCATAAACCATCTCCGACTCGTTGGCTGAATGATCATCGTACTGGCCTTCGGTTCACAGGGTCGCGGGTTCGATTCCCGGCCGGGTCGGGGATTTTAACCTTCATTGGTTAATTCCAATGACCCGGGGGCTGGGTGTTTGTGCTGTCCTCAACATCCCTGCAACTCACACATCACACATAACACTATCCTCCACCACAATAACACGCAGTTACCTACACATGGCAGATGCCGCCCACCCTCATCGGAGGGTCTGCCTTACTAGGGCTGCACTCGGCTAGAAATAGCAACACGAAATTTAAAAAAAAACATAAACCATCGGGCAAGAAACTCAATGTTGAAAACATCTTAGGGATATGAGCTAAGAATTTAACGTAAATAAAAAGTAATAAACTATGAGAATATGTTCTTTATTTATTCTTAAAAATGACAATCCCCTTCTTAAACATCTTTATCTGGTCGACTAGATGAGCAGTTTGCCTTTTTCTACCAATATGAGCGCTAATGCGAGTCAATGCAGTGTTTCACTTAACATTTTAAAAAATCACAAAAAACATGGGGGGGGGGTATTGAACCAAGGAACAGGTTGCAGAAAGAATTATGTAAATAAGATAATTTGGCTAGCACTTGAACCAAAAAGAAAAGTAAGACAGAAACAAGCGATTTTAGGCTGATTTTCCGGAACTGCATTTAGGCCGGAAGTGATTTTCGAATTTCGTCTTTTTATTTTGAAAGAGACTCACAATTTGAAAGGTTTCCGGGCCCTTAGCCCTTCAAATTTCGGCACAATTGAGGATATTGCTTAATTTTAAGTTTCTCGTAGTATGAAGACCCCTACTTTGCTAAAGAAATGTTTTGAACATTAAATCTATCCCGCCTCCACTATACCCAGCACAAATCTCACATGGAGTGATCGGGATTTGAACTACGGAACCCATCGGTGAGAGGCCGGCTTGCTGTCGCCTAAGCCACGGAGGCTCAAGGCTATCACTTACAAATAAGTCGAAAATACAACCTACATAGTCAGTTGATTTCAGCACAACTTCGTAAATATTATTACACACTTGCTTCTAGAGCAAGTTCCTTACCTAATGAGACCAATATAATAAGGAAATTCTAAATTATTTTGTGGAAAACAAATCTTTTTTTTCTTTCAAATTCAGAACTCCTATTACATATTACTAGACCTAACATCCCTACAACTTTATTAAGATTTAAACATCTCTAACATTTCGAGGTATCGCGGCTCGACTGCATTGTGTCATTTATAATACGGAACACAGAGTAGTACATACATAACAGTGCGAATGAGGCTGCATGCATTGTAATCTTAAGATCTTTCAAGCAATGCATTTTCTCAATGGATCTTTGGAAGAGGAGACTACTTTAATCAAGAGACGCCTCCAAGCGACACTCATTGTTTCATGTCAGACGCCGCTCCATTGTAGCAAGACCTGCCACACTCGTGAGCATAGCAACTACGGAACGTAACAGAATCAATACCGTACTCCCTATTTTTTTGGAACCCACTTTCTCTGTCGGCCGAGCTATTCGATCGATCTTCGCTGATAACCAGTCATGACGACCTCCGCCAAACTTATCGACCCCATCCTCTTGCCAGCCAGCCAGCCAGCCAACCTATCCGCTCACTGCCCTCGCCGCCTTAATAGCCTGCAGAGTAGCAGTCCAAGAAGGAAGAGAGACGAGTACGAAAACCTCCCGAAAAATACTACAAATAGACTTTCTGAATATATGCAGGGACATTACCAGAAATACACAATATAATAATAATAATAATAATAATAATAATAATAATAATAATAATAATAATAATAATAATAATAATAATAATAATAATAATAATACAGTTATAATAAAAATCCACATCCCGAAATGCAAAATTGACATTATAACACTGTAATCAAGCCTGAAGAACTATATGCATCTGAAACACTGATCACTGGGGGCAGATCATTGATTAAAGATGTAAAAAAGCTAGCAAGAACAAATCTTAATATTTTTGGACCAGTCTGTACAGGGGGAATCTGGATGATATGGAAATCTCATGACCTGTACCAACACTCAAGAGAAAATCTCAGACACATTTAGGAACAGACGTTTGAAATGCTATGGACACATTCTCAGAATATGGCAGGTTCGATTCTGGCTCAGTCCGGTGGTATTTGAAGGTGCTCAAATACGTCAGCCTCGTGTCTGTAGATTTACCGGCACGTAAAAGAACTCCTGCGGGACTAAATTACGGCACCTCGGCGTCTCCGAAAACCGAAAAGTAGTCAGTGGGACGTAAAGCAAGTAACATTATTATTTTCATTCTCAGAATGAGTGATCACAGATTGGCCTAAAGAATTCTGAACTTTGCCCTAATCAATGAAAGTAAAAACAAGTGACTGCTCGAAGTGGGAAAAGATCTTGAGGAAATAAGCATCACAGATGACATTGTGTTAGTAGACGGAGCTAAGTTCAGAAAATTAGTCGATACTCACCGCATAATCCAAGCACTACCACAACAAAACCTGGTCGAAAGATCGCAACAAAAGCAACAGCGAGGAGATGAAGATTGTGGGAGAAGAAAAAAGCAACGACATCAGCTAATTAAGTGCAGTCGCGCTCCTTAGTCGGACATAACGAAGAAATAATAATAATAATAATAATAATAATAATAATAATAATAATAATAATAATAATAATAATAATAATAATAATAATAATAATGTCCGCTTCTGTGGTGTAGTGGTTAGTGTGATTAGCTGCCACCCCCGGAGGCCCGGGTTCAATTCCTGTCTCTGCCACGAAAAATGAAAAGTAGTAGGAGGGCTTGGACGGGGTACACTCAGCCTCAGGAGGTCAACTGAGTAGAGGTGGGTTCGATTCCCACCTCAGCCCTTCTAGAAGTGGTTTTCCGTGGTTTCCCACTTCTCCTCCAGGCAAATGCCGGGATGGTACCTACTTAAGGCCACGGCCGCTTCCTTCCCTTTTCCTTGTCTATCCCTTCCAATCTCCCCCCCCCCCCCGCAAGGCCCCTGTTCAGCATAGCAGGCGAGGCCGCCTGGACGTGGTATTGGTCATCCCCCCAGTTGTATCCCCCAACCCAGAGTCTGAAGCTCCAGGACACTGACCTTGAGGCGGTAGAGGTGGGATCCCTCGCTGAGTCCAAGGGAAAAACCGACCCTGGAGGGTAAACAAATTAAGGAATAATAATAATAATAATAATAATAATAATAATAATAATAATAATAATAATAATAATAATAATAATAATAATAATAATGTAGCAGCAACCGATTGGTGCATCGAAATCACGGTTTCCAGCATTTCCTGTGATGGTCAGTTCTCCTGTTCATTAACAGTGGTCAGTTTCGAGTCAGTCTTATAAATATTTTCCGAGCCAGTTTTATTTTTTATATCCTGTATATCAGAGTGAATTTCAAGAGAAGCGTCTGAGGTGGTAGACATCTGGAAAGGAGACCTGAGGGTTTGCGTTGTGTATACAGCCGACCGGCTGACAGTTAAGGGCGGTCCAGCACTGAGACGACCAAAAATGAGATAGAAAGCTCGAGTTATGAAGGATCATTGCGAATTATGGTGGTAGTGATTATTGTTCTAAGAAGCAGGTGGTAAAGAGGAAGTACAAAATTCTCTCAGGTGGTGGTGGTGGTGGTGGTGGTAGTAATTACTGTTATGAGAGGAAGTACAACTAGGCAAGCATCCTCTATATACAGTAACACTAATCAGAGAGAAAAAGTGGAAGGGATCCGACACTTCAAAAATTAAGGTATCGGCCGAAGTAAGACAAGGGCACGAAGGGCGTAAAAATTAAAGACTCCCTAGGACTCACAACCTAATACCGTCGGAATGATTCCGAAGAACATGGTCCAAGATAGGAGATACTGGAGTAAAGCAATCAAAATTCCGACTTTAGTAATAGTACCAGTACCTAAAGGACGTCTCTAATTGAGAGTAACAACTGATATTTAATTTCTTACAACAGGTAAAAGTCCATGGTATTCAAAATTTTTGGCTGGCACATCCCAAAAACCGACTTGTTTTACATCCGTTCCCCCCAGAACAAGTATACTCCAATTATACCAGAAATAACAAATGATTGTTGCTGGAAGCCAAATCATACTAACTATAATCATTACCATCTTCCGCAGCTTATCCCGCTTGTTCCGGGTCCCTGCACGCACTGAAGCATGAAGGAGTTGTGGGCGGGGATTTAAGGTCGTATGCCCTTCCTGGCACCACGTCATCGCAGCAACACCGGAAATCAAGCCACGGTCGCCAGGAAGACAGGCAAGCAGCTAAGCCGCTACACTACCTTGTTCCCAATAATAACAAAAATGTATATAATCGTCGCTGGGCAAAGAAAACTTAAAACCGACTTTCACCAACGGCCGGAGATCTGTTACTGGCATTTTCTTTGCTAAATGGCAGCCCAATAATTCGACCATTGGAGACTGCTGTTCACTTCTCTGGCAAGCCTTCACAAGACAGATGGAGAAACGTGCTTTTCTCATGAATGGAATTACGAGGTGTTCATTGCCTAGCATCGATACATATATAGGAGTACTTTTTTGTATTCGTTATGCCCAACTAAAGACCGCGTGCGAAATTATTTAGCACAACGTTTCTTCTTGTCTTTCTAAAAATCTCTTCATTCTTTCGCTGTGCTTCTTTTTGCGTTCTTCCGTCCATCCTGTAGCGTGTCTTTTAGGTTGATCAGCAAATTTGTGTTCTGTTTACGAGATTTCTGAATTTTTTCTGCTTTGCAAAATGTCTTCATTTATACCAATTTATACTTATTTTTGTTAGCCAGTTGTTGTGATTTTTAGAGATACTGTTTTTTGTTAACCTATTGCTATCCATCCTGATCAGGTGTCCATAGAATTTTAATCTTCTTTTTCTAATGGCGTCTATGAGGTTTTTTTTTTTGTTACTTAATATATTTCCTGAGATTTCCTTTTCATCCAAATATCATTTTCGCGTTTAGATCCTAGAATTTTCCTCTCTTGTTTTTCGATGTTTTTTATTTGTGATCTGCCACTAATTACCAGAGTTTCTGATGCATAAAGGGCTTCTGGTTTGACATATACAAATGCTATTGTACTATATACACTCCCACTGAAAATATTAAAGTGAAGGAGTGGACTTCGAAACAAAGAAATTAAAAACGAGCAATTCAGCGTAAGTAAGCATTTTTACACACCTAGTTAATGAGAGGTACAAACTGACACATAGTTTGGAATGAACAGTTCTGAATGGGGACTCTGTGTAGTGGTATAGAACAGAACAGAATACACTAGAATATATTTATCATCTACAGTATAACCCAATTACATATTATGTAATAGAAAAATTAAATAAATAACTGCAATAAGAGAAACTTTAAACATACAGTACGAACAAATATACATCTTCACCACAGATTTTCTACAGTACATACTATTCACATAACAATTCACACAAAATTTACACAATTACCACATTCCACCCCTGAGAAGGGCTTTCCATATTGCAGTGGAAGGGTGATGAAAAATGTCAAGTGACCCTTCCAGCTGATTTATGGTCCTAAAGGCTTGCATGAACCAAGAATTTTGGTGTGCAACCGTCCTACATTTGGGCAGGTGAAATGTAAATTTCTGCCTTGTTCGCCTCCTTGAAACATGAAGCGGAATCAACCCCAGTATAGCCGGACAGTCCAATTTACTCTTCAAGCATTTAGTTGCTAACATTGCGTTCGCACACTCTCGGCCCGATGCCAGCGTATTCATTCCAAGAATTTTTGTAAATCCTTCGTATATGCTTGAAGAAAGTGGCATTTCCATGAATCCAAAACTGATCCACTTCATGAACCTTATCTGAACTCTCTCGAGACGGTACATGTTACCTTGCTATACAAAATGGTAGACAAAACACTAAATGAAAACAAGATTCTATTGAAAATGAGCAGGCTCGTCCACTGAATACAGTTAGAAGCTACAATAAATCTGCGTGCCACTGGTGGTACGTGCACCATACGTTGAAGACCACTAATCTAGAGCACATATCCAGTAACGTTAATCTCGCATATGTTTGATGAAGGTATTTTGCGCTACACGAGCTGTGCGGGAGACCTTAGTTATTTTGGTGGTGGTGCACGTTCTCCTGGACTGACTGCTATTCAGCTGGGATAGAAATAACCTGAGAACATCACCACGTGCGCCTATCACTCGGGTCACGGTACACACCCGCTAAGTGGTTGGGATTAGCGCGCCGCCTTGACTTGCCGTCGTACTTTCCAATATTCCGGCTATGGAACCCGGCAGTTCTTCATTTCTCCACTGGATTTCTTTTGAAACAAAAGAGCTTGTAATTTTACTCGACTATTGATGACGTAAACACAGCCACGAGACCTCCAGTATCAGGAATTCGACCAACGACGAGTCGGAGCGCTGTATGTAGAAGTTTAGGTCACGTGTCTGACACCAGCCAAAAGGCTGTTGTATACTCACAGCCCGACCATTACCTGCCAGCTTAGAAGTCACTGAAGAGGAGTACCGGGGGAATGAGGACTTTCCTGTTGGTGGTGGTGATTGTTGTTTTAAGTGGAAATACAACGGGATAACCATCATCTCTATCCGGCCCCATGGCTAAATGGTTAGCATGCTGGTCTTTGGTCACAGGGGTCCTGGGTTCGATTCCGGCAGTGTCGGGAATTTTAACCATCATTGGTTAATTTCGCTGGCACTGGGGCTGGGTGTATGTGTCGTCTTCATCATAATTTAATCCTCATCACGACGCGCAGGTCGCCTACGGGTGTCAAATCAAAAGACCTGCACCTAGCGAGCCGAACATGTCCTCGGACACTCCCGGCACTAAAAGCCATACGCCATTTTTACCACCATCTCTGAACAAATTAAGTGGAAACAAAAATGAAAATAAATTTAAAACTATTTATTAAACGGAGTTGGCTTCCACCAACCGACCCCATGAGCAACATCTTTGATCACAAAGACTGCCGGCTACTGCTGGATGGAGGAGTGACTACAGCTATGTGCCTAGTTTAGCACTGGTATGCAACGGGGTTGATACGATGCCTGGTGCTCAGGTTACTTCATTATCACGACCAAGCGCTTTGGGTCACATAACTGTAAGCTTGCATTTGGGAGATAGTGGGTTTGAACTCCACTATCGGCAGCCCTGAATACGGTTTTCCATATATTTCCCATTTTCACACTAGGTTGTACCTTAATTAAAGTCACGGTCGCTTTCTTTTCAGACTTAGTCCTTTCCTGTCCCATCGTCTCCATGCTCCATGAGACACATCGGTGTGAGGTAAAGAATATAGCTACAGTACGATAAACACTTCATGTCGCCTGATGTCTACCATGCCATACTGACAATACCGTTTAGAATTGTACCCCTCAATCACTTGCCACTGCGATTCTAGTGAACATGGTTGAATGCGTTCGAAGAAGCGGGAGATTGAAAGATTTTATTTGAAATTGTTGTACGTGTAGCATGGAAACGGTAATCTTCGGGAGATGGGTTCCTATTCAAAATGTTATTTACTTATTCCCTTCTACAAGTTTTAGAAACTGGTAATGGAAATTTCCGACCACCCTGTATTACTATGATCGTTCGTACCTCTGTCAATTTCATACTGTCAAAGCCGAAGATGAGACTGAGGTGGATCACTGAAAATAAGTAGGGGCCTACGTTATTCCAGCACATTCCAGAAAACATAGAGGACTATAAAAATTCTCTCATTAGAGATGGTTCTGGGTTGGTCACAATTCCTTTACTTGTAGACAACTTAAAATGAAAAATGTCTGTGAATTGTGGTTCTGATTTGGTTATACCTGTGTTTCATTTTACATATTGTCGGGAATATTACATATTTTTACATAAATTATGTAAAGGGTAACTTTTTACATTTCTACATAATTACTCAAACAAAATTAAAAATTGTGTCAGCTCGTTTAATTTTCACATTATAGTAAAATAACTGGTATCCAGTATTCGGGAGATAGTAGGTTCGAACCCCACTGTCGGCAGCCCTGAAAATGGTTTTCCGTGGTTTCCCATTTTCACACCAGCAAATGCTGGGGATGGACCTTAATTAAGGCCACGGCCACTTCCTTCCCACTCCTAGCCATGTCCTGTCCCATCATGGCCATAAGACGTATCTGTGTCGGTGCGACGTAAAGCAACTAGCAAAAAAATAAGAAATAACTGATGAATTTCAATAGCATACAGAATATAGTTAAACTGCTGAAGTTGGCTTTAAAATTCCTTTAAAATTTGGATTTATAACTCTTTGTGAAATACCGTCGGTACGAGTGCGTTGAAATGAAATGTCGTATGGCTTTTAGTGCCGAGATATCCCAAGACGGGTTCGGCTCGCCAGGTGCAGGTCTTTCTATCTGACGTCCTGCGTCGTGATGAGGATGAAATGATGATGAAGACAACACATACACCCAGCCCCCGTGCCATTGGAATTAACCAATTAAGGTTAAAATCCCCGACCCGGCCGGGAATCGAACCTGGGAGCCTCTGAACCGAAGGCCAGTACGCTGACCGTTCAGCCAACGAGTCGGACACGAGTGCGTTAACTCAGCACTAATCCTTTCTCAGAATCTGGGATAGCTAGGTGCCTTTCCCTGGTCAGAGTTTTTACCAAACTCCATGCAGTCTTGAAACGAAATCGAGGTTATGTTTGCAAGATCGCTAATGGCGAACAAGAAGAGTCCCAGAAAGATATTTCACCCAGCCAGTTTTATCGGTGACTTCGTGCGATGTTGAACGGTCCTTTTCAGCCAGGAGCGCAAAAACATCAGAATGGAAAACACGGGGCAGTACTTTGTGACACACTGCGCGTCACGGTTTTTCTTTTAAAAGTTACCGAACTATTTGTGTTACTTAACGGTGGTTTATGGACAGACAATAATATTAACTTTCTCTAGTTACAACAATAACACTGTGTAATATACTCCGCGATTTACAGTGAATAATACCAACAACAACAAAAAACCAAACCCCATGGCACTACAGCCCTTGAAGGGCCTTGGCCTACCAAGCGACCGCTGCTCATCCCGAAGGACTGCAGATTACGAGGTGTCGTGTGGTCAGCACGGCGTATCCTCTCGGCCCTTATTCTTGGCTTTCTAGACCGGGGCCGCTATCTCACCGTCTGATAGCTCCTCAATTCTAATCACGTAGGCTGAGTGGACCTCGAACCAGCCCTCAGGTCAAGGTAAAAATCCCTGACCTAGCCGGGAATCGAACCCGGGTCCTCCGGGTAAGAGGCTTGCACGCTACCCCTACACCACGGGGTGAATAATATTATTTTTAAATATTTAAAGTATTTTGATTATGCCTTTAATTTTATTTAATACTGCCAACTTAGAAAGCAGTAGACTATATAGATTATCTAAAGCAACAACGATGACTTTGACATAAATATGGAAGTAGTTAAAGCAATTTTATTGTCTCATGTCATAACCATAAGTCATAATAAAAGAAATATACGAACATTTTGTAAATTTAGTGCATTAATAATACTATTACATATTTTATGAATATTATGTATTTCACTTATATTTACTACATTTTATGTACATATTTCACACTTATATATTACATAAAAACCCCGGCCCTAGTCATAATAATAATAATAATAATAATAATAATAATAATAATAAATGTTACTGCAGCCAATGGCCATTACAGATGTAAGATCATGTTACAAAAGGTAATACCAAGTAAATTGCGTTTTTCATATTTAGTCCGTTTTACGTCTTACAGTATCTGTTAGTGAAGTTCCTCTGTTTTGGCACCGCATTACATGGTATCGGTCGCAATCTGACCCACATAGCTTGCACTTGTCTTCTGGGTTATGGTATTTCTCTGTTGAGCATATTCGGTGGTGAAACCCATGGACCACTACTCTCGTCATGATGTGTCGTAGGTCGTATCTGGCTTCAGTCCAGTCGCTGTAGATCATCGCATGCGTGGCGAAGAACTCCGGCCATATCTCCTGTTTCTTCTTGGTGAGTTCTCTTAGTAGATATTTGTAGGCTTCGGTGGCTGGCAGAAGCAGATCTAGACGAAGTGCATCTATGAAGAACTGTTCCTTTGTTAACACGTAGGTGAGCGTGAGGATGTGTACTTGGATAGACTTAAAACTCTTTTCAAGAAGTGAACTTTGACTTTCTCTATGTCTTCAAGGTCATAGTATAAAGATACTCGAAATGCTTCGAGCGCGCGCTCTCTCTCTCTCCCCCCCCCCCCCCCCCCGTATCTTCAATGTCTTTAATCTTCACCGTTTTGCAAATGACAGGAACTGTACCCAACTAAAGCAGTCCTTAACATCTATCTTCCTGAAGGAGTATACAAGGGGCTGAGATCAAGCATTCTTGTGTCTCGTAATCAAAAATATGTATATTTCTAAGAAAATTGTTTCTGATTTTTATATTCTTTATATTTTTGTAGTCTACAATATTAAATAAGTTGAATGATATACTTTATTACTTCTTATATAATTTATGTTTTAATTTTACTGGAATTGGTATCTGGATTTTAATTTTTAAGTTTAATGTTTAATTTAATATTTTAATATTATAAAATGTAGTTAGTATATTCATAAACCTGTATTGTGTTATAAGGAGACGCTACATAAAGGGGCTTTTCAGCCTCAGTGGCATGTAAATCATCATTATCAATAAATTCAATTCAATTCAATTCAATTCTTTCTCTCTCTCTCTCTCTCTCTCTCTCTTTCTCTCTCTCTCCCATGTTTAAATATTCATGGTAAACACCAAATAGAACATCACTGACGCTAAAAGTATAAATGTCAAAGGCAGGCGTTTATACAAGTGGAAGTACCGTAGTGCACCGTCACTGCATTGTCCTACATAGGAGGCTTGTAGTTGTGTCTCAACGGCGCACTAGTCGCCAGCGTCTTGGAAAGGTGTAGCATTCCAACTGATGAGCCCACTGCTACATTAGAGCGAAACGCTGCTGTTTTTTCTTTTATTTTCAGTTGGCTTTACGCCGCCCCGAAACAAATAGGTCTTATGGCGACGATGGGATAGGAAAGGGCTAGGAATGGGAAGGAGGCGTGGGAAATCACGGAAAACCATCTTCAGGGCTGCCGACAGTGGGGTTCAAACCCACTATCTCTCGAATGCAAGCTCACAGCTGCGCGTCCCTAACCTTACGGCCAACTCGCTCGGTCGCAGGTAATTTCACGATTGAAACGGCCTAAAGTGCTTAAATATTTTTAACATTTCCAAATGATGAAATTAAATTATTGTTTCCTTTTGGGAACTCATTTTTTGGTATTATTACGCTGTTATTACATATTCGAAATACAATTACACTTGCGCGAAGCAAGACCTAGGATCCTTCTGACAATTATTTTCCCTCTGACTTCCAGTTTTTCAGTTTAGTAGCAGACACACCAACGCATACAGGGCTTCCGGGCGGATGACTGCTGTGAATTATTATTATTATTATTATTATTATTATTATTATTATTATTATTATTATTATTATTATTATTATTATTATTATACAGCTCCTTAGACATTTACGCCGATATAACATATAATTAGGACCGTAAAAGCGCTAACATATAATTAGGACCGTAAAAGCGCTGGATGGTACCTCCAGAGGCAAAGAGACACGTACGGAGGAGTTCTCCCAACAATTAATTACCCTTGTTGTAGAGCAGTGCGCTGCTCCGCGGCCCGCCTCTTTATCAGCCAAGCTGTGGTCCGCTCTCTCTGCCTTTGCTGCAGGCTATTGATTGAAATTCTGTTGCGCTCGGCCGTAAGCTGGGACCCCATCCTAACGAACCTTTCATCACAAGAAATTGAACCTGCTATAATCAGGCGGAGGCCAGTACTGCTCAAGGTGCCTTGCGTTAGGTTATTTATTCATCCTAAATATATATAAAATAAAAATCCTATGACTTCAGCCAAATTATACTGGACTAAGTAAGCTAGACAGTTAGCAGGGGGCGGCCTTTGACGTACAATATGTCTATCGTTTCGTTCCACTACTGCGTACCTCGGGAAAAATCGATCTTCTTGGTAAGATGTGGCAATCCAACTGATGAGCCAACTGCTACATTGGGGCCAAACGCTGGTAATTTCAGGACTGAAAAGGCGTAGAAATCCACCTCCTTCTCCTTCTTAAGCGTTGGGCCACTTCAGTTCAGGATCCACTACTCTAATCTTGCAACGCGATTTACCACAGGCATGTGTGTCCTGGGGAGGAAGGCCGATTATAAATGTCATATCTGCATTAATTGTGTCAATCCAGCGCTGTTTTGATCGAGCACGGGGGCAATGACTGTCGACTTCTATGTAATAATAATAATAATAATAATAATAATAATAATAATAATAATAATAATAATAATAATAACGAGCGAACTGAGCACTTAGGATCAAGTTACAACCTAATTTTTCCTTCATCGTATGGAGTTTCCTTTGTATTCAATACTCCTTCATGCATTCACTGGCCTGCTTCCGTTCTGTCCAGGCTCATCCGATTTTCTTAGTTCTTCCATGACTTAAAATCTTTCCAAATTTTGCACTGCGTTCCTAAATCGATTTCTATCTAATATTTGGACCTCTGAGGTGTTTAGACTTTCCATATATTTCTGCATTTTCTTAATCCATGCAGTAGTGGTTTTTATCAGAAGTAAATTCCGTTCATTCTCTGTACAAATGTCCTAGGAATGGCAGCTTCCTCCTTCATTTAGCTATGAAGCCGGACTTCTAGCTGGGTGAGCGGAACTGATGATAGTGGTCGGTTCACCATGAATTACATGACCAAACAAACCACTGAGGTCTCCTTCCTCACACCTTGTCAGTGCAGTGTTTCTAGATCTAAGAAATAAGAGTTTGGAAGATACAGCTCGAAAATTTCGGAGGATTTAGTCAAAATTTCGAAAGAAATTAAGAAATATATTATTATTATTATTATTATTATTATAATTATTATAAACAATTTGTTTCTTTTTTCAGGTATAATGCCGTTACAATATGTTTTGATGATGATGATGATGATGATAATGCTTTTTATTTAATGGGGCTTAACATCTAGGTCATCGGCCCCTAATGGTACGAAATGAGACGAAATGTAATGACATATTAAAAGTCTAAAATCTTCCACAGACCAGAATTCAAAACGTGATGACGAAGAATGAATGGATGGATATGAATTTAAAACTATCAGTAGATCCGACCCAGAATGCCCCAAATTCTTAGAAATTATCTTAAAACAACAGTATTAACTTACTAACCAAGGGACTGCTTCTAAAGCACAATGCTGAATCGATGATGCTTGTAGTCTAAAGGGGTTCAAAATCCAGGTCACCGGACCAACATAATGGTACTTACCGCTAAGAAAATAGAACCATAGTATTTATCATGTTGCAGTACTAATCAAAAGTGTAGACTCGCGGTATTCCACACTTTATGGTATTACTCACAGGTAATTTAATGCGCACTTGTAACATAGACCTATGGTGTTTCTCACATTGCGGCGCCATTTACGGGCAACGACAACCTATGGTGTTCCTCACATAGGTGTACTAATCACAGGGACTCGTACTATCCCGTCGTGTTTCTCATATAGTGGGCACTAATCATAGGCAAGGCAGACTCATGGTGTCGCCCATCTGGTACTAATCACAGGTACTGTAAAACTCACCCTAATTCACACACTGTCGCTACTAATCACAAACCTATTGTGTACCTAACACAGTGGTACTACGCGCAAGTAAAGGTGACCCATGATGTTCCCCGCGTGGTGATACTAATTGCAAGTAGTCCCATGGTTATAATTCCATCATCCCTTGGTCGCCCCTTTTAGTTTCCTCTTACGACAGATAGGGGATACGTGGGCGTATTCTTCACCTGCGTCCCCCACCCACAGTGGGATGTGTGTTTGGTCCGCGACAGCTATTTTATTTCGCTCAAGTCCGCCAGCAAGCCGGTTAGGACCCCCACTATCCACTACCTGGGACGCGCCACGTTACGCCAGCGTAGTAGGTTTGTGGACAAAATGTTGTTAACTAGGTAGTTTATAAATGTATTAATCAAAGTTAGTTTCGGCATACTATAGAACCTAACAGTTATTATTTAAAAGGAAATAAAATGACCAAACAATTAACATTGAGCGATAGAAGTGAGTGTGGTTCTTCCTCAGGCGTAGTAAGGCCGTACAAAGTTCAAAATCCTAGCAGGATTTTACTCTTCGATTGCTCCCAGGAATTATGTGTAGGTCTTGTACTGATATCCCAGCTCAATCGGCTGTCATTTAAGAGTCCCATATCATCGACGCGTTAAAGAACTCATTTTCAAGGTAATAGGCTATACTAACATCGCACCCTTTCTCTTAAAACTTATACCAGTTGAAGAGAAGTTAAACACATAATAACGTATTCATATGCAGACGTATAAAACTTCCCAGTAGTTTGTATATATAAAGTGAAGAAGAAAAAATTGGAATATTTCATTTCCATCTAATTCCGTATATTCTAGAAACTTTAACAAATCAGGAGATCTTTCAAAATATCGGAGGAATTGGCAACACTGTGTCAGTGATCGGTACAATGCCCATTTGCTGCCTAATTTCTTCTTTCTTCCTTCCTTTCTTTCTTTCATTCATTCTTTCTTTCTTTCTTTCTTAATCTGTTTACCCTCAGCGAGGGATACCACCTCTACCGCCTCAAGGGCAGTGTCCTGGAGCGTGAGACACCTGGTCGGGTATACAACTGGGAAGGAGGACCAATGCCTCGCCCAGGAGGCCTCACTTGCTATGCTGAACAGGGGCCTCATGGGGGATGGGAATATTGGAAGGGATAGACAAAGGAGAGGGAACGAAGCGGCCGTGGCCTTAAGTTAGGTACCATCCCGGCATTTGCCTGGAGGAGAAGTGCGAAACCACGGAAAACTACTTCGAGAATAGCTGAAGTGGGAATCTAACCCCCTTTACTCAGCTGACCTCCGGAGGCTGAGTGGACCCCGTTTCAGTCCTCGTACCGAGGAACTCCAAGGAATATATTTACGCTCCCAATAGCGTGGCACGTAATGTTATTTATCCTACGGTACTAGATTAATGCTTTCACAGTTAGAGAAAATGTATAAAATTACGATTCAATATCAACAATCCGCAATAAGTTCAAAAGGACAGCAGAAAAACAAATGCAATTACATTTCCATTTGTGATATATTTTCAAGTGTTTGCTAATATAACATTACATTCTATTACTACAATAGGTTGTGCGTATTATTCCATTACCTCGAAAATTTGCGACTCTGCAACATGAACAATGTGATATATTGTGGGAGTAGCCCGCGGGTAACTTCTAGTTATTAATATTTCAATTTTTAATGAAATTTGTTTTTAAAACACTGATAAAACTTTTCAAAGTCAGATGTTTGTTCTTGAACACCCAATAACAGAAGCCGTATGTCGTCGCGGTGAGAATAGAAGGAAAGTGGGAAACCTCATCCATGTGACGATTAGGCTATTATAGCATGAAAATGCTTGTGCTAAACTAGAATACAGTGTTGAAAATTAAATTAATAATAATAATAATAATAATAATGGAAGAAAATAATATATCATAACAGGTAGTATACAAGAGACAGGAATACAGAAAAATCATCAACAAAATTAAGGGATTCCAAGATCAAAGTAGCAAAAAACGGACCGGCAACAACTGGTCACGAGAACGTAAAGAAGCCCACTCCGAAAGGATGAAGAAGTACTGGGCCGATCGAAAGAGGAAGAACCGTACATGAATGATGCTTAACGTGGTCCATAGTAGACCCATTCGAAAAAAGGAAGAATAATGCTATTTGCTTTACGTCCCACTAACTACTTTTACTGTTTTTGGAGACGCCGAGGTGCCGGAATTTGGTCCCGCGGGAGTTCTTTATGTGCCAGTAAATCTACCGACAAGAGGCTGACGTATTTGAGCACCTTCAAATACCACCGGACTGAGCCAGGATCGAACCTGCGAAGTTCGGGTCAGAAGGCCAGCGCCTCAACCGTCTGAGCCACTCAGCCCGGCAAAATTAAATTATATGTCTACTTATTAATTATCGCTATAAAAAGGAACCGTAATTCTCAGTTACATTGCGGAAATTAAACAACAATTTGATCACTTTGCAGATGACAGGTGTCCCACTCCTTGGCTGAATGGTCAGCATAGACACCTTCACTTCAGCGAGTTTTGGATTCAATTCCCGACCGGGTCGTGGATTTAAATCCTCTGGCTCGGAGACAGAAATACATTCCTTTTCATATACCATACAACACACAACACTTCCAACCACCACACAAACACACATACGGTTGGCGTCAGGAAGGGCATTCGGCCGTAAAACGTAGTCAGATCCACATGTTCGACATACTTCTCACCATCGACCCCTCCAGGATACGGGAAAATCGCACCCACCAAGACCCCAGGATACGGGAAAAGGTCCAGAAGGAAACAGCATATGTCACTCTACAATTCAATATTACATTTCATTTTGTAAAGAGTTGCAGTTTACTTTCGTATTTACTTTCCCCTCATTCGACAGCAGGGCAAGAGAAGCTGAAAGCTATCCATATTCTTTACACAGAGTCTGATGTACTTCGTCAGATCCACTTTAATAACATCATGAAGCGCTTTCTCTCTGAAGGAAGTATGGATAAAAACTCTATAATTCACTAGTACGGTGCATGCATTACAGTAGTTTAATGTTTTCTAAATCGTAACGTAATTTAAACATGGCCTGTATATAGCCATTTATAAATCCTTCTGTTCCTGGGAGTGCCAGAACATGTACGCAGTGTTCACAGACAGCACTATCTGTTGTTGAGTCATCAA
Organism: Anabrus simplex; assembly: GCF_040414725.1. Classification (NCBI taxonomy): domain Eukaryota; kingdom Metazoa; phylum Arthropoda; class Insecta; order Orthoptera; family Tettigoniidae; genus Anabrus; species Anabrus simplex. The sequence goes on along the minus strand of NC_090265.1, from coordinate 651,181,252 downwards.
TCCATAGACTGGTTTGATGCAGTTCTCCATCCACCCTATCCTGTGCTAACCTTTTTATTCCTACGTAACTACCGCATCCTACATCTGTTCTAATCTGCTTGTCATATTCATACCTTGGTCTACCTCTACTGTTCTTACCTCTTACACTTCCTTCAAAAACCAACTGTACAAGTCCTGGGTGTCTTGAGATGTGTCCTATCATTCTATCTCTTCTTCTTGTCAAATTTAGCCAAATCGATCTCCTCTCACCAATTCGATTCAGTATCTCTTCATTCGTGATTCGATCTATCCATCTCACCTTCAGCATTCTTCTGTAACACCACATTTCAAAAGCTTCTATTCTCTTTCTTTCTGAGCTAGTTATCGTCCATGTTTCACTTCCATACAATGCCACGCTCCATACGAATGTCTTCAAAAACATCTTTCTAATTCCGATATCAATGTTTGAAGTGAGCAAATTTCTTTTCTTAAGAAAGCTCTTCCTTGCTTGTGCTAGTCTGCATTTTATGTCCTCCTTACTTCTGCCATCGTTAGTTATTTTACTACCCAAGTAACAATATTCATCTACTTCCTTTAAGATTTCATTTCCTAATCTAATATTTCCTGCATCACCTGCCTTCATTCGACTGCACTCCATTACTTTTCTTTTGGACTTATTTATTTTCATCTTGTACTCCTTACCCAAGAATTCGTCCATATCATTCATGAGCTTCTCGAGATCTTCTGCAGTCTCAGATAGAATAACAATATTATCGGCAAATCTCAAGGTTTTGATTTCCTCTCCTTGTATTGTGATTCCCTTTCCAAATTCCTCTTTGATTTCCTTTACTGCCTGTTCTATGTAAACATTGAAGAGGAGGGGGGACAAACTGCAGCCTTGCCTCACTCCTTTCTGGATTGCTGCTTCTTTTTCAAAGCCCTCGATTGTTATCACTGCAGACTGATTTGTATACAGATTGTAGATAATTCTTCGTTCTCGGTATCTGATCCCAATCACCTTCAGAATCTTAAATAGCTTGGTCCAATCAACATTATCGAATGCCTTTTCTAGATCTACGAATGCCAAAGTCCTTCTTGATTCGATCCTCTAAGATCAGACGTAAAGTCAGGATTGCTTCACGTGTTCCTACATTTCTTCTGAAGCCAAATTGATCTTCTCCCAACTCAGCTGGCCAACGGCCATAGCCGTGTTGAAACATCGGATTCCGTGAGATCTCCGAAGTTAAGCAACTTTGGGCGTGGTCAGGAGTTGGATGGGTTGCCACGCGTTGTTGGTGGGGGGTAAGGGAATGGAGGAGCGCAAAGGAACTGGCCACTCAGCTGCAACTTGTTTTTCCATTCTTCTGTAAATAATGCGTGTTAAAATTTTCAGGCATGTGATACTAAACTTATGGTGCGGTAGTTTTCACACCTGTCAGCACCGGCTCTCTTGGGAATAGGTATAACAACGTTCTGCCGGAAATCGGATGGGACATCTGTCTCATACATCTTACCCACTAAATGGAATAACCTTGCCATGCTGCTTTCTCCTAAGGCAGTCAGTAATTCAGAAGGAATGTCATCAATTCCTGGTGCCTTGTTCCTATTTAGGTCTCTTACAGCTCTGTCATACTCTGACCTCAAAATTGGGTCTCCCATTTCATCAGCATCAACAGCCTCTTCTTGTTCCAGAACCAAATTATCTACATCTTTACCTTGATACAACTGTTGGATATGTTCTTGCCATCTTTCTGCTTTGTCTTCTTTCCCTAGAATTGGCTTTCCATCTGAGCTCTTAATATTCATACACCTAGATTTCCTTTCACCAAAGGTTTCCTTGATTTTCCTGTATGCAGCATTTACCTTTCCCAGAACCATACAACCTTCCACATCCTTGCACTTCTCCTTCAGCCATTCTTCTTTACCTACCTTGCAATTTCCATCCACTTGATTCTTTAATCGCCTGTATTCTTTTCTGCCCTCTCCATTTCTAGCATTCTAGTATTTCCGTCTTCATCAATCAGGTCTAGTATCTCCTGAGTTATCCACTGATTCTTAGATGATCTTTTCTTCCTTCCTAATATCCCTTCAGCAGTCCTACTGACTTCATTTTTCACGACTATCCACTCTTCCTCTATTGTGTTTCCTTCAGTCTTTTCATTTAGCCATTGTGCCACATGTTTCTTGAAACAATCCCTCACGCTCTTTTCCTTCAACTTGTCTAGATCCCATCTTTTTGCATTCTTTCCTTTCTTTAATTTTTTCAACTTCAGATGGCATTTCATGACCAACAAGTTGTGGTCAGAGTCCATATCTGCTCCTGGGAAAGTTTTGCAATCCAACACCTGGTTTCTGAATCTCTGCGTAATCATAATGAAGTCTATTTGATACCTTCCAGTGTCTCCAGGTTTCGTCCACGTATACAGCCGTCGTTTGTATTTGAACCAAGTATTGGCAAGGACTAAATTATGATCAGTGCAGAATTCAACCAGCCGAGTTCCTCTTTCGTTCCTTTGTCCCAATCCGAAATCTCCTACTGTACTACCTTCTCCTCCGTGGCCTACCACTGCATTCCAGTCTCCCATCACAATTAGATTATCGTCACCTTTTACATATTGTATTAAATCTTCTAACTCTTCATATATTCTTTCGATTTTCTCTTCATCCGCTGAACTAGTAGCCATATACACCTGCACTATTGTGGTGGGCATTGGTTTGGTGTCTATCTTGACAATAATTCTTTCACTATGCTGGTCATAGTAGCTTACCCGCTCTCCTATTTTCTTATTCATTATTAAACCAACTCCTGCATTTCCCGTGTTTGATTTCGTGTTGATAATTCGGTAGTCGCCTGACCAGAAATCCTGTTCTTCCTGCCAACGTACTTCATTCACTTATACCAACTACATCTAACTTTAGTCTATCCATCCCCCTTTTCAGATTCTCTAACCTACCACAACGATTCAAACTTCTAACATTCCACGCTCCGATTCGCAGAATGTCAGTATCCATCTTCCTGATGATCGCCCCCTCTCGTGTAGTCCCCACCCGGAGATCCGAATGGAGGACTAGTTTACCTCCGGAATATTTTACCCGGGAGGAAACCATCGTCAGTACATCATTCATACAGAGAGAGCTGCATGTCCTCGGGAGTTAGTTACGGCTGTAGTTTCCCGTTGCTTTCAGCCGTGTAGCAGTATCAACACAGCTAAGCCATGTTGAGTATTATTACAAGGCCATATCAGTCAATCATCTAGACTGCCGCCCTTGCAACTTCCGAAAGGCTGCTACCCCCCTTTCGATGAACCATTCGTTAGTCTGGTCGCTTCAACAGATACCCATCCGATAAAGTTGCACCTGCGGCTCGGCTACCTGCGTCATTGGGACACGCAAGCCTCCCCACCGCGGCAAGGTCACATGGTTCATAGCGGAGGCAGCACTACTATACCTAAATTAGATCCTGCATGTAAACAACAAAATAATACGGTAGACAAGAAAAAAAAACACTTCTGTAGTAGTCGTTCGCCTGAGTAGTCCATACGGTTGTTTCAATCCACTTCTCAAGCACACCTGTACTACGGCAAATCTTTTCCCGTTACTAATCCAGTCTTGCAGCCTGTAACTACTCTAAGCTGTTTGTTATATTCATGTCTGTTCTACCCTATACGGCTCTTGCTTTCTCAAACAATGTAAACGAGATCTGTGTGTCTCATTGTGTGTGTCCTGCCAATCTGTCTCTCACTGTGATTCAACTGTGCTGAACTGTTCTTCTATGTTTCAATTCCGTATCTATTCATCTGTGATCGATTCTATCCATTGTAGGGTCAACATCCTCCCGTAACAACACACTTCAAAGGCTTGAGGCGTCATTCTATTTGTTCCAGCTAGCGTCCAAAGTTAATTGGAATACCATGCCACGCTCTTTACAGATAATTTCCATATTCATATTGTTACGTGCCAGCCCTGTGGCAGCCCCTTTCGGTACTTCCTGGAAGGGGCTAGTGTGTCAGTCGACCGGGTGTCTCCCAGCCGAACTGTAGAGCGGGGCGGGCCTTACGTGTATTGTTCTCGTCGGTTAGTTTATCTGTGAGTTTCTGGGAGTTACAACGAGAATGTTCCATCTCTAGCCACGTTTCGAATATTCTGGTACACATTACCCGAGCTATACAAAGAGAGGCTAGCCGCGGACGGTCGGTCAGTGTCGGGGTTCGGTGGCTGGGCTGAGGGTGACAGGGGTGTTGACTGTCGCTAGTGTCCCACCGAGTTCTGAACATGAAGTTTTGGTTGAATATACATCGGAGCATCGATTGAGTAGCTGGACTGAAGACGGCGTCCGGAACAGAAGACTGTGGACTGTCTTGGAGCACCGTGCGTGCACTTCTTATTCTTCTTCACCGCGGTCAGCGATGTAAGCAGCTATCTTGAGTGTAACTGGAACTGTGTTAATCGACGTTTTGTGATGAGTACTGCCCTGCTGTTTAGCTCCGTTCAACACTTGGCGTTTAGGTGTTCACTGCATGTGACTGTAAATCACTGGAGTCGAATCAAGGAACAATCAACGTGTACTGTGTGGCTAGTAGCTTGTGTTAAACTTTTTTAAAAAAATTTTTATTTTACAATTTGCTTTACGTCGCACTGACGTCTTACGGCGACGATGGGATAGTGAAGGCCTAGGAGTGGGAAGGAAACGGCGGTGGCCATAATTAAGGTACAGCCCCAGCATTCTCCTGGTGTGAAAATGGGAAACCACGGAAAACCATCTTCAGGGCTGCCGACAGTGGGGTTCGAACTCACTGTCTCCCGGATGCGAGCTCACAGCTGCACAGCCCTAACCGCACGGCCAACTCGCCCGGTCTGTGTTAAAACCTATCTGTCTGCACGCAGCTGCTGTGTAGGGTGACTGGACTTGTACAAGCGAAATAAGGCGAGCTTGTGAATAGGATTAAAACCCTTTCAGGAAATTCCAAAGGGCTGGGACTACCTGCTGTGTGTCAAGAACGGAGACTTGCAAATAGACAGCAACTACTAGATTTATGTTCTCCTTACGCTATGATGTTCATGTTACCCTTTATTATCGTCAACTTTCGCTTCCAAAATTTGAACAATATAGAAACCTCCACGTGGCAGTATTAATTTTTCGAGTATTAAACGAGAATATCCCATACTACTTATTTTCACAATTGAATTCTCTATCTTCTTTCCACCAGCATAACAGACGCTCCGGCAGTACACTTGCTATCCCTATCAGTAGCTCAGCAGCATACAGCCGTTCTTTTGTTGCGCATGGAGCTAGAATATGGAATTCTCTTCCCCACAACATTAGAGCTATAAAATACTTAAATTCCTTTAAGTCGTCTTGCCGTGAGCATCTCAATGTGTGTCGCCAGGTTGAATGAATCTTGTGGAGTGAGTGTGTATGCGTGCCAATGTACAGTACGTTTACTGTGCTGATATTATTTTGTGTCATTCAACTTTTAATTTGTAAGTAACGATGGTTTTAATATACGTAGGTGGTTTGAAAAGTTCTCGGAATGTACTAGAATTAAGTATCTTACCTCGGTGGAACTGCTTTTATTTTTCAACATAGTCTCCCTGTAGACTAATGCATTTGCTCCAGCGATGTTCCAATGCCTTGATCCCATCTCGAAAATGAGATTCCTCCAGGCCTGCAAAATACCTCTCCAATTCGGCTGTCAGTTCTTCCCTTGTAGAAAATCTCCGTCCACCGAGGAAAATTTTCAGCTTGGAATAGATGAAATTCTGATGGTGCCAAATCAGGTGAATAAGGTGGATGTGGCAACAATTCGTACCCCAGTTCATGAAGTTTTGCCATGGCAATAATAGGCTACTTGTGTGCGGCGGAGTGTTGTCCTGATGAAAGATGATCTTTTTCCTTGCCAAACCAGGCCTTCTTTCGCGTATCTTTTCCTGTAGTTGGTCATACCCAATTCTTCGGTTAAAATATAATATAATATACCCGTTCAGAAGACATCCCTACAGCTTCAGCAATCTCCCGCACTTTAAGTCGACGATCCTCCATAACCATTTTATGCACTTTTGCGATAAATTCTGGGGTCGTAACACTTTTTGGCTGTCCACTACGCGGATCATCATCCAAGCTCTCCCAACCAAATTTAAACTCGCTGGTCCACTTGGCAACAGTTGAAAATGAAGGAGCAGAGTCCCCCAGTGTGTTCTGAAAGTCGGCATGAATTTCCTTTGCTTTCATACCTTTCTTTACAAAGTATTTAATCACTGCTCGAATCTCAGTTTTTCTAATTGTCACAAATCACTACGCGGGAACAACAACAAAGAGTCGTCACTACCACAATCCTGCAGCTAGACCACTGACGCGCCACGTGTTCACTCACAAAGGGTGTGTGATTATTGCGCGGGAACCACGTTGCTCTGGCACTGACATCTAGCGGTGGTTCCGAGAACTTTTCAAACCGTCCTCGTATGACTAAGAATATTTATTGTGCTTACGTTATGTTATTTTGTGCCACGTTACTTCTAGTTTGTAATGGTAGTTTTTAAGATAAAATGATGAATATTTTTCACAGATGTACACTGTCAATGAAGTGTCGTTATGTGTAAGAGAGGACCATGAGTCCTAACTTCGCCACTAAGAAAAAGAAGGCAATAATAATAATAATAATAATAATAATAATAATAATAATAATAATAATAATAATAATAATAATAATCAGACACTGTTTTATTCGTAACAATATATATGTAGAACCCTGCGCAGATATACAAAATATTAACTACGGTATATAACACCTAAGGTATTGAAACGGGTAGATCTGTTAACATAATAAAATACGCCTGATACCTGACATCAATCCTGCCCCCCTCCTCCTCCACAGTATTTCCTCTTGCGACAACTACCGACGTACTGACCTTTATTCCTTCCTTCCATTAACTGCGGGTAGGAGCTAGTTGAGCTTAGGTCAGATTTACGGCTTAATGGTCTCAGGGCTCTTTCTATATCACCATACCACTCTCAAGGGTCACCTAACAACAAGCAAAAATAAGAGTATATCTGAGTGAAGATTAATAAACTCCATTATTTAGAAATTATCATCAAAATTATCCGCACTGCCATAGCTAGCATCCGCAAAGACACTAACTTGAAGGAAATCCGCGGATATTCGTATCCGTGCAGGGCTCTGTGTATGTGCTTGACACTGATTTAAAAGGTAATGTACAGTCGTGAAATTACTAGATTTCATTTAGATTATGGTGGGTTCGAACCCCACCATCGGCAGCCCTGAAGGTAGTTCTCCGTGATTTATCGTTGTGATACCAAATTAATTAAGGCTATAGTCGGTTCGTTCCTAGTTCTAGCTCTTTCGTATTCTACTATATTCGAAAACCTGTGTACGGTTGTTCGATGCTAAATCGGTAGAAGAACAACGTCCTTGTCAGTTTCCCAGACGCCATGGGTTCGATTACAAGTTCGTCCAAGGATTAGAATTCTGGTCTGAAGGTTGTAACGGGGTAGACTCAGTTTCTCAAAGTCTACTAAGGAGCTTCCCAGAACAATGTCATTGGTTTCACATCTCAGTAACTACTTTGACAGTTATCACAGAACTGAAGTCCCCAGATATTATTCCGCAGGAAATTTTCTCACGAGTCAGTAAATCTATCACCACGAAGTTTTCGTATTTGAACATCTTCAAATAGTCCGACTCGTTGGCTGAACGGTCAGCGTACTAGCCTTCGGTTCAGAGGGTCCCGGGTTCGATTCCCGGCCGGGTCGGGGATTTTAACCTTAATTGGTTAATTCCAATAGCACGCGCAGGTCGCCTACGGGAGTCAAATAGAAAGACCTGCACCTAGCGAGCCGAACCCGTCCTGGGATATCCCGGCACTAAAAGCCATACGACATTTCATTTTATCTTCAAATACCACTGAACTGAGGAGGAACTGAACCTGACAACTTGGACTTAGAAGGCCAGTACTCTAGAGTCTGATTTTGTTTCTAGTGGTTTAACGTCATACTATCACAAAGGTTTTTCGGCGACGCGAGAATAGGGGAGGGCTCGGATTGCGAAGGAAGCGGCTGCAGCCTTAATTAGGGTACAGCTCCAGCATTTTCCTGGTGTGAAAATGGGACACCACGGGAAGCCATCGTCATGGCTGCGGACGGTGGGATTCGAACCCACTATCTCCCGAATATAAGTTCACAGCTACGTGACCACCGGGCGAGTTGGCCGTGCGCGTAGAGGCGCGCGGCTGTGAGCTTGCATCCGGGAGATAGTAGGTTCGAATCCCACTATCGGCAGCCCTGAAAATGGTTTTCCGTGGTTTCCCATTTTCACACCAGGCAAATGCTGGGGCTGTACCTTAATTAAGGCCACGGCCGCTTCCTTCCAACTCCTAGGCCTTTCCTATCCCATCGTCGCCATAAGACCTATCTGTGTCGGTGCGACGTAAAGCCCCTAGCAAAGAAAAAAGCTACGTGACCCTAACTGCACAACTAACTCGCTCTGTCCTACCGCCTCAACCATTCTGCTCGGCTTTGAGATGAGAGAGAGTGATCCCGATCAAGAGTGTGTTTAGCTCTACGACCGGCCGTCTTTGCTTCCAGTAACCAACCTGTATTCATTTTCGGTGGAGAATGACTAAACGTTGGGGTTATGTGCCTCTTCAGAAGTGAAAACCTCGTATCTAAATTTTTCGGTCCCTTGTCAGGAAATCGAACCCTCATCCTTCCGGGCGAACCGAACACGCCTTTACAGCCTCGGCTAAGCTTCCATCTGAACCACTCAGCCCCGGAAAAAATCCACAGTTTAAGCCTCTTCAGGCAAGCAACCCAATGTTGAAAACATCCTAGTTATATGAGCTAAGAATTTTAGGTGAATCAAATATAATTAAGTACGAGAATATATTCTTTATTTATTCCTAAAAATTACAATCCTTTTCTTAAGCATCGTTATTTAGTCGATTAGATTAGCAGTTTCCCTTTCTCTACCATTACGAGCACTAATAAGAGTCAACGCACAGTTTCACTTAAGCACTGTCCGACTCGTTGGCTGAATGGTCGGCGTACTGGCCTTCGTTAATTCCAATGGCTCGGGGGCTGGATGTTGTGCTGTCCCAAACATCTCTGCAACTCACACACCACACATAACACTATCCTCTACCACAATAACACGCAGTTACCTACACATGGCAGATGCCGCCCACCCTCATCGGAGGGTCTGTCTTACAAGGGCTGCACTCGGCTAGAAATAGCCACACGAAATTAAAATTAAAACTTAAGCACTTATAACCACATTCGGCGTAGACATGTTCAAAATAATCGCTTGAGGGTATTCAACTGAGGAACACAATAGAGAAACAATTATGTAAATAAGTTATTTGGCCAGGATTTGAATAAAAAAGGAAACGAGTAAAGAAACAAGCGATTTTAGGCTGTTTTTCCGGAACTGCATTTAGGCCGGAAATGATTTTTCGATTTTTTTTTTTTTTTTATAGACCTATCCAAGACTAACAGTTTGAAAACTTTCCGGGCCCTTTAGCCCTTCAACGTTTGGTACAATTGAGGAAATTGCTTAATTTTACGTTTTTCGTAGCATGGGGACCGCTACTTTGTCTGCCAGGAATTTTTTTCAACATTAAAATACTAGTGTTCGCTGAACATGCAGTGACAGCTACCGCTTATTACAGCTTAATGGAAATAATACTCCCTTACTGCGAAAGAAATGAAAAGAAAGAAAGTAGCAGCAGAGCAACGAATATGTGGGTGAAGCAACAGTGAAAGCGGGGCGAATGCTAAGGAAGTGAGCTGAGTTAGCGCGACTTTAAATGGAAGTAAAAAAACAAGTATGCCTAACAAGTATATGTTCAACTTTTTGTTTTTTTACACCTTTTTCCGACGAGGGGATCCCGGAGAACGCCATTCCATGCTTTTCCATTTCGTTTCAGGGTCGTACCTGAGACACCAGGTTTCACCCTCAGTGACAATACAGTTCAAGACATTTGGTGTCGCATCCGCCGTTTCGACAAAATTCTGTGAAACCTTCAAACGTGCCTGCTTCTGATCGTCAGTCAAGTGATGTGGCACGAGACGAGAACACGTTTTCCTCTTCCCTAACTTCTGGGTAACGATTTGTCGCACGGATTCACGGTTAATCTGCCGTTCATCCGTTATCATGCGCACAGTTAATCGCCGACCGTTCATGATTAATGTCCTCACCTTCTCAATGTTTTCGTCACTGACGGCGGTCGGCGGTCTTCCACTACGGGGGTTGTCAGAAACACTTTCCCGACCCCCTAGAAAACGGGCGAACCACTCGTACACACACTTCAAGAACAGTGCTTGATCTTCATAAACACGTACCAGCATCGCATGCGTTTCTTTCGGTGTCTTGTCAAGCTTAAAACAAAACTGTACATTGATCTTTTGGTCGTTCATGTTCCTGTTCGCAGTTTAGAACCAACGCACTAAACACGCACTGTGTCAAACAGGTCGTATACGGCACACACTCGAAGCTCAACTGAACAACGTTGGGAGCAGGTGGTCAAAACCTGCTGCTACGCAGGTGCAGCGCTGTGTGTCGCCAGTGTTGCTGGATCGACCGTTCTGACTTCTTTCACTGAACGTAGTCACAGGTTGTAATAAAGAACGTTCCTCCGACCAACAGGCGAGAGGAGAAACGATGTGGTGCATTCCTTGACTGACAAGTGTGTCTTAGTTACAGTATGTTCTTGTACTGTGTGTCCAGTTACGGCTGTTGAATAAACGAACAATGGATATTGCTTGTAAGAGACACGAACAATCCTGTGCGAGTTGAGCGAAGAAACTTGTGCGTACGCGCGGAGCATTAGCTTACTTCCCCTCCCTCCCCTTCTTTTTTTTTTTTTTTTTTTTTTTTTTTTTGCTAGGGGCTTTACGTCGCACCGACACAGATAGGTCTTATGGCGACGACCTCCCCTTCTCTCCCTGAAGCACGGCAGCACCATCGTTCTTAACATAACACGAGGAGCATCCCCCATTTTTGTCGGTATAGTTCTTGTACTCCTGTATAACATTCCTAATGCAAATGCGTGAAACAGAAATGTGGCAACTCGCAGTTTGATCACCCGCTGAGTGATGAACAACTGAGTGAACTGGTATACCGCGCCAGTTCGGTCGAACATGTTTTCATTCCCCACCCTGAAGGGGTGGGGCGGGCCACCTGAAGGGTTACTCCCTCCCTCTGGCCAGGCCGCGCCAGATGTGGAGTTTCAAGTTTAGGTTGACTCGCACTGCGCACTGCTCTAATATAGCCCATTTCGACTGAGTTCGAGTCTATCCAGACTCGTTCAATAATTATGAGTCCCTGTGCATTGTTGAGGGGAGTACAAGAAAAATGTCATCGGGCTGAATTAAAGTTACCTGAACAATATTTTACTCAATTACAAAGTACATTTTTCAATAAATAATCAGTAAAATTACAATTACCTTACAGAACGCAAGTCTTAAGGAAATCACCGACTTTCTTCTTTTCACGGGGCTGTAATAACACAAATGTTTGCAAGGAAAATATATTACACAAGAACCTAGTTTATCCTGATTAGGTGGGACCGGAACTGATCCGGATTATCGAAAAATATAAGAACACTTTTCGTACATTTACGACTCTGTTTTATGCACTAAAATAATGTGTGACTTTTTTCTGTTTTACATTTGTATAGCGTTTGCGCACAGCACGATTATGAAGACGTTTTACTAACAATAGTTCTTCCGGTGTGCTTTCAGTCTAGGATTCTAAATGGACCATCAGTTTGTCCAGTAGCGTTGCTGCCTCTCCATGAGTCATTGTTTCTTCTGATGGAGCCCCGGTTTCATTTTCAAATTCACCATTAGTGAATTAGTAGTGCGTTGCATTCAGAAGAGCGAGGGTTCCAATCCAACCTCGGCCGTCCTGGGAATGGTTTTCCACGGTGTCCCATTCTCAATTCCAGGCGAATGCCGGGACAATACCTTTGATAGACCAGTGGCCGAATTACTTCCAATTCCTGTCCTTAACTATCCTTGGCGGAAAAGACATTCGAGAAGAGTGGATCCCGTAAAACAAATACCGTACAAGTAAAAATACATTTTTATTACTTTCGATCCGGATAAACCGGAGATTCGGATTATTGAGGGACGGATAAACGAGGTTCTTGTATACATCATTTTGATTGTTTCAGAGACATGAAGTGGTTATCATCACTAGGTGAGAATAAACATGATAGCTTGGAACTTTCGAAAATATCTTCTCCCATCATTTTCTTTACAACTGAATTTACGTCCCACCGACACAGACAGGCCTTATGGCGACTATGGGATAGGAAAGTACTAGGAATGCGAAGGAAGCAAGCGTGACCTTAATTAAGGTACAGCCTCAGCATTTGCCTGGTGTCATTTTGTGTACTTGGTGTCAATAAAATCTCATGTCATGCCAATCATGTGTGTCAGTTATTACCTCTCTACTTCCAATATTCCACGAAGTATTGCCTCGTCAAATGTTAACGGACTTTTGGGTCATCCTGCAAGTTAAAGGTAAAAATTACTTTTTGTAAAAAGTAACGATTACAAGTAAAAGTTACCGGGATTGTAATCGTTGCAAGTAATCCGATTAATTTTACTCAATTACTTCCCAACCCTGTCCCTCTGTATTCTTTCGAGCAGCAGACTCATTCTCTGACAACATGATCTGGGTAGTGGAAGTGGAAACGCAATGAACTCCGACTCGCTCATTCCACGGCTCTAGAGAAAGTGCTAAATTTACACCCATTGTAGTGGTGCTTTCAGCAGTATTTCTACACACACACGCCGGTCTTAAGCGCACAGTAGGCTTTCCGACCCACAGATTGGAACGGCACGAGCAGACAGTTGAATGGTAGTAAATTACCAGGCCGCAATTCAAATGACAGTCGATCGATAGGAGAAAATTTACAGCTGGCAGCCTCCGTAAAATGCCTGAGAAAGAGAGAAAAAGAAAAATGTTGGGGAAGCAACGCACAAGTTTCTTGAGTGAACTTCGCCGACAGAATGGGAATATTTGCAGGAGCTGCTGTAAGCAGAACGTGCCGAGATGAGAATGAAACAGAACAGTGGGAGTTTCTTTCACGACAGAAATAGCGACGTATCGGGCCAAGTAGCTCCAAGAAAGAAAGAAACAAACAAACAGAAAGTCCGCCGCCGAAGTCTAGGAGTTGTTGTGGCTTGGGTTCGGTTACTGGCTCACCCTCGACTTAGAGACTAACGGAATGCACTCGGTCAGTGGTAAAGTGAAACGTCATTCTTCAGGTGGTTCTCTACCGATAGCTTATACTGTCTGTCAAATACGTATGACACCTTTTCTTTAAAGCGTATTAGTTTAATGTACCTTGTATGAAAACAGACACAAAACTGTTTTTCCACATAAACTCCTCTAATATACAGGATGAAGCGAAATTCGCGCACTCGGGCGTCGCAGTGCGACTCCTCACATGCCAGCAATCAAAAAATGTCTCGCACAAAAGTTAGTCCTGCGAGTGTATCCGGCAGAAAAAGGACGTTGAAGAGTGGCAATCTGGCAACAGTGTAACCACATGTAGAGTAACTACCTCTCCCAGCATGTGCCAGTCGTTCTGTACAGGTGGTGCAGTGGATGGAGTTTTGGGTTAGCAAGCAGGAGGTCGAGAGGTCGATCCTGGGTTGAGGCATTGTTTTATTTCGTAAATGTAGTCCAGGTGGTATGGTATCTGGCATTTTAATAGTCAACAGCGAATTAATTCACGCCCATGACGTGGAAAGGGCGTCTTTCAAAGCTGACCAATGAAAACGATTGTTCGTCCATTTCTAGGATCGTAGTAGGCCTATCTAAGTGCAAATGGGTTCTATAGGACCCGCTGCAATCGCTCTTGACGATTAAGATGTCCGATACCATACCACATGGACTACATTTACGAAATAAAAAACATACGCCTCAACCCAGGATCGATCCCTCGACCTCCTGCTTGCTAACCCAAAACTCTATCCACTGCACCACCTGTACAGAACGACTGATACGTGCTGGCAGAGGTAGTTACTTTACCTGTGGTTACACTGTTGCCAGATTGCCACTTTTCAACGTCATTTTTTCTGCCAGATATATCGCAGGACGAACTTTTGTGAGAGATTTTTTTTTTATTGCTGGTATTTGAGGAGTCGCGCTGCAACACCCGAGTGCGCGAATTTCGCTTCACGCTGTATAAATAATTGTATATAGCACTGGCGCTTGATTAATTTTTCACAACAAAAAACATTGTTGGACAGGTACATAGCGAATTGCACACAGTCTTGTACCTCATCGTCTTAGGCAAATTTCCTTCCATCTAAGTCAAGAGACCAAACAAATGGTAGTCACATTGTGACAAATCTGAACAGAGAATTGTACCATGAATTTCTTCAAATTTAGCTTTTGTAGGAGCAGCAGTGTGGGGCCTAACGTTATCGCGAAGCAGCAAACGCAATGGATCGAAATTAATGATTGTTAGTACTTGTTCGTAACTTACATCCTTGCTGATTTAATTTCAAGAACATTTATTCGTGAGCCGTCGTGAAGTCCAGCGTCATACTGGTTCTGAGACGGCATGCGTCAGTGCCGTTAGAAGATACTGTTCGACTATCACGAAAGAATGTATGTCACTTGCACAACTGAGCCTTCGAAAGCGTACGAGTATCGAATTATGCATGCAATCGACCCAAATTTTATGCAGGTTTAACATCTTCACGAGCCACAAAATTGAATAACAGTTCTTTGTTTATGTACCTCTTCTTTTTTATTTTCTGTTTTAGATATTATTTTAGGTAATACGTCTACTTCGAGTTTGAAAAAAGTATTAATGATTGTAAATTCCGATTGCTGTTTTTCTTTTTAATAATTCTCAGTAGTGTTATTTTTAGATATTAGGTTCTTCCTAACATGTTATCAACATCTTAATAATTAATGTATAGTGACTAAGCTACCTGAAATTGGAGAAGCATCTCTATTGGTGGTTATTAATATTAATTAATGTAATAGTTTACCTCTCTACTTGATAAGTAAAGTTAAGTTGACCAGAATATTCTCAATATAGTATAACAATGCATTACGAGAAACGTTCCCATACCCATTGTTTATGGAATCTAGGGATACTCGTATTATTCCTGACAGATGAAAAATATGGCGACACAAATAAAGTGATCAAATTGAACCCAAGTATGGTGAAATGAAATGGCCACAGGGATCCCGAGTTCGAATCCCGGCAGGGTGGGGAATTTTAACCATAATTGGTCCACGAGGACTTCATCATCATTTCATCCTCATCACAACGCGCAGGTCGCCTACGGGTGTCAAATCAAAAGACCTGCACGTGGCGAGCCGAAGTCCTCGGACACATCCCGGCACTAAAAGTCATACGCCATTTCATTTTTTTTTTCAACGTGTCTATAAAATTTCAATCTTCGTTTTCTAATGTCCATATTAAATTTAGCTCAATTGGTCCAGTAATTCAGTTGTGTCTAAGTGAGAAGGAAAACAGGCATTATCTCATTTTAAACTATTACGCGTTCTTCATTAAAATCCATAGCCTGTTTCCAGTCTTTCGACCGGGTCAGGAATTGAATGATCTAGCGCCGAGGTTAGGAATTGTGCCGACTGCCGAAGCCTGTCGCACTGTCTTAAGCAATGATAAATGAATGACAGATGAAATGAAATGATATTGCGGAGTGCTAGTGGAAAGAAAGATGACAGGGAAAACCGGAGTATGCGGAGAAAATCCTGTCCCATCTCCGCTTCGTCCAGTACAAATCTCATAGGGAGTGACCGCGGGATCTGAACCACGGAACCCTGCGGTGAGAGGCCGGCTCGCTGTCGCGTGAGCCAAGGAGGCTATGATCTTTAATAAAATCATTTCAAAAATATTTTCAGGACGATTTTATGAAACAAAACGTAAGTTATGCGACAGTTCCCGCTGAGAATGCTGGTGCAGAATTTTGTACAATTCCGCCCGGCGGTTTAGACGTGATGGAATGCAACGGACAGGCGTATTTATTATTATTATTATTATTATTATTATTATTATTATTATTATTATTATTATTATTATTATTATTATTATTATTATTGTACCGGGAGGTACACCTCAACTCCGCACATACAAAATAAGCGCCTTAATGAAAACCTCTAGCGACCAAAATGTGAAATTGTTACTACATAAAGTTGAGACTTTAATCAGAAGATGTCACAACTGAAACATTAAGTAACTGAGTTATTGTGAAGTTTCCTAAACTGACTGGATTTCTACTGGTTTTGTTTTTGCTGTACATCAAGAAGTTTGGACGTTTTTTTCCACAGATGTCACTACCAAAAACTATAGTAATGCACTCTGGTGCAAGGTAAAGGAAGTTGTTATTGAAAGCAATTTTGTGTTTATAGGTTTCCTCAACTTTCATTTGTTTTTTATGTAATTCTTGGTTTGCAACACTTCTGTCTCATTCCGCCAGTTTTGAATCTGGCCAATGAAAGTTTTCTGTAATTAATTTTCAGCCTATCATAGACTTCTTGTTTGGTTTTGAGTGTAGCTTTTGGGTTCAGCCAATAAAAATGAGAGGGTGTGTCCGGATTAGCCCAGAATCCTCTCGAACCTTCCCTGAGGGTATATAAGTTGCGGCTTTTCAAGTTTCCTTGTCTCTTGATCGTCGTCTTTCTGAGTGTGTGTGTTAAGGCAGGAGGCGGGACGCCTCATCCTTCGTCAGCAGTACATCAGCCAGGTAATGGCCACCTAGATTCTCTTTTCTGTAGCTACCTCCGCAGACGTATCCGAGGAGAAGGTCCGAATTTTTAACTATGTAACACTTCATAAAGTCTTTAACTATAAATCGGGGACAAAGAGTGAGTTACCGTCTCGAGCTCCCCTTCATCTTGGTTTGAGGTGAGTACGATTTCGTAACTGTTTTCTTACTGTAACGTATTAAATTTATTTCCATGCGAGTCACCTCAGTAGCTTGGGACCAGCCCCTGTTTCATTGGGCCCAGAGCCCTGTTAGGGTTTTAATATTTCATTATCTAGGAGCGCAAGTGTACGCCTCAATTCAGTTTGTGTCCGGGCCATTTATTTAACCTGTTCTTTTTCCGCAAAGACCGAGTAGGTTGGGTACTAGATACCCCTGTGTGAAACTATTTCCATTTGTAAATCATGCCTTGTGAGGCCAGAAAGTGTAAGAGTTTCATGTAATGTGGCCTTGAGTAGGCTGTAAGCTCTTTCATAAGTTTTGGTAATAGTGAAGGGTGCCTCTGGAAGGCTAGAGATTGTAATTTCTGGAGCAAGTGCTCTTGAACTGGGGGATTTCTGCCCATGACTAAGTTATTCCTCATTTTGAATTGTAAATATTTGTAAACTTGAGCTTGTAGTTCGGAACTTGTGAATCGAGGTCTTGAAGCCCAAAATTCTTAAATTCCATATTCTGGGGTGTTCCACCCTTGTTTGGCGTTGTACCTGAGATATCACTGTTATTTTCACCAAGTGAAAAATTGTTAAGTTTGTTGTTTCTGGAGTAATACAACCTTCAGTTCAAATTTTAAATTAATTTTTGGTATTGTACATAGACCCATTCACCCCAGCACCTTCTTTCACCTCTTTCTGCTCCACGGATATCTCCGTAACAATTATTATTATTATTATTATTATTATTATTATTATTAGTATTCTATATTTTGTATATTATGTATATAACCGGTTAAGGAAACAGAAGTTATTAATAACCTTGAGTTCTAGAAAGAAAAGTCTTTCCCAGAGCGGATCGCAGAAAATCAAGTGAACGTTGTGATGGGGCCTGAGGTCTGATATAAAGGATTGTGATATAATGGCTGCTATCGAGCAAAAAAGAAAAAGAGAAACGTTCGTAATTAAAAGAACGACATGATCGCATAATGAGAAAATAGTGGATGCATGTTGAAACAAAAAGAAGTGATATTAATGTAAGAAGTATTTGATTGTAATTATACAGCATAAATTGAAAACGATGCCAGTAGATATGAGCAGTACTGTAATGAGTCCAGCACAAAGGTAAGGTAAATTAAACATCTGGCTGGCAGAAATGTTTGAAGACCGGGCGAGTTGGCCGTGCGCGTAGAGGCGCGCGGCTGTGAGCTTGCATCCGGGAGATAGTAGGTTCGAATCCCACTATACGCAGCCCTGAAAATGGTTTTCCGTGGTTTCCCATTTTCGCACCAGGCAAATGCTGGGGCTGTACCTTAATTAAGGCCACGGCCGCTTCCTTCCAACTCCTAGGCCTTTCCTATCCCATCGTCGCCATAAGACCTATCTGTGTCGGTGCGACGTAAAGCCCCTAGCAAAAAAAATGTTTGAAGAATAATTTCATTTCATTTTTATTATTTTCATAGAAGAAGAAATGAGTAACATGGTTACATAAAGAAAAAACGTCTGCGAGGAGCAAAGGCGTTCTAGGTCGGATGAACACTAATATACATCACAGGCTATATATCGATGGAAACTAATACTACTAATATCAAACCCGAAGGCTATCAAAGCCGTTAAAATATGCACTGCCTGACAAAGAAAAAAGTTAAGCACACAGAAGGAGTGGTTGAAAGTGAATGAAACTACATATGCTGACAGACCGTGTGACTTCATTGAAGTGATTACAATATGGGATGAAAGAGACAAGGCAGTTACAGGTGGAATGTTGGCGCCATGTATGCAGGGTGCCGCAGAGGTTTGGAATGGTGTCAAACAGCCTATGGATCCTCTCCTGAAGCAAATTCGTCCACAGTTATCGCAGCTGTCCCTCCAGATCCCGCAGGTTGGTACTGGGACGGAGTCCCCTTCCAATGTCAGCTCACACGTGATCAATGATTGAGAGGTCCGGGGGTCTTGTTGGCCACGAGAGGACCTCAACGTGTATTATCTTGTTGGAACACTGTCCCAGCGTGCAGTGCCATAAGGAGTAGGACGTGCGGACGCAGAATGTCTGTGACGTATCGCTGTGCCGTCGAAGTCTGCCGAAGCACTATTAGAGGTGACCTGAACGCTCCCCACACCATGATGCCAGGGATTACGCCTGTGTGTCTTTCCACAATATGGGCAAGATCTTCCCTCTGCCATCGACGCTGCCAAACCCGTACACGATAGTCATCGGAGGTTATAGAGAAGCGGGACTCATGACTGAATATGATGCGACGCCATTCGTCCTCTGTCCATGCCTCCCGGGCAAGGCACCACTCCAAACGCAGGCGTTGGTGTTCTGGTGTCAATGGCAACCGACGCATGGGGTGGTAGGGCTCCAGTCCGGCGGATGCGAGTCTTCAAGACACTGTGCGGGAACTCACAGGAAGTTGTAGAGTCTCCAGTACATGTTCGCAGACGCCGAGTGCCGAAGTTATGGGATCCCACAATGCTTGGCGCACCATACGATGGTGTTCCCTCGGGGTGGTGTTTCTTGGTCGACCCGAACCTGCAAGACGTGACTGGGTGCCCTCATGTACCCACTGAGTCCAACATCGGGCCACTGTGACATCTGAATGGCCCACATGCTTGACAATTGCACGATACGATCAACCAGCCTCATGCAGTTCCACAATGCTGCCTCTGTCAAATGCTGTCAGTTGGTGGATAGGCTGTCTAACGCGTCCGCGAGGCATCACGGGTGCTTCGTACTGTACGTAATCCTCTATATATGTCTTGCTTAACTGTCTTATTCACAGCAGTTGACTGGTAACACCTTATAAACAACAGGACGGTGCAAACACGAATGAACTCTGGTGGGCGTTGTACACATTACAAATCCTTGTAAATCCAGTCATGTACTCGCACATTAATGGCATGCATGTATACCGAAATGGATAATACTGGACCACTCTTCCTGGGTGCTTAATATTTTTTTCAGGCAGTGTAGATGTTCTACAAATATACAGTCATGGAAAAATGTATTCATACAGTATGCGCTGCAAAACAAAAGTGCGTGTATCGTGAAGTAGCACGATATAAATAAGTAATTGGTTGGCATCTTTTCATATGCCACGGAAATGTTTTATGAAAACATTGTAATATTCTGTACAATATATTTGTGTTTCTTTTCTTGTGTTTTATATGCATTTGCTAAGTGGTTCTGATACTTATGTATATTTTAAAATAAAGTTGTACTGTGTCACCACAGGGTTTCCTGGGTGTCGCCACTCCATCCTCGCAAGCTCGCGGCTTCGCCAGTACTTCCCTGCTCAAACACGCGATCTGAGCTCGGCTATAAAAGGAGCCAGGGGAGGTTCACTGGCGCAGTCGTGTGCTGGATGGGGAACACAGAATTTGAAATGGTGCCGTAAGATGTAATAGGGTCGCCTACCTACGTAAATTCTTAATGGCTGACAACCACGTATTACTTAATTGATAGCCAGTGTTCCCACTGAAACTGTTAGGATTTCTACGTATTTCCACAGCTTCCCGAATAATCCTGGTAGTTCTCTTCCCTGTCCCTTCACCACTGTTATTTCGTTTCGGTGTTTTCCAAATTCGTACGTTCACCGGGTGAGTTGGCCGTGCGGCAAGGGGCGTGCAGCTGTCAGCTTGCATCCGGGAGATAGTGGGTTGAAACCCCCACTGTCGGCAGCCCTGAAATGGTTTTCCGTGGTTTCCCATTTTCACAACAGGCAAATGTTGGGGCTGT
This sequence comes from Anabrus simplex, assembly GCF_040414725.1. Taxonomy (NCBI): domain Eukaryota; kingdom Metazoa; phylum Arthropoda; class Insecta; order Orthoptera; family Tettigoniidae; genus Anabrus; species Anabrus simplex. The sequence continues at coordinate 651,160,605 of NC_090265.1, read as the reverse complement.
ACGTTAACTAAGGCCATGGCCGCTTCCTTCCACACCCTAGCCCTTTCCTACCCCATCGTCGCCATAAGACGTATCTGTGTCGGTGCGACGTAAAGCAAATAGCAAAAAAATTTCGTACGTTCCTCATCACCAGATGTTTCATTCCAACGTCATACTTCCATAATGTGTGTACACCTGTTATGCGACTCCCTCTCAGACTGATTCTGATGGTGCCATCAGTTTCCGCTTCGACTGCTAGCGCTGTACCGCGTACGGTGAGCCACCTGGTGACGAATGAACGTACCACTTCCACATCTATCATTAACGTCTAAATTCAAACTTCATTCTTGGAAAAGTCTTCCTCGTGAACCGTCAAGATTTTCTTCTGAAGACGCAGAACAAAGTTCTCTGCGAAACGTAAAGAATTTCACCTTACTTTCTTGACACGGCGTAAGCCAAAAAGCTTATATCATGTCTTTAAGTACAGACAGTGAAAGCATCAATGGTAACATAATCGGACGAAGTCGAGCGACTGTGCAATCCATCATTAAGCGGTATAAGAACAGAAAAAGTGATCAACGGTGAAGGAAGAGGCAAGATAGATTACAATTCTGCTAAGAATGATCAAGAACTCCCCTAAACCATCAGCGTCTGGGTGCGTGACCAGCTGAGAAAGGACATCGCTCCAAGGGCAATTCGTACCATTCTCAACCGTTCAGGATATAGAGCCAGGATATCTAGAAGAAAACCCTACAACAGAAAAAAGGAACAAGAAATATGGAGAATGGAGAATGGAATTCGCAAAACAGTATGCATCCAAGACAACAGATTTCTTGGATATGGTATTACTTACGGATGGAAGTAATTTATTAATATATTGCACAACGCTGGTAAGATGATGGTCTGGAGGAGACCGAATAAAGCCACCTTCAAGCCACGGTGAAGCATGGATGTGGTGGAGTCATGGTTTCGGGATGTATGGGAGCCTGCGGTACTGGAAAACTTGTGTTTATTGATGGTAACATGGACAAATTTGTGTATTTGAATATTCTCAAAGAGAATTTACAACAGAGTGTTAACCCTATGGGTCATGCGAGAAAGTATTACTTTCAACAAGACAATGACTCAAAACATATAAAGGGGATTGTACGTGTGAGGTTGCTGTACCACACTCCACACTCTCTCAAAACTCCAGCTCAGAGTTTCTACCCGAACCCAATTGAACACCTGTGGAGTGAACTTTAAGCAGGAGTGAGAAAATACGAAATTCGTAGTAAGACAGCTTTGAAAGAATGTATGTTATGGAAATGGCAAAGTATTACGCCAGAGACTGACTGGTCCATTCCATGCCAAAGAGGTTGAGAGAGGTGATACATACGAGGGGTATGCATACGAAGTATTTAAACCAGTTGTGGCTTTATTAAAAGTTATATTTTCAAGTCAATGCATGAACACTCATTTCGTTGCGCAAAAGAGCGTTGAAAATATGTTTCTGTATTATGTTTTTAAAATGCTTGTTCTTCTACCTGTAAAGCTAAAGTTGTGACTGAACAATGTATATGTTACCAATCCAATGAATATTTTTGTTTTCATGGCGGTAAAAATAAAGTTTGCTTTTCTACAATGCAGTGTATGGGTACTAATTTCCAAGACTGTATATATGAGGAAGCAAAAGGGTTTTCACACAATGATGGCCAGACCTATACGTGCTACGAATACTGTTAATGACTGGATGACAAACACATCTACTACAATTATAACTTAGTATAATGGTCACTGCGAGTTCAAGCAACATTCACGTTTGTCATTACAACTTACATTATATTGCAATTTAAATGCATCTTACGAGGAACCTACACGACTTCGAAGTCACAAGTGCACGTTGAAAGGCGTAAAGCAATCCATTCGGCACTCCATGTCGTACGATGTCAGCATGGGAAAGATCTCTGGTGACACATTTGATATTTATCCGATAAAATTAATTAAAACTCGACAAAAGTCATACAACACAAATCCGTTTGTCTGCTCTCTGATAGAATAAAACGGAACGTCGAAATCGACAAGCAGGCTGCCTGAAAGAGAAAAATCAAAATGTTTGCACACGGTAGCTGAGACCATACAATTATTACACTGCCTTGCAAAACTTAAGGTCAAAAGTAACGCTTGCATTGCTATGTCACTGCCATGTAAAATAGTTTGATGAAACTTGAACCACACATAGACAAAACTGCTTACAGTATGGTATGGTAGGCAACTGAAAGAAATACGTGATAAGCCAAACAAGAATGACACTTTTATATAGAGATAGTAAGTTACAAGGAAGTCATTGCGACTCATGATGGTCCCCTGGACTTTACAAAAGGATGGGCATGGTTCTTAAAAGGGTGTATCATCACCATGGACAGCTATGCATGCACTACAACGTGCTCTCACACTGGCCACAAGGTTGGTAAGGTATTGTTGCCGTAGAGCGTTCCATTTCTCCACCAGCGCGGTTGATAACTGCTGGAGGGTCATTGGGTGCATGTAAACGTGCTGCAATATGTATCTCCAACGCATTCCACACGTGCTCGATGGAATTTAAGTAGGGGGAAGTCCATTCGCTGAATATTCTCTCACTCCAAGAGCTTCTCCACCTGAGCTGTTCGATGCAGTCGCGCATTGTCATCTAAAAAAAATGAAGACAAGGCGGAATGCACCCCTGAGAAGACACATTTGGGGAAGGAGCACACTGTCACGATAACGTTGACCGGTGAGTGTATCGCGTTTAAAGATTTGGAGGTCGGTACACCAATGCAACATTATGTCTCCCCACACCACGACACTTGGACCACCAAAATGATCATGTTCAGCAATGTCCCTGAGTGTTTTACATGTTACCACCTCTTGCCAGATGTGGGCACATCTAGAAACATTACTCAGATTGAATCTGAGAAGAGCACATGATCCCACTCCTTGTCGATCCAGTCCGGATGCTCTTGGCACCATTGTAAACGGTGTCGCCGATGTGAGGATGTCAACGGAGTACAACGTAATGGTCGTCGAGCAAACAGACTACTCCCATGCTATCACCGTGCCACTGTGAAACGTGAGACTGTGTGTCTTGCAGACCTGTTAAATGTCGTTGAAATTCCACCCGCCGTTTGATGTGGATACCTTCTTGTCTAGTGCACAATTTAGCGACCATCTGTTGCTGTAGTTGACCGTGGTCAACCACCTGCTCTCCTTCGTACAGCAGTGCCTATGGTTCGGAATGCTTCCCGTGAACATGAAACAATGATGACTGTGAGCACTCGTCACTCCAAGTCTTTCTCCCAGTTTCCTGATGATTCTTCCCCGTGTGAAGTATTCCAAATGTAGTCTCCGAGCCATGTTGTAATGAATAATAGCACCACGGTGCATCGTAACAACTCGCTGATTGACACACGCTGTCTTGTTCTGTTTCTTCAACAGCCTTATGATGGGGAGAGGGGCAGACCAATTTGGCGCTATAGTCGCGCTGATCTCACGCCAGCTTTCTGTGCACGTGTGGGAGACCTCTGGCAACATGCTCCCGCACTTTCATTCATTTTCACCGAGTAGTTCATATGTTACTTACTCTATCTCGTCCTTACGTTTTGCGCAGCAGTTTATTATTATTATTATTATTATTATTATTATTATTATTATTATTATTATTATTATTATTATCTAACCTTATGTAGATGGCCTACGATATTTAGCACTTAATATATTACTGTATTTAACTTGTACTTGCCCGGCAATCGTAAAATCTGCCAGCATGTAATTTTCGAAGCAGATCCACATTTTATCATCCACCGTGCTTCTCGCCATAGTGATAATGATTTGCTAGAGGGAAGAAATCGGATGAATTTCAGAAGGTAGGAAAGTTTTCAAAGGAAACACGGTAGTACATGATATCTGGTTAACATTGAAATGGTAAGAAATTAACATTCGTTTAAATACGTAGATATCCTGGCGTATTAAAATAGCATCAGATATCTGGAGAGTCACATGCAGGAACAGATACAGTACACACGGTGGAAAAATATTCACACTACATTGCGCTGACGATGATTCTAGCCGAGGGCGAGGATTACATTCTTCGAAATTTAGATGGAGAGTATATATCATCATTTATAGCAAAGAAGCACTCACAAGCGAGAACTCCAGTATTTCACGAAATAGCAAATAAATCCCGGCCACGCGCGATAACTTGCAGGATCCCAGCTTGCGCCACCCTCCTGACGGATGTGGCTGTTCGTTCCGCATTCCAACCCCACGGAAGAGATCAACAAGCAAGAAGGGTTCAGTTCTCGTGCTGCCATCTCTGGAGTAGTTTGACAATAATTAGTAACAGTCACTAACCAGCCACGCTCGTTACTTCCATCTCAGAGTATCGATAACTGTGCATTTGAATGTTATATACATAACTTCCATGAAAATATGAGCAATGAATATTTATTTTTCGTTGAAAATACAAGGGATGTAACACATTAATCGCATGTATGGGAAATTCGCCACTGACAAATACTGTATTACAAATACAGTAATTATTTCACTTATGGTTTTTGAAGTTTTAACTTATTCTGTTAATTGATCATGTAAGTGTCCAACCTAAAACTTACATATTGTTGGGAGATGAGGAGAATGCACATGCCCGGTGAGGCACGGGGCGAAGGGGTTTTCATCAGCAGGGCCTGTGACTCAATGGTTGCCATAGCAACTCCGCTACAACCCAGGCGACTTTATATTATCCTCTACTGGCAGCTCTTCGCTCTTGTCAGTTGTAATCCAGCAAACTGCAAAGTGTGAGTCAATGTTTTCGTAAAGCAGATACGAGCAGATAAGAGCCGATCTGTCTGAGCGAACAGAAAGTTCGTGGTTGCAGGCCACATTCCTCATTCTTGCATTCTTCTCATCTCTACACAGTACATGACTTTCTTTTTCAAAAATAAAAACCGGTTTGTGCGACTATTGCCTATAACGACCGTTAATTGGCGGTCTCTTCGGAGTCGTTATAACCGGTTTCGACTGTATATTAATGAAGCAAGGAGTTGTAGAAGGAGACAGGTGCGTATACAAATGTTAGTGTTGCTATCACAAAAGAAGGTATGAGTGATGCAGTGATAAAAAGTCAGATAATGCTAAGTAAAAAAGTGACAAAATTTACATTCTATCTATATTTTATCTGCAGGTAAAGTATGTTCTTTCCGTCGCTTGCATGGAGATAGCATTGTGGCTTCTGAACTGGAAGACGCCGTACAATAATGATTGGCTTCGATAATGATGACTTTCGGAAGAAAGTACCTGACCAAACCGAACCAAACCCCATGGCACTACAGCACTACAGCGACCGCTGCTCAGCCCGAAGGCCTGCAGATTACGATGTGTCGTGTGGGCAGCATGACGAATCCTCTCGGCCGTTATTATTGGCTTCCTAGACCGGGGCCGCTACCTCACCGTCAGATAGCTCCTCAATTCTAATCACGTAGGCTGAGTGGACCTCGAACCTGCCCTTAGGTCCAGGTAAAAATCCCTGACCTGGCCGGGAATCGAACCCGGGGCCTCCGGGTAAGAGGCAGGCGTGCTACCTCTACACCAACCTGACCAGTTACAAATTTCATATTATCACATTAAATGATGCTAATACAACAAATTATACCGTGAATAAACCTTGATAGTTTAAAATGTACGTAAGAAAGGTGGATAATTTATGGGTAGCTATTAACCACATTTTGCGGCTAAAACATCAGTTTAAAATGTTTAAACTAACGTTCTATTAGTTGTAAGTAATACCACCAGTAGAATGCTGATAGCAATTTAAATATAGTCTGTGAACAACTGCTGAAAGTGGAGATTTTCGAGCTTCAGATTAAACCCTCCTCGCAGCACATTTGGAAAAGGAAACCTAACAAGTTTAATACTTATTGTAAACAGAGATGTTGGTAACACTTCGGTAAATACTGACAAACGCGCTATTCCTTCGCACGGTCAACATTTGTTGTCAATAACATCCATCAAGAGATAAACAGGGCTTATGGGCATATATCCCTTACACCTTACCATAAGAATCCTGTAGATAAGGGAAGGGATATCAAAATCTACAGTAGGTTTCCGGATGAGTTAATTACATGTTTTCTTTCTTCTATAATTCTTATATTGTTACTCATTTTATCTAACAAATAGACCAAGAAATTGAATATTCTTTTGAGAATATAGTGCATAATTACGATTATTTTTCATACAACTTGAGATGAATAAGGTAATATTTTTCTGAATTTGTACATTGTCCAGCTCCGTGGCTAACTGGCAAGCACGTTGGCTTTTGGTCCAAGACAAGCCAGGTTCGATTACCGGTCGGGCATTTTGACCTTCATTGGTTTAGTCCTCTGACTCGGAGACTAGCGGTGCGTGCCATCTTCAGCATTTGATTTCATCCTATGTAGGGCCCCAACCTCACAGACACGCAGGTTGTCCATGGACATGAACTCCAAAGACCTGCTCCAAGGCACTCCTGAAACCACATGCCATTAAAAGTGAATACGTACATTTAAGAGACCTGGAGAACAAGTAACAATTTGAAACTGAGAAGTCTCTCCAAGTTCCCTAGATATTGTGAGATAAAAATTGGGTGGCTGGAATGGTTAGGACATGTTACGAGAATGGAAGACGATCTAGGTCCACACGATTGGATGATCTGTCGGAAGATCTCGAAACTATAGGAGGACGAATGTGTGTGTGTTGGGGGGGGGGAGGGGAAGAAAGTTCTCGATAGGAAGGAGTAAACAGCAGTTTTAAAGGAGGGTGCGGATAAAGTAAAAGGGTCGTATAGCCAAGAAAGAAGAAATGAATCCACAGAACAACTAATCTTTCAAAACTCCAGGGATGAGTCCACACTTTAGAAACGGTTACGACACAGATGTTCTTGTTATATTGAATAACTAGCAAATGTACCCGTGCTTCGCTACGGTATTCTACATTATATACGGATATCTAAGTAAATTATTGTACACGCAGTGAATATTTTTTTAAATTGCATGTCTCTTAGAGTTATCCAAGAAACAGTATGGGGAGGTCCCTATACGTTGTTTCTAATGTAAAGTGCGAGTTGCGGAGTTGTGATAACAGCAGGCACACTTGCCTACTGCCATTCACAATCGAGCTGGGAATTTTTCATTATAATGGCAGGTCCCGTAGCCCACTATGCGGTCACAATCGATTTGGGGAGTTTTCGTTAAAATGGCAGGCCCCCTTTCCTACTTCCAGACACGTTACATTTGAGGAGTTATTATTATAATGACAGACACCTTCCTTACTGCCAGTCGAAATTGAGGTGTGCTGTTATCGTTATAATTCCCTTCTCAGGCCCATTTTCCTAATGAGAGTGAACTTACTGCCAGTCACTCCCAGTTGGTGAGTTTTCATTATTACCGCAGGCCACTTTGCCTAATCCCAGTCACATTTTAGACGGGTAAATTTGTTTATAATGGCGGACACCCTCGCCTACTGCCAAACACAATCGGGTAGGGGAGTTTTGAACAAAATTGCATTCTGCCTTGCCTTCTGACGGTCAAATCGAGAAGGGAATTATTCACTACAATGGTAGGCCCTCCTTGCTAATGGCAGTTACACAGGAGTTGGAGAAGGACCCCATTCCTACTCCCAGTCAAAGTCGATGTGGGGAGTATTGATTACAATAGCAGGCGCCCTCCTGATGACAGTCACCATCGATTTGTAAAGTATTAATTATAATGGCAGACACGACCTTTTCTAGAACACTACAAATCTGCTTCAGTGAATATACTGTATATAGATCGACATACGAAGTATACGCACGTTTACAATGCTGCAGAATTCCATTTACAGACTAAATGCTGCTAAGCGGTACGTCATATCGCCACACGAACTGCACAATGAGACGTCACTTTTAGCGATCTAAATGGTTGATCCTATGACATTTTCTCTAATTTACTTTATTTATGGGTTGGATTGAGTTAGGAACGTTGAATAGGGCGAAATTTGGGTAAGGTTTTCACACAGTGCATTGTTTTTCGGATACTTACGTGACAGCTAGAAATAGAATTTGGCACACACAGATACGACACAAAGTCATACGTCCAAAGTTGTATACTACTCGAAATTGAACTGAGAATGTGCCATACGTTTTGTGATACGACTTACCGTTTAGCCACCAAATACCTCGAAACGAAGGTTTGCACCGTCATTAAAATTTCGATATTTTTCCAGGGGTATAAAGTGAAAAATTTAACATCTTGGAATTTTCCCGTCTGAACCGACTAAAACCTATAATTTACCCAAATTTAAAATGTCTACCTCGTCTCGCAGATTGTGCCGCCATCTTGATTTAGGGGAGGGGTTAAAAACTAGGACTTTCAGGAAATTAAGGCTAAAATATATGCACATGGTCATTATTGCACCTGAAACGGATAACTACGAAAATTTCGCCAAAATAGTCAATGTACAGACACTCGGTCGTTACGACTTTATTTATATAGATTAGTTAATGACCTATGAATTCTATAAATATGTGGTCTATGCGGTCACTTGCACACTCAGTATGACTTCTGAGGATTCAGATGATGAATCTTACTGTATAACAAACCATAAGACCGATCTGTGTCGGCGCGACGTAAAGCAAAAAAAAAAAAAAAAGTGTATAACAATGCACGTCTACATACTGATCTGTCGGCCTAGAAATTTTGACTACTTGGATAAGGGATAAACAAGATGGCGTTATCACTGACTTCACAAAAAAAGGCAGCCGCGGTTGGAATAGAGGTCAATGAATGAGCGATTTTTAAAATGGCTCGGATTCCACGTAAAACTGAAGGTACCGTGGCTACGAACACGATATCAACAGTAAACTTGCTTATTACATTCTGTTTTAACTGGTGAATCACTAACAAGGCGACCAAGCACGCGTGACGTACAGAACTAAAAATGCAATCAAGTTAACAAAAGTTACTGCAAGTCCAGAGAGCATTCAAACAGAGGGCAATATCAAAGATGCTCTATAAACACCTTGTGGTACATTAAAAACGCGCACTCATTCACATAATTCCCCCTAGAGATGCGATAACACATTTTTATCCGTGCCTACCTCGAGCGCATAACTTCGCCGAATGCCTAACTTTCTTCCGGTTGTCTGTCAAAGTTAAACTCTTCCAAGCTCGTTGGATCAACATTTAATCTCGTACTTTTGGCAGAGTTTGTGTTTAGTTGAGAAAGTGAGCCAAAAAGATGGTTTAGAGTTTGCAGACACTGAGCCAGGAAGATGATGTATATTTTGCAAACATTTGTAAAACCTGAATACCATTATTTAAAAAAAAGGCTTGTCGATATTTAAAAAAACATTAACATAGCAGAATGAGGATTCACCGTGGAACGCCTGAACGAAAGAATCGGGACCAGTTATATATCTATACATATAAAATAAGAGTTTTGTCTGTACATTGCTCAGAACTGAAAAAGAATGGTATTTCTGTATCGTTCGCGTCCACAGTAACAAGGAGATGCACTTTTCAGTTTTCTGTCATATATGTATGTATGTATGTATGTATGTATGTATGTACGTGCATCACACGAAAACGGCTGAAGAAAATTTAACGAAAATCGATATTTAAAGTCGGGGAATAAGTCGTTACAATCTAGGCCATAAATAATTTTATTCACGCTGAGTGAAATGGTAGTTTAAGGGAAGTATTAAAATTTAATTCTCAAATATTTATGTTACTAGTTGGTCTTATCGATAAATACTACATAATTAAAATAGAGAATTAAATTATTTATCATTTATGTCTTACAAATTCTTACCGTACTGAACATAACAGAGGTATTCATGATATGGATTGTTGTTGCTAAATGCGTATCAACGCCGAGCCACGAGAAAATGGTAAACAGAATTTAATGAAAATCGGCATTTAAAGTCGGAGAATAAGGAACTACAGTCTACGCTACAAATAATGTTATTCGCCCTCGTTGAAATGGTAGTTTAGGGGAAGGCGCCAAAATTTAATTTTTAATTACCTATATTATTGGTCCTGTCGAAAAGTACTACATAAAATCGTTGTAGAGAATACAGTTTCCGATCACTTATGTCTTATTCAGTTTTACCGTACCGACTATAATAAGATTGGTGATGATGATTATTGTTTTAAGAGGAAGTACAACTAGGCAACCATCCTCTATATAACACTGATCAGAGAGGAAAAATGGAAGGGGTCCGACACTTCGAAGAATGAAGGCATCGGCCTAAGAAAGACAAGGGCCACGAAGCGCATGAAAATCCTACGTAATACTGTCGGGGTCAGAAAAGGACAAGTGACAATCCAGGGAGGTCAGATAGGATAGATGAAAATGAAGATCTGGCACAAGTAGAGGGGAATCGGGTAACATGGAATAGTCGGGCAATAAGGAATACCACTATATCTTGCCTGTAAGGTACTGCTCTCAGGTGGAAACTCATCGAATCACGGTAAATGTTCTCATGATGCTTTGTATTCAGTTTGGACATGCTCGTGAGTGAGGTTAGTGCGTGGAGCAAGAATATTTTTTTTCATATTTGAAATGCTTTTGCAGGTAATTATTTTAAAGCTTGTATTAATTACCAAAACTGAGCGTAGTCCTGGGAAATCCAATGTTACATATTGTACAAGAGTTGCTTATATTGCTACACCAGTGTAACTTCCTTCTTGTGCAAAGTTTATGGCATGACGAATCCTTTAATTCAAACATGGTGTGTCGGGATATATGGAATACTAGGTATTTCATATTATCCGACGTACAGGTAATGTATTCCGTAACTCCCACCATAATTTTGGATTCGTATGTCAAATTAAAATTAGAATGTATAATAGGTTTTATATTAGAAACTCGTAAGCATTTTTTATTTAAGTAGCAGGTGTTACGTGATCGGTGATTTTGTTTCAATGGGAAATATTGTTTTGGTTTCAAAGTAAAGTGAAATTTAAACTTAATTAAAATTTAAAATTAATTGCATTAATCCTGGTATATTATGACATTTAATTATACATCTCAGTTTCTGCATCTGTGACTTTTGTCACTGAATGAACAAGTGACTGTAAAAAGAAAACTCATGAATAATTAGTGTATACAGATTATCATTTAAGTTAATTACCAATTTTATTCTTTCGATTTTTTTAAAATTTCTGTACGTCCACCTGTAAGAACGTTCCTTAAATGTAACTGAAAAAATTTATTGAAGTTGTATTTTAATTTACGTATTATTTAAACTACTATTCCATTTTAGCCGACTATTCCGTATTACCCACCAAGTGCAATTTTTTGAAAAAATAATTTTGACGCGAAGACATTAACAATTTACAGTTTAAAAAATATAGAGAATCTCGGCTAATTATTTGAACTTACAAACCATATTTATTTATATTTCATAACTGATTTCGGTAAGAAGTTATATTGCCAAAAGTAAATGGTATTCCATATTATACGACTCTCCTCTAAGTGAAAGAAATGCCAGGACTCAGTTAAGGGTCCCGTGTTCGCCAACCCACACTCCGAAGTTCAGAGCCCCTGGAACCACATTTAGTCGCAGGGGATACTGCGGGTGTTATCCTACCGCCCCCATCCACAAGGGGACGACTATAATAAGAGAATCATAAGAGAATTCATGAATGTAGATTAATTTAGACTTTTCTTGCTTAGTCCATACTGATGTTTAATTGATTGATTGATTGATTGATTGATTGATTGATTGATTGATTGATTGATTGATTTTTAAAGGGGCCTAACATCTAATGGTACGAAATGAGACGAAATGAAATGACAAATTATAATAACCCAAAATCCTCCACTGACCAAAATTCAAAACGTGAGGACGAATGAATGGATGAATATGAATTTAAAACAATCAGTGGATCCGACCCGCATGCCTCACATTCACAGAGACTGACGTAAAACAATAGTATTACTGACCAAGGAAATGCTTCTGTAGCGTAATACTGAATCGATGATGCTTGTAGTCGAAAGGAGTTCAAAATCCAAGTCATCGGCCCGTCATAATGGTACTCATCGCTAGAAAAGTGGAACCATGGTATTTGTCATGTTGCAGTAGTAATAAATAGTAGCGTAGACTCGCAGCATTCCACGCATTATGGTACTACTCGCAGGTAACGAAATTCGCACATGTATCACAGACCTACGCTGTTTCGCACATTGCGGCGCCATTGACAGACAACGCAAACCTATGGTGTTCATCACCTAAGTGTACTAACCACAGGGACTCGTACTATCCCGTGGTGTTCCTCATATAGTGCTACTAATCGCATACCTATTTGGTACCTAACATAGTGGTACTACGCGCAAGGAAAAGCGACCCTTCGTGTTTCCCACGTGGTGGTACTAATCACAAGTAGTTTCATGGTTCTAATATAATCATTCCTTGATCGCCCCTTTTAGTCGCCTCTTACTACAGGCAGGGGATACCGTGGGTGTATTCTTCGTCTGCGTCCCCCACCCACAGGGGGTTGTGTGTTTGGTCCGCAAGGGGTATTTTATTTTGCTCAAGTCCGCCGGCAAGCCGGTTAGGAACCCCCTATCCGCCACCTGGGACGCGCCACGTGAGAGTATCACCTCTCCTCCTGCTACGCCAGCGTAGTGGGTTCGTGGCTTAGTCCATATCAACGCCGAGCATTGCTAACATGGAAATATTGTTCAATCGTGTTAAATGGCCATGGTTTTTGACATGATTATATTAAGGTGCAAAAACGCATGCTCATAGGTCCATATCGGCAAGATAAGTTGTGAGGATGATTATAAAAATGAGAAAAAATCGTGAAGAAACGATCGCTTGAAGAATAAGACAAAAGACAGTCATGAAAGGAAGGAGGATTCACTTTACATTAGATGTCCTAATATCAGAGAGTCGGAAGAAAACAAAATATAAGAAAGCTCATAAAACTGATCAACAATAACATTACATTGAGCATTCCTTATTGTGATATACTTTGTTTCTTCTGCTGCCGCTCATCTCCGATAGATGGGATTAATGCTGCGTACCGAGTATAAAAGCCTGCCTGAATACTGACGGGAAATAGCTGGAGAGTTTGATCTCTCTCTTCTTTAGCATGCCATTTCTATGGTTCATAAATTTTCTGATACTGCTGGTGCGTAACACAGGTTCATCATAGCATTCCAGCTATTCGATCCCTACTCTGAGGCAGTGACTTGAATGAACATTGTGCACGCTTAACAGTTATTCCAGCTCTGGAACTTTCGACCGTTCTTCAAAAGTGAGAAATTGTGCGGCATTTCATTTGATCAAGTATTTCATATGATAGCATTACTTGTAATCGCGACATTCCTACTGAATTCATTGTAATGACCTACGTTGACTTCAGTTGGGAGAACCACAAAGACAGTCTTTCTGAGAATTCCGTAACGGGTACATGAGCTTAGTATACAGTGCCTCAAAAAAGTATTTTGTCCCCTCCGCTATATCACATTAATCCATATTTGATATGCAAACGACAATCAGTTGACTGTCAATCTCTCCGGTTTATACAATGTTATTGGCCGCCTTTTAGCGATAAATAGCCAAACTTGTCTGTAGTTGATAAAAATGACACATTATGTTATAGCCCACTCCACTTGGAGGTCAAACAGGTATTCGTCTGACACGAGCTCATTCTATGATTCACCCTCCTTCAGCTTGTGTACATGTGCTGTGGTCAGTATGCTTTGTGCCGTGAAATTGGGAACATCAGAAGAGAAATCATGGGACGGAAACAGAAGGACACGACATAGGAAGAACGAAGGATTGCCATACGATGCTTCAAAAACAACAAAACATTCAAAGAAATAGCCGAAGTTATAAATAGGCCCATTACAACTGTTAATAAATAGTATGATATACAGGTATACTCAAACAAAAACCAACCACGAACAGGTCGGCCTTCAGTCATGATTCAGACTGAAAAAAAAAACGTCAGAGAGTGAGAAAAGTTTTAAAAAATCCTAATTGAGTGCTACAAAGATTGCTGTAGAGGTGGAACAGGAAATGGGAAAACATATCAATTCACAGACAATAAGAAACATTCTTCATGAGGCTGAATACAACAACCGAATAGTCCGCAGACAACCATATATAACCAAGGTGAACAGACGCAAGAGACTGGCATATGCCAAAAATCACATAAATGATTATTACGAATTCTGGGAAAAGGTAATATTTACCTATGAAAGTCAATTTAATATATCTGCATCCAACGGAAGAGTCAGGATATGGTGGCAGAAGAATCGTGGACTAGAAATGCAAACTCTCTCGGCCTCTGTTAAACATGGTGGAGGATCTGTGCTCGTAAAGGGGTGTATGAGTGCGAATGGGGAAGGCAACATGGACCACAGACTTTATATCAACATACTAATGTCACATCTTCCACAGAGTGTGAACAATATGGGTCTTACAGATGGCTACATCTTCACACAAGACTATGACTCCAAACACACAGCCCTGAACATAAATCTCTGGTTGCTATACAACACACCACGATGGATGGAAACACCTCCGCAATCACCAGACGTCAATCCGACCGAGCATGTAGGGCGCATTCTTGAAGACAATCTACGAAAATACAAGATCTCAAACAAGAATGTTCTTAAGGAGCTATTAATTGAGTAGTGGAAGAAAAGTATGAGAGAAAGTACAGAAAATCTTGCGAGATCATTGCCAAGAAGGTCGCGTATTAAGAACATATCCCTATGTCAAAACAATTCCTTATGTGCGGGAGACGAATATATTTTTGACGTGAATGGAGACAAGTACGAATTTGTTTGTTTGTCATATTTTTGTTAACAGAGGAAACAATGTTTTGTTAATATGTAATGTATTCGCGGGACATAATAAATAAACCTGTACCCAAGTCAAGCTTATACTTTGATGTTCTAACCTTTACGTGGCCTGTAAACCTCACAAGCCCAGTCAGACAAATACTTTTTTGAGGCATTGTACACTGACTGACAGAGCAAATGCAACACCAAGAAGGAGTGGTCAGAACTTTATGCCAATTGCAGGGTAGACTGACGTCACTGAGGTATGCTCATGATGTGAAATGCGCCGCTGTGCTGCGCACGTAGCGAACGATAAATGGGACACGGCGTTGGCGAATGGCCCACTTCGTACCGTGATTTCTCAGCTGACAGTCATTGTAGAACGTGTTGTCGTGTGCCACAGGACACGTGTATAGCTAAGAATGCCAGGCCGCCGTCAACGGAGGCATTTCCAGCAGACAGACGACTTTACGAGGGGTATGGTGATCGGGCTGACAAGGGCAGGTTGGTCGCTTCGTCAAATCGCAGCCGATACCCATAGGGATGTGTCCACGGTGCAGCGCCTGTGGCGAAGATGGTTGGCGCAGGGACATGTGGCACGTGCGAGGGGTCCAGGCGCAGCCCGAGTGACGTCAGCACGCGAGGATCGGCGCATCCGCCGCCAAGCGGTGGCAGCCCCGCACGCCACGTCAACCGCCATTCTTCAGCATGTGCAAGACACTCTGGCTGTTTCAATATCGACCAGAACAATTTCCTGTCGATTGGTTGAAGGAGGCCTGCACTCCCGGCGTCCGCTCAGAAGACTACCATTGACTCCACAGCATAGACGTGCACGCCTGGCATGGTGCCGGGCTAGAGCGACTTGGATGAGGGAATGGCGGAACGTCGTGTTCTCCGATGAGTCACGCTTCTGTTCTGTCAGTGATAGTCACCGCAGACGAGTGTGGCGTCGGCGTGGAGAAAGGTCAAATCCGGCAGTAACTGTGGAGCGCCCTACCGCTAGACAACGCGGCATCATGGTTTGGGGCGCTATTGCGTATGATTCCACGTCACCTCTAGTGCGTATTCAAGGCACGTTAAATGCCCACCGCTACGTGCAGCATGTGCTGCATGTGCTGCGGCCGGTGGCACTCCCGTACCTTCAGGGGCTGCCCAATGCTCTGTTTCAGCAGGATAATGCCCGCCCACACACTGCTCGCATCTCCCAACAGGCTCTACGAGGTGTACAGATGCTTCCGTGGCCAGCGTACTCTCCGGATATCTCACCAATCGAACACGTGTGGGATCTCATTGGACGCCGTTTGCAAACTCTGCCCCAGCCTCGTACGGACGACCAACTGTGGCAAATGGTTGACAGAGAATGGGGAACCATCCCTCAGGACACCATCCGCACTCTTATTGACTCTGTACCTCGACGTGTTTCTGCGTGCATCGCCGCTCGCGGTGGTCCTACATCCTACTGAGTCGATGCCGTGCACATTGTGTAACCTGCATATCGGTTTGAAATAAACATCAATTATTCATCCGTGCCGTCTCTGTTTTTTCCCCAACTTTCATCCCTTTCGAACCACTCCTCCTTGGTGTTGCATTGTCACTGTCAGTCAGTGTATATATATACTACAATCTGATATATATATCTATATATATAAAAGCAAGTCGGGCTGGAGCGATGTATATATAAATATTTAAAAATGAAAAAAGACGTGAATTAATGAGGCACTTCCAGAAATCTCAGAAATTTGAAACTTGGTACGGGGGAAACTGATGACCCCAGGATCCCTAGAAAAATCGGAAATTCTCAAAATTCCCTGAAGGGGGCACGCTGGGGGGGCTCAAATTTTGGGCTCAGCATAAGAACACAGTCGTATAGTATATCCAAAACGATAACCTATAGGTTTCGTGGGCTTAAAAATTTTCGGGAATTTCCTCATTTTTATCCCCTATCCCCCCAAATCAAGATGGCGGCACAACCTGCCAGACGAGGTAGACAATTGAAATTTGGTGAAATTATAGCTTTTGGTCCCTAACCGACGGGAAAATTCCAAGATGTTCAAATTTTTCACTTTTTACCCCTAAAATATCGAAATATGGAGGCAATTTTAATGACTGTGCAGACATTCCTTTTGAGCTATTTTTTGGCTAAACGGTAAGTCGTATCACAAAACGGATGGCACAGTGTCGCTTCAATTCGGAGTGATCTACAACTTTGGTCCTGTGACATTTTGTCGTATCTCTCTCCCTTATACGTTAAATTTGGCCGTATTTCTGGATTGTTCGTAAATTTGGTGATTTTTACAAGTATATTTCATTGTTTGACACACTTATAAGAATGATAGGATCATCACGTTAGGTGCGCACATTGGCACGATTAAGGGACATATGTGTACCAAATTTCATGATTCTAGCTTATACATAAGTAGGCAAAATGTAATGTAAAATGTTAATAATGCACCCAAATTTCACCCTATTTAAATTTTGAACTCAATTTACCCCCTTAATATGGGACATACGAGGATATGGTTTAGCAACAAACAATTAGAGCAATAAATGACGCGTCTGATGGCGCAAACCGTTTCTTAATATCATAAACCGTTTAGGAGATATGAATCTCGAAGTGGAAGTCTGCACTTTTCAACGTGCTCATGCTTATCCGTCTATATATATAAAAGCAAGTCGGGCTGGAGCGATGTATATATAAATATTTAAAAATGAAAAAAGACGTGAATTAATGAGGCACTTCCAGAAATCTCAGAAATTTGAAACTTGGTACGGAGGAAACTGATGACCCCAGGATCCCTAGAAAAATCGGAAATTCTCAAAATTCCCTGAAGGGGGCACGCTGGGGGGGCTCAAATTTTGGGCTCAGCATAAGAACACAGTCGTATAGTGTATCCAAAACGATAACCTATAGGTTTCGTGGGCTTAAAAATTTTCGAGAATTTCCTCATTTTTATCCCCTATCCCCCCAAATCAAAATGGCGGCACAACCTGCCAGACGAAGTAGACAATTGAAATTTGGTGAAATTATAGCTTTTGGTCCCTAACCGACGGGAAAATTCCAAGATGTTCAAATTTTTCACTTTTTACCCCCCAAAGATATCGAAATATGGAGGCAATTTTAATGACTGTGCAGACATTCCTTTTGAGCTATTTTTTGGCTAAACGGTAAGTCGTATCACAAAACGGATGGCACAATGTCGCTTCAATTCGGAGTGATCTACAACTTTGGTCCTGTGACATTTTGTCGTATCTCTCTCCCTTATACGTTAAATTTGGCCGTATTTCTGGATTGTTCGTAAATTTGGTGATTTTTACAAGTATATTTCATTGTTTGACACACTTATAAGAATGATAGGATCATCACGTTGTGTGCGCACATTGGCACGATTATGGGACATGTGTGTACCAAATTTCATGATTCTAGCTTATACATAAGTAGGCAAAAAGTAATGTAAAATGTTAAAAATGCACCCAAATTTCACCTTATTCAAAATTTGATCTCAATTTACCCCCTTAATATGGGAGATACGAGGAAATGATTTAGAAACAAACATGTAGAGCGATAAATGAGGCGTCTGATGGCGCAAACCGTTTCTTAATATCATAAACCGTTTAGGAGATATGAATCTCGAAGTGGAAGTCTGCACTTTTCAACGTGCTCATGCTTATCTGTCATCTATATATATAAAAGCAAGTCGGGCTGGAGCGATGTATATATAAATATTTAAAAATGAAAAAAGACGTGAATTAATGAGGCACTTCCAGAAATCTCAGAAATTTGAAACTTGGTACGAGGGAAACTGATGACCCCAGGATCCCTAGAAAAATCAGAAATTCTCAAAATTCCCTGAAGGGGGCACGCTAGGGGGGCTCAAATTTTGGGCTCAGTATAAGAACACAGTCGTATAGTATATCCAAAACGATAACCTATAGGTTTCGTGGGCTTAAAAATTTTCGGGAATTTCCTCATTTTCATCCCCCATCCCCCCAAATCAAGATGGCGGCACAACCTGCGAGACGAGGTAGACAATTGAAATTTGGTGAAATTATAGCTTTTGAACCCTAACCGACGGGAAAATTCCAAGATGTTCAAATTTTTCACTTTTTACCCCCAAGGATATCGAAATATGGAGGCAGTTTTAATGACTGTGCAGACATTCCTTCTGAGCTATTTTTTGGCTAAACGGTAAGTCGTATCACAAAACGGATGGCACAATGTCCCTTCAATTCGGAGTGATCTACAACTTTGATCCTGTGACATTTTGTCGTATCTCTCTCCCTTATACGTTAAATTTGGCCGTATTTCTGGATTGTTCGTAAATTTGGTGATTTTTACAAGTATATTTTATTGTTTGACACACTTATAACAATGATAGGATCATCACGTTGTGTGCGCACATTGGCACAATTAAGGGACATATGTGTACCAAATTTCATGATTATAGCTGATACATAAGTAGGCAAAATGTAATGTAAAATGTTAAAAATGCAACCAAATTTCACCCTATTCAAAATTTGAACTCAATTTACCCCCTTAATATGGGAGATACGAGGAAATAGTTTAGAAACAAACATGTAGAGCGATAAATGAGGCGTCTGATGGCGCAAACCGTTTCTTAATATCATAAACCGTGTAGGAGATATGAATCTCGAAGTGGAAGTCTGCACTTTTCAACGTGCTCATGCTTATCCGTCATCTTCTATATATATAAAAGCAAGTCGGGCTGGAGCGATGTATATATAAATATTTAAAAATGAAAAAAGACGTGAATTAATGAGGCACTTCCAGAAATCTCAGAAATTTGAAACTTGGTACGAGGAAAACTGATGACCCCAGGATCCCTAGAAAAATCAGAAATTCTCAAAATTCCCTGAAGGGGGCACGCTAGGGGGGCTCAAATTTTGGGCTCAGTATAAGAACACAGTCGTATAGTATATCCAAAACGATAACCTATAGGTTTCGTGGGCTTAAAAATTTTCGGGAATTTCCTAATTTTTATCCCCCATCCCCCCAAATCAAGATGGCGGCACAACCTGCGAGACGAGGTAGACAATTGAAATTTGGTGAAATTATAGCTTTTGAACCCTAACCGACGGGAAAATTCCAAGATGTTCAAATTTTTCACTTTTTACCCCCAAGGATATCGAAATATGGAGGCAGTTTTAATGACTGTGCAGACATTCCTTCTGAGCTATTTTTTGGCTAAACGGTAAGTCGTATCACAAAACGGATGGCACAATGTCGCTTCAATTTGGAGTGATCTACAACTTTGGTCCTGTGACATTTTGTCGTATCTCTCTCCCTTATACGTTAAATTTGGCCGTATTTCTGGATTGTTCGTAAATTTGGTGATTTTTACAAGTATATTTTATTGTTTGACACACTTATAACAATGATAGGATCATCACGTTGTGTGCGCACATTGGCACGAGTAAGGGACATATGTGTACCAAATTTCATGATTCTAGCTTATACATAAGTAGGCAAAATGTAATGTAAAATGTTAAAAATGCACCCAAATTTCACCCTATTCAAAATTTGAACTCAATTTATCCCCTTAATATGGGCGATACGAGGAAATGGTTTAGAAACAAACATGTAGAGCGATAAATGAGGCGTCTGATGGCGCAAACCGTTTCTTAATATCATAAACCGTTTGGGAGATATGAATCTCGAAGTGGAAGTCTGCACTTTTCAACGTGCTCATGCTTATCCGTCATCTATATAAATAAAATCGTAACGACCGTGTGTCTGTACATTGATTATTTTGGCGAAATTTCGGTACAGTTATCCGTTTCAGGTGTAATAATTACCATCTGCATCATGTTTTTTTTTTTTTTTTTTTTTTTTTGCTAGGGGCTTTACGTCGCACCGACACAGATAGGTCTTATGGCGACGATGCATCATTTTTAGCTTAGGTGTCTGTCTGTTTGTCTGTTTGTCTGTCCTTCTATAACTTGAAAACTACTGGATATATTTCCACCAAACTTCATATTTAGAATCCACCTGTCCTTGGGTAGGTTTTAGCGCAAACTGTGTGTCTGTACACTGATTATTTTGGCGAAATTTCCGTACAGTTATCCGTTTCAGGTGTAATAATGACCATCTGCATCATTTTTAGCTTTGGTTTCTGTTTGTCTGTTTGTTTGTCTGTTAGTCTCTTTGTCTGTTTGTCTGTTTGTCTGTCCTTCCATAACTTGAAAACTACTAAATATATATTTCCACCAAACTTCATATTTAGAATCCACCTCTCCTTGGGTAGGTTTTAGCGCAAATATCGTTTCTAAATCCCTGAACTGAGTGGGGATTTTTACGAAACCGAAACTGTGATTTTGCACTCCCTCAAAGTATACACAACCGAACTTAATGGAAATCAACCTGCCTTAATGAAAATTAATTTTTAAACCTTTTTTTCTCATGTGCATCATTTCGATAACAGGATTTAGTAAGGGAGATATCATTAACGGACCGTTTTTCGGTACAAATCCCAGCGGACTTAACGCAAGAGCGGGTGCGTGTAAAGCGTACTTCTTACAACTTGAAAACTAACAAGATATTTGAACCAAATTTTATATATAGCATCCATCTGTCCAAGGGTAGGTTTCCTTGGTGTCTGTTAGTTAGTTAGTTTGTTTGTTTGTTTCTTTGTTTATTTGTTTGTTTGTTTGGTCTGTTTGTCTTTCTCTAACTTGAAAACTACTGGATATATTTCCACCAAACTTCATATTTAGAATCCAGCTATCCTTTGGGGAGGTTTTAGGGCAAATATTGTTTCTAAATCCCTGAACTAATTGGGGGTTTATACGAAACCGAAACCGTTATTTTGCACTCCCTCAAAATACACACAACCAAACTTAATGGAAATCTACCTGCCTTAATGGAAATTAATTTCTAAACCTTTTCTTCTCATGTGCATCATTTCAATCACTTACAGGAAAGATAGTATGATCAAACTCTACACGAACATTGGCCCACCCAGTACCCATATGTGAGCCAAATGCTATGTCACATAATTATCCGAAAAGTAATGCAATGTAAGATAATCTTACACAAATTTCAACCTATTCAACGTTTCTGATTCAATCTGACCCATGAATAGATTAGATGCGAGAAAATATCATAGGACCAGCCATTTAGATCGCTAAATACTGCGCCTTACGGTACAATCCTTTGTCGATATGACGTACCGTTTAGCAGCAGTTAATCTGTAAATGAAGGTCTGCAATATTGTAAACATTCATATACTTTCGTATGTCCATCTGTATATATTCATTGATGTCGATTTGTAGCGATCGAGAAAGGATGTGTCTGCTATTGTAATCAGTACTCCCTACACCGACTTTGAATGCTGGCAGTAGGAATGGGGTCCTTCTCCAACTCCTGTGTAACTGGCATTAGTAAGGAGGGCCTACCATTTTAATGAATAATTCACTTTTCGATTTGTCTTGCAGAAGGCAAGGGATCATGCAGTTTTGTTCGAAAGTCCGCTACTCTATTGTGTTTGGCTCTAGGCCAGGGTGCCCGCCATTATAAACAAATGTTCCAATCAAAAATTTGACTAGCATTAGGCATAGTGGCCTGCTATTTTCATGGAAACTCACTAATTCCGTGTGACTGGCAGTAAGCTGGCTAGCAGCAGTAAAAAGGGACTGTCATTATAATGATAACTGCACAACTCAATTTTGACTGGTGGTAGGGACGTTGCCTGGTATTATAATAAAAAACTCCTCAACTGTAACCTGTCTGAAAGTAGGAAATGGGTCTGCCATTGTAACTAAAACTCCCCAAATCGATTGTGACCGCGCAGTAGGCATTGGGGCCTGCAATTATAATGTAAACTTGCCAACTCGATTGTGAATGGCAGTAGGCAAGTGAGCCTGGCGTTATCATCACAACTCCGCAACCCTCACTTTACATTGGAAACAACGTATGTGGACCTCCCCATGCTATTTCTCGGATAAGGCTAAGAGACATGCAATTTTAAAACAATCTCATTTGCTGCACGCACAGTATTTACGTCGATATCCGTATACAATGTAGAATACCGTAGCGAAGCACGGGTACATTTGCTAGTATATATATATACATTACAATCTGCTTTACGACGCACCGAACTTAGCACATCAGCAATCATATTTTTGGTTCATAAACAAATATTTATAGTCAAAAAATACAGGAAAATTAAAATCGTCTTCTAATATCCATTATTTGTATGAAAAATGTCGGCTCGAAATCACCAAATCTGAAAAATGAAAATTTAAAAATTGTTACTTTTACAATAGTCGAATTTTCATCCATTACTTATTTCAAAATGCAGTTAGCTTCAGATTTACTTCAACATGAATTTCTTATTTCATTTAAGGTTTACTGATAGTGTCTGGGGCGTAAGTCACACCGACTCGAAGCAGCCATCTGCCACTATCAGCCATGATGTCCACACTAAAATACGTGACTGCAAGCGCGTGTGCTATTGGCTACCACCAGCTGACGTAATGTTACCGCGTGGCTTAGCTCCCTCTCACACTGCAAGATTGCGATTCAGAGAGATACCAAAACCTTTATTTTGTATAATGGAAGAGTTAAATTAGGTATTAATTATGCATATATCGCGGGATAAACTTCTTCTTGTCCTTTTTCTACCGTTTTTCCCTTGCCTGTGGGGTCGCGGGTGCGAACTGTGTCGCACATGTGGATTTGGCCTTGTTTTTAAGGCCGGATGCACTTCCAGACGCCAACCCTATATGGAGGGATGTAATCACTATTGCGTGTTTCCGTGGTGGTTGGTAATGTAGTGTGTCGTCTGAATATGAAGAGCAAAGTGTTGGGACAAACACCCAGTCCCCGGGCCACAAGAATTAATCAGAGGAGATTAAAATCTCCGACCCGGCCGGGAATCGAAGCCGGGACGCTCTGAACCGAAGGCCTCAACGCTGACCTTACAGCCAATGAGTCGGACATTGTGGGACAATAAATATATATAATAGTAATATTCAAATTTGTCAATAACCCATTTTTTAACAATTTGTGGGTTAGCTACCTCTTGCATTCTAGCATACAATTTCCTGTTGCCCTCATGCCCTGAATATGAAACAAATTAATATTACTAAATAAAGTTTTTTCTATTTGCTTTACGTCGCACCGACACAGATAGGTCTTATGGCGACGATGGGACAGGAAATGCCTAGGAGTGGGAAGGAAGCGGCCGTGGCCTTAATTGAGGTACAGCCCCAGCATTTGCCTGGTGAGAAAATGGGAAACTACGGAAAACCATCTTCAGGGATGCCGACAGTGCGGTTCGAATTCACTATCTCCCGGATGCGAGCTCACAACTGTGCGCCCCTAACCGCCCGACCAACACACCCGGTCTAAATAAAGTTAATACAGAATATGTCACTAAACCCCCATTAAGTAACACAAATAATATGGTAGCTTGCTTTTTATCGTGATGGGCGGTGTGTCACAAAGTATTTTTCCTTGTTTTCCGTTGTGATGGTTTGGCGCTGATCCTATAAAATTAACTTTTAGGCTGAAAAGGGCCATTCAACATCACAGGAAGTCACCGGTGCATATTTTAAAAGAGAAAACTAGCTAGGTGAAATATCATCTGGGGGCTCCTCTTGCTCACCGCTAATGATCTTGCAAACAGACAGAGTGCTTGAATAAATTTCGTTTCAAGGCTGCATGGAGTTTTTTAGAAACTCTGACCAATGAAAGGTACCTAGCTATTCTAGGTACAGAAAGGATTAGTGCTGTTTTATGCAGTTGAGACACTCGGATGTACTGTATTTCGCAAACAGAGGGTTGGAAATCCCAATTTTAAAGGAATTTTAGTCAACGTTGGCAACTGAAATATACTCTGAGATAAAATTCGCCAATTACTTTACTACAGTCTGAAAATTAACCGAGGTGACAGATTAAAACAAATGAATAATAACCCACAGTAGATATGCACACAAATGTTAATTCTTCATATAATATGTAAAAATATGTAATATTACCGAGAATATGTAAAAATAAGTTCGTGAATGGACGAAAACTATCAGACAACTAGGGGTTGAGAATCGGGTTCAAGAAAGACAAGTTAAACATCTATTGCATAGCCTTCGCAGATAACCACACACACCTGGCATCAAGTATGGAGGAAGCTACACAAGAACTCTCCACCCTCATTCAAATAGCAGCTAAAGTAGGGTTGAGGATTGCCATTAACAAAATGGAGTTCATCACCAACATGAGAGATGCACCCCACACAATCCCACACGGGGTTGCAGTAATAAAGAAGACCAACTCCTAAAAATATCTCGGAGAATGAATAAACTCGAACGTTAGTGAGGATCTCTCCATGGAAGCCAGGTCTCGGTCAGTATAATACATGAACACAACTCTACCTGCCAAAATATTACACAATATCATCTTTAATATACTGTACACACTAACAAACACACAAGATGGATCAACAAGTTCACAGCCCTTAAATTGCACACTGAGGCCAAGAATGCCGGAAAAACTGAAGTCAGATTATCCGAATAAATCCGAATATTATTTAACTTGAAGCAGAATGTATCACTGCGTTCTAGTGCTTCAATATATTTAAATATTTTAATTTAATTAACCTTCTGATGGGATTAATTGACTACACGTGGTCTATTTTAATTATGAAATATTTAATTATTTCCCTAGCCCTTTAATTACAGAGAATTTCAATGATAAATTATACCGCTTTGTGCAGAAATCATACATACAAACTAAAATGGAAATTAAAGAGAAAATTATATGTATATATTCGCTATAATGAGGTGACCGAAACATAACAACTGAATTACAGGCGTGCATCATGTAGACTGTGCACAATATTTTTATTCATTTTCTAATAAGAGAAGATGACCGGTAGATTACTATTTTAATTCCAGAACATACTGAACTTTTCTGATAAATAATATGTTCGTAACACCTGCAATTTTAAATTTTCAACTGGAACCGAACAGAATGTTCACCCAGAAGGACGTGGGTACAACAATCACGAAGTCAACAAATTTACAAAAGAGAAGCCTTTATCCTTCTGGAGATGCTCATGATCTTGGAGTTAACCTAGCCCGCGCGGCAAAGGTAGTGGGGCATAGAACTGCCCACTCTATCCCACTTACTGTCATGCTTACGAATGGCGGAAGCCTTCCACGCATTCAGGAAACTTCAAGGTCTTTGAAGCGATGCCATTTTCGCCACAGGTTTTCAAACGCTCCTCGCAAACCTCCAGAACCCTCAGGTGAGAATTTTTTTGTTGCTGTTTGCCTTACGTCGTACCGACACAGATAGGTCTTATGGCGACGATGGGATAGGAAAGGCCTAGGAATGGGAAGGAAGTGGTCGTGGCCTTAATTAGGGTACAGCCCCAGCATTTTCCTGGCGTGAAATGCCTGTGGCGAAAATGGCATCGCTTCAAAGACCTTGAAGTTTCCTGAATGCGTGGAAGGCTTCCACCATTCGTAAACATTCCTTTGGAACGTAACTTCATCATTTACTAGAACTTCATTCAAGCGTAAACTAGGTATTTCTGGGGTCACTCAAATTGGTTGCATGTTCTTCTTGATGCTACATGATTCATCGGGTGAAAATTGCACCTCCAGGATGTGCCCGAAATTGAATCACGGCCATGTGGATACAAATCCACCAGAAGAGTAATTTCCCTAATCACGTCTCCTCCTCATCCCATATTTCCGAGGCCCACTGATTAAATGAAATTCATTCAAATGAACATTCAGTATGTTTCAAAGGTAGGTCTATTAGTTCAACTCTGAAGATTAAAATAACCAGTCCCAGAAAATAGCGCGTATTTGCCCATCAGCGCAGGGAACATAGGAAATGGAAAACAAATGAAAACATTGAGTTGAAGCTAAAAGCAATGTATCAAATAACAATAGTTACATTAAATTCCAAGCATGGGAAATTGAACCAAACTAGTTTAGGTAAACGGTAAGCCAATAAATCACAATATTATTATTATTATTATTATTATTATTATTATTATTATTATTATTATTATTATTATTATTGTCCGACTCGTTGGCTGAATGGTCAGCGTACTGGCCTTCGGTTCAGAGGGTCCCGTGTTCGATTCCCGGCCGGGTCGGGGATTTTAACCTTCATTGGTTAATTCCAATGGCCCGGGGACTGGGTGTTTGTGCTGTCCCCAACAACCCTGCAACTCACACACCACACATAACACTATCCTCCACCACAATAACACGCAGTTACCTACACATGGAAGATGCCGCCCACCCTCATCGGAGGGTCTGCCTTACAAGGGCTGCACTCGGCTAGAAATAGCCACACGAAATTAATTATTATTATTATTATTATTATTATTATTATTATTATTATTATTATTATTATTATTGATGCAACCGGGTGAGTTGGCCGTGCGGTTGGGGGCGCGCGGCCGTGAGCTTGCATCCGGGAGATAGTGGGTTTGAATCCCACTGTCGTCAGCCCTGAGGATGGTTTTCCGTGGTTTCCCATTTTCACACCAGGAAAATTCTGGGGCTGTACCTTATTTAAGGCCACGGCCGCTTCCTTCCAACTCCTAGGCCTTTCCCATCCCACCGTCGCCGTAAGACCTGTCTGTGTCGGTGCGACCTAAAACCACTAGCAGAAAAAAGAAATTGATGCTTTCACGGCCTGTACTTGTTCCAAGAAGTCTCAGCCAGTTAGTGGAGGTTCAAGGACCACTGGCCTCTATCTTAGCGCTCCGAGAAGTCCTAGCCAGCTAGTGGTGGTTCTAATACTACTGACCCCTTTCACAGCTCCCCAAAAAGTCCCAGCCAGCTAGTGGTGGTTCACGGACCACCGACTTCTGTTATGGTGCACCAAGATGCCCCAGTCAGCTAAAGGTGGTTCAAATACCTCTGACCTCTGTCATAACACTCCGAGAAATCCCCAGCCAGCTAGTGATGGTTCAAGAACCACTGATCTCTGCCACGACGTCCCGATTAGTCTCAGCCAAGTTTCTGACAACGACAACAATCCAACTCAAATTGCCAGAGCAACGCAACAAAATGAAATTAGAGGTAATAAAACTCTGTGGGAGACCATACATGTTCACGCTAATGGCACACTCGAGTATACTGTGCCGTAAAAAAGAAATTAAGCACAGCACAAACGAGAGCTGAAAAGCGGCCTACTTAATATACGAAGATTCGGTAACAACACTACGATAAAAAGTGTTACCGTAAGCAAAGCACACACTGTATTGTTTCAAATAAGATCAGTAGTCACGATCGTAGGTCAGCCCAGAATATTCAGTCTAGATAGACCGGAATCGATTCCAGCTCTCCAAACACTTAGGTTTATGAGTTTGGAACTGTGTGCGACAGCATCAAGGCTCTTGACAATTTTCCAACCTCCATCTATCAGGCATAGCAATAGGAAATATCAGTACAGCATTTACGACAAGACGCCTACTGTGTGGCGGTTTTAGTCTGCTGCAAAACCGAATCAAAGCGCTGTCGATCGACGTTTACATGAGCTTACACACACTAGTATGCTAAAAGTCTTGCGATAGCCCAGAAAAATGCAGAATTTCAATATGGCACACATTTCACAAGAGGTACAAGAATTCTGGAGAGACATTAAACTACGTTGTCTGGATGACTATCTACAATTCCGTGGTATTTACAGGTACAGAATCTTGAATGCACATTGACCTCCCCATCACGTTTCATAAGTGTTTCTTTCATTGGGTTAATATCTGGCGATTGTGTTGGCCTCCCGAATTGTTAGAACTCCCCAAGATTGCTCATCGAACCAGCTGTTGATAATCTCGCCTTCGAGAAGCTAAAAGCAATAAATGGAATTTACAGCTGAACGTTCCGTTTTATCCAGTATTATACCGTCTACCACCGTAGTGTAAACGTTGTTATCGCCTGCCGTCTGCGCTCCTTTGCCGGCGCAGTCAGATATTTAAAATCAGCAAGAGGACTGGTATGTAATTAGAAACATACAGATGAACAATCAAACATTATGGCATCTCTTGAGGCGTGGAATGTAAGGAAGTCCACTTCGGTTATGTTCAGCTTTGTACAGTCAGCTGGATACGTTTTACAACACGGCCCGTAGTTATCATTCATGTGTAAGCCGCTCTCACTCAACCCTCTCCCTTCCTTCTCCTCTTCGTGACATGCACTTGCACAGGCATCGTCAGTCGAGAGCGAAATGCCTTCGGAGCCAGTTTGCTCCCAGCTCTCGAGGAACGAGAGCACCTTAGCAGGCAAGTAGGGGAAGTGCACAACGTAGTATGTACTGAAGGCCAATGACGCAAGTACA
This sequence comes from Anabrus simplex, assembly GCF_040414725.1. Lineage (NCBI taxonomy): Eukaryota > Metazoa > Arthropoda > Insecta > Orthoptera > Tettigoniidae > Anabrus > Anabrus simplex. Next base: position 651,131,477 of record NC_090265.1, on the reverse strand, counting down.
GTACGGCCACGGTATACAACCCGCCTGACTGCTGCTCTCTTGTCACGTGACAAACACCCGTCCCGAGCGGAGCAAGTAACATCGGCTCCCTAGAGTAACTACTTGATGACGTCTGCACTTGCATACAACGCTATGAAATTATAACCACATGGCATGATCCCACATAACGCAGTGGGCCAGCTGTAGGCTACAAAATTCGTGCCTACCATAACAGCTAAGGTTCGAATTTCGAATCCTGGCGTGAATGACGGCTTGTTCTCGAATGAATACACCGTGATGAATTCAGGCAAAGAAACACGCCAAATTTAGACGAGCTAACTTCGATGCTAAATGGTTCACTCCATTATTCACAGGTGGTAACAGAACATGTGCTGGCTCTCGTCTAAGACGGCAATTTTAGCGTTCGTGAGGCAGCGATTCGGTGTGGCGTTTCGCCTAGGGATGCTTAGAGATGGATACAGCAGTGGCGGGTGTCAGGGGACAATGGACGTCTACCGGGCACTGGTTTAAAGCAGGTTCGTACTAGGGAAGAGGGCAACAGGTTTAGTTGAAACTTCACAGAAGAGCCTGCTTTTCAACTCAGCAAAGCTCAGACAGGTAACGATTTTCCTGCCATCAATTCGACGTCTACATATGGTCCTTTAACGACTACAAGAAACCGAACTCCATTGCAGAAAAGCTGCCGCCAAAGTCTCTCTCCAATTAACAGATGGTCGACAGGTACGCCTTTGCAGAGATGGAAGTTAAATCGTATTTGGGATCATGTGTCATCTATGACGAGATCATTTCGGCGGGAGTCGGGCCGATTAATGTTTGTAGACCATGGGGAACCCGATACAGCAAAAGAGTGTTCACGCAGTGGCCGTGTATCTGTGTAGTGTTCGGGGTGGATGCCATCTGATGGGGCTGGAGTGCTTCATCGGATAGATGACCGTCTCACATCGGACCAATATTTGTACACATTCTGCAGAATATTATGGTTTCTAGTGTGAGAGCGCGCTATCCAGATAAAGTAATACAGTTCATGCAAGACAACTCACCAATCCACATGAACGGCCGTGTTCAAGGCTGGTTATTTGAGCAGGACTACATTGATCAGCTCAACTGGGTTCCTCAAGCTCTAGACATGAACACCATTGAACATGTGTAGGCAAGGTAGAACCGCCATATTAAGAAACACTGGTTTCACTCTCCCCCGCGTTTGCATGGTACATTGTGGGGTGTTACGTTGGACGCATGGGAGGTAATCGCCCTGCTGAGTCAATGCCACGTCAGCTCTGACAAGTTGTTCAAAACGATGGATACTGAATGGAGTATTAAGTCATGTCTAACACAGTCCTTTTCAGAACTAACATAATTAAAAGCATTATGCCAAATTTCACAATGGATAGAAATACACACGTATTTGGTTAACGCAACACTCTAAACGCTTCAAAGAAAATAATGCGTAGAATAGAACTCGAACCCTGGCTCTCATCTTGACAGGCAGGTACGTTTCCTCGGAGCTAACTGGCACTCACATGAACATGCTTAATATTGTAAGGCTATTCCCCGCTGTCCTTGACACGTAGCATATTTACACCTTTATACCAGTCCTTCAAGGGGCCAGTGACTGAAAATTCAAAGAATGTTATTACGGTACAATTACACAATAGGGTAACGGAGTCCAGTAAACATAAATAAATAAATAAATAAATAAATAAATAAATAAATAAATAAATAAATAAATAAATAAATAAATAAAATAAAATAAAATAAATATGCCGATAGCAGTACTCGAACACCGGATTTCTTGGTTGGTAACTAAGGACCTTTCACCTACACTAACACTGACACGCCGTCAAGTGTTTCACATCGAGCTTCACTTGCCAGGCGTGCTCCTCGCTTCACATATTATTTTATTTAACAATTATATTATATTATATTATATTATTACTTCTAATATGCGGATAGTTTCATTGTACTCGTCGTACGCCGACTGTCGCATTTCGTCAGGAACGTGTCGTTTAACGAAAAGCAAGTTGCATCACTTTTCGTTGTAGCTGTACCGCCTTGATGGTTGCCCAGTTGCACTTCCTCTTAAAACAATAATCACCACCACCACATCACCCGACGACGATGATACCCGATACACACCGAGCGAGTCAGCTGTGCGCTTGCATTGGGGGGACAGTGGGTTCGAGCCCCACTACCGGTAGCCCTGAAAAAGGTTTTCTATGGTTTGCCATTTTCATGCCAGGCAAATGCTGGGGCTGTACCTTAATTACGGCCTCGGACGCTTTCTTTCCACTCCTAGCCATAAGACCTATCTATGTCAGTGCGAAGTAAAGCAACTTGTAATATATATTTTTTAAAGGTGCCCAATACAGGAGTAACATTTTTCATGCATCAAGTTTTAATTGTTCAATTGTACATTCAGATCACCTCCAACGGGAATTTTCCCGAAAAGATCTGTACCACCCCAAGGAACACGGAGATACGAGTTCACTTTCAGTATTGAACACACAAGTCAAAGGCCACTTCGAGAACTTTCCTAATAGGTTTCAAGCCTACATGATGAAACACGTACGAAACTATATTCTTTAATAAAGATAAATAACTCCATCTGGGACTGCTTGCTCAGTGGGTAGTGGAAATTAGTCGGGAGCAGACCTTCAAGACCCTCTTGAACGAGTTTACAGAACTCGTTAAACCACACGTTAATTACGTAGTTAAATTTGTATCAACAACGAGAGTTCTAAGAAACTGAATCCATGACAAAAACAAATTTTCCTATAGTCAAGTAATGTAGTTGAAAGAGTCTCAGAGGTTCCTTCAAGAAGATTTTAATTTACCGGTGTGATGACGCCTTAAACTTAAAACTGAGACAGCGCATGGTTAAATGTAATGTTTGGTCAATTTTGCTTTATGGAGTTGCAGCTTGGACCTTAAAAACGACCACCATAAAAAGGCTGGAAGCTCTAGAAATGTGGTTTCATAGACGAATGCTGACAGTCTTCTGAATAGAGCACGTCTCTAATGAACAAATGTTACAGAAAGCAAACTCTATAAGAGAACTACTGATCAATATCAAATGCAGGAAAATTGCGTACTTGAGGCATGTGTTACGTGGTGAAAGATATGCAGCATTACACCTCATTTTAAAGGGCAAAATCAAAGGAAAGCGATGAGTAGGCAGAAAAAGAACGACATGTCTCAAGAATATTCAAGACGAACCATCGCACAACTCTACCGTGTTGCTGAAGATCGAAGAACACTGTCCATACTGATCGCCAACGTCCGGAAGACTGGGCAAGGCATATAGAAGAACTTCCTGTTTGGTGTAATGCTTTTAAAATCTGCTCTATATGTCTTACTCTCCTAGATAAAGTGTACTTAAAATGACAATTGTTATTTTATGTGTCAATTATTCTGTTTTTGAAAATAGTATATAAACATCTTCGTACTACAAAATCCTCACGACCATCATTAGGTTATTCGTCGCCATACCTGTTTCTTTCTACGTTGTGGTCAGAGCATTTCAGTTGGTCTTGCTCAGACAGTGGTTCCACATCAACGATACGGTTGGCTCTGATAGAGGAAACATAAAATAGACAATGATGGTCACCAGCCTTTTGTGTGGAGAGGGCTCAAGAAGAAGATGAAGAAGAAGAAGAAATAGCCACCTAACAGCAATGAAATTCTTTAAAATCTACATAAGAAAATTATGTTTTCATATCTTCCAATTATGACCCCATTACGTCCGGTAAGCCAAACTTAAAAGATTATAAAATACGGGAGAGATCAATGACAGGGAAAAAGAAAAAAAAAGCGACAGTGTCCCCACATTGTGCTGCAAACAAATGGTGTATGATAATTAAAAGTTGCGAACAAGCATCATCCATGTAGAACACGTGCTGACAACAAGATCACTTCGGGCTATGTCATTACATCAGCGAAGCAAAAATTCAGAAACACATTATGCACGTAGTGCAGACGCTAATACATGTACCCTATGGAAACTGTGGTAACAGAAACGTTGCAAGTATACAATGTAGTGTTCAGAGCATCGACAAAACTTCCATAATTACCAGTACGACGATTTTTAATTATCCTGTTATGCTCGCAGCCTTTTTTTATTTTTATTTTTACAGACTTCAGACATCGAAATCAACAGCCTCGTCTCTCTTCGTGAACTAAACTTAGCATTTTGTCCATTTGTCTCTTATTTTTTAAGACATAAAACTATATTTTTGGCTATTTAGAATCAAAAGTTCCAAGTTGCCTAACATTGCCAAGTACTAAAATGCTGAATTCAGAGTGAAGAAAACTTCGTAAACAAACATTATCCTGGTATTACACATCGAACCACAAGACATGCTGGTAATGAAACATATCCCATTATACCTACTTTACGAGTTACAGACGTCGGAATTTGAGTAAAAGGCAACACTGCAAAGCTAATCACAAAGATACATGTAGCACTTTTAACAGAATGACGCTATGAAGTGATAAAACTGAAAGGATAACGCATCCACTTATGAATCTTGAGATTCTAATTTCGATAACGCTGATGTATAAGGGGTAGATATCTGACATGAAGTTTACTGTTTCTAGTTAAGTTTTTCAAGCAGATTTCACATCTGAAAACCATTTTGCTTTATCACATCAGGTTTTGAAGATGTTGACAAAGTTTTATTTTTCATGCAAAATCGTTCATCGATAATTGTTTTGATCGTTTTTCATTATTTTTTATGTCCGGCTCCATGGCTAAATGGTTAGCGTGGTGGCCTTTGGTCACAGGGGTCCCGGGTTCGATTCCAGGCAGGGTCGGAAATTTTAACCATAATTGGTTAATTTTGCTGGCACAGGAGCTGGGTGTATGTAACGTCTTCATCATCATTTCATCCTCATCACGACGCGCAGGTTGCCTACGGGAGTCGAATCAAAAGACCTGCACCAGGCGAGCCGAACATGTCCTCGGACACTCCCGGCACTAAAAGCCATACGCCATTTCATTTCAATTGAATATAATAAAGTACACTTACATAACTGGATTGCAATTACTGTACCAGTATGTTATCTCATGTAACATAAATGACAAATTATTATCTAGATAGGAATGTCCTAACAGTATCACTTACAATAATAATAACTTACAGAAACATTCTGAAACAACTGTAATATCATCATATATGCTGTTGCAGGAAGGTTGTATAATAAAATACAACAACGTAGTGATAACGCTCAAGGATATATTTAAAGTGAGCATAGAGTATTACTACAGACACTTCAGTGGAATGATTATAGAACTGCACAGTACCCTCCAGTACACGACAGAGGATGGCACATCTAATTAATACAACATACTGCACTGAAAAGTTTCTCCTTTGTGTCACAACCAGCGCAAAAATACAACAATCTAATTTAACTTTACACTTCAAGATACTCAGTTTTTCACTGATCTTTGGTGCAGTGAATTTGGTCCTTTAACTACAGAAAAGAAACGTGACAAATAACTGAACATGGGAACTTCGTGCTCAGCAGCAGACATGTTAGCCATTCAACCACTCTACTACGAGAGGAAGTCTGTACATCAACTGATATCTACTACCTTATAGGTTTACAGTGTTTCCACATATTCAACTCGAATACCGGCAGCATCGAATATTTTCATTTATACCAATATAACAGATTGGACAATTTAAACACCTCGGAGCTGTCATCAGCCAGCACAGGGATCGACACGGAAATTAACCATAGAGTTAGACCAACAGGGGCTTCGTTGGGAAAGGAGAAATCAGCAAGACCACCAAACTGACAAGTCTATCGTACGAGGGGAACCCGTCAAGTATAACAACTCGATTGCTTAGTGAAACGGGGTTCGAAATAAGCGAACACATGTGTCGGCTTGTCCGTAGACACTCGACCGTTTCCGAGGAAATGACCGTAGAATTAGCGGGTAGCAAGTTCAACAGACGCGGTGGCTTTCCCCGCGGCTTCCCATTTTTGAGCCCCGTGTTCAAGTACCAATTATTTTCTTGTTTCATTTGTTTACTTTTTCCATTGACGATAACTATACGAATGGTTCAGTTCAATGTATTTTAAAATATCCTTGTCCTTATTCGTCTATGTTCTGTCTGGAAAATAAATTTCTTTTTTCTTTCTTTTTTTGTTATTTGTTTTACGTCGCACCGTCACGGATATGTCTTATGGCGACGATGGGATAGGAAAGGCTTAGAAAGTGGAAGGAAGCAGCCGTGGCCTTGGTTAAGGTACAGCCCCAGCATTTGCCTGTTGTTAAAATGGGAAACCACGGAAAACCATCTTCAGGGCTGCCGACAGTGGGGCTCGAACCCACTATCTTCCGATTACTGGACACTGGCCGCACTTAAGCGACTGCAGCTATCGAGCTCGGTAAATAAATTTCAAAACATCAATAAAAGAATGAAACAACTTCTTTGAAATTGATTTTGGAAAAGTGATCCATTATGCGCGGTTGGTCGCAAACTTCTTGCCAACACGTGAAATCTTCAATAATATTAACGACGTTCTTTCCCGAGTGATATTCCCACCTAGAAATATAACCCTGGCAAACCTGGTGTACGAAATATCTAAGTTTCAAATGTTTCTATGATCGGTACCATCCAAGGGAATGCACCTTATCTCTCCCTGAAGGGTTAATATAAGAATTAACTTACAGAACATTCTAACCTCTGAAAAGTAACACACACATACATAGGCTATATTATTATTATTATTATTATTATTATCATTATTATTATTATTATTATTATTATTATTGCACTTTTGCAGCCGCATTGGACCACTGTAGTCAATTTCTGTCCAGTCTTCTATGATGTTTCACGGTTTTTTTTCTGTCCTTCCAGTATTTCTTCACTCTATCTGATTTTCGTTTTTGTTCTTCTGAAAATACCCTTTTAGTTGTTTGCCAGTGGCTTTACGTCGCACCGACACAGATAGGTCTTATGGCGACGATGGGATAGGAAAGGGCTAGGAGTTGGAAGGGAGCGGCTGTGGCGTTAATTAGGGTACAGCTCCAGCATTTGCCTGGTGTGAAAATGGGAAACCACAGAAAACCATATTCAGGGCTGCCGACAGTGGGATTCGAACCCACTATCTCCCGGATGCAAGCTCACAGCTGCGCGCCCCTAACCCCACGGCCAACACTCACCCGGTTTTAGCTGTTTCTCTTTTATCAATTTTTGGTACGAATCTAATTTTGCTATTCTTCAGTTTATTTACTTTTTTTGATTTATTCTTTAAATCCTCCAGTGTCATGTCTATTTCTTTCATGTCTTCTTTTATTTCTTTTATCCAGACAGGTTGTTGTTTATGTTTCCAAAGGTTCTCTAAAAATCTTCGTATTAACCTGACTTTAGGTGTTCTCAACACATGACCAAAGAATTATATTCTCTTCTTTCTTATGAAATCAGTTATAGGTTCTATTCCATGATATACTGCTGCATTTGGGATGATACGCCATCCTCCTCCTTTTTGGGACTTTTTATTAATGCATGTTCTTACTATTCTTCTTTCTATTTTTAAAATTTTGTCTATGCTATTCTTTCGCCTTACTTAAATAACGTTTCACTTCCATAAGTTATTACAGGATGAACTACAGTCATATAATGTTTCAATTTTGTATTTATTGATGAACATTTCTTGTTGTATGTATTTCTGGTTATTTTATGGGCTCTGGATAATTTATTCGTTTTCTCTGTCCAAGAATTTTTTCATTTAAATTGTATGTTACACTTTATCCAGGATATTTAAAGTGTTTTACAATTTCTATTTCATTCCCACACATCAGAACACTGCTTATTAAAAGGGAATCTATTGCCATTATTTTAGTATTTTTCAAATGGAATTCTTAATTCTATTTTTCCAGCAAAAGTTTGGAGATTTGTGATTTGATTCCGAGATTCATTAAGGTTATTAGCTAGTAGTGCCAGATCATCTGCAAATCCTAAGAACCTAGGCTAATCTCATCTTTAGTGTATCCATTTTTTATATTTTTGTTATTCTCTTTATACCATTCTCTCATCAAGTATTCCAGAGTACAGTTAAATGCATAACACATTTTGTGAAACCCAAATGTAATTTTACAATCAAGACAACGCCCTTCTATCTACTAATTCGATAATAAACTTTTGCGTAGTCATCAATTGACATAAGTATATAAATGGAACAAAACAAAAGTTAATCGGGATTTGAACACGGGGCGCAAAAGTGTGAAGCAAGTTGAACTTGTTACGCATTAAAAGGCACATAAGGCACGTAGTAAATTTCGACCACCGTTTTTTCGGAAACGGTCGAGTCTACGGATAAGCCGAAACATAATGATGATGATGATGATGATGACGATTGTGATTTTTGTTTAAAGGGACTTAACATCTATGTCATCGGCACCTGATGGTACGAAATGAGATGAAATGTAATGACAATTTAAAATTTTAAAATTCATTCACTGACCAGAATTCAAAACTTAATAATGAAGAATGAATGGATGAATATGACTGTAAAATAATCAGCGGATCCAACTTACTATATTAACAGTTAAATAATTCCAAAATCAACCCATTGACTAGAATTCAGTCAGTGGATCCGACCCACAATGCTCCACCTTCCCAGAAGCAAATTTAACAACAATGGTATATACTGACCACGGGGATTGCTTCCAAAGCACAATCCTGAATCGATGACGCGTGTTGTCTAAAGGGGTCCAACACCAAGGTCAACGGCCCCTCATAATGGTACTTATCGCTAGTTAAATAGAACCATGGTATTTGTCATGTTGCGGTACTAATCACAAGTAACGTAGACTCATGGTGTTCCTCACATTATGGTCCTACTCACGGGTAATGTACTACGCACAGGAAACGCAGACCTATGGTGTTTCTCACATAATGACGCCACTCATAGGCAACGCAAATCCATGGTGTTCCTCACATGCTGGTACTAATCACAGGGACTCGTACTATCCCGTGGTCTTCCTCACATAGCGAGTACTAATCACAGGCGATGCAGACCCATGGCGCCGCACTTGTAGTGGTACTAATCACAGGGAACGCACAGACCCGAGGTGTACCTCGAAACGCAGACCCGTGATGTCCACAACCAGATGCTGACACACCCCAACGAGGACAGCCTCATTTTTTTTTATCCTTGGGGTGTTCCAACTGTACCTGGACAGAGGGGAGCCTCCGTCATAGTGACGGGTACTATACTCGAGTACCGTAAACCGATAGTGATCCACCCACAGACCCATGGTATTCCTCACATAGTGGTGTTAATCGCAAGAAAAGTGGACTCATGATGTTCCTTGCGTGATGGTACTAATTACAGCTAAGGTCATGGTTCAAAAATTCAGAATCTCTTGGTCGCCTCTTACGACAGGCAGGGGATACCGTGGATGTATTCTTCGTCTGCGTCCCCCACCCACGGGGAGTAATCCGAAACATGTGTTCGCTTATTTCGACCCCGGGTTTCACCGAGCTGGGAAATAGGGTCATTACACTAGGCAGATCCCAGATCTGAAGCCGTGAACACCCACTGCTCGTCAACGAAGTAGAATACAAGCGTCAGAGATGTACGGATCTTTGACAATGGTCAGGCTTACGGTACACAAGCCGACCATCACCAGTTCACTTGTAGGCGCCGTCAAATACTATTAGATATATTCATTGAGGTGCAAAGAAGGAGTAGAGGTGCGAAAACACTCGATTTTTGCACTATTACCTGACATACGACACTGAAGAGTAGTGTTGGCTACTGAATGCATGATTCGAAGCACTGTATCGATTCATTCAAGTGTCCGAGTGAATCGATTCACAGGAACGGCGAGCTCACGGCACACGATTCAGCTTACTCCCAGCGGACAGTGCTGAGTGGAGCACTCACTGGACGTTGACGCTGCAGCGAGACAGTGAATCATGGCGCATCGAAAGAATCGTGAACGAGCGCGGCTCAGTGAGACACATGATACACACGGCTCCTTATCGGCTCACTGGATACGCGGAGAGCCGAGCTTCCGCTGCAGCGAGACAGTGAATCATGGCACATCGAAAGAATCGTGAACGAGCGCGGCTCAGTGAGACACATGATACACACGGCTCCTTATCGGCTCACTGGACACGCGGAGAGCCGAGCTTCCGCTGCAGCGAGAAATACAGTGAGCCATGCTACACTGAAAGAATCGTATGCTATAATGGACTCTCGAGCTCAGCTCATTTGAAAATAATACCCATTTGCATTCACTGTCCTCTTCTTACAGGGAGGTTTAAATAATAGATAGATTTGTTTGCAGTGTTAAAAAGGTAGTCACAACATAATTCTGAAGTAGCTAGTAAGTAGGTAGGCTATTAGGTTATACTATTTATTAGTTTAATGAATCTTAGTATTATAACTTAGTTGACATTTGACAATTAAACTCGACTCTAGTCTGCCCTATGACTATGAGTCATGCTCATGACCACTCAAAAGTACCTGTGTTATATTGGGAAGAACGGCTCAGTATTCTCTCAGTTCATATGTCACATCGTTGCACAAGACTTCAATCATATGTGGACAGACGCAATAACAGTATGTTGAATCAGAAAACCAGCGGGCTACTGTACGTCTCGGGTAGCCTATACAAAATATGACGATTAAAAAAATCCTCAGCTGATAGAAAAATACTTTTTTTTTAAATGATTGAGCGAGTTGTCGTGCGGTTAATATCGCGTGGCTATGCGCTTGCATTCGGGGGATGGTGGGTTCGAATCCCACCGTCGGCAGCCGCTAAGATGGTTTTTCCGTAGTTTCCCCATTTTCACACCAGGAAATGCTGGGACTGTACCTTAATTCAGGCCATGGCTGCTACCTTCCTAACCTTTCCCACCCTGCGTCGCCGGAAACCTTCGATGTATTAGAGTAACTAGCATTCTTTCTACGAAAGGAGTTCATAGTATGAAGACCAGATGGCAGCTGCGAGCACTGAATGCTGTTGCTGCTGTCTTACCAGCACATACTACACAGATGCAGTAGGAGCGGTGACCAATGAGCCGTGAATCGGATCACTGTATCGATTCAGTAACGTGAACGGAATCAAATGAATCGATTCAGTAAAATGAATCGAATGTCCCATCACTACTGAAGAGTACACTATATATGACTAGGAGAGAACATGGCGACCATATTTACTTGGTCCTTGAGGGTGATGACGTCATACCTGACGTCATAGGGTGTTAGAGAGGGACAGTGAATTAATATCCAAAAACTTAAGTCTGAATTTTTGCTACTGTGCATGCGCGACTAATTCAATTATTCAACCTTTCACCGTGGACAAGAAAAATGCATGACGCCATAAGTATGAACATCACCCCCTGTACCTCTACTAAATAGCACATTTGGTACACCTGCGAGAATGTGACGTAAGCCAGGGCCGCCAACCCTTCCTCGCGGAAGGAAGGGGCGTACGTAACACCCGCGGTCCTTGTGAGCTTGAGTTCATCTAAATACTTAAATATTCAAATATGCGTGGCTCATAATGGATTTTTGAAAAAAATGCATAAACGTGGCGAATAATTGTGAAATTTTTAAGTAAAACTAGTGGGGAAAAGGTAATCATCTGATCTGCTTTCTTTGTCAATACACAGTAAACAGTAAAGAGTCAATAAACAATAAACAGTTACGGTTGAAGGAAATCGCCAAGTGGTTACGTTCGTTAGGTTGGTACTTTTCGTGCGCATGCGTAGATCGCGGTTACCTGCAGCCATAACCACGTGGTCGTGATAGTGGTATTGGAACCATTACTGTCAATTCAACTTTTGATATTTATTTAATTATAATGGCCCGTATATGCACACTGTGCGGTATTGTGTAGTTAACTAATCAAGGGATGATTCGTACATTCAAGATGGATTTACTGTATGTGCGTTGTTTTAGCTGTTTATTGCATATCAAAGTGCGATGAAACTGATGATGATGATGATGATGATGATTGTTGTTTAAAGGGGACGAACATCTAGGTCATCGGCCCCTAATAGTAAGAAATGAGACGAAATGAAGTAACAATTTTAAAAAACCAAAATTCATCCACTGACTAGAATTTAAAACGCGGTGATGAAGAATGAAATGATGAATATGAATTTAAAATAATCAGCGGAGCCAACTCGCAATATTGAAAGTTAAAAATAATTCCAAAATCGACCCACTGACTAGAATTCAAAAAGATAACGACGACCAATGATTATGAACTTAAAACAATCAGTGGATCCGACCCGCAATGCCACATCTTCCCAGAAACTATACTGACAAATTAGTATTACTGACCAAGGGACTGCTTACAAAGCACAATTCTGAATCGATGGTGCTTGTTGTCCAAAGGAGTCCAAAATCCAGGTCAACGGCCCCTCATAATGGTACTTCTCGCTTGTAAAGTAGAACCATGGAATTTGTCATGTTGCGGTACTAATCAAGAGTAGACTCACGGTGTTCCAAACGTTATGGTACTACTCGCAAGTATTGTACGTCGCACAGGTAATGCAGACCTATGGAGTTTCTCACATAATGGCGCCACTCGTAGGCAACACAAACCCATGGTTTTCCTCACAAAGTGGTACTAATCACAGGCAATACGGACTCATGGCGCCGCACGTTTGGTGGTTCTAATCACAAGCAACAACCAGACCTGTGGTGTTTCTAAGAATGGTACTAATCACAGGCAACGTAAGCCCATAGTGTTACGCACATAATGGTACTAATCACGGGTACTGTAAACCCATAGTCACCCACCCACTATCGCTACTAATCATAAACCTATTGTGTACCTAACATAGTGGTACTACTCGCAAGTAAAGGTGACCCATGGTTTTCCCCACGTGATGGTACTAATAACATGTAGTTTCATGGTTCTAATTCAATCATCTCTTGGTCATCCCTTTTAGTCGCCTCTTCATCTGCGTCCCCCACCCACACGGGGTATGCGATGAAACTAACCTCGAGTGTTTTCATATTAATGCTGGCTGGCTTCGTAGACGATGCCGGCAGTCCGTACAATGGATACCAAAATAATCTTCTGCGAGTACCATTTTAACACACCACTTCCTATTCTAGCTACTGTGTGAATAATAACACCTTTTTGCGTGTGTCGGTAGGTCACTGGCAAGCATAAAGGAAGGATCTCTCCTCATTGCTGCTTCACGTATCTTTTCATATCGATTGTACATGGTTTTCTGATTCCTAAATATCGACCCGCCTTCGTAAATTGGGAATCGTAAACTGCTCCGTAGTGATCGGGAGCTCAAGAGGTATCGAAGCGATACCGCAAGTGCAGGAAATTTCGTATATTCCAGAATGTAAAAGTGGGGACAATTTGTCCTTGGTTTTACCAAGACTGTGAGCAATTTCAGTGACGGTGCCAATAGGATCAATAATATATCCACTGTTGTTATTGTTTAAGGCCATCATATCGATACTACGGGTACTGCCGTTCTCCGACAACCCATGGACCTCTTCGTGCACTCTGTAACCGGCATCTCGTAATGACTGAGGGATGGAGCTTCGTATCGCATGGTGTCTAGTAAGTCGCAGGGTTTCTTCGTAAGGACAGGATCCCAGATTATAAGAAAGGGTTACTGTTCATACACACACTAAAATGCTGTATAAAATATGTGTCTTTAGATCTAATTTAGCACCCAGATAGGAACTATTTCGCTACAATTTCTAACACGAAGAGGAAAGCACACGACTCACAAAATATGAAGCCTGTGTTAGCGAAGTGTACTAGTGAATTATTTTTTCAAACTTTTCCAACAGTGTACATTACACAGAATAAGAAATGTTCGTCCAAGTCTCTCACCTCAGTGCTGTGTAGTAGGTAGGCTTTTTCGTGTTACGGGAAGCAGGGGAGCAATACAAACGCTACTGTATAGGTATCCAAATGTTTCGCTTCGCTACGCCTCTTTCTCCGCTCCACCGTTGGAACGTTCGTCACTTAGGTTTCGTACCGGGGAACTGCTTTCCCGGGGAATGCATCGGCGAGGGGCATCACTTACCTGAAAAAGAAAAGAAAGCAGTTGTAAAATCTATCATAGGGGTAACATTGTTAAGCCATCTCAATAACAACTTTTCAGCACATTATTTGCTTCAATTTTATATATACAGGATGCAGAACAACTTTGTTTCGTAAATAAAGGGAGTTTTACAGGGTACAAGTACCAGTACAGTGAATTTCTCTCATCGTTTGGCCGGGAGGCGCGCACAGCTTATCTGCCTCCCGTTGACTCATCACTTCCCGTTAGGGTACGAACATACCGAAGATGCATCGCAGCTCGCGGTCGATGCCTCGATGTCACCTCCTGGTAACACAAACACACAGTTTTAAATGGAACAGTTCATGTCAAAGATGCTCGCTTCCATTCACCATCGCGATTTACCAGGAGGTCTAGCGCGATGACAAGAAAGTTTGTGTTCCCATCGCTGTAGAACGGGAGGCATTGATGTAGCTTGCTCCTGATTGGCTTGTTCGGATTCAGATCACGTGATATTTATCCCCCGTTCTACTGTGTCCTTGATCCAGGTGTTCACAGAGTCCGCGTGCCTATTCGTAGCTGTTATTATCGTTTTCCTATCTACTGTTTGCGTCACAGCTGATTATTATGAAAGACGAGCTAATAGATGTGATATTTAATACTCCAGCAATATGGGACAGACGTAATAAACTGCACCACAACAGACATGTTTTGTCTAGGGAATGGAAGAAAATAGCAGCAAAATTAGGAGCAACAGGTAAGTTTTATTATTAACACTGTTCTGCTAACTTAGTAAGCCTATACTACATGTAGAGAAGTAAAAGCTCAGCAATAGAGGATAAATTATTTTTGACTAGAACGCGGAGATCTAAACATTACGTCCACTCACTGTAAATACATCTCAGAACACTGAAAGGTAAACCTCCCCGGTATATTCACCCTCCATCGACCGCGACCGCGACGTAAACCGCGAGCTGCGATGCATCTTCGGTATGTTCTTACCCTTACACAGCGCAGCGACAGCACGGGAATGCCCGCACTTCGCAGTTCAGGTCCGTGCTTAGAAGGTGTAGTAAGTGCTGATCTGTCGCTCCAACTGGTCTGAGTTGTGAAGTGTTACTTCGGGGCATAATTCTCAGAATGCCTCCACATGTGTACACGGTAGATGAAAGTAAGTATGTACGATCATTATGTAAAAACAGAGTCTTGCAAGGAAGTAGTTAGGCGATTTGTAACACAATTCCCAGGTGTACGCCCTCCACATAGAGAGACCGCGCGGGAACACTTTCTTTTTTCAAGTTGCTTTACGTCGCACCGACACAGATAGGTCTTATGGCGACGATGGGACAGGAAACGGATAGGAGTGGGAAGGAAGTGGCCGTGGCTGTAATTAAGGTACAGTTCCAGCATTTGCCTGGTGTGAAAATGGGAAACCACGGAAAACCATCTTCAGGGCTGCCGACAGTGGGGTTCGAACCTACTATCTCCCAATACTAGATACTGGCCGCACTTAAGCGACTGCGGCTATCAAGCTCGGTGCGGAAACTCTTATACAAATTGAGAGGAACTGGTTCTGTACTCGATAAGAAGGAAGTGTTAACAATAACGTGTATTTAACGAGGAAAATGTAAATGAAATCGCAGAAAGATTATAACAAACACCCCAAAATCCCTCAGGCAACTTGGAGAAGAAGCCGTGGTTTCGAAGAGCTCAGCATGGCGGACTACGAAAATGTTAAAATTGAAACCATGGCCTCAATTACGGAAGATGAACTTATGTGTGTAATTCGGAATTTCCTAAGACGATAGCAGAAGTGTGTGGATGCACGAGGAGAACATTTCCAAAAATCTCCTCTCATAAGGTACGACTTTATTTTTTTAATTAGTCTACTAAATTTCTTAATTCTTATTTCCTTCATTTTAATTGTTATCTCATGCCATGCACGCATGAAGTGAGCGAAGTGTTGTTCTTGTTGCTATGCTGCGGAGCGGGAAGTGATGAGTCAACGGGAGGCAGATAAGCTGGGCGCGCCTGCCGGCCAACCGATGAGAGAAACTCATTGTACTTGTATTATGAACATAGGAACCATTTATATTTCATATTAAACACAATGCGTACATATGATTTTGAAAATATAGAAATTCACTGCCATTACAAGTTTTCATCGTTTGCATAATAATAAAGAGGAAGTGTTCTTTGTGTGCAGGGGGTATAGTGAGCAATGTGACAGCAGATTTCATAAACACAGTCGCTGGATACCTGGTGAAAACCTTTCTTATTACAATTAAGGTGATGGAAGCAGTGAATTGCTCTTCTCGTTTACAGATGACGCAGCTGAAATTTGGCTGCTTTCCATTCTTCATTTTTCATGGCGCGAGTATTAAACAATTCTCGGTCTATTTCTGCACTTTTCTGAAACCATTGGTCTGCACTGATTACTTCTGCCATCGTCTTAGGAAATTCCGAATTACACGCAAAAGTTCATCTTCCGTAATTGAGGCCATGGTTTCAATTTTAACATTTTCGTAGTCCGCCATGCTGAGCTCTTCGAAACCACGGCTTCTTCTCCAAGTTGCCTGAGGGATTTTGGGGTGTTTGTTATAATCTTTCTGCGATTTCATTGTAACACTTAAACACGTCAACTACATATGTAAAAGAAATGATTTTATTATAAAATCAAAAATAACTGAGCTAAATAACAGATTTAGTGAACATATAATGAAGAGAGAAAGCAAAGCTCAACAAATAAAATAAAATAAAATAAAATAAAATAAAATAAAATAAAATAAAATAAAATAAAATAAAAATAAAACTGTAAGAATTTGGAACGTAAAGCTTAAAGAGCATAACCTTTTGCCGATAGCTTTGGGGAGAAAAAACAACGGCATTGAAATAAATTGCCTAGCATTCGCAGACGATTTTGCTATATTATCAGAAAACCTAACAAGTGCAACAACACAATTCAGTCTCTTGGAAGAAATATCCACAAGACAGGTTTGAGAATCTCCGTAGAAAAAACAAAATTTATTACAAACATCAAGAATGGTCCAAAATTTTTGGCAACAGATATTGGTCCAGTAGAAAGAGTAACAAAATTCAAATATCTGCGAGAAATAATTCAAGAAAATGGTTTAGACAAATCTGCAGTAGAAGAAAGGGTACACAAGATGGAAAGAGCGTATGGTATCACAAAGAATTTTTATAACAAAAAGTGTATATCTAAAAATCCTAAAATAAGTCATATGCCATATGAAACCTAAATGCTTATATGCAAGTGAATGCCTGGTACTAAACTATAGATTAAATAAACTTGAGGTACTAGGAAGGGGAATCATCAGAAAAATCTTAGGCCCTGTGAATACAACAGAAGTATGGAAATTAAGATCTAATGATGACATATACAGGAACATTGAAAACATAACAGAAACCATACGAAAAAGGACATTGCAATTTTTCGGACATATTTACAGAATGGATGATTCCAGATTAACAAAACGGATTTTCAAGTACCTTTGGGACAAAAAGGCAACAACTAGCTGGATTCAAGAAGTTAGGAAAGATTTAGAAAGAAATGATATAAGAGAAGAAGAAACTATGGACAGAGAAATTTTTAGAAAGAGGGTAGTAAGTATGGAAGGATTCCAAGGAAGATTGAACAAGAAGCCTGGTGCGAAGTGGTCCGAGGACAGAAGGAAACAGCATAGTGAAAGGATGAAAGAATATTGGAAGGAACAGAAGAGAAAACAACACAGTATGAAGAACTGAATTGACATTGGCACGTGGTCCTTAGCAGGCCTCATCGGAAAGCAGAAGAAAATAAAATAAATCCAGAGCATAAAAGTAAAAATATAAAGAGAAAAAAGTCATAATGAAATATGAGTAGCATAAAAATGAAAAATATATGCGGGCTGAATGGCTTCAACGCTTGAGGTGCTGACCTTCCGACCCTAACTTGGCAGGTTCTATCCTGGCTCAGTCCGGTGGTATTTCAAGGTACTCGAATACATTGGCCTCGTGTCGGTAGATTTACTGGAAAGTAAAAGAATATCTGTGGAACTAAATCCCGGCACCTTGGCGTCTCCGAAAACCGTAAAAGTGGTTAGTGGGACATCATATTATTGAAAAATATAAGCTAATGCATAAACAGAACACGATACATAATATAACGGAAACACAAGTATGGCAAAAAATACTGATGAACTGATCCAAAAGTCCATTAACATCTGACGAGGCAATACTTCACGGAATATTCGAGTTAGAGAGGTAATCATTTACACACATGATTGGCATGACATGGGCATGACATTATTTCTTCAGAACATGTCCTGTGGATATGAACTTCCTATCTAGTCTTTCAAGGTGTTCTGGTTTTTATGAACATGGGTATAATTATCCAAAATTTCATGGAATTTCAAATAACCATATGCTATAACCTGGTGAGCCAGCCAAATTCGTAACAAAATAGGATTCGCCTTGGTGTAGAAAATCTTCAGACTACTTCGCAATAAAGAATGACATGTTTAAATCAGAGGGTTCATATCATTTTGCAGAATACCTGCAGTTCCACGATAATAAAGCCCGGAACATGTCAAGAGCATGACATGGACGTTGATTTAACGGTCTTTAAGCTAGCTCTGTCCGGCCTTCATCTATGCGCTACAATGTCAGTGTTTTATAAGCTGATAAAGATCATTTATGTCGCCATAAAATTTATTGCCATGTCGACTCTACAAGCGGAACACATCACGTCACGCAAGTACAGAGTACAGCTGTTCTTGGGACCTGTAGCGTCTCGGGAGCCGTGCAATCACAGAGTACAGCTGCCCGGTATTTGCAGACTGTTAGATATAGTGGTGGTGGTGATTACTGTTTTAAGAGGAAGTACAGCTGGGCAACCATCCTCTATTAATACTAATCAGAGTGAAAAAAATGAAGCGGTGCGACACTTCGAAAATGAAGATATCGGCCAAAGAAAGATAAGGGCCATGAAGGGCAAGAAAATTAAAAGACTCCCAAGCCCTCGGAACCTAATATCGTCGGGGTTGGAAAAGAACAAGAGTTGACCAAGGGAGGTCAGATAGGAAAGATGAAAGTTAGGAGCGTGGAACAAGTGGAAGCAATACAAGCACTCAAATAAGTGCCCCGTGGTCGCCAACCCACGCTCCCTAAGTTAAGAGCCCGTGGGGCCCCTTTAAGTAGGCTTTTACGATAAGCGGGTATTATGCTACTCCCCCCACCCCAACCACAGGTGGACGTTATAGCCTATACAAAATGTAATTCAAATATGTCCGTCTAACAGGTGATAGAAAAGACAACTCTAATAAGCAAACTATGCGAAGAAATTGTCAGTGATCTTTAGATTTAAACTTAAATATTAGAAAATCATGATTTAGATTTTCAGTCTTTTCAGGAAGTAGTGTCAAACTAAAGCAGCAACTACACCTAGGGAGCACTGGGCCGAGACAGTGCATTCGGTCAAGTGCTCGGCTGATGTGATAAGCACAGTCAGTAGTCGGCCTAGTTGCTACTTGCTATTTGCTTTACGTCGCACCGACACAGATAGGTCTTATGGCGACGATGGGACAGGAAAGGCCTAGGAATGTGAAGGAAGCGGCCGTGGCCTTAATTAAGGTACAGCCCCAGCATTTGCCTGGTGTGAAAATGGGAAACCACGGAAAACCATCTTCAGGGCAGCCTACAGTGGGGTTCGAACCCACTATCTCCCGGATGCGAGCTCACAGCTGCGCGCTCCTAACCGCACGGCCAACTCGCCCGGTCGGCCTAGTTGCGAGCAAGTGTTTAGGGCGAGACAGTGGATAGAAACGTGCCCCAATCGTTCGGCCGAATAAGTACCCCCACCACCTGCCCACACACCTCGGCGCTTCCCTCGCTCTTCACTCGGTCAGTGTAATCAGTCAAGTCAGTTGTACCCGGAGAAAAACCTGTCCCACCTCCGATTTGTCCAGCACAAATCTCACATAGTGACCGGGATTTGAACCATGGGGCCCAGCGGTGGGAGGCCGGTACGTTGCCTTCTGAGCCACGGAGGCTCTCATTGGATGAATTTTGGAATTTTAATTGCCATCACATTTCGTCTGCCAACGGCTGTAGCCGTGTTGAAACACCGGATCCCGTGAGATGAGCACAGAAGTTTTGTGAAGGCGTAGCCAAAGGGAGCAGTGAAACTAGTAGGATGTGTGTGCTGTCTATTGTCACCTCATTTTTACTTAACTTGAAATATATTCTGTCGTATTCTTTGTAATACAAGGTGTAATTGCTATTCCAGCAAAAGTGAAATTACAGGTTATTGAATAAATAGATTCAAAGATAGCCAGACAACCCAAGATCACTCCTACACAGGATAGTATACAAACCATTACATTAATTTCACTATCACATGGTTTGGTTCAAAAAGTCACCAGAGAAACATTTTTTAAAGGGATAAAGTAAATAAACAATTGCTTATCTATATTCTGAACTTGTTTTACACGTCGGAAAACGACAAATATACAAAGAAACACATTAACGAAAGCCTCAACAAAGCGCTTCTTTACAGCATATAAACATTCATTTTCCTTCTCTGCTATACTTCTTTTCACAAGAGATTAATCCTGATGTAAACAAATAGGCGGAGCGCCTTGCCTTTGCACGTGGACATAAGACATACTTCATTGGAGAAGCAACCGTCGCACTCACTCGACTGTATGCGAGCTCGAAGAAAAGTTGTACGTCGCATTAATTTTATTTTATTACATTTAAAGCGTTTGGAAGAGTTGATTATGTTTGTTTAGAAAATAGTGATTACATAACGAGAAATGAAGGCACAAAGCAGGAAGTCTTCTCGTAGTGGGGTAATGCCTCAAGCTGTACAGTGTGAGTCAGTATTCATAGTGAGAGAAATGGAGCAAGATGTAGGACCATCGCGCGTAGCGAAGCACAAAAGAGGAAAACCGCTCAGAAGTGACCATAGGCAGTGCATTGTGAATGTGTACAATAAACTAAATGAACAGAATCCAGGTTTTGTCGTTTATTTTTAAAGTTCAGATCTTCGCACTGTTGTCCTATGCGATGCGTAGCACGGTACGTCCGAACACGAGACGTTGACGGGATGGAGGTCGGTACGACACGGTCAGCAAATCGCAAATCACAGCGTAGAGATATCATGTTTACATCAGGATTAAACTCTCTTGAAAAGAATTATACACATTATCTGCGAATTTTTCGAAGAAAGCCGGTTATCAAAGAAAATGGAATGCCATTTCATTCATGTCAGCTCTAACAACTAAACAGGTGCCGGAGTGTCAGATCACATAGTAGTTATTTAATGTACCGAAAACCAAAGACCCATAGTTACCGCTTTTATAACCCACCAGTGCTCACCTCTGCCAGGAATCGAACACGTGATCTTGAAAACAGGAAACTACCCGATTGAACCATCGAGGTCATCATTTTAGTCTGTTTCATCACTCTACATTTCTCGCTGTACTAGAGACATAAATCACAGACTTGAAACTATATTTACGGCTTCCAGCCGGCTGGCAACAAAAGTGATGAAAACTTACTGTGCAAAACTTTTTATGAATTATAGAATATATATGTACCTCGCATTTGGTTCACACACACACAATAAATCTAGTTAGAGCAAAATGTGTGCACAAAAGAAGACAATAGCTGCTCGTCTTTTGTGTAGTCTAGTACTACTACGGCGCGAGCAGCCATTCATCTTTAACGTTCTGCAGACGACGCTTGTACAAACGCTGATACCAAACTCCAAGTTATGACTTCATATTGCCAACCAGGCCGTGACAGGTTTTATATCAATAAAAATGAGCGCAGTGAATAGAATTATAGCGACAATTTGACAAGCACGGATAATCAACGGTGGCGGTGGTAGTGGTGGTGACAGTTGTTCGCGTTACTGATTTTATAGATACTTCTTGTATTAATAAAAGACATTAGGTATAATGAAATGTTGAAATATGTTGAAATTAAAACTGTTAAAGTACATCGTATGAGACAGCTGAATG
Organism: Anabrus simplex; assembly: GCF_040414725.1. Taxonomy (NCBI): domain Eukaryota; kingdom Metazoa; phylum Arthropoda; class Insecta; order Orthoptera; family Tettigoniidae; genus Anabrus; species Anabrus simplex. Next base: position 651,109,435 of record NC_090265.1, on the reverse strand, counting down.
CTTATTATACTTCTACGGCCATTTCGTCAGTGGTTGTCTAGTGATAGCGTTCTTGCCTACGGATCTGGAAATTTTGCTGCAGAGAGGTCGTGTCCCGGCCGTGGAAGACATTTTAATGTTGAAAACGTAAAATTAAGCAATTTTCTCAACTGTGCAAAAAGTTGAAGGGCTAAAGGGCCCGTAAAGATTTCTAGTTGTGTCTTGAATAGCTCTATCAAACTAAAAAAAAATCGAGGGTCACTTCCGGCCAAAGGCAGTTCCGGAAAAACAGCCTAAAATTACCTATTTCTTTACTCGTTTTCTTTTTATTCAAATCCTATACCAAATTAACGTTTTTTGATTTTTGAAAAATGTCCACACCGAATTTAGTTATATGGGCTTAAGTGAAACTCTGCATTGACTGACATTAGCGCTCGTAGTGGTAGAAAAAGGCAAACTGCTTATCTCATCACGGCCGACTTGATGCGTCGCGCTAGCTGGCTGGAGCGCAGCGATGAACTCATCGACCGGATAAATATGATTAAGAAAAGATTTGTAATTCTTAGGAGCAAATAAAGAATAGATTCTCATACTTTATATTATTTTATTTACCTAAAATTCGTAGCTCATATATTCTTAAGATGTTTTCAACACTGAGTTGCTTGCCTAAAGGGCTAGAACTGTAGATTTTTGCTTACAGTTCCTTCGTTTATTTTTACACATTTATAACAAAATAAGCATTCTTTTACAGAAACAAACTGTAATCAAGTATTAAAAAAGAAACCACTTTTTCCTTTGCGATAATCTGTCGTTAAAATTTCAATATGAACAATGCCCCAATAAACTCGCATTGCAGCTCTAAGTTGCTGATTATTTCTATGGGCATTAGTGAGTCAAGAGGGTCTTACAATCACTCTGTTTTGCCCCTTACAAGGAAGGAGACCCTACGACGTTCCAATCACCGTTTCTTTTAACTTTGTGTTTAAATAGAAGACTGTATGTGTATCACTGTTTTAAAGTAGTAATGTGTACCACTCAACCTATCGTGAGAAAATGCAGATTCAAGTAAAACATGGTTCTTTACCTATTTTATGATGTTACGAATAAAGCCTATTTCATAAATACATTTACGGAAATACTTCAAATTTATTGTTACCCAGGATTGTCAGTGCCTTATTTTTTGTTGTAAAATTGTCACTTAAAATATACTGATAAATATTTCATGTTTTATGTAAATGGCTATTCTGGTATAAGTAAAAATAAAATCAAATGATCATAAATACGTCTCTCAGTCATGCACATCCATCAACGGCTGCTAATTTCAAATGACCACCAGTCATAAGATATGGTGTGCACGGTTTCTAGACAACAATGTCTGGCCATCCATCCATAACCTGGACGGTTGCTTTGGTAGCACTTCCGTCACACTAATTCCCGTGATGCAAATGTTCATATGACCGCCAGCCATAAGACATATTTATGTCAAAACATCTGTGATTCGAATCAGTCATCCGAGGATTTGTAGGCAGAAGTGTTTGCCGTTACCTTAGCGTGACGTTGCCATAAGCATTATACTGTTACGTGGTAATGCAATTGTCAGCACTCTTGAAGCCCCCTTCAGTATTTCGCGGAAAGGATGAGCGAGTCAGGCTGGGGAGCTAACGACCAGCCTGCGGGCACGTGACGACCACGGCTTCTATTGTCCGCTTCGTCTGGTTTCTCCATGAATTTTATGGAAGGCGAAACTAAAATATTAGTTTTTTTTTTTTTTTTTTTTTTTTTTTTTGCAAGTTGCTTTACGTCGCACCGACACAGATAGGTCTTATGGCAACGATGGGACAGGAAAGAACTAGGAATGGGAAGGAAACGGCCGTGGCCTTAATTAAGGTACAGCCCCAGCATTCGCCTGGTGTGAAAATGGGAAACCACGAAAAACCATCTTGAGGACTGCCGACATTGGGGTTCGAACCCACTATCTCCCGAATACTGGATAATGGTCGCACTTAAGCGACTACAGCTATCGAGCTCGGTACGTTCATATTCTGACCACACCCCGAAGATACTAGAACTTCATCACTAGGTATATAAAAGCAGGCTCGCCTCAAAGAGTTGATTTATTGTTGTGTTGTAGTGTGTTGAGTAGTCAGTTACGAGTTGTGAACTGCGAGTTCCGTGTGTGGAGAAGTCACCTGAGTTGATTGTGCGAGTTATCGGTCTTTTCTGGAGTCGAACCTAGTGTACAGTCGTCGAGAGTTGTGATAACCAACGTTCGTGTGTTCGAACGTGACTGCGTGAGACTTCTGTGTGCGGCAACTGTAGCGCGTGTGCAGGTAAGTGAAAGGCGAGACCTGTCAGTCAAGATAAAAAAAAAAGGATGGCGCAGGTGAAAACTGCCAGTGGAAGACCGGCTGCGAGGACAAGAGATTCTTGTAAATAGCCAGTAATTAGCGAAGTGTTGTCATTCATTGTCGAGTGTAACAGAGTGTGTACTAAATGGATACATTTTGATTACATTAATTCAACATAACAATGTTTTAATCGTAACATTATCATAAAATAGGTACAGAACCATGTTCTCATGAAGGTTAAGAGGTACAAATTACTACTTTAAAACAGTGATATACAAAGAGTCTTTTAATAAAACACAAAGTTAGAAAAAACCAGTGATCCGAACGTCGGAGTGTCTCAATCCTTGTAAGAGGTAAAACAAGGTGATTATAAGCCCCACTTGATTTACCAATGTCCATAGAAATATTCAGTAACTTGTTAGAACTGGGCTGTAACATGAGTTAATTGAGCATCGTTCATATTGAAAAAAAAGTATATTGTATTTGTCTAGGCCACAGCGTACTTTGAGTATTTTATTATGAGATGACAGAAACAACTTCAGTTGTGTGTAAGCTGCATTTTTTTTAAATTCTGGCGCTAACAGCTTCGAGGGGCGTTTGGCCTACCAAGCGACCGCTGCTCAGTCCGAAGGCCTGCAGATCATGAGGTGACGCGCGACGAATCCTCTTCGCTATTATTCTTGGCTACCTAGACCGGGGCAGCGGCCTCACCGTCAGATACATACTCAATTGAAATCACGTAGACTGAGTGGACATCGAACCAGCCCTCAGATCCAGATAAAAATCTCTGACCTGTCCGGGAATCGAACCCGGTGTTCCGAATAAGAGGTAAGCACGCTGCCCCTGCACCACGGCGCTGGCGTAAGTTACAATACATGGTCTAAAGGAAACTGCTGTAACTTATACCAGAACAGCCATTCACGTGAAACGCCATGAACGAGTCATCAATAGATTTTAAGTGAAGATTTTACAACAAAAATTAAGGAACGGGCAATTTGGGGTAACAATAAATTTGAAGTATTTCCGTAAATGTGTTTATGAAATAGGTTGAGTCATCCTTGTTAATGATACTTTTCAATAGAGGAGTTATCAACCATACCTCAATATTCAAACATTATTTCTGGGAAACAATTGCATATAATCAAACATATGAGACTTTGCATGATTCAGCAGAAAAGTGGCCTAAACCTTTCTAGAGCACGACTGATCATACAGTGGAAATTAACAGCTCACAGAATTTGATGGAAACAGAATTTCAATAAAATTAACTCACGTCACTGTTCTCCATTAACGATTGGTCGTCAGGAGTTTCCCCTCCTTGACAACCTGCGGGACAAAACCGGACGGCAACAGGAGCAACACCTGTACACGAGAAAATGCAGGAAAAGCATCTACCACGTTGTGAGAGTAGCGTCTGACACTGTCACTCGGAATGACTACAATATTGCACCGTTGATAGCTTGGCAAGTGCCCGCACTGAGCGAGCAAATGTTTTCATTCCCCACCCTGAAGGGGAGGGGCGGGCCAGTCAGAAGGTAACGCCCTCTTTCTGGTTAGGGAGTCTAGTCTACCAACCAATCACTACCGAACTGCTTTTATAGTTGTCGCACAGATAGCAGTTGCATACCTAGTCCTTAAATTTGAAATAAGTTGGAAATTTATCGAACTCCTCTAATGGTAATTTCAATCCCAAATTCCTCTTCCTATAAGTTTGTCCTCTTGAATTCAGACTTTATCTTCATATTATGATTACTGCTTTTTATTAACTTCACTCAAGCTTATTCGTCTACTAATGTTATTCCACGCCATCTCTTCACTGTCGGCTCGGAACATACCGCTTAGTCGAGTTGTTCGTCTCCCTTCTCCCAAATCTTTCCATACTAAAGTTTGCAACATTTCCGTAACTCTACTCTTTTATCGAAAATCAATCAGAACACATCGTGTATTTTACGTTTGGATCTTGTCCGGTTTTCGTATCAAGTAGTCCTGGAACCATCCTCTAACTGCGGTCTTACCAGAGACTTATACGTCTTCTCCTTTACATTCTTACTTCAACCCCTAAAAATCGCCATAACGATATGAAGAGATCTGTAACCTCATTAATGTGATTACCCCAATTAAAATATTCCTTTATATTAAACCTAGACACAAGCAAGACAGGCCTTTCTTAACAAAAGAAATGTACTCACTTCGAACATTCATATGGGAATTAGAAATATGTTTTCGAACACTTTCGAGTGGAGCGTGGCATTGTATGGAAGTGAAACATGGGCGATAACTAGCTCAGAAAAAAAGTAGAAGCTTTTAAAATGTGGTGTTACTGAAGAATGCTGAAGGTGAGATCGATATGGCTAAACTTGACGAAAAGAAGAGATAGAATGGTAGGACATATCTTAAGACACCCAGAACTTTTTAAGTTGGTTTTTGAGGGAAGTGTGAGCGGTAAGAACGGTAGGGGTAGACCAAGGTATGAAGATGACAAGTAGATTAGAGCAGATATAGGATGCAGTAGTTACGCAGAAATGAAAAGATCAGCACAGGATAGGGTGGCATGGAGCGCTATGGACTGATGACTCAAACAACAACAACAACAACAACAACACCTATATACTTATAGTGATCCCTACGAAGTAATTTCACCCCCATCAACGCAGTAATTAAAACTGAGAGAACTTTGCCTCTCGGTGAAACTTACTACCTGACTTTTCAACCCATTTACCATCATGCCATTATCTGCCGCTCATCTCACAAAGTTGTCGAGGTCTTTTTGCAGTCACTCACAATCCGGTAACTTATGTATCACTCTACACAGCATAACACAATCCACAAAAAGCCTTATCTGTGATATCAGTTCATTACTCATATCATATTTATAAGGAACTATAATGGTCCTATAACTTACTGTCTTGCAGAACCCCCACTCTTGTAATCACTACAGGATCAGATAAAATGAAATGGAGTATGGCTTTTAGTGCCGGGAGTGTCCGAGGACATGTTCGGCTCGCCAGGTGCAGGTCTTTCGATTTGACACCCTAGGCGACCTGTGCGTCGAGATGAGGATGAAATGATGATGATGAAGACCACACATAGGCCTACACCCAGCCCCCGTGTAAGAGAAATTAACCAACGATGGTTAAAATTCCCGACCCTACCGGGAATCGAACCCGGGACCCCTGTGACCAAAGGCCAGCACGCTAAACATTTAGCTATGCAGCTGGACACAGGATCAGATAATGCTTCACCTACTCTAATTCTCAGACTTCTACTTTCTAGAAATTTAACCACCCATTTAGTTACTCCTTTTCGTCAGTAGTATTCCATGATCTACCCTATCAAAAGCCTTGGATAGGTCAATAGCGATACAATGATAAATATAAAACAGTCGGAAAAAGGAAGAAGAAATCCTCAAAATACTCTACATCAGAATTTGGTAGAGGTGGTCTTGATAATTGTTTTGAGGGAAAGTAAAAGTAGGTAACCATCCACTTTTAACATTATCACCGAGCGAGTGCCCGCCTAGTTTGGGGCACGTAGCTTGCATTCGGGAGATAGTGGGTTCGAATCCCACTGTCGGCAGCCATGAAGATGGTTTTCCGAGGTTTCCCATTTTTACGCAAGGCAAATGCTGGAGCCACGACCGCTTCTTTCTCCTTCCTACCCCTTTCCTATCCTATCGTTGTCATAAGACCTTTCTTCTTTTCTAACATTAATCAGAGCAAATAATCGAACAGTCCAGACACTTCGAAGAACAAAGGTATCGGAAATTGAAAGGGAAGGGTCACGTACGGCGTGAAAATTGAACACACTCCATGCCCTAAGAAGTACCGTTGGGGTCGGAAGAAAACAGGAGCAAAGAGAAGTGGGATAAAAAAGATAAAAGCGAGGAGACTGTCGCAAGTAAATAGATGCTGGACTCAGCTAAGGGTCCTGTGATTGTCAACCCACGTTCCCAATTTGAGAACACCTGGTAGGGACCTCTTTTACTCACCTCTTAAGACAGGTAGGGGATATGGTGAATTCACCCTACATTCACACGAACAAGAGTTTCTTCACATACTTAACATTTGAATTGCCACTGAGAATAAGATCACAAGGAAATATTTGATGACAAATAGTATACCTGAGAGTTGGAAATACACACTTGACATAAAATACCTCTACCGTATTCCTTTTTTACACTTCATCAATCTGATGGAGTTGATTTAATGTACTTCCGCAGCCTACATCACAATATCAACGTTTGTACCAACGCTGCATCGTAACGCTGTCTACATTAATTTCTAGCAATAGGCTTCTCCGAGTACCCAATGTCCTAAAAGAAGATGTCTAGAAATGGATAGCTTCAGTGTCAAGAGTATCTCAACGTCCTTTAACGAACTGTACACAATTCCAAACACACAACATACTGAACATCACATAAATGGTGCACAAAGGTTAGGCAAACAATATTCAACAGCCATCTAATCTTTTCAATACTTCCCCAGGTGTTCGCATTCAAATGTTACATGCGGGGGGAGAAGTGTCTGAGACATTGTAACTGGTACATCGAGGGAGAGATTGCTATTCATACGTAACGCACCCTTCTTTTAGCAACATATATTGTCTAGCAGAGACATCAAGGGGGTAACTCAGCACAGCACCTTGAAGTTCTCCAAATATTGTAAGTTCTGCACAGAAAGTAGTAGGCGTTCCTCCTCCTTTATTTTAAGAGAAGAAAATATCCGAGTACCACATCCAGAAATATTTTTAGTGTTCATAACTAAATTTGTATTCGTCAAAAGTGATTTTTCCATGGACTTATATAGTGCAGTGACTTAGCTGCTGGCTTTCTATCCGGTTCCAAGGTTCGAATCTTGGTGGATTCAAAGTTGGAAATTTCACCTGAAACATCATGGGGTGTCCGGAAGGATATCTGTGTTGAGCCCTCAGCCCAGAGGCTTGTTGGATCCTCAACAGATCCAGCATCAGCTGTCAAATATAGCGTCCCTTAAGAGTACTAGAGAAAAACGAGGAGTGAAGTAGTTCTCCGTTGCTTTCCTCATCGAGCTAGAAGGTGTTGTTACATATCAGTTGAAATGCACACAGCAACCGATCCTATGAGCAACGCCTATACACCATTCATAACAAGGACGTGCTGCATAATGATGTTACTAGTAATACTCAAACCTAAGTTACTTACATATCGTCAAAGGCAAGGATGAGAGCGAGACCGATAAGCGGAAGTAACAAACTTGACTTAGCTCATATCAGAAGACACAGCACACTCTCAATATTGTGCCCCACCAACACCCATTTGATCTCTTCAACCGTTCTCCAGGCGTTGGCATTGAAATGATTAATGCGTGAAAAGTGCCTACGCATAAATACTTAGCGAAAAAGAAAAAAAAAAAAAAATAGATCATGGTGGTCTACCGACGCCATATAAACCTGGGATAAGTTAAATACAAATGATTTTTCCTGGACGACCACTCAATCATTGTTCAAAGTACAGATGCTATTTCTGTTTCAGATGAGGGGGTACAATGGCAAAAGTTTTAAATGATCATAGACCCCTTCCCGCGACATCTTCCGAAGTATCTTCCTAACAAAAAGCTGTTTACCCCTCCAGCAGGTCACAAGACTTACAATAATTTAAAACCACACTAACATAAATTTTACATTTTTATTCGTACTTAAAGCATCATCACTAAGGCTAGGATGTTGATGACGTAAAGAATATTCAAAATATCAAAATGCCTTTATTAAATGACCTAAACATTACGAAAATGCATTATAAAATGTAAAAACATGATGTCTAAAGATTAACGTTTCAAAACCCTAGAGAAAATAATAGGTTAGACACAAACTTACAAAGTACATAAAATAGGCCTTTTATTAGGAGGCAGCTCGAGACAATGAATGAATGTAATGAATATTGTTTGAAGAAAGAAACAGTTTGACAAGAACTTGAAAAATAAATGACGGTTTGTAAAAATAAAGTCTACAAAACATTTAAAAAATTATAAGAAACAATCTGAGATATTCATTTCTACAAAATTTAAAATATAAATATGATTCAGAAACTAAGACGCGAAAGTATAAAATAAGACTATTAATATGATATTGATTTTTTTTCAATATTTGCTTAACTACTTGTTAAGGCTTTCAGACGTAATCTATATTATATATATATACTAGCACTAGCTGATGTACCCGTGCTTCGCTACGGGATTCTCAGAAAGACTGACTTGGTGGTTTTCCTAACTGAATTCAACATAGGTCATTACAGAAACGTCAGTAGGAATGTAGCGATTGAAAGCAATGTTATCATATAAAATACTCGATCAAATGAAAAACCGCACACTTTCTCAATTTCAACGAACAGTACTACGGTGCCGATCTAAGAGTCCAAAGTTCCAGAGCTGGAATAACCAGGTCGCAGACTGCCGTGAACACTCCTCTGTCATGATTCCGTTAAATATGCACACTACTCATTCCAATCAGTGGCTCAGAGTAGGGATTGTATAGCTCGAATACTATGATGAACAAGTGTGTTACGTACCAGATATATCAGAAAATGTATGAACCAGAGGAATGGCATGCTAAAGAAGAAAGTTATTTTACACTCCAGCTACTTCCCACCAATATACAGGCAGGCAGTTTCAGTCGGTACGACCAGGCGAGTTGGGCGTGTGGTTAGGGGCGCGCAGCTGTGAGCTTGCATCCGGGAGATAGTGGATTCGAACCCCACTGCCGGCAATCCTGAAGATGGTATTCGGGAGATAGTGGGTTCGAACCCCACTGTCGGCAGCCCTGACGATGGTTTTCCGTGGTTTCCCATTTTCACACCAGGCAAATGCCGGGACTGTACCTTAATTAAAGCCACGGCCGATTCCTTCCACTTCCAAGACCTTTCCTATCCCATCGTCGCCATAAGACATATCTGTGTCGGTGCGACGTTAAGCAAAAAAAAGATGGTGTTCCGTGGTTTCCCATTTTCACACCAGTCACACCACGCTGCACCTTAAAGCCAAGATCGCTTCCTTCACACCACTATTCATTTCCTATCCCATCGTCGCCATAAGACCTACCTGTGTCGCTGCGACGTCAAGCAAATTTAAAAAACCTCGGTACACTGCAGTAATCCTATCTATCGGGGATGAGAGGAAACAGAAGACAAAAAGCACATCACAACAAACAATAGTCAATGTAATGTTATTGTTGATAAAGTTTATGAGTTTTCTATATTGCAGGCCTTCACATTAGTTTTCTTTCGACTCTGTGATATTAGGGTGTCTTACAAAATTATTTATATCGTAGACTGTACTTCCTTATTCTCAGACTTTACATACCGATTTTCACTAAATTCTGTTTACCCATTTTCTCGCGACTCGGCGCTGATATGGACTTAGTAACAAAAATCCAAATTCCTGAATATCTCCGATTATATGCGGTACGGTAACAATGAATAAGACATAAGTGATCGGAAATTTAATAACTTCTTACATAACTACTACTAACTTACGACATAACTAAAGTTATGTTAGTTATGTAATATTTATCGATACGACCACTAATAACATAAATAACTTATTTGAGAATTACATTTCAGAACTTCCCCTAAACTACCATTTCACTCAGCGTGAATAAAATAATTTATAGCCTAGATTGCAGTGGTTCATCACCCGACATTACATACCGATTTTCATTAAATTCTCTTCAGCCGTGTTATCGTGATGCGTGTAAAATCATACATACATACATACATACATACATACATAGGTACAGACAGACAGACAGACAGACAGACAGACAGACAGACAGACAGACAGACAGACAGACAGACAGACAGACAGACAGACAGACAGACAGACAGACAGACAGACAGACAGACAGACAGACAGAAATTACGGAAAAATAAAAAATGCATTTCCTTGTTACTGTGGACATGACAGATATAGAAATACCATTCTTTTCAAATTCTGAGCAATGTACAGGCAAAACACTTACTTTATATATAGATTACATTTCAGGCCTTCCCCTAAACAACCATTTCACTCAGTGTGAATAACATTATTGATAGCCTAGATTATAGCGACGTATTCCCCGACATTGCATACCAATTTTCGTGAAGATAAGACCACTAATAAAATAAATATTTGACAATTAAATTTTAGGCCTTCCCCTAAACTACCATTTTTCTCAGCGTGTATAGCCTATATTGTAGCGACTTATTTCCCATCTTTGTCGAGCGATTTTCATTAAGACACGACCACTAATAAGATAAATATTTGAGAATTAAATTTCAGGCCTTCCCCTAAATTACCATTTCACTCAGCGTGATTAAAATAATTTATAGCCTAGATTGTAGCGGTTTATCACCCGACTTTACATTCCGATTTTCATTAAATTCTCTTCAGCCGTTTTCTCGTGATGCGTGTACAGACAGACAGACAGACAGACAGACAGACAGACAGACAGACAGACAGACAGACAGACAGACAGACAGGCATGCAGGCAGGCAGGCAGACAGACAGACGGAAATTACGGAAAAGTAAAAAATGCATTTTCTTGTTACTGTGGACATGACCGATACAGAAATACCATTCTTTTCAAATTCTGAGCAATGTACAGACAAAACTCTTATTTTATATATATAGATGTGCCCGCGGCTTTGCCCGCGTTTAGTAATTCAACCGTTAGATGTTGCTAAACTCTTTATTTAAAAGCAAATTAAAGCATTATATTTATTAACTCACATCTCTTTGACTAAATTGCATGAAATATATTATTTTACTTTTATCATATTATTACTTTCAATGTTTAAGATGCCGGGTTGATGGATGGTACAAATAATATTAAAACCATGTAAAAGACCATGTTACATAATACAAAATATATTGCTTCCTTAGAACTTCGGAATAAAATATAACAATTCCTTCCATTTTGAGGTAAGATGTATACTGTACTGTGTTTGCCTTTCGAACTCTTGAACAATCCACGTACAGCCGACAATGGCAAAAGCACCGTTTTCGAAGGTGGATTGTCCTATGTCAAAATTTCAAATCTCTGTGTGTCGTAGATTTGACTGGGCTTCGCATACATACACACAAACACTTCCGAATATTGCGGGCTGATGGCTCCACGTGTCGCTGGCATGCTCAGTCATTATGGTGGCTTCATTAAAATTCGTCATCAGTTTCAGAACCGTGTTCATTGCAGAGGGAATGATTCATATTCCTGAGAAGGATAATAGGTGCCACAATCGTCCACCCCAAGATATTCGAGGGTACTCCTGGTGACTCCAACTTGTTCAAAATCTCTGTCGTGTAGTTGACAGCATCATCTGTATGACATGTCGTGTCGATAGATTTCTCAATTTATAGGAAACCGGATAATTCTTGTGAGTGTTGCATGTTGATGACATTGACAGCTTCATGTCTGAGTGCAAGAACTGCTCTCAGACATAGCCATGCGTCTTAGGTGAAAACCTGTGCCCACCTATGACAAACATTTTAGATCTTTGTTTGCCGTGGATTTGGCTGGACATCGCACACATGAACACAGACAGACAGACAGACAGACAGACAGACAGACAGACAGACAGACAGACAGACAGACAGACAGACAGACAGACAGACAGACAGACAGACATCATGGATTGAAGGAAACTGGCTTCCTATTCCACAGACTTACAATGGCATCCTGACTGATATATGTATTATTCCTTGTTTATTATTATCGTCTATCTTGTGTCATATATGTTTCCTCTAAATGTATAAGTGTCCAACCCTTGTCTCCTTTCTCTACCGGGTAGGGTATGAAGTGAGATGAATCTTCGTAGCGAATTCTTACGACCGGATGACTTTCATGACGTCAGCCTAATCAGATAAAATGAATGACATTATATATGATAGTAAAATGGAGAGGATGAAACCCGGCGCCGGTATATAGCTCACTCCTCTCGAATAGCACAAGACTTTACATCCCGATCCGACGGACAAATCACCATCAACAGCGTCATATCCCCTCACACCATATAAGACCAAAAACGGTTTCCTACGCCCTGGACGTAAAATGGCTCCTTGAATATTGTGTTCTCTACCTATCTTATGTTCGTTGCCTAGCGACAGCGACTCTATGCGTTTAATCTTGGTGACAGCACGTTGGATTGTCATATCCGAATGCACGCTTTCCGATGTTTTTTCGTTCATAACTCACCAACGAAAGCGAAAATGAAAATTCCGGCTTCGAAGTGCATTCGGACTCCCTTCCATCTACCTATGTTCAAAATTTCAGATCTCTGCGTGCTGTAGATTTTGCTGGGCATCGCGCACAGACAGACAGACAGACAGACAGACAGACAGACAGACAGACAGACAGACAGACAGACAGACAGACAGACAGACAGACAGACAGACAGACAGAGACAGACACTTCCTTTTATTATTATAGATATACTAGCTGATGTACCCGTGCTTCGCTACGGGATTCTCAGAAAGACTGAATTTCTGGTTTTCCTAACTGAAGTAAACAAAAGGCCATTACGAAAACATCAATAGGTACTGTAAGTAGCGATTAAAAGCAATGTTATCATATAAAATACTCGATCAAATGAAAACCCGCACATTTTCTCACATTTAACGAACAGTACTACGGTTAAAAGGAGAACAATAAAACTTTGATTTCCACCTATTCAATACGGAAAAAATGAGGATAGTCTGTTGCAGTACTACGGTGCCGATCTAACAGTCCACAGTTTCAGAGCTGCAATGACCAGACCGCAGACAGCCGTGAACACTCCTCTGCCATAATTCACTTAAATATGCACAATGATCATTCCAATCAGTGCCTCAGAGTAGGGATTGAATAGCTCGAATGCTATGATAAACCAGTGTGTTACGTACCAGTAGTATCAGAAAATTTATGAACCAGAGGAATGGCATGCTAAAGAAGAAAGTCATCTAACTCTCCAGTTACTTCCCGCGAATATTCAAGCAGGCTGTTACACTCGGCACAACCGGGTGAGTTGGCCGTGCGGTTAGGGGCGCGCAGCTGTGAGCTTGCGTCCGGTGGATTGGAACCCCAATGTCGGCAGACCTGAAAATGCTATTCCGTGGTTTCCCATTTTCACATCAGGCACATTCTGGGACTGCAATTAAGGCGAAGCCTTTCCCTATCCCATCGTCGCCATAAAACCTATCTGTGTCGATGCGACGTAAGGTAAATTAAAAAAATACTCGGTACACAGCAGTAATCCTATATATCGTAGATGAGTGGCGACAGAAGACACAAAATCCACCAAAACAATGGTCAATGTAATGTTATTGTTGATTAGTTTTATGAGCTGTATTGTAGGCCTTTGTTTCAACTCTGTGATATTAGGGCGTCTTATAAAATTATTTATAGCGTAGACTGTAGTTCCTTATTCTCCGACTTCACATACTGATTTTCATTAAATTCTGTTTACCCATGTTCTCTTGACTTGGCGCTGATATGGACTTAGTAACAAAAATCCAAATTCATGAATATCTCAATGATCATAGCCGGTACGCTAACAATGCATAAGATATAAATGACCGGATATTTAAAACTGTATAACTTTAGTTATGCAGGCCTAGTATTTATCGATACGACCACCAATAATATAAATATTTGAGAATTACAATTTAGGCCTTTCCCTAAACTACAATTTCACTCAGCGTGAATAAAATTAATTATGGCCTAGATTATCGCGACTTATTTTCCGACTTTTCATACCGATTTTCATTAAGATAGGACCACTAATAACAAATAGTTGAGAATTTAATTTTAGGCTTCCCCCTAAACTATCATTTTTCTCAGTGTGAATACAATTATTTATGCCCTAGATTGTAGTGACTTACTCCTCGACTTCCCGTACCGATTTTTGTTAAGATACGGCTATTAATAACAAATATTTGAGGATTAAATTTTAGGCCTTCCCCTAAACTACCATTTCACTCAGCGTGAGTATAATTATTTGTGGCCTAGATTATAGCGACTTATCCCCCAACTTTGTATACCGATTTTCATTAAGATATGGCCACTGATAACTTAAATATTTGAGAATTAAATTTTAGGCCTTCCCCTAAGCTACCATTTCAGTCAGCGTGAATAAAATTATTTATGGCCTAGATTGTAGCGACATATTACCCGACTTTGTATACCGATTTTCATTAAATTCTCTTCAGCCGTTTTCTCGTGATGCGTGTACATACATACATACATACATACAGACAGACAGACAGACAGAAATTAAGGAAAAGTAAAAAAGTGCATTTCCTTGTTACTGTGGGCACGACTGATACAGAAATACCATCCTTTTTAAATTCTGAGCAATGTACAGACAAAACTCTTATTTTATCATCGGCCATGTCCACAGCAACCGGGAAATGCACTTTTTACTTTTCCGTAACGTCCGTCCGTATGTATGTATGTATGTATGTATGTATGTATGTATGTATGTATGTATGTATGTACACGCATCAGTAGAAAACGGCTAAAGAGCATTTAATGAAAATCGGTATGCGAAATCGGAGAATATGTCGCTACAATCTAAGCCATAAGTAATTTTATTCACGCTGATAGAAATGGTAGTTTAGGGGAAGGCCAAAAATTTAATTTTCAAATATTTATGTTATTTTTTAAAAATTTATTATTGACTTGTTTTATGGCGTGGCTCAGGCTATGAAGCCTGCTGTTATGCCAAACCATCTCATATGTTATTAGTGGTCCTATCTTAATAAAAATTGGTATTCAAAGTCGGGAAATAAGTCGCTACAATCTAGGCTATAAATAATTTTATTCACGCTGAGTGAAATGGTTGTTTAGGGGTAGGCTCAAAATTTAATTCTTAAATATTTACGTCATTAGTGGTCCTATTGCATTGAAAACTGGAATGCAAAATCGGAAAATGAGCCACTATAATCTAGGCTATAAATAATTTTATTAACACTGAATGAAATGGTAGTTTAGGGGAAGGCCTAAAATTTAATTCTCACATATTTATATTATTAGTGGTCTTATCGACAAATATTACATAACCAAAGTTATATAGAATTAAATTTCCAACTATTTGTGCCATATACAATTTTACCGTACCGGCTATGATAACACAGATATTCATGAATTTGTAATTTTGTTGCTTTCAACGCCGAGCCACGAGAAAATGGGTTAACAGAATTTGATGAAAATCGGTATATAGTTTCGAGGAATAAGAAACCACAGTCTAAGTTATAAACAATTGTATTCACCCTGAATGAAATTGTAGTTTAGCGGAAGGCGCCTAAAATTTAATTTTTAAATACCTATGTTCTTGGTCCTATCGAAAAGTACTACATAACAAAAGTTACAGAGAATACAATTTCTGATAATTTATGTTTTATTCAGTGTTACCGTACCGACTATGAAGGGTGGTATTTCAAAGTCGGAAAAAAACTGTGAAGGCCTACAATATCGAAAGAGCATAACATTGATCAACAATAACATTACATTGACCATTGTTTGTTGTGATGTTAATTGTCTCTTATGCTGCCTCTCAACTCCGATGGATGGGATTACTGCTGCGTACCCAGTATAATAGCCTGACTGAATATTGGCGGGAAATAGCCGGGGAGTTAGAAAACTTTCTTCTTTAGCATGCAATTCCACTGGTTCATACATTTTCTGATACTGCTGGTACGTAACACACTAGTTCTTCATAGTATTCCAATTATTCGATCCCTACTCTGATGCGCTGATTTGAATGAGCAGTGTGCATACTTAAGGCAGAGGCTGACTTAGTAGTAGTAGTAGTAGTAGTAGTAGTAGTAGTAGTAGTAGAATGGCCTGGTCTAGAATAACAATTTAGGCCTATTCCAAATTTTAGTACCACAATTCACAAAATAACTCAAAATTCAACCCTGAAAAGAGACGTTTCTTAATAAAAGCGTTTCCTATTCACTTTTATTTAATTCTACATTCATTTTATTCTAAATTATCAGTGAAGAGGAGGGTTCTCTTCTGGCTGGGAGGAAAAATTTGCCTCCAAGTCAGATAGATTTTTCCGCCGCCAGTTTTGTGAATTGATATTTTCCGACTCATCGGGTACTCCTAAGAAACAAATTAGTAAAAGGGCATAGTTTTTGCTCTGGAAGTCTCCATTATCCGACCCTCTCCCCGCCGAAAAAAGACGAAGAGTGTTCACGAAACACGGCTGTCTGCGACTTGGTCATTCCAGCTCTGGAACTTTGGACTGTTAAATCGGTAGCGTAGTCCTGTTCGTTAAAAGTGAGAAAATGTGTGGATTTTCATTTGATCGAGTATTTCATATGAAAGCATTGCTTTTAATCGCGCCATTCCTACTGACGTCGTTGTAATGTATGTTCATTTCAGTTGGGAAAATCACTAAGATAGCCTTTCTGAGGATGTAAAAAGGCAGGTGAAGAGTGAGTGTCTACCATTATAATGAAAACTCCCCAACCTGATTGTGACGGATGGTATACAAGCGGGTCTACCATTACAGTGAAAATTCCCTAACTCAGTCTTCATATGAGGAAAGATGTTTGGTGACTTCCCCTCGCGTTTCTTTTTTTCTTTTTTTCTTTTTTTTGCTAGGGGCTTTACGTCGCACCGACACAGATAGGTCTTATGGCGACGATGGGATAGGAAAGGCCTAGGAGTTGGAAGGAAGCGGCCGTGGCCTTAATTAAGGTACAGCCCCAGCATTTGCCTGGTGTGAAAATGGGAAACCACGGAAAACCATCTTCAGGGCTGCCGATAGTGGGATTCGAACCTACTATCTCCCGGATGCAAGCTCACAGCCACGCGCCTCTACGCGCACGGCCAACTCGCCCGGTCCTCGCGTTTCTAGGGTAACGTTAAGTGCTATGCAATTTAATACAATCTTGCTCACATCGTGCACACTAGAATTCCGTACACAATGTAGAATTCCGTTGCGAAGCACGGGTCCATCAGCTAGTTTCATAAAACAATATAGTAACATGACAAAAGGGAACGAAATAACCTAAACAGACACAATTTCCAAAACATGACCGAAAAATCTCCAAAATCAAAGAAAATGCTCTTAAAATATAAAACAACCAAAAATTAAAAAATATGCAGATAATGCAAAGTAAAAAGGATATATTTGCAATCGAGGTGCCACGAACAGAGTTCGTAGACAGTATATTGGAGCATTGCACCTGACCGCTCAACAAAAAGATGGCATGTCATCAACATTCGGGCCTTAATTATTGCATTATAATTTCACCAGATGTGTACAGTATGTTGCGAGGTTACGTTGAACATTACTATGCATTTCCCATAATGACAACATTTTTTAAAAATACTAGAAAGGAAAGGAGACTGCGTACTCGTACTCAGTTCACCCAGAAGAACGAAGTTTCTATTACCCGTCTCGAAGACTTCCACATTTCGAGTGGCGCTCAGCCTTCACTAGAAATGAGAAGCATGTTCCTGGGAACAAAGACTGCCGGGCATAGAGCTAACAACCCTGCCCCAGCTAGTGCCAAGGTTGCGGATACCGGAAGCCTGTAACTTTTCCCCAGGGGCCTTCATGGCCTGTACGTAGATAACTAGTTTTACTAGAGAGAAAATCCCACTGAACATTTTCATCCTACCGACGCGCTTAGTCCCACAGTAATGACAAATTATGACATGTGTTTGCAATGTCAATAGTACAGTTTGTTCTTTTACCAGTTGTATGAAATTTCTGTTAATGCAAGGTTAGGTAGCTCAGACGGTAGATAAAGTGCTGGCTTTCAGAGCTGAAGTTAATGGGTTAATGGTTAATGGGTACATGAATAGAAGAACATTTCAATGGATTGATACAAGAACAAAACAAGGGACTGTGCATTAGAGAAGAGATAGACTATTTCACAATTTTAACTATTTCACAGTTTTAAAATAGTGAACGGTAAGGTCCCGGTAGTGAACTTTTATCTTATATCACGACAATTATGTCTAATGACAAGCACAAGTAATATAATATTTTAAAAATGTACCGGTAGCCAATATTTTAAAGGTAATCTAGTTCAATTATTTTAGGAAACATGTAATAGCAATATGTGAAAGGTTTTAATATGCTAAGAGTATTTCGTAAGACGGCTGATGAAGGGATTAGAATAGAATCCCGAAACATGCACTGAATTAAATAACAATGTAGATAACAATTTGTTATCATAAACAAGTATTGACTAGGCGGACCGATACAAGACAGGTTATTATTACAGACAAAGCATTCAAGAATCGGAAACGGTAATATTTCTACTACGACAAAAAAAAAAGTTACGAGGCATGGAGAAGCGGAATTTAGTATTCCTCCTCTATTTGTTAAAGGGAATTCTTCGTCGCCATAAGACCTATCTGTGTCGGTGCGATATAAAGAAACTTGTAAAAAAATCCTCGGTAAGATTAACATCAAGAACGGTACGTCACATGTAGTCGACAAAAAACAACAAACCGGTAATATTTCCGTTATAATTCGTCGTAGAAGCCATTTGTACCGCGTGTAAAACGCGAAATTTTATTTTCCACATCTTTCCATTTTACACACAAGGCAAATGCTGGGTATGTACCGTAAGTAAGACCACAGGCGGTGCCTTCCCAATCCTAATTCTTTCCCATCCTTACGTCGCCGAAACCCTTCGATGTGTCAATGCGACATTAAACCACCAGGAAGAAAGATTACTCAATCGGAATACACTGAGGCTGTGAACTACAATAAAACAACGACGTCAGTATCCTTGTCGGAATATAATTAACCGAGTGAAATATTGCGGTTTAATGCAATGCTATCATAGGAATTGTACGATAAAATGAGAAGCGACACTGATCCTCGCATCACATCTACAATAGATATCTTCACCTGAGAATGATGATGATGATGCTTGTTGAAAGGGGCTTAAGTTATCGGTCATGGTGCACGATGAGACGAAATGTAGGTAAGGTAAGGGTTATTCTGCCCGAAGGCAGGTCCGAACCTCCGCAGAGGTGTTCCTGAGCCGGAGTTTACGTGCGGTGGGGTGGCCAGTTCCTTTCCGCTCCTCCATTCCCTTATCCCCCACCAACAGCGCGTGGCAACCCATCCAACTCCTGACCACGCCCAATGTTGCTTAACTTCGGAGATCTCACGGGATCCGGTGTTTCAACACGGCTACGGCCGTTGGCAGACGAAATGTAATGACAATTAAAGTTCCAAAATTCATCCAATGCAAGCCTCCGTGGCTCAGAAGGCAGCGTACCGGCCTCCCACCGCTGGGTTCCATGGTTCAAATCCCGGTCACTCTATGTGAGATTTGTGCTGGACAAATCGGAGGCGGACAGGTTTTTCTCCGGGTACAGCGGTATTCCATATCATACTTCATTCCAGCAACACTCTCCAATATCATTTCATTTCATCTGTCATTTCATTAATCATTGCCCCAGAGGAGTGCGTCAGACTTCGGCAGCCGGCACAATTCGTATCCACGCCGCTAGATGGGGGCTTCATTCATTCCATTCCTGGCCCGGTCGAATGATTGGAAACAGGCTGTGGATTTTTATTTTCATGTTCATCCAATGATTAGAATTCAAACGAAGACGATGGACAAGATTATGAACTTAAAACAACCAGTGGATCCGACAGGCAATGCCCCCACCCCTCTACCTATAAAATAACTTGAAACAATAGTATAAACTGAACAACAGACTGCTTCCAAAGCAAAATTCTAAATCGATGATGCTTGTTCACTAAAGGGGTCCAAAATCCAGGTCACCGGCCCCTCATAGGTACTAATCGCTTGTGAAGTACAATCATGATGTTCCTCATATCATCAGTGTCTAAATGCAGTGCCTTGTGTACGCAACCATTCTTTTCTTGTCTTCAGCTCCTCGTTTCATTTTATAATAAGAACCATAATGAAGACCCTGCGCGAAATCTTAAAGGAATTTTTTCCTCGGTCGTCCTCGGCTTTTCTTCCCCGTGATTTTTTCTTCGAGCAGATTGATAAGAAAGGTATTTTGTCGTAAGATGTGGCTAGTGAGTTTAGCTCTTCTCTGCATCCTCCTATAGCGGTACTAATCGGAGGTAACGTAGACTTAGGCTCCTTTCACACTACACGGTTTCGACCGTAAGGCTCTTTGCCGTGGAGATGTTGCTTTCACAGTGCAACGTGTTCTTTTTTTTTTTTTTGCCGTGGGAGGCTCGGTGTATTACATGATACTAGTCATACAAGAGAGTCATTTTAATAATAGGATGATTTCCTAATATTAGTAGGCTATTTTTTTGGCTAAAAATGAAATTGTGAAATTGTATCATAAGTATATTTTTGTGAATCTGTATATGTAATATTGTATAACTGAAAATACACTTACCAAACGCATTTTTCTTGGTCTTCAATTACATCAAAATATGGTTTCAATTCTAAGTAAACTTCACGCCAGGCATATCTTGTCGAATTCTGATCTTTATAAATGCTACTTTGTGAAGAAAACATTACTTTATTATTCCATTTTAACCGGATGAAAGTAGGAATTATTTTAAAAAAAGCAATTAGTACAAGCCCTGTTGTCTTATCAGCTGATACCTACTTTTTATTTTAATTATTATCAACGAAACTATTAGCGGAAATACGCAAGAAAAAAGTCGTTCGTCGCGGCTAACCGATTTGTATACCGTCACAGCAAGTAGTGGAGACTTTGCATGTCCTGAGAGGAAGGGTAGCAGGGGTATATATTAATTTTTTAGAATTTGATTTACGTCGCACCGACACAGAGAGGTCTTATGGCGGCGATGGGATAGGAAAGGTCTAGGAATGGGAAGGAAGCGACCGTGGCCTTAATTAAGGTACAGCTCCAGCGTTTGCCTGATTTGGAAATGGGAAACCACGGAAAACCATCTTCAGGGCTGCCAAGAGTGGGGTTCGAACCCACTATCTCCCGGATAGTGCAGCTCACAGCTGCACGCCCCTAACCGCACGGCCAACTCGTTCGGTGTGTGTGTTTTTTTTGTTTTTTTTTGTTTTTGCTAAGGTCATGGGCACTGAGGTATGATTCACCCGCCTGCCGCGCGCATTCGTCAGTCTGGCAATCTCTTTAATGTATTAGTTTCAGTATGTAGTCAAATACTGAACGATTTTTAATTGTGTTATCACACAGTATTTGTATTTATTTTTAGTACATGTGTAAAATTTCTCCTTTGATGAAAGTTTTATTGCATAGTATTGAATCAAAATTTCAAGAAAACAACTATTATTACCGCACTTAAGTTGGTAGTCTGTCAACCTTTACCTCTCTGACGAACTTACCACTTTATAGCCCTTTTAAAAGTTTAGATGTGATACCCTATTGCCGCTATCCTATCTCACAAACTCGGGTACGTTTTGTTGTCTGTACGCATCCCCCCCCCCCCCCCCTTCTAATTTCCAATCGCCGCTACTGTATAAATGGCTGGAGTTTTGTCCCACAGCACCGGTCTGGCTTGGACCAGAGTAAAGTAAAACACTACGATACTAATGCGTATAACTTGTGCCTAGATATCTCTCGCGTTATCTCCTCTACAGCTGCTCGAGAGCTGCCGTACGGTTAAAAAAACCGTACACTGTGAAAGCACGCATTTAGCTGTGCGCGCCTCTGAGTCTACGGCAGTCGTCCATTCCACTGGCAAGACACGGTAATGTGAAAAGTGTAATGCTCTTCTCCACGCCACTAAAGGAATGTGGCCGTACGGCAATTAACGGTGTTCCTCAAATAGTGGTACTAATCAAAGGTAAAGTAGACTCACGATGTTCCTCAAATAGAGGTACTAATCACAGGTAATGTACTAACCACTCACAGGTAACGTAGACCCACGGTGTTCCTCACATACTGGTACTAATCACAGGCAACTCCTAGACCCGTGGTGTTTCTCACATAATGGTACAATCACAGGTAACGCAGACCCATGATATTCCTCACATAATGGTACTAATCCCAGGCAACGTAAGCCCATGGTGTCATACAAGTGGTACTAATCACAGGTACTGTAAATCCATAGTAATCCACCCCGGATGATACTAATCACAGACCCATGGCGTTCCTCACATAGTGGTTCTAATTGGAAGTAATATAATTTCGTGTGGCTATTTCTAGCCGAGTGCAGCCCTTGTAAGGCAGACCCTCCGATGAGGGTGGGCGGCATCTGCCATGTGTAGTTAACTGCATGTTATTGTGGTTACGTGTGGTGTGTGAGTTGCAGGGATGTTGGGGACAGCACAAACACCCAGCCCCCGAGCCACTGGAATTAATCAATGAAAGTTAAAATCCCCGACCCGGCCGGGAATCGAACCCGGGACCCTCTGAACCGAAGGCCACTACGCTAAATATTCAGCCAACGAGTCGGACAAAACTGACGTATGGCTTTAAGTGCCGGGAATGTCCGAGGACAAGTTCGGCTCGCCAGATGCAGGTCTTCTAATTTGGTGCCCGTAGGCAACCTGCGCGTCGTGATGAGGGTGAAATGATGACGACGATACATACACCAGCCCCGTGCCAGCGGAATCAACCAATGATGGTTAAAATTCCCCACCCTGCCGGGAATCGAACCCGGGACCCGTGTGACCAAAGGCCAGCACGCTAACAATTTAGCCATGGAGCCGGACGATCGGAAGTAAAGTCGACCCATGGTGTTCCTCGCATAATGGTACTAATCACAGGTGATCTCGTGGTTCAAAATTCATGATGCCTTTTAGTTATCTCTTACGACAAGCAGAGGATACAATGGGTGTATTCTTCATCTTCGTCCCCCACCCACAGGGGGTGAAGTGTGACTTTTTTTACATTCCGTGTGAATGAAACCTGTTTTATATACGATGTTTTTCTTTTTGTTCTGCCGTGGGTCTTAATGGTCGTGAAGAGCAATGAATGATTATGATGGCAGATTACTTATTACCTCTCTTGATACTGTGTTCAACTATTTTCCCCCTGTGGCTATTTCTTGGTGGATGTAGTATTTATTGCATTTCCTTTGGAACGGGCCCGAACAAAATGTAATGTACACTTAAGTCTTACGCCCGACTTATTCAACTTTGTGTTAAATTTTACTTAACAAATGTTAACTAACACATTAATTTAACACTTCAGTTAAAACTCCTCTATTTCACGGCACATTTTCAACATTTGTTACGAATCAATTGTTAGAAACAAATTAATGCATTTCCGTGAAATTTCTGAATGTGTTCGACAGTGTGCGTCTTTTGTTTCTTTATATAAAGCGCACAGAGCGGTGTATTGGAACTGTATTTTGCCACTCAGCAAAGCGAATAACTACCTGTAGGAAGGAGGTGACCGAGCAAGCTGACAACGCGGTTAGCTTCGCATAGCTGTGAGCATGCATTCGGGAGATGGTGGGTTCGCTGCAACGGATATTAACATATTTTAATGTTTTAAACATGTAATAAATAGGTGAAAATCTAGCAACATAGCATATTTTTACATTACGCTTCAATATATATTTGTTTTATGTGACACGGACACAGATAGGTCTTATGGTGACGATGGGATGGGGAAGGCCCAGGAGTGGGAAGGAAGCGGCCGTGGCCTTAAATAAGGTACAGCTCCAGTATTTTCCTGGAGTAAAAGTGGGAAACCACGGAAAGCATCTTCAAGGCTGCAGAGAGTGGGGATTTTAATCTTTAGAATTTAGATTAGTAGACCTAACCGTTCTGTATTTACACTCTATAGTGATGATTTGTTTATACTGCTGCATTAGTATTTGTATCATATGCGGTAAATAAGTTTGGTCAATAAATAATATTGGTTAGTTCCAAAACTTTGCTATTCAGCTGTTGTTGTTTCCATGACGACATCGCCGATGTTCATCTGAATCGTCTAAGGTCCCGAAATCCACCATTAAGAACTGCAGTAGAACTGAAGAATACCAACTTCAATATTACTAAAGAATGGCAGGGAAGACAAGATACTAGGCCTGAGTCAACTTTGCCACACATAGGACCGTCACTGCCACCTGGATTTGAGCTTCCTAGAAAAACCTGGTCTACTCTTAACAGGATACGATCGGGCCATGGTAACTGCGCAGATTTCCACTACAAGTGGAAAAGAATTCCTACACCTAACTGCGACTGTGGTGCCTCCAAACAGACCATCCTGCACATTATCAGCGAATGTCCAAAAAGAAAGTACAGTGGTGATATCAGTGAGTTTGCCCATGCGCTTCCAGAGACAGTTAGCTATATAAATAACCTGGATATAAATATTTAGTTTGTCTTTCAAAATCATTGTGTGTTGTATCTGTAAAGCCATACGCTAAATAAATAAGCGAGTTCCAAATGTTGCCTTCTCCATATTAAAATTGTTGACAATTTAATAGAGCATGCAGGACACACAAATGTATGTTTCGAATGTTTATGGAGAGTAATACTAACACATAAAATTATTACTTCAACATTTTATTGTAAATAGTAGATTTTAAACGTTTTCCTCACTTCCTGAAAATTAAAAAAAAAAGGAGAAAAGAGGTTTTGGAACTATACGACTCATATACAGGGTGGTCGGAAACAACATGGACCGGGTATGTGAGCATTAGAAGGTTGGTGATACTGATACATAATTTGAAAAAAATTCGATATCACGCGTCGTTGTCATTTTATCAGCTGCTTAAGTTAGCCACTCAATCAATCAATCAATCAATCAATCAATCAATCAATCAATCTGTATTTAGGGCAGTCGCCCACGTGGCAGATTCCCCTTACGAGGTGATGTTGTCAAATCTGCACGTGCGTAAGTCCGGCTTGAGGGCCATGCCGAAAAATCAGCATCAAATACAAAAACACTGTGGGTTTCACCCGGTGTTACCGTAGCTCACTTGCTATGGCGCGATTCTGTCAGCTCAGTGTTCCATGTTTAAATCCCACCCATGGCAAAGGCTTTGTTTCTCCTTTGTTTCTTCAATTGGTGCTCTCAAGCCGGTCTTCAGACCAGCGTTGCGAACCGTACAATCTGGACCGTAGATGTACGATAATTCGATGCTGTGTACTATCGTACAGTCCAACCCGCGGATCGTAGGCCTATTGTACGATCCTATGGCGTATCGTAAATTTTGTTTTGTTTTCTCTTTAAAACGCGTAGATTTTCTTCCTTCTTTTATTCGTGCAATTTATGTTCTATCATAGATGATAAGGCGGAAAGAGATGGAGTGGCTTTTCGAATAATGAGATTCCCAAAGGGAATTTTCCCACTTGTCTTTCTGAGTCACTTCAAGGTCTCGCGCCTGTACTGTAATCAGTGGATCATACCATTTGCTTTCAACAGACTGACCATGACAGGGGGAAATGACACTTTGTCAACGTCAATTATGAT
Organism: Anabrus simplex; assembly: GCF_040414725.1. Classification (NCBI taxonomy): domain Eukaryota; kingdom Metazoa; phylum Arthropoda; class Insecta; order Orthoptera; family Tettigoniidae; genus Anabrus; species Anabrus simplex. The sequence goes on along the minus strand of NC_090265.1, from coordinate 651,083,774 downwards.
ATTACAGCCTGCTCTGAAGTATATTAATTTTGGCCTAATTTACAGAAGGTGAGAAACACGTTTGGTGAAAATGAGTTTCCCGCACACCAGAATTTACACTCCTGTTTTGTCACTTCCTCACACGAAAGCTGATTGTGAAAGAATATTCAAAAAAATTAATTTAAGTCAGAAACAGGAATAGGCTAATCACTTCTACGGTGAATGAATGCTTGCTGGGCAGCCAGTGAGTTCGAGTCAGTGGTATCGTACATGTAAAGATTTCTAACCGTGGGAGAACATGCTAAGAAGGCTGAGTAAAACAGATTTGTATAATCAACCAGCAAGCTCAAGTGCCGTACTCCAGAACCTTCTGCTGTGAATGTGCCTAGAGGTTCCATAGGAGATCATCATGACGACGATGATGATGATTTCCACCTAGTCCGCCTCCGTAGCGTAACGGTTAGTGTTATTAGCTGCCGTCCTCGGAGGGCCGGGTTCGATTCCCGGTACTGCCAGGAATTTAAAACTGGCAGGAGGGCTGGTATGTGGTTAAAATGGTACATGCAGCTCACCTCCATTGGAGGTGTGCCTCAAAAGAGCTGCACCATCTCAGGATGAGGACACATATTAGCACAATTAATTTAATTTCTTTTCCGTCCTAACCTGTTTAAATGTGGATTTGCGGCAATGTGACACATAGTTATCGTGTTATAGGTAATTCGTGGGACGTACAGTTTTACGTACGGCCCAAACCAGAGGTTTTCTGAAATATATTATTATCCAAGAATCGAACCAGTCAGAGATGCTGCGTAAGTGAGCTACTGCGTCTGTAAAGAGACTAAAATTGCGAATATTTTAATGGTTATTGTAAGTCGTACGATCCTCTCTTGAAGAAAATACGTTTTTGGGGTTATTGTACAATCCTGACCATCTCAGAGGTTGGCAACGCTGCTTCAGTCACATGAAGATTTAGAAACACCGCCTCGCAAAGTCAATTTGAATTCGTCCGCGAAGCTATCTGATTGGCTAAATTCAGCAGCTGATAAATTGACAACGGCGCGAAATATATATTTATTCTTTTTCAAATTATTTATCAGTATGACCAACCCTCTAATGCTAATATACCCGGTTCAGGTTGTTACCGACTACCCTATATTGTATATACGCACATAAACATAACATGTATTTTACTGTAAACAACTTGAACTAAATAGTCTATCAACCTGGCTTTAATCTTGCCACTTGGAAACAAAGTATACGACGAATCGACTGCGTCATATTTTCCTTTAATGCACGCTACGACGGACAGATAACTGTATTGTTTTGCCCCTTTAAAACGCACCGTTAAATGGCAGCCAACTGCAGCTATTTAGATTCGATCCCGTAACCTTGAGTGTACAGCGGGTATTGACCGTGTTGATGAGTGAAGTAGTGAAAACAAGGAAACAAATGGTCATGCCGATGACGCACACGAAGCGGCGATAAATAATGAAAGAGAAACCAGCCCGGCCTGGCGAGGAGCTGGCAGTCAGGCGCAGTGGGGCAGTACAGCAGGTCAATGGGGCGCCGCAATGAATGAAGCCTGATCCCCTACCGTCCTGACGACCTCGACATCAATTTCCGCACGGCACAGCGGACCCTCCTCCCTCACGCAGCGAGCCCTTCGCACTGGAAATACTGTATGTACTCGATTAGCTGTCCACACAGTAAAACATGGTAATCCGGAGAGAACACGAGGGGAATCGCCCAGGATTACATACAAGGCACGTTTATATATCGTGCAGGTAGAATTATCCGTTTTTCACAGTTTTCGTTTTAAATGAAACTCGTAAGGTAACAAACAACCTGTCACCCGCCATCAGATCGCAGGTTTTACCGAATATACAGTCAGTGTTTTGTTCGTACAGCTTGAATACAAGTGGTTGTTTTGTGAAATAAATATACTGTATATACAGTATGTGTCACTGTTATTCGTACAGGCTTCAATTTCTTATCGAGTCTCGTATATTCACAGTAACGATTGAAAAACTTAAATAAATCGTACATTACGGGCAAAAACATGATTTGTCAATGATAATTCGGTAGTCAAAACCATACTTATCTACATACAGGCACGAAGATTTTATATGAATATGCCGGCATCGACAAACGGGTGTACCAGTTGTATTCGTACACATGGACAGGATGAAGAGCACAGTTTACTTGCGATGCATGGAAAAGTCTCAGTGACGGCATACGACTAGTCAAGTGTGTTAGTCTCCTTCCTAATGTATCTGCGGTGGACATGGGTAGGAGTGCAGAGTTAAGTACGGAACTTAAGAACACTGTGTATATCAACTGCCACTTCAAAGATTTTCATTACGAAAGATTGGAGAGCTGGTCAATAGAATACATTCTAAGGTGCAATATGTGGTTGATAAATGTAAATAGACACTACAATATTAAGAACACTCCAAGGAAACCCAGGAGAAAGTGTTTAACTGAAAGGAAAGAACATTTTCTGTTCGGCTGCTAAAGTCAGATTCCAAATTAAGTACACCAGTACTGATGCAACTCACGGAGGAACGACCTGGAAATAAGATCAGCAACTCCACCATCCGTCGGATCCTGTATCGGCATGGGTACTAGGGAAGAATTCCATGGAAAAAGGCCATTCGTAAGTTGAAAAAACAGACGGCTTAGACTGACATTCGCTAAGGAGCATGTGTATAAAGAGAAATCATTCTGGAATGACGTTATTTGGTATGGTGAGACAAAAATGAACCTATTCGGGTCAGATGGCATCCACAGAATATGGAGAAAAATTGGTACGGACAATGATTTGGCAAATACACTCCCAACTGTAAAATACGGTGGTGGGTCTATAATGTTTTGGGGCTGTATGTTAGCCAGAGGTGTGCGTAACATATATTTCATTGACGGAATAATGAACAAGGAGGGCTATAATGCAATCCTAGGGCAAACGTTAAGCAGAGTACCGAATAACATGGGGTTTCCACCTGTTTATATGTTCCAGCATGATAATGACCCAAAACACACTGCTGACATTAATATGACATGGTTGATCTGGAATATTCCTAAGCAGTTAAGAACACCTCCCAAGTCTCCGGATTAAAATCCCATCGCAGATCTTTGGGCTACGTTAGAGAGGAATATCTGTAGGAAACGTGTGCGTACGAAGGAGGAACTTAAAAGCGTGATTCTTCAGGAATGGCAGAAAATCAGCTCTGAAATGTGCAAGAAATTAGTGTATCTATGCGGCGACGATGTTAGGAAGTTAAAAAAAATGCTAGGGGACATTCCACTAGACACTAACAAATTTCAGGAACCCTTTACTTTTTGTTTATTTCAAGTGCTCAGTTTGTTTGTACGAATAGGAAAGATACATGATTATGTGCGCGCTTTTCTTTATTAGAAGCTGTATGTTCTGTTAACATGGTTGCAAACAGATATAGTATATATATATGCTTTCTGAAGGCTTTTTTGAATATATGTTCAGTGAATAAAATCATTTTCAGTTTATTATTTTCTGGCAGTGCGTTGAGGTACTAAAGCAAACAGCCCGTACGAATAGAATAGGTAAATACTGTATTTATTTGCACTTTTCTGGTAGGAACATTCTAAAGTATGACGTCTATTTTTAATACATGAACTCAAAGTTTACATATAAAAGAGAAGCAGCTGGAATTGATAAGATTTATGGGGATAGACTAAGGACAATGGGTTGAGTTAGAGTACCATATCTGAAGTACTTAACTGATTACTGTTTGCATGAAGAAACTATACCAAATGAATGGACAGTTGCTATACTAGCCCCTATGTATAAAGGAAAGGGTGATAAACATAAAGCCGAAAATTACAGGCCAGTCAGTTTGACATGTGTTACATGTACGCTTTGGGAAAGCATTCTTTCTTATTATATTAGACATGTTTGCGAAATTAATAACTGGTTCGATAGAAGGCAGTTCGGGTTTAGGAAAGGTTATTCCATTGGAGCTCAACTTGTAGGATTCCAGCAAGATATAGCAGATATCTTGGATTCAGGAGGTCAAATGGACTGTGTCGCGATTGACCTATCCAAGGCATTTGACGCGACCAGGAACGCATCTTTCCAACCACTCCGAGCTGTGAAAAAGTTACCTTAAAAATGAATAACAGCTTTCCTTCTTAAAACAAAATTATAAACAATGTATACAACATTCCAATATATATTTTGTTAAGATGTGAATTCGATCACATAAATTATTATGAGAAACAATTTCTTGAATTTGACGCAGGGTTGAAAAACGCTTAAATAGGGGCACATTTTGCGTTCCACCTGCGACAAAAATACATATATGAAAAAAAAAATTAAAAATTCCAAACCTTCATGACCTAACGTGAAGTGAAACGAGGAAAATATGGTTTTATTGGATTTTCTGTAGGCTTATTGGTTATTTCATAAACAACCTCCAAACTCGATTGCACATAATGTTTTGGTTGACAGTAGTGCCCTGGTCGGTGCCAATCAATGCTATGAACTTTGCCAAAAGGCATGCCATCGTCGAAATCGGCGAGGGTGACTGAGCGGTTAACAAATTAGCTGCTATTGCGAGCTTCATCTTAGTTGACGTCGGTGGAATTTTGAAGTCAGGGAATCTCGTATCTTGTCACATCGTTCCCCACGGCACGTAAAGGAACCCTAATGCACACATCAGGCGCTCGGCATCTCGTGACGTTCTAATCCACGAAGAGAATGAAAGACATTGCCAAAAATAGTGTACACAGGGCGAGTTGATGTGCAGCTCCCCAACGTAAAGTTAACTCAGGAGACTGGCAACCGAAGACAATAATAATAGTTGGTCTGAGTAGCTCAAATGGAAGAGCGCTAGCCTTCTGAGTTTAATTTGGCGGATTCGATTTCGTCTTAGGCCAGTGGTATTTGAAAATGTTCAAACACGCCAGCCTCGAGTCGGTAGATCTACTGGTAGGTAGACGAACTCCTGTGGTGAAAGATTTAGCGACCTCAGCGTCTCCGGAAACCATAAGGGTAGTTTGTAGGACATAAAACCAATGACGTTTACATTTGATTTGTATTATTCTTTTTTACAGCGTTATGCCCATCTGTGGAGCGCGGTAGAACTTATTTTGCTGATGTAGATTTTTTTTTTCGTCTCCTAAAATCTCTTCACCTGGGAAATGAACATTTTTATCCGTTCTTCAATTCAAAATTTATTGATCCTGGTATTAACTTACTCAGCAAAATGATGGCTGTTGACTCTTTTTTTGAACTGGAGTAGACCTTGAATAATTTCATGTAGGATGCCAATTTCCTGAAGGTATTTTTCTATTGCAATTAGCCAGTTGTTCTCGACTTTCACTGAGACAGCAAGATTGAGAATCCTTTTGGTGAGCTTGTCGTTGTTCATTCTGAGAATGTGGCCATATAACTTTAAGCGCCTTTTCCTGATGGTATCGGTGGTCTTTTCAGAATGCTGATAAAGCTACCGAGACTTCCGTTTCATCCAGATTCCTTAGACTGGACCAAAGATTTTCCTCTCCAGTTTCTCTATGTATTTAATGATTAATATGAATATTCATAGATCCGGCACAAACCCACTCCGAAAGAGGTGAAGTTTCCACGGTGTGTAGAATTATTTAGTGTGTTTTCCGGATTGACCCGTGTTGTTGATTTCTGTACATTACGTACAGTTTGCCGACATTGCAGTATTCTTTGTCAAGGTGACTGAAATACCCCTACTCGATCCGAGGTAATCAGTCTCCCAGGAGAATACTTGGAATAACATTGCAAGACAGGAGTACAAATATCAGTGTCTTGGATGAGGCTAAGCCTCAAGTAACGAAGCTTTTTCTTTAAATTTGCTGTACGTCGCACCGACAGACAGGTTTTATGTCGACGATGGGACAGGGAAGGGCTAGGAGTGGGAAATAAGCGGCACCGTGGCCTTAATTAAGGTACAGCCCCAGCATTTGCCTGGATTGAAAATGGGAAACCACGGAAAACCATCATCAGGGCTGCCGACAGTGGGGTTCGAACCCACTATCTCCCGAATTCAAACTGTTAGCTACGTAACCCAAACCACACAGCCACGAAATAATTATTAAGGTGGACATCGCCATACTGTAGTCTCACTTCATCGGAGAGATCTTTGTTTTTTAAAGTCAATACGTCATAATAGGTGAGAATGTTGGATCTTTTCCACTTTATATATTAATGGAACTCGTTATTCAATCAGTGGTAGATTAAGCTGTGTATCACTGTGTCACAACACAGTACATAGTAATAACTTTTATGGTGCTAACTGTGAAGTAATTAATGTGATTATAAAACAATCCGCTCCCATTATTTTGTGTAATTGGCACCGTGCTGAGTTATGTGGCCTCGTGGAACATGAATTGTTCACTGTATTAGTTATACACTGTTGTCTCGCTCACTCTCACGACACACAATTACAAGACGAGAGAGATATAGTAGGGCCTACCTATTACTCGTAGTGCTATGTCCAGGAGCAGGTGTATGAATTAAAGGCAAAATGTAAGAATATGGAAGTTTACAGAATAAATAAATAAATAAATAAATAAATAAATAAATAAATAAATAAATAAATAAATAAATAAATAAATAAATAAATAAATAAATAAATAAATAAATAAATCTATATAAATAAAATCGACACGACTATTTTGGCGTAATTTTCATTCAGTTATCCGTTTCACGTGTAAAAATGACCATTTGCATATTGTTTTAGATTTGGTGTTTGTTTGTTTGTTTGTTTGTTTGTTTGTTTGAGTTTTTATAACTTGAAAACTACTGAATTTATTTCTACCAAACTTCATATTTAGAATCCACCTGTTCTTGGGTAAGTTTTAGGGCCAATATTGTTTCTAAATCCCTTAACTGACTGGGGGTTTATACGAAACCGAAACCTTGATTTTGCACTCCCACAAAATATACACAACCAAACTTAATGGAAATCCCTTTCTAAAACTTTTTTCTTATGTGCATCGTTTCGATACGAGGATTAATAGGACCGTTTTCCACTCTTTAAGTTCGTATGGACTTCGCATAAAAGCGGGTGCGTGTAAAGTATATTTCTTAAAATTGAAAAACTACTGGAAATACACTGACTGACAGAGCAAATGCAACACCAAGAAGGAGTGGTTCGAAAGGGATGAAAGTTGGGGAAAAAACAGAGACGGCACGGACGAATAATTGATGTTTATTTCAAACCGATATGCAGGTTACACAATGCGCACGGCATCGACTCAGCAGGATGTAGGACCACCGCGAGCGGCGATGCACGCAGAAACACGTCGAGGTACAGAGTCAATAAGAGTGCGGATGGTGTCCTGAGGGATGGTTCTCCATTCTCTGTCAACCATTTGCCACAGTTGGTCGTCCGTACGAGGCTGGGGCAGAGTTTGCAAACGGCGTCCAATGAGATCCCACACGTGCTCGATTGGTGAGAGATCCGGAGAGTACGCTGGCCACGGAAGCATCTGTACACCTCGTAGAGCCTGTTGGGAGATGCGAGCATGCGAGCAGTGTGTGGGCAGGCATTATCCTGCTGAAACAGAGCATTGGGCAGCCCCTGAAGGTACGGGAGTGCCACCGGCCGCAGCACATGCTGCACGTAGCGGTGGGCATTTAACGTGCCTTGAATACGCACTAGAGGTGACGTGGAATCATACGCAATAGCGCTCCAAACCATGATGCCGCGTTGTCTAGCGGTAGGGCGCTCCACACTTACTGCCGGATTTGACCTTTCTCCACGCCGACGCCACACTCGTCTGCGGTGACTATCACTGACAGAACAGAAGCGTGACTCATCGGAGAACACGACGTTCCGCCATTCCCTCATCCAAGTCGCTCTAGCCCGGCAACATGCCAGGCGTGCACGTCTATGCTGTGGAGTCAATGGTAGTCTTCTGAGCGGACGCCGTGAGTGCAGGCCTCCTTCAAGCAATCGACGGGAAATTGTTCTGGTCGATATTGGAACAGCCAGGGTGTCTTGCACATGCTGAAGAATGGCGGGTGACGTGGCGTGCGGGGTTGCCACCGCTTGGCGGCGGATGCGCCGATCCTCGCGTGCTGACGTCACTCGGGCTGCGCCTGGACCCCTCGCACGTGCCACATGTCCCTGCGCCAACCATCTTCGCCACAGGCGCTGCACCGTGGACACATCCCTAAGGGTATCGGCTGCGATTTGACGAAGCGACCAACCTGCCCTTCTCAGCCCGATCACCATACTCCTCGTAAAGTCGTCTGTCTGCTGGAAATGTCTCCGTTGACGGCGGCCTGGCATTCTTAGCTATACACGTGTCCTGTGGCACACGACAACACGTTCTACAATGACTGTCGGCTGAGAAATCACGGTACGAAGTGGGCCATTCGCCAACGCCGTGTCCCATTTATCGTTCGCTACGTGCGCAGCACAGCGGCGCATTTCACATCATGAGCATACCTCAGTGACGTCAGTCTACCCTGCAATTGGCATAAAGTTCTGACCACTCCTTCTTGGTGTTGCATTTGCTCTGTCAGTCAGTGTATTTTAACTTCGTGTTTACCATCCCCTTGTCCAAGGGTAGGTTTTAAGTTCCATATCATTTCAAATACCCGGAGTAGACTGGGGGTTTGTAGGAAGCCAAAAAAGTGATTTTACTCTCCCATAAAATATACCAGACCAGCCTGGATGGGAATAAACCAACCTTGATGGAAATCCATTTCTAAAACTTTTTCCTCATGTGCACTTTTTCGATAGGATTATTAATAAGCGAGATATCATTAACGGACGGTTTTACAGGCTAATTTCAGTGGGCATAGCCTAAAAGGTGTACGAAGAACAGATTCCTTATCTATATAAATAAAATCGTAACGACCATGTGTCTGAACAGTGACTGTTCTTGTGAAATTTTCATTCAGTTATCCATTTCAACTGTAATAATGACCATCTGCATATATATTTATTTTTTTTAGATTTCTTGTCTGTCTGTCTCTCTGTCTGTCTGTCTGCTTGTCTGTTTGAGTTCTTATAACTTGAAAACTACTGAATTTATTTCTACCAAACTTCATATTTAGAATCCAACTGTTCTTCGGTAGGTTTTAGGGCCAATATTGTTTCTAAATCCCTTAACTGACTGGGGATTTATACGAAACCGAAACCGTAGTTTTGCACTCCCACAAAATATACATAAACACACTTAATGGAAATCTACCTGCCTTAATGGAAATCAATTTCTAAAGTTTTTTCTCACGTGCATCAATTGGATACGATGATTAATAAGGGAGATATCATTAACCGACCGTTTTTCAGTCTAACTTCAAGCGGACTTCTTTTTAGCTCTTTTGTCGATTTGTCTGCTCGCCCGTTTGTTGAGTTCTTATAAGCGACAAACTACTCTATATATCTCTAATAAACTTTATATCTGCCCTTGGCTAGGTACTCGGGACAATATTATTTCTACATCCCGGATTGGTTTGGGGTTTATACGAAGTCGAAACACTGATTTTAACCTCCCACAAAATATACACGAACAGCCATAATAGAAAACTACCAGTCTTAATGGAAATCAATTTCTAAAAAGTTTTTTCTCATGTGCATCTTTACGATAGGAGGATTGCTAGGGAGTTATCATTAATAGACTGTTTTTGTTTTTGTTTTTGCTACTTGCTTTAGGTCGCACCGACACAGATAGGTCTTATGGTGACGAAGGGATAAGAAAGGGCTAGGACTGGGAAGGAAGCGGCCGTCGCCTTAATCGCCTTCATTAAGGTACAGCTCCAGCATTTGCCTGGTGTGAAAATGGTAAACCACGGAAAACTATCTTCAGGGCTGCCGACAGTGGGGTTCGAACCCACTATCTCCCGGATGCAAGCTCATAGCTGCGTGGCCCTAACCACACGGCCAACTCGCCCGGTAATGGACTGCTTTACAGGCTGTCATGTCACTTCAAGTTGGGTTAAAGGGTTTAACTAAAAAGCAATTTTACTCCTTTCGATGAGAGGTTGTCGTCAAGGATTGGTTTCATGAGTCTTCACTCAGTGTGCCACTCCCGGTTTTAGATGAACAACAATACGTAACCGAGAAGTAGGGAGAATTACGCACAATTCGGACCAGGAACTGTATCGTTCAATAAACTCTGTGATCTACCCCATTCTGTCTCCACTTTGTTCATCTTTGTTTACCTTCACGTTACAGCCACGTGCTTTCGTAGAAGAATACCAGTTTAACATGCCGTATTAAACGTTTGAATACGGGCATGTAACTTCGCATAAATTCATGAAGAAATCGTTAAATCGATTACTGTACCAATTCCCGTGCGAAGAACGGGTACATTTGCTGGTAAATAAGTAAATGATGTGATACAACCGTCCGTTCTTTTATTTTTCAAGCACATCCGAATACTTTCAGAATAAATATATAACGTTTGTCTCGAATTCATTACAATAACGCTTCTGTTGTCTCTTATGTCTTCGAAGTCTCCGCTAACCTTAATAACCTATAATGATGTCAACTGTGTGTGACAAAATACAATTCCAATATACTGTACTGTTCTGGGCGCTTTATGCAAAGAAACAAAAAACGCTCATTGCCAAACGCGTTCAGAAATCTAATATGTATCTAATATGTCTTTAAGAATTGTTTCCTAACAAATGTTGGAACATTCTTCGTGAAACAGGGAACTTTTAACAGGAGTGTTAAATTAATAACATTTGTTAAGTAAAATATAACACAGAGTTTAAGAAACCGGGCATTTGTCTTTTTGGCAGCTTCAAATGGGGGAAGGAGAAATAAATATATTTCTATTATTATGGTCGGATTCTCAGAGGAAGACTGAGGACAGCCGGAAGCAGCTTGTAGTTTTGCGTGACTATTGATTACAGTCCAAGGATCTCTAGTTTTACACGGAATGCGAACCGTAATGGACGTGATTTCATTTCCAAAATCCCGCAATTAGAAGCGCGGTCGCATTGATGAGAGGCCAATGACCATGTCATTCAGCTAACCGCAGAAACCGACAGCAGAGCGACAATGAGACGTACCACGCAAGATGTGGAGTTTGCCATTGCTTTCCTCACCGAGCCAGAAGGAGCTATTGCACTGCAAGTGATCCTATGAGTAACATCGTTTATAACAGCCACTAGCAGTGTTCCGAATGTAATTTATCAGCACCCTTACCACAGCAACTTACATAATGGGACAGCCATAAATGAGACTGGAACTACCGGGCGAGTACTGAACATTTGTCGCAATTCCAAATATATATGTCAGAGTTTTGAATCAGCAATATAAGTAAACGGGGCGAAAGAGTAAGTAAAATACGCAGACTTGTTAGAAGGTGCACCAGAATGCAATGAAGAAAAGAGACAAGAAACTGAAAACTGGGCTAACTAAAGCACCAAACATGAGATCTTCATAGAGCCCTCGGTCGGCAATATCGATCTGTCACCGAAATACTTGTTGGAACTCGCGAGGGTCTTTCCGTATAAGTATCTACTGTTATATCCATCGGCTACTGAGCGACTATTGGTTCATAATAAATTAACCCTATTTTAAAGATATCGTCCCGCTTTACTGAAGAATGGGCGATACTAACAATGCGAAGCGTAACACTGTCACTCTTTCCATAGTATATCAACACTAGAAAATATTAACACATGCTTCTCGAGAAGAAAGAAAGAAAGAAAGAAAGAAAGAAAGAAAGAAAGAAATGCAAAGCCATCTCCTTACAGACTACGAAGACCTCCGGAAGACAGGAAACTAAAAGCTTCGACTATCCGTAACCTCGGCCTAAGTGGAATAAGAACTCTATACCCGAACGCCTTTGCACCTAGGAATTAACTTGGACCGAGCAAGCTGGCCGTGCGGTTAGGGTCGCGCAACTGTGAGCTTGCATTCGGGAGATAGTAGGTTCGAATCCCACCGTCGGCAGCCCTGAACATGATTTTCCGTGATTTCCCATTTTTCACACCAGGTAGATGCTGGGGCTATACGTTAACTACGGCTGCGGCCGCTACCTTCCCATTCCTAGCCCTTTTCCATCCCTCCGTCACCGAAAACCTTCGGTGTGTTAGTGTGACGTTAAACAACTCGCAAAAAGAAAATAATTAACCTGGTACTAATTTCTTTAGGCTGGGAAACCTACCCGGAAGTGCTAATTTTGATTCTAAATTTTCGGTTTTCTGACGGGAAATAGAACCTACGGCTTTCTCGCCTCGGCTAGGTGCCGCTCAAGGTTAGAACTTACAAAAATATTTTCTTCTCCAATCGTAACTGAAACTTTTTTTTTGTATTTGCTTTACGTCGCACCGACACAGACAGGTCTTATGGCGACGATAGGATAAGATAGATAAGGCCTATCTGTGTAGGTGCGACGTAAAGCAACTAGCAACAAAAAAAAAAGAAGTGGAACAATCTTCTTTCTTTGCTAGGGGCTTTACGTCGCACCGACAGAAGTGGAACAATGCCTTGACTCACATTAGTACTCGTAGTGCTAGAAAAAAAAAGGCAAACTCCTAATCTAATCGACCGGATAATGAAGATTAAGAAAAGGATTGTAATTTTTATGAATAAATAAAGAATGAGAATAGTATGAGAAGTACGAGAATATACTTTATTATATTTTATTTACCTAAAATTTGCAGGTCATATCCCTGAGATGTCTTCAACATTATGTTGCTTGCTTGAAGGGCTAGAACTGTGGATTTTTTCACAAGTGGCTTTACGTCGCACTGACACAGATAGGTCTTATGGCGACGATGCGATAGGAAAAGTCTAGAAGTGGGAAGGAAGCGGCCGTGGCCTTAATTAAGATACATCCCCAGCATTTGCCCAGGTCGAAAATAAGAAACCACGGAACACCATCTTCAGGGCTGTCGACAGTGGGGTTCGAACCCACTATCTTCCGAATGCAAGCTCACAGCTGCGTACCCCTAACCGCACGGCCAACTCGCTCGGTTTCAGTTTCTTTGTCAACACTCGTAGACATGTATAATCACTCCTGTGGGCAACTAAAATTATAATAACAAACACTGTTTACAGTTGACCTTTTCGTCTTATTCAATATGATACCAACACCTGTAAGTCACTTTGCGAATTTTCCTCGTAATATCCTCACTCCCTTCCCTCCCTATCTGCCAGTAAGTATTCTTGTCCACTGTATTTTCCCTGTTTCAATATATATCTCTTCTTGGTAACATGCGCTGTTTTGAAGAACTCGATATAAACCAAGGAATTACGTCCGCATGAAAACACGCTGTAGTGCTGCGCTTGTTCAGCGAAACCACATCGTTGTCAATGCTTAATCCGCTGGCTGAGCTTGATTAGGACCCCGCATCGCTTTCTGCCACTCTGTTCCACTGCAGTGAAGATTGGCAGTTGAGCAGGCGTTGTGATATTCCCAGTATGATATGTCTAGTTTAATACAAGCAGCACTACAAAGATGCAGGAATTTACTCGGTTAAGGTACACGATGAAATATGCTGAAAAATATTTTAAATAATAATTTCGTATGGCTATTACAGCACAGTGCATTCCTTATAACAAGGAAACAGGTTAAAAATGTCCAGCACACGTACCTCTTTAAAACACAACATGCACCTCAGAGGTCCGGACAATTAATCTTCTGAATGTAACAATATATGAGGAAAACACATTAATATCAATTGTGTATAATAATAATAATAATAATAATAATAATAATAATAATAATAATAATAATAAAAGGCCGGGCTGAGTGGCTCAGACGGTTAAGGCGCTGGCCTTCTGACCCCAACTTGGCAGGTTCGATCCTGGCTCAGTCCGGTGGTATTTGAAGGTGCTCAAATACGACAGCCCCGTGTCGGTAGATTTACTGGCACGTAAAAGAAATCCTGCGGGACTAAATTCCGGCACCTCGGCGTCTCCGAAGACCTTAAAAAGTAGTTAGTGGGACGTAAAGCAAATAACATTAATAAATAATAATAATAATAATAATAATAATAATAATAATAATAATCAACATAACGGCGCGTGGCCATTTGTCTGGACAATAAGAATGGAAAACTATAAAGGGCTCTGAAGAATTTGAAGTGTTGCTATTTGAACTTATGTGCAGCAACTCCATACAACATTAAGGTACCGTAGGTTTTTATTACTTTATTTCATGTATGTTTACCTTGATTTGTAAGAATATATATATATAATCCCTAATTCTTTCTATCTTTCACAGCGATACTGAGAAAACCAGAAGGTTTCAATAGCTGAAACTGGTACCAGTTACACAGGGTGACCGACGGGAATCTGACGTTTTTGGCAAGGCTAGTACTCTCTCGGTAGGAAGAGGGGGGAGCGGAATTGTCAAGCAGGACACTCGCCATGCGTTGCCGTTTCAGTACCTATGGAGTAGTGGTCGGTTGAAGATCGTATGTTTGGGTACGACTTTGTGCAGAATGGCGGGTCTGTGATAACAGTGCAGTGACTTTTTCGTGTGCGTTTCAACCGTGGGCGTCGTGGTGCCGTTCCCAGCCGCAACACGATTCTCAGTTGGGCTCATTACGAGTTCGCGTGCATGTTTATGTGCTGAGCGCCCAGGGCTACGCGTCACCGCAGCTCTCACACGCTCGATGTTTTCTGGTGTTCTTGCTATCTTAGTCGGACCTGGTGGCGTCTTTTTAACAATAGATCCTGTTGTCCGTATATTATTAACCGACCCCTGCTCCAAAGCTACTGAAACGGCAACGCATGGCGAGTGTCCTGCTTGACAATTCCGCTCCCCACTCCTACCGAGAGAGTACTAGCCGTGCCAAAAACGTCAGATTCCCGTCGGTCACCCTGTAGGTCGTTATCTTTGCTCTACAAGAAAAATACAATGAACCATTCACAACCACGAATTTTTGTACTTTTAAAAGAAAATTACATGTCTGAAGAGTCGTAGGTGCTTGCCACGGAGCACAGAATAACGCAGAGATGGCCATGCTAGCAGCCAACGAGCATGGAATACGATAGCCTACTACAGAGGACCTCACCAACGTGCTGCCAGAAATGAAGCAAATGAACACGCATGAACGCCATATTGTTTGGGCCACTATAATACAGATCAGTTGTTGTGCATTATTGAACAAGTTAAGTCATTTAAAGCAGAGGTTCTCAAACTATTGTGAAATTGTACCCCTCACTCATTACTAAAAGTTAAATAAACCGATCCCACAAAAAAAATCCCTAAATGATAGGTTTAAAAATATGAGTACCTGGATAATTATTACGACATTTTAATTGATTATAAACCATTATTTTAAATACACATCGTAAATGAGACGAGATTGTGAAATAAATACGTCCTATAACACATTACAAGAAAATTTAAGAGTTTGTGTCTGTATTAAGTATAAATGAAAACCTACAACCTGTTCTCCAGTCTTTGACCGGGTCAGGGACGTAATGAATGAACAATATATATGCTATTAGTACATTGGTGTCGCCACTCCCAAGGTGATTAATTAATAACTGACAGATGCTATGAAATGAGAATGGAGAGTGTTGCTGGAATGAAAGATGACAGGGAAAACCGGGGTACCCGGAGAAAAACCTGTCCCGCCTCTGCTTTGTCCAGCACAAATCTCACACGGAGTGACCGGGATATGAACCACGGTATCCAGCGGTGACAGGCCGACGCGCTGCCGTCTGAGCCACGAAGACTCCTGTATTAATTATAATACAATGATAATAAAGTAATACAGGATACTCTGTTTGTATGAAAGTTTCACAAAAAGCTAGATTTTTAAATTGTATTTAACTTTATTATTTATTTCCATACTTAAATGTTCCTTTTTTTCTTTCTTTCCTGAAGGCTGCTCGCGAATCCCACTAAAAGTCTCAGGCGTACCCCTAGGGGTGCGCGTACACGCACGCACATTAATGGTGTCCCGACATAAACAATCAACACTGCCCCACTCCAGTACTGACAAGGAGGGGAGAGAGTGAAGGGATAGTGTTGAAGGCCACTCCAGTACCGAAAAAGAGGGGAAGGGAGTGAACAGGAAGTACTGAACACACAGTGCGTGCATTCCGGCCTACATTTCGTTATACTGTAACATTGTAAGATGGCTCCTATCTTATGACAGGTGAATCGAGGCCGTATTATAGGCATGTGGGATGCTCACATGGTTCCACAAGCAATACCACGCAGTCCTAAGACAGTCTGGAGATGGGTAGAAATATGGCAAGAACGAGGTGAAGAAGGATTGGTAGATCATAGGACACATAACAAGGCTCCTAGAAGAACTACTCCGGAACAGAATGCTGGAACCGATCAAACTATGGACCGTTCTCCGTTTGCAACAATCGACGATGCGATTGCCGCATTGGAATTGCCAGTAAGCCGGACTACCTTGAGTCGCCGACTCCACGCGGCAGGTATTTACAATCGCCGGGCTGCGAAAAAGGGGCGACTTTTTCCTATCCACAGAGAATTTCGCGTAGGCTTTGCACTACAAGAAAGTGTTACTCCACGAGAGGAATGGGAAATTACAATTTGGTTGGATGAAAAGATATTTTGCTCCAATTCAGGTAAACAGCTGAAGTGCTGACGTCCAGTTGGAAAGCGTTATGAAGAGCCCTTTGTCCAGGTAACTAATCAGTACGGTCGCGTCACATGTGGCGTATTGGGGTGGATAAGTGGTGCTGGTCTAGGAGAGTTGATAGAGGTCACTCCACATATGACTGCTTGTGAATATGTGGGCATTTTAGAAGGTGCCGTTCTTCCTAGTGTTCGAGCCATTTACCCCATAGAAGAAGTTCCTGCTATCAGGTTTGTGCAAGATAGCTGCTCTATTCACACTGCACATGTAACCGAAGCTTTCTTCAAACAGCATTCTGACATTCACGTGCTTGACTGGCCTCCCAAGTCGGCTGACTTAAATATAATAGAACGTGTTTGGGCACGAATGGTAAACATGTGGGTTCCAGGTTGGGAGAGGACAAGAGCGGCTCTGTTAATGCGCTGCCATCGAGTTTGGGCGAATCTAAGGAATGAACCAGATTTTTTCCAACATCTGATAGATTCCATTCCCAAGCGGCTGGAGCAAGTGATAAACAGGAACGGGGCATGGACTGATTATTAATTCTGGGAGGGAGGAGGAACCCGTCATTTACACTTGTAGTAAAGTCAGTATTTGACACTACTCTTTAGTTACTTAAAACCCATTTCACAATTAGTTTTGAGTTAATTTGCAATTTTCTTTCCTTGAAATTATGTATGTATAGACAGTGCATTATGTTTATTATTTTACCGTACATTTTATTTATATATTTTCGAGGAAGATGCGATACGTTCATAGTTTTGATAAGATATTTCTGTAAAAATGTGTTAATTTTATAATAATTAATTACACTGACTGACAGAGCAAATGCAACACCAAGGAGGAGTGGTTCGAAAGGGATGAAAGTTGGGGAAAAAACAGAGTCGACACGGAAGAATAATTGATGTTTATTTCAAACCGATATGCAGGTTACACAATGCGCACGGCATCGACTCAGTAGGATGTAGGACCACCGCGAGCGGCGATGCACGCAGAAACACGTCGAGGTACAGAGTCAAGAAGAGTGCGGATGGTGTCCTGAGGGATGGTTCTCCATTCTCTGTCAACCATTTGCCACAGTTGGTCGCCCGTACGAGGCTGGGGCAGAGTTTGCAAACGGCGTCCAATGAGATCCCACACGTGTTCGATTGGTGAGAGATCCGGAGAGTACGCTGGCCACGGAAGCATCTGTACACCTCGTAGAGCCTGTTGGGAGATGCGAGCAGTGTGTGGGCGGGCATTATCCTGCTGAAACAGAGCATTGGGCAGCCCCTGAAGGTACGGGAGTGCCACCGGCCGCAGCACATGCTGCACGTAGCGGTGGGCATTTAACGTGCCTTGAATACGCACTAGAGGTGACGTGGAATCATACGCAATAGCGCCCCAAACCATGATGCCGCGTTGTCTAGCGGTAGGGCGCTCCACACTTACTGCCGGATTTGACCTTTCTCCACGCCGACGCCACACTCGTCTGCGGTGACTATCACTGACAGAACAGAAGCGTGACTCATCGGAGAACACGACGTTCCGCCATTCCCTCATCCAAGTCGCTCTAGCCCGGCACCATGCCAGGCGTGCACGTCTATGCTGTGGAGTCAACGGTAGTCTTCTGAGCGGACGCCGGGAGTGCAGGCCTCCTTCAACCAATCGACGGGAAATTGTTCTGGTCGATATTGGAACAGCCAGGGTGTCTTGCACATGCTGAAGAATGGCGGTTGACGTGGCGTGCGGGGCTGCCACCGCTTGGCGGCGGATGCGCCGATCCTCGCGTGCTGATGTCACTCGGGCTGGGCCTGGACCCCTCGCACGTGCCACATGTCCCTGCGCCAACCATCTTCGCCACAGGCGCTGCACCGTGGACATATCCCTATGGGTATCGGCTGCGATTTGATGAAGCGACCAACCTGCCCTTCTCAGCCCGATCACCATACCCCTCGTAAAGTCGCCTGTCTGCTGGAAATGCCTCCGTTGACGGCGGCCTGGCATTCTTAGCTATACACGTGTCCTGTGGCACACGACAACACGTTCTACAATGACTGTCGGCTGAGAAATCACGGTACGAAGTGGGCCATTCGCCGACGCCGTGTCCCATTTATCGTTCGCTACGTGCGCAGCACAGCGGCGCATTTCACATCATGAGCATACCTCAGTGACGTCAGTCTACCCTGCAATTGGCATAAAGTTCTGACCACTCCTTCTTGGTGTTGCATTTGCTCTGTCAGTCAGTGTATGTTGAGATGTTGCAATAATAGCTTTTTTGTTGTAAAGACACGACTTTGTATTATGCAAACTGAATTTGAATTATATTTAATTATTTTCAGATGTATTTTCTTATTGCTCAAGAAGTAAAATGTATCTTCAGTTATTTTTATAAAGAAATGCTTACACAGTTATACATCAATATCTTATATTAGCATATTAATTTTCTGTTTATAGAATTTATCGTAATTCTATATCTGAGGTGGTAAATTATGATACAACTTCAGTAAAGTCAAGAACAAAGTTACGAACCAGTAAAAGACCTAGTTTCAAATTACGACCCGATATAACGCAGCTACAACATATTCCTAACAAGTATAAAATATTTTTCGGTTAAAAACCTCCTTTACCTCTTGATACTGTAATTATCAGGGTAGGTTACCTTTTATTTTTTATGTTAAAATGCTATTTGTTCGGGGCGTCGACCTACTTGCATCATATGATATGAACCTGCATGTAATTGGAATTGCGGAAGTGTAGAGTGTAGAGTGTTGAATGTGAGGAACGTTAAGGACGACACAGACACCCAGTCCCCATGCCAGGGATATTAATTATTTACAATTTAAACCCCCTGACCCGGCCGGGAATCGAACCTGGGGCCATCGGGTGACAGGCGGACGCGTTGCCCCCTACACCGCGGGGCCGGACGAGTAGGTAACCTAATGCTGTACTTCAATATATCCGCCACTGTGCCCATTTCAATCACAACAAAGTCTTGTAGCGGGCTGTCTACATGCAGAAGGTGAGTCATTGTGCCTTCGGCACTACCCCTTCACTCCCTTCCCTCTTGTTTTGTACTGGAGTGGCCTTCAGCACTACCCCTTCACTCTATCCCCTTCTTTTCAGTACTGGAGTGGGGAAGTGTTGATTGTTTATGTCGGGACACCATTAATGTGCACGCCTGTACCACACTGAGAACCACTGATTTAAAGTACAGTACATCCAAGAATTCCGCATTACTATTTAAGTTCACTGAGATGTTGAAAGTAGTTGCATTAAAAAGGGAGGTGGGATTTCAAGAAAGAAAGAAAGAAAGAAAGAAAGAAAGAAAGTAAGAAATGTACATATAAATGACAAGAAATATAAAATGACAGAATAGCTGCAGAAATATTGAAATGGTTAGCACGATTTCAGAAATGTCAGTGCCAGCCAGGCCAATATTTATCTTTTTCTTCGCAGCCAATGCAGAATTCAGTTTCCTTCCTGAAAGTAGCAGGGGAAGATAACATCTCCAACCAACAGGTTCTGAGCGTTCGGAAATGTGAAAAAAATAACATACTGTACATTGGAAATGACTCCGTAGAAGGCGATGATGTTTATGAAGTAATATATCATCCTGTTGAATTCCTTAGCTCTCTTCATCCTTCAGGCATGCAACATCACAGTATAGACATAAAAGTTGGATACGTCCCAATATTCTTCCTCTCAATCCAAATACTTCTGCTGGTTTGTCCAATGGGGTGAGTTTGGCTGTAGTAAAGCTAGAGAAAAATATTGATTATGCAGAAACCGATGGGATCAGCTTCAGAAAGAACGTGTTTTATTCCAAGAAAATATCTGGAAATTCTGACGTACAATTCCTTCTTAAAGAGAGGGTATTTCCTCTAAATTTAGCCTTCTACAAGAACGAACTTTACGTAGGTTTGGAATAAATCTCTCCATTCTGGTGTTTACCCAATTATGTGCAGCTTTCTCTGGAAAACAAAGACGTAAAATAACTCTCAATATGGTTCAGAGGATTTTTTAAAATACCTGTTATGATTATATACAATTGGCATGTACGAGGCCTGTGCAATATGGGACAGTGGGGTTCGAACCCACCGATGGCAGCTCTGAATATGGTTTTCCGAGGTTTCCCATTTTCATAATAGGCAAATACTAGTACTGTACATTAATTAAGGCCACGGCTGCTTCTTTCCCACTCCTAGCACTTTCCTGTCCCATCGTCGCCATAAGACCTGTCTGTGCCTGGTGTGAAAATGGGAAACCACGGAAAACCATTTTTCAGGGCTGCCGACAGTGGGGTTCGAACCTACTATCTCCCGAATACTGGGTACTGGCCGCACTTAAGCGACTGCAGCTATCGAGCTCGGTGGAGGAGGAGTTTTCATTCTACAGAAGCTACAGTTCCGTTAACCAACGCACAATCAACAAACAAACAAACAAACAAACAAACAAATTGGCGATAGGCCGTTACTATTGTAACTGCCGCAGGTTTCTGAGGGTTTCGCACTAGAATTAAAAAACAAGTATTATGTGGATAATAAATGTTATTCGTGCCTTTGCTGGCAGGACCTAGTGTTTACATTGCACTATGTCTTCTGGTATGGGCTAGAGCAATTTTGTTACTTTCATTGATCTGTCTCAGCTTTATCCTTGGCTTGGACAAAATGAAAGTAACTGAGGTATGAGCGATGCTAGTGATGCCATTCCTTTTGCAGCCAGTCCCTGCTATGAATGGTGTGAAAATATTGCTCATAGAGTCAGTTAGTGCATGCATTTCAGTGGGCTTGGCAGACTGATATGTAATAGCAACTTCTGGCTCGGCGAGGAAAGCAACGGGAAACTACCTCACTCTTCATTTCCCTAGTATGCCTCTTCAGTGATGCCTAGGCCATCTATGACAGCTGATGGCGGAACTGTTGAGGATCCAACCAGCCTTCGGGCTGAGGACTAAACATACATACAAATGTCATTCAACAGAACGTGGTACACTTGGAATGTGGGTAATAACTCGGTGTAGTGTGGGTCTGTGTTATGAGAGATCTTTCTTTTCCATTATTACAGTCGTTATTCTACACAACTGACCACGATGTATTCACAACGGCAGCTAACCTCCAACTGAGTCAACACAGCGCCATCTTATAACAGAGTATACGGGTGACGTCAGATATTTAGCACAAATTTTGCCTTAATTTGAAACGCTATTTCATGAAACTACATTTCGGATTATTTTTTACAGGTAGCCTCCTTTTTTATCTGCCAAGTGAGACATTAAACATAATCGTAAATTAAATACTCTCGGAGATATAGGCGTTCTACCCAAACACTAAAAGCGTCTTAAAGTTTTGCTTTCCATGTGCCCGTTGTCGAGGAACGTAAGTCTACGTTTAAAACAACTCATCTCTGACAACGACAATACTACTGCTGAAACTCGTGTTCCACAAAGACGTGACTGTACATCTCGCGCTGAGGTAACAGATTGCGTGACTCTTTACAGTGAATTACTCATCAGACGCCTCAAATTAAGATGTTAATGTAACTGGTTTTATGTCCGCTAACTACTGTTATGGTTTTCGGAGACGCCGATGTGCTGGGATTTTACCCCGCAGGATTACTGGCACGAGAGTGACGAATTTGAGCACCTTCAAATACCACCAAATTGACTCGGGATCGAACCCACCAAGCGTTCCACCGTCTAAGCTACTCCGCTCAGCGTTATTAAGATGACTGTGTTAGCGTGTAAACAAAAGCTAATTATCACAAGCAAGGCGGCTAAATGCCTGTGATCTAGTTAATAGCTTAGCACACTCAGCGTCACTGAAAATTAAACAAAACAAAGAAAGGTTATTACCTTTCCTCTACTTTCACTTTACTCCCGCGGTCGTTATCTTGATAGAGTACATGCAATTTATCCCAAGGCTCTATGAGTGAGATATGATCGTTATACGATGTAACGTGTAATTTTGTCTGCCTTTTCAGTAACTCTGCTAGAAGAACACGTGCAATAATAATAATAATAATAATAATAATAATAATAATAATAATAATAATAATAATGTGTAGTACCTTTGTTTTCTTCTGATCCGTACAGAATTCTCCCACTTAGATCATTTCTCTGGAGAAAATATTAAAAACAAGGTATATGAAGTTACTCTACGTCTTGCCATAAGACCTACCTGTGTCGGTGCGACGTAAAGCAAATAGCAAAAAAAAAATCTACATCCTGCGGTACATCTTAATAATAAAAGTTACATTTCCCATGTTGCTTTTCTTTTGACAAGTGACTTTACGTCGCACCGACACAGACAGGTCTTACGGCGATGATTGGACTGGAAAGGGCTAGGAGTGGGAAAGAATTTCCTGTCCAACAATCACTCTCGTCTCCCCTTTCCTCTCTAAGGTATCCAGTAGCAAAGGACGCTACTAAAAAAAATGCTTGTTACCTACTGCAACAATCCCAGCTGACTTGTCGCTCTCCAGCCTTACGGATAACCACTAAGAGCTGGTTTACGTCCAACCTCCCTGTGCCATTCCACTGTTCCAGAAATAAAACTCAATCGAGTTGGGATGAACGCGATTACCAATAACGAAGTCAACACAATGCATAAATTCAATAAAATGTCAAGGAAGTTCAGTATAACACGAAGTCGAAATGTTCAAGATCATAATGGCAGTGATAAAGACAAAATAATAATTCGAATAGTTAAAACCAACGCTATTAGAAACACACAAGTCAAAAAGTACTCAAAGGAAGCAGGCGCACTACAATCGACGAGCTAATTAAGTCTCGTAAAGCTATTGAAAAATAAGTAAATCCAAGAAAGAAAGAAAGAAAGAAAGAAAGAAAGAAAGAAAGAAAGAAAGAAACAAACAAACAAACAAACAAACAAACAAACAAACAAACAAAACAAACAAAGGATATTTATAACGTTTAGATAACAAAATAACTCATAAATATAAGATTAATTTAATATACGCGTTCTATAATTTAAATATAGCAAGTATAGATTAGCAGCAGTATTGAAGACAGCAAGAACAAGGCCTTGACCAGAGAGGAAATAATTCGATATAAAGCAGCGCCAACACAGAATAATTCATAAAACAATTTTATACGACGTAAAAACTAAAATAATAGCAGACATATTGGAGATCTGAAGCTATGAAGTCTACACAAAGCAATCTGAAACTGAAACTCATTGTAAAAGTATGTTAGAAGGCTTTGATAACGTCAATATGTTACAGCTGATTTCATCAATTTGTTTCATCTTTTCAATTGAGCAATTCAAGGTCACCATGGCTCTCTAAGAAGACTTGAGGCAGACTTTCCGGATGATACCGAGCTGAACTGACACGGCAGAGAGGAACCTGGGCCCCAGATGACATCTCGATGACCAGCGGAATAGAACGGCCATCACCCAGAGCTGCAGAGGATGAACTGAAGATGATATCATTCCGGAAGCGAAGGAAAAGGATAAGTTTCTTAAAACAAATGCATATAATTGGTAGGTAGAGAGAAGCAGAGCTCATTTGTAATTTATCTTTTGGTGGTATATCGTTATTGTCTTCAGAATGACATAAATTGTATTAGATTCTCGCGAGTGATTTATTTAATGTGTCGATGTGAGGGAATAGGTAGTCTTCCTAAGAAACAAGACTAACTCCAGTTAGGGAATGCGATATAATATTGTGATGATCATATTTCAATGAAATCAAAGAATCCCAACATGTTATGCCATGTCGTATGTGAAGTGATTATGAGTGGAGTATTTTAGGATCTCCTTTAATATGCCAAATTATGTGTTAATATATGGAGTTTGAATAATGTTAGATATGGATATGACGGCAGACAGGAGACATGTTAATGTTAGTTAAGACATTGATCCAACGACATGAATGGTCGAGAATAAAATGATTTGTGCGTCAAATCATTTTACACGCGGAATATTTGACAGAATAGGAATAGGTATGATATGAAATGGGAAATGAAGAAGGTGCAATGATATATGAATGTAGTGAAGATGATAGAATATATATTGTTACAGTGATATAATAGATGTAATGGAATATTTGAAGAGAAATACGAGATTATAGACGCAAACTAGGATCGTATATGTTTATGATACAATGACATTCTTTTGGTCGAGAATCCATATCCTATGATAGAGATGACGTATTGCAATATTTATAAAATATTATGGCAGGATAAGATCATCAAAGAAATCCTTGTGAAATAAGTTGTTCATTAACTTGAACATTTTGACCTGGTATTTCTATTGTAAAATCTCATTATCTTAAAAATTGATTATAGCATACGTAGGTTAACATGGATAGTTATTAATACTTTCTATAGAGAATATACATGCATAGGTATAACATAATATATTTGAGAATAGTATTCCCTACATAATTAATTCGCATGAGGTCACATACTGATTTTAGACACACTTGAGAATCTAAATGTTCAATGACTGATTTATGTTGGAAAATGAGTTAATATATGTCATGATATTGGTCAATATTATAATTTCAAGTGAATAGTAGCACATGTTTGTTATTGAATAAGAAACTTATCGTTTTCCAAAAACTTAAATTGATACTTCACAAAGAAGATGCATGGATTTTGTCCTAAGCAAAACTAAAAGAATATTGACATTGACGGAAACTAACGTACATAAATAATTGTAATATTTTAACTTAACCATTTATTTCCCCTGCAGATATGCATTTATTTTTATCAGTTTCTTTTAGGAATATTGTATGAAAGTAAGATAATAGTTCACTTCAATTGTGATATTTTTTAAAATATGCGATGGATAAACTGTGATCATTAACGATAATTTAAACCTCCAGATCAAATGTTAATTAACCGATTTCTGAATTTTCACTTCTTAATTTCATTTTCCTTTACCCACACTTTTATATTTTTTTGAATAAATGATAGAAAATAAAATGTATATGAGATGTTATTTATAATTTCGATGGTATTGTAAGGTAAATTAGAATCGAGGCGTTGGATTATCAATCTTCTTGTAGCCTAACGATACGTCTGATGGAGACGTTCATCATGATTAATGGTACATAAAATGTTAGCGCATCGGCGCTATCATGATCCCACGTAAAGTATATCATGAACCCTGAGAGACTGGTCGGGATTTATTTTGCGTGACCCAACCTGGACGCAGGAAGGACGTAAAAAGGAAATTGGTGCCCAACAGTGGAGCGAAAGATAACACGGAGAAGGTAAGAAAAATTAACGCCCAACGGGAAGGCGATGAAGGAGATAGAAAGAAAATTAACGGCGAACGTTTGAGCAAAAGACAATGCAGGACACATAAAAAGAAAAAATGGTTCCAAAACGTGGCACATAAAGGAAATTTCAGTCCCAACAATGAAGTAAAATACAACACGTAAAAGAAGAAATATTTCCTACAACAACAATATATAATCATTGAAAAATTTTAATGAATATGATAGAATAAAATATAAATTTTATGAATATATACGATAAAATGATGGAAGAGGTTATATACTTTTTTTGCAATGATCACACTGAAATGAGCTTAAGTTGCATAAAATGCTTAGGACAAGGACTATTACAAAATCCGGAATAATAAATGTCGTTCAGTAAGGGGGATTCCGGATAGTCAACTCAATCATATAAGAAATACAGGTTAATAAACAGTATTTAATAGTTAAGATATATATAGATATAAGTTTAATGAAAGACCTTAGAGCAAATATAGGAATTCTAGAGTATCAAAAAATAATTAAAGAATTGAGAAATTAAAAATGGCAAACCTAAGTCAGATGAGGATACAATTTGGAGAGTACCAAAAAGAGCAAGAAGAGAAATTACAGAAAAGGGACGAAGCTATAAAGAATAACCAAGAAGAGATAGAGAAGACGAAGGAAGAACAAAGGGGAATATTGTGAATCTTGAAGGAGATAAGAAAACAAGATGAGAAACAACAGGAAATTATTGAAGAAATGAGAAAATAAAGGCGGGAAGATCAAGAAAAACAAGTTAGAATGATGGAAGAAATTATAAACATGAGAGGACAACAAAAGCAAGAAGAATTTCAAAAAAAGCAGATGGAAGAGAGGAGAAACATGGAAGAAAGACAAAACGAAATCATGAAAACAGAAGTCGGGAAAATCAGATCAGAAATTACGGAGATCAAGTCTGATATAATACACCTACGCAGTGAAATGACAGATAATGGAGAATAAAAATAAAGAGATTTATGAAGAAGTCAATAAAGTTAGAGAAGAATTATCAGAGAATCGAAATTATATCCAGAATCTGAAGGAAGAAGAGATTAAGAGGCTAACTGAAAACATAAAATCATTGAAGATCACTTCTCAAGAAAAATGGGAACAATGCCAAGAAAGAATACACAACATAAATGAGGGAGTAGAGATCACGAATAGGTCAATGGAGGTGAATTTTATACTAGCTCGTGACCAAATCGGAGATAAATTAAACATCATGAAAGAAGATATAGAACGAAATAAAAACGAAGCTAGCGAGAGAACCGACAAAACAGAAGAGGAATTAAGCCGGGCTGAGTGGCTCAGACGGTTAAGGCGCTGGCCTTCTAACCCCAACTTGGCAGGTTCGATCCTGGCTTAGTCCGGTGGTATTTGAAGGTGCTCAAATACGACAGCCCCGTGTCGGTACATTTACTGGCACGTTAAAGAACTCCTGCGGGACTAAATTCCGGCACCTCGGCGTCTCCGAAGACCTTAAAAAGTAGTTAGTGGGACGTAAAACAAATAACATTATTATTATTATTAAGAGGAATTAAGACAAATTCAAAAGGAAATTCCTGAGATAAGAAGTGAGAACCAAGCAACAAAATCTGTCACGTGAAATTAAAATAAGAGGCAGAGGACAATTGAATTAAAAGTTAACTAGAGAGAAGCAACGCCCACGTTGACAGCAGAGACTAATCAAAGTAACGATATGATGATGGGAAATAATAACGGAAATCCCGCATCGTTAAAATATGACTACCGGCCGAAACATTTCAAAAACACAGAAAGCATATCACCAAAGAGGTTTCTAAGACAAATGGAAGAGTACTTTAAAGAAAATAGGATTCCCGAGGATAAGTTACGAGAGATAGAGAAACAAATAGACTCGAATCCTAACTTACGGTATGAAGCATTCAAATATAGTTTCCACGATTATGACGAATTTAAAATTGCTTTCCTGAGGAGATTCTGGAACTAGGAGATACAACAAAACCTAAGGTTGGAATTATATTCCAAGAAATATGCATCTACAGTACTGGTCAGACAAGTTTTAGCGATTATTTTGCGTATCAGTTTCATCGATTCCAGGACTTAGATGCAGCAACTAGTGAGTTAGAAGCAATTAAAACAATCCAGAAACAATTTCCGACAAACGTACAGAGATTATTGGCAGCTGCAAATGTCGAGTCAGCGATTAAAATGGAAAATATATTGAGGCAGCTAGACATGACAACAGTACATCCTACAAGCAGAATAATATGTAACCCGAATAATGATGAAGCGATAAACGTATTAACGCAAGAGAATACTGGTAGGAACATACCAGGTGAACAAAGAAATGATTCAAGAAACGTTGGACGGAAGGAATGGATCGAAAGAGAAGAGAGAAGAAGAGTTGAAAATAGATGCCAGTGTAGAAGAAGTAATCAATTTCGCGAAGGATATAACGGAAACAATAGATTCATACCATACTAAAGACTTAATAATCGATTTAGAGCAAATAGAAACAGACTTAATTACAAGAAAAGACCAATGTGTCAAAGTAGACAAGAAGAAAATTACAAGGAAAGAGAATACATGAACAGGAAATACATACAAGATCTACGAGAGGCTACCCAGAATAAGGAAAGATGGGAACGCACAATCAAGGATCAAGATGCAGAGATATCAGCGAAAGGAACGAGAAGAACATAGACTAAACCCTACCGCTCATTTACTGTCAACTCAGAGGCGTCTGAGAAGAAGAACAACGTCAATTTTAGAATAAGTACGGAGAGAGAAAATAGTAAGTACAAGGCAAATGATAACATTTACAGTTGGATTATAGCGCAAATCGAGTCATGGGAAATAGGACCGGGTGAATTGATGGAAGATATTACAGCTAATACAAGAAAGCAGCAGTTTAATCTACCTATAATTGTAGTCATGATAAACGGAATGAGGACGCATTGTTTTATCCTATCTGGGGCAAGTGGAAGTGTCCTATCTCAAACGTTATTTCATCAAATTGAGAGAAAAGTTAAGCTACCAACAATACCAGTATCAAGGATCAAGATTAGAGGAATCATACCAGATAAGTCAGCAGAATACAAGATACAGACATATTTAAAGATTGTAATAGGAAGCATAAACTTCGAACATCCAATCATGGTAATGAACAAAATCAAGTACAACATAATATTGGGCATTGCTTTCATGTTAGTTAAAAGAATGGCAGTTGATATGGAGAAACAAGAAATTAGATGGCCTATAAGTAAAAATAATAGCAAGGAAATAACAGAAAGAATGAAATTAAATGAAAAAATATATAAATAATAACGAACATATGAGGATAGAAGGACAAGCAGTAAATAAAAACCTGAAAGAATGCCTTAATCAAGATAGAAAGCAGAATGATATTAATGTTATGGAGGCAGAAATGATGGATAACATTGAAATGATCATAACCATCGAAGAAGGAGAAGAAGAAGAAGAAGAAGAAGAAGAAGAAGATGAAGGTTCGAACATAGGGAAGAGTATTGCAGAGACCAAGATTTCGTCAATGACAATCTGATATTCGCAACGCAAACTTTAGAAGAACATTGTGAAAAATTAGCGAAAGTTGCTAGAAAACTTAAAGGACACAGGTTTCAAAATAAACCTAGCGAAGTCGAAGTTTAGCCAAACACAGATATTGTTTGTAGGACACGTTATAGAAGGAGAAGGGATACGACCTAACCCTATAAAAATAAAAGCAATATGCGATTTTTCCTCGTCCAAATAAGATTAAACTAGTGAGGCAATTTCTAGGAATGACGCAATTCTCCGCAAATCATTGTGAAGGATATATCAAAGTAGCAGCACCTTTACAAGAATTACTGAAGATAAATAACACATGGAAATGGAATGACGAAACAGAAAGGGAATTTCTGGAAATGAAAAAAATGATTAACAGCATAAAATTAGGCTATCCAGATTACGAAAAGTTTATAATACAGTCAGATGCTTCCAATATAGGAATAGGTGCATGTATATACCAGGAAGAAAAAGATAATCCAATGTGACGTACATATTTGGCATTTACTAATAGGAAACTAAGAAGTCATGAATGTCACTACACAACAGAGCAAGAACGTTTGGCTATAGTTTACGCCTTGCAACAGTGGACAAAAATTATATACGGATATCCTATATTTACCAGGTCAGATCATAAAGCGTTTATGTTCAGATTAAAAGCTGCTATGACAAGTTAAAGGATCACGAGATGGATGTTATTCTACCATTGGTGCGGCGAGTTTGTGTATATACGGGTGGGGGTTCGATCCGAACCCAAGACAAGCTTGTGTTGTTTGTATAATATTATCTAAGGTTATTCCAATGGGACATAGATTTATGTTACATTACGTGTCACTCAGATTTGTTTACATTTGAGTATTATGATTTTGTTTGCCCAGCAAAAAGCTTCAGTGATTCATACTGAATATTCCGTACGCGTTGTCATGAAATAGTTCTTTAGTGAATGATAGTACTCGATCTTATCCCTCAAATGTAATTAACGGGAACAATCCAAAACTATTTGAAATTCGATTTATGTATTAACCTTATATATTTCCGTCATTTTTCATAATGATTAGGATAATAAAAATAAACCATTTTGACTTCTAAAATTTAAAATGAGTGTTCTCATTCGTTAGTCGTATATGCACCCGTATTCTCCTACCCTTTATGGCGCTAAGTTATTTATATATATATATTTGATGCCCACCTGATTTCAACCCAGTTAACGACCCTGTAGATGTATCGCCGGAGACTCTATGGGTAGGGGGCGGGTGCAGTACATTCGGGAGGCAGTGAGGTTGGTCATCTCCTCCTGTCCGCTGTTCTGAGAAAGGTTTTACGTGATTTTCCATTCTCCTCTCTTAAGAGAATGATGAAATACATCAACAGTTCATTTTATAGGCCACAGTTGCTTCTCTCTCCCGTTTTTCTCACCTCAAATCACCGCAACACATCTCCTAGAGGATGTAGCCCTCTCCGAAGCCCACCATCAGGGTAAGAAATGAAAACATTTTAGTGGTAGTCGTAATTTTAATAATGAAATGAAATGGCATATGGCTTTCAGTGCCGGGAGTGTCCGACGACATGTTCGGCTCGCCAGGTCCAGGTCTCTCGATTTGACGCCGGTAGGCTACCTGCGCGTCGTGATGAGTATGAAATGATGATGATGATGATGACGACGACACATACACCCAGCCCCCATGCCAGAGAAATTAAGCAATGATAGTTAAAATTCCAGACCCTGCCGGGAATCGAACCCGGGCCCCTGTGACCAAAGGCTAGCCCGCTAACCATTTAGTCATGGAGCCGAACATTTTAAAATAATAATAATAATAATAATAATAATAATAATAATAATAATGACGATGCTATTGTTTTTACGTCCCACTAACTACCCTTATGGTTTTCGGAGAAGCCGAGGTGTCGGGATTTTGTCCCGCAGGAGTTCTCTTACGTGCCAGTCAATCTACCAAACAAGGTTGATATATTTGAGCATCTTCAAATACCACCGGAATGAGCCAGCATCGAACCTGCCAAGATGGGATCAGAAGGGCCGGACTGGAAATGGAAGGAATGAAGATCAGTGTCGGCTAGTGAGACAATTTCCAGGGGGTTCACAGCAACATTTTTGTTCACCCCTCAAATGTACCGAAGTGTCTGAGGTACACAGCCCGGCAGTCGTAATTTTAGCTTTTTGTACACTCACAGATTAATCTCGGAAATATGCATCCTCGGTTGTAGGAGTTGTAACATATTATGAGAGGACAAGGAACCGTACAACGAACTTTTAGTAAAATGATTTGCATTCTACCTTGGTACATTTGAGGAGTGAACAAAAATGTTGCTGCGAACCCCTGGAAATTTTCTCACGAGCCGACACTGGTCTTCATTCCTTCCATCCAGTAAAGTGACTGGAAATAGGCTCTGAATTTTCAATCGCCTCAGACAGGAAAGTTGTGCGTAATATCCATCAAGCCTAGTCCACAAGAACCAGTTCATAGTCCTTAAAACTGAAAAACAAACAGAAATATAAATTAAAAAATCGAAGGAGTTGTTATTGTTTCGTTGAGTCACAGTGGCGAAAAGACTCATCTAATTGTATGCCTGCTCGAAGAAGGAAGTTCGTTCTACGGTATGAGAGTGTAATATTGGAGCTAGAATTAGGAAGGTAACGAACATCTCTTACAAAATAACGTTCTTTATTGAAAATGGGTAGGCTTTTTACTTTTTTACAAGTTGCTTAACGTCGCACCGACGTAGAGAGGTCTCATGGCGACGATGGGATAGGAAAGGTCTAGGAGTGAGAAGGAAGCGCCGTGGCCTTAATTAAGGTATAATCCCACCATTTGCCTAGTGTGAAAACGGGAAACCACGAAAAACCATCTTCAGGGCGGCCGACAGTAGGGTTGGAACCAACTATCACCCGAAAGCAAGCGCACAGTTGCTCGCCCCTAACCACACGGCCAACTCGCTCGGTGGCATATTACTGATGGGATATGAACTCATCTGCTTCCGTAGTACTTCATTACTCCCACGCAGGCCAGTCGTTCTGCGCTCTAATCTAGGAGAGCGCAGATCACCACATCATGCTGATATTCGAAGAGAAGGTGAACGCCACGGAAGAGAGTACCGTAGCGGTGTAGTACGGAGCAAGCGCGCTAGCCCGCCAAGGCGGCGCCGTCCTTGGGCCCCGCCACTGAACTCCTCTCCTCCGGGCCAAGGTCTCCTCCACGCTTTTGCGAGCCATTTAAACCGACACTTCACCGTGCTATGTATATCGATCTACTCACTTTCTCCTTGGTTCCCGAAAACGCACAAGACCACCAGACAGATCAGACACTAGCCACTTTTATAACAACTAGGGGACCCGTGCGAGAAATCTCGCATGTTCATAAAGTATGTGCTGGAGTAGCCCCCTGGCGAACTACCGGTTAACTAAGGAATACACAAATCAGTACAATATTAGACAGTCTTACTTACCACTTAAATGAATATTTGGTTTTTTAACATTTATGGAATCCACTCGAACGGAAGCAAGTGCAAGTGCATTATTATACTGACGAATATTCCGGAAGTAATGTTTGGATTTACTATCATTCTTTCCTTAATTGATAATTACAGCATGTTATGACATAAAACAGGCGTCCCAGCGGCTAAAATGTGACGTGGACAGCAATGATGGCGCGTATTTTCCTACAGCAACAGTATTTGCAAATCGCACACTTATTCAATTTTTTAACTCATTTTTAAAGAAATTATCGACATTTATGTAAGAGTGCAATTCGTCACTGCTAATGTCTAATCTTTCTTTTGAATGCTCATTTGTCACGATTGGTTACTTGTGAGCGTCGCAAAGGTGATCTATACTACAGAAATAATGCGTATAATAATAATAATAATAATAATAATAATAATAATAATAATAATAATAATAATAATAATAATAATCGGCTATTTAAACTGCGCGC
This sequence comes from Anabrus simplex, assembly GCF_040414725.1. NCBI lineage: Eukaryota > Metazoa > Arthropoda > Insecta > Orthoptera > Tettigoniidae > Anabrus > Anabrus simplex. The sequence goes on along the minus strand of NC_090265.1, from coordinate 651,050,492 downwards.
CCTCTCTATGGTCATTTATATCAGCGAACACGAACTTTTCAAACTTTCTAAAACTTTCTTCTCCGTTGGTTAGATGGCTCTAGCAGCTATTTTCTAGCAATCTCTGGTGGGCTTAGTCCCAGTTAATCGCCAGAGAAAATTAATTTGTTATAGTTGGTAAACTATTTTTGGTGATTTTTTAATGTAGGTACCGAAGTTGTCAATACTTCACCTCGTTCCTCTTCTAAGGTAATCTGCCTAGTACATGCCTGTAACTAATTTCTGTAGCCGATCAAAACGGGTAGTGCATGGATATTTAGTCTATCAGGATTTAATTTACTCTGGAACTTTCCCCTATTTAAGGAGAGCACTTTAGGGCCGTCTTGTCTGATGTGCTTCGGTTATTAAGAGTGCAACTTGACGGAGGTGAGAGAGAGCCAGGATGAGGGCGCGGCCGGCTTGCAGAAGATGCAGCGCTAAAAGGTAATGGCAGGATTTACCTATAGAAGTGATTGTGCCGGCGCGTGATACGAGGGGAAGGTTTAAGCAGTTTTCTTAATATCTAATATGCAATCTTTTCTTTTCTTTTCGGGCTGAAATGTAGGACTGTCTGCGCAGTCTTCGCACTCTATTTATATTACCTACTGGGAAAACTTAATGTAAGGGAGCACGAGTGGTGACCCTCGAAACTCTCCCGTTTTATTTTTGAGCTGGGTGACTAAATTTTTCAACTAAATTTTGGAAATCTTGCCTCGGCCTTTATATTTTCCCCCATGTCACCCTTGTTAGTATGCCCCTGTATATTCCATATGAATCTGCGGGTAACCGTGTATATGTTTAGGTTCTCTTGAGGAAACAATACTTAACTTGACTGTGAAACCTTGTAGTGGATAAGCCCACCATGGGGCAAACTGTATATTAACAAAACGAAGCTGGGGTGACCCCACTGGTTACTAGTGTAATTGAAAATGTAAATAGCAACTGATTGCTTGATTGGAGATCAGACTCTATAATATTTTACCTGTTCGAAGCAAATATGCTCTTTCATAATATTGTACCTGTGAGGAGCAATTATGCTCTATCATATGTTGGTTAACCACTGGGAGTTCCTCCCAATGAATCTTGTACCTGATTAAGGACTTCTAAGTCCAATGTGTTGTTGGAGCTTACGAGCTCATTGTTAATGTGAATATCCACAAGTAATATTTCAACTGTTTTTGTTATGTCACATTACTCTCTCTGAATTTAAAAAATGGAATAACAATAATAATATTAATAATAATAATAAGTTCAGGTAGAAGAGCCCTAGCCTGAGTTGAATTTAAAGGGTTCGATCCCGGCTCAATCCGTTGGTACTTGAAGGTGCTCAAATACGTGATCCTCGTGTAGGTACATTTATCGGCAAGTTCAAACAACTCCTGCGGGGCAAGTTCCAGCACCTCGGCTTCTCCAAAAACCGTAAAAGTGGGACGTAAATTATATCTTTTTAAATTAAAGGATTTGGCCAATTATGGACCACTTGGGAACCTAAGACTATGGTACAGTATTGTTATTTTTCTTTTCTTCCCGAAACTACTTCATACGTTGGCTGATCGCCTACCTCTGTTCCTCCGATAACACTCTTCGAGGTGGACGTCAAATTTGCAACAGCGAAAAATCCGCATTAGTGATATATGTATCTAACTATATTATTATTCCTTATAATGAGGCATGTTAGGCACCACATGTCAATTTCAATCCTTCCTTCCTTCCTTCCTTCCTTCCTTCCTTCCTTCCTTCCTTCATCATTACACTACACTTTATTCTTCTCTCCTCAGACCACTTTGGACCCGATCTCGTTTTCATTCTTCCTCGAATCCTCCCATTCTTAAAGCTTTCTTATTAAAAATCTCACTTTCGATAGTTCCCTCTTCTTTCATTTCTTTCTAAATCTTTCTAGACCTCTTACACCCAGCTAGTTGTTGGCTTTTTCTCACAAAAGTACTTGATTATATCTGTTTTGTCAAACTGTTATCATCCATTCTATAGGCATGTCCAAAATATAGTAATCTCCTTCTTATTGTTTCTTGTAATTTCTATGTTCTGGCATATTTCCTTATTAATTCCTAATTTCCACTGGACCTGTGATTCTTCTTTCTAGTATTTTAAATCTAAGCTATATTTCAAAACTAGACATTCACTTGCGTAAAGACATACTGGTTTCACCAGTGTATTGTAGTGCCTTATTTTAAGATTTTTAGATAAGCATTTATTGTTATAAAAATTCTTATTGATGCCATACTCTCTTTCTATCTTGTATAACCTTTCTTCTACAGCAGATTTTTCTAAACCATTTTTTTAATTATTTCTCGGAGATATTTGAATTTCTTTACTATTCGGCCAACACCTCTCATCGAAAATTTTGGATTTTTTTTTAATGTTTGCAATATATTTAATTTCTACATATATTATAAAATCTGCTTTGGTGGCTATTTCTTCCAAAAGATTATTCATCATCATCATCATCATCATCATCTCGGTTTCATTTGTTTGCATGCCATTGGTCAGGAGATCTTAAGAAATAGTCTGACCGCAAATTAATGATGTTCAGTTCAGTTCTGGAGAATCGAGTCCAAATACTTACGCAGGGGTACCACGAGCCAGAATCAGGAACAATATAATTCACGAACTTGCGGAACCTCCATAGAGAGCCTTAGCATGCACTCTTCGATCGTCAGCAATGAGGCTGATATATTCTTCAGCTGAGCAGTGTTCTTCTCTTTGACTGAATAGCCCATATGTTAAGAAGACTGACACAGTCCTGAATCATACAATGCGCATTGTCCGCGGTTGCAGTCAAATCTACTCCACTCATTTATTTATTTATTTATTTATTTATTTATTTATTTATTTATTTATTTATTTATTTATTTATTTATTTAATTTTTTTTCATTTATTTATTTATTTTTGGTTCCCAGTGTTCAGTTTCATTCCACCTCCAAGAATACGAAGACTAAATAACCTGGTCTATGACTTCAAGAAAATATTAACGACCCCAGCTGTACCCATCCATGAAGACTTGACTGTTACGTTTGGCAATCTGAAAACAATCTCTCCTCCTGTTCAAACTGCTACGGAGCTCATCAATAGGTCCTATAATGGATTTCGTGAGTGGCAACTGGGATGGTCAGCGGATTCAGAGTGGTTCACGGCCCACAAGTGCCCACGGCTGGTCCGTGGTCCGACAGCTCTGCAATCCGACCGGCCAACCGAGCAGAGGACGGGTGGCTCTACGCTTCTTGTTCGGGAGAAGGAGAAGGGCTGGTCCCCACCGTCAGCTGTCCTGAGAGTGGTTTCCCGTCGTTTTCCATTCTCCTACACTAAGGCGGATGCCGGAACAGCACCTAGTATAGGTCACTGCCGCCAACCCTCTCACCTTGGGAGAAGGAGAAGGGCTGGTCCCCACCGTCAGCTGTCCTGAGAGTGGTTTCCCGTCGTTTTCCATTCTCCTACACTAAGGCGGATGCCGGAACAGTTCCTAGTATAGGTCACTGCTGCCAACCCTCTCACCTTGGGAGAAGGAGAAAGGCTGGTCCCCACCGTCAGCTGTCCTGAGAGTGGTTTCCCGTCGTTTTCCATTCTCCTACACTAAGGCGGATGCCGGAACAGCTCCTAGTATAGGTCACTGCCGCCAACCCTCTCACCTTCTCCACACATCTTCTCCGATACAAATCTCCTGGCCTGAGAGACGGCGTCACCATCCAAGAGGCCCGCCTTCCCCTTCAGGGGACGAATGAAAACATTTATTAGTAGTAGTGGCAACTGGAGGGGAACAACACAGTTCCAACTGAGTGGCAGACCTTATTTAAAAGTGTTCAGAATTCACAACCTGGCTATAATCTGCCAAGGAAAACCTAGGTCGCCCTCATTAGAGTTCACACCAATGATATACGGTGTGGCTCACTGCTGCGTAACGGCTAGTCCACACCATAGATAATAAACAACGTCAATGAAAACATTTCTCAACATAGTTAATAAACGTGTGTTAACAAACTTCTTCAACAGTATGTCCACACCAGAAAAGCTGTTTGTGAGGTTACGATGCATTGGGACAGGAAGAAGAAAATAGATGCAGTGTGGTAAAGAAAAATATTGGAAAGACGTTTAGAATTAAGTTTGGAGAACTTTTAATTCATGATGCAGCAGGCTTTCAGAATTTTCTTGAGAATGCCCCCCACGACTTTGAATTCTTGTTGACAGTAATTGCAAGATTATCGGAAATTCGGCACCACTAATGCCAGGCTATTTTCTTTTTTATAGGCATAACGTTAAGATTCCTAGCAACTAGTGACTCGGACATTTCACTTATATATTTGTCTACAGAGTATCAAAACAAGCAATTTCAGTTATTGTGCCTATGGTGTTTGAAGCTTTATACAACAATTTCAAGGGATCAGTAAAGGTACGAAGTAAAGAAAATATTAATTTAACCTAATTAGGATTATTTTGATTATATACAAGTGATTATAGAAGGTTAGGTTATTTAGCGATGAGCGAAGCTGGAAAAGAAAATACATTAGAGCACAGCTAAAAGAATATCATACAGAATTAAAAATACTGTATATTAGAACGTTCGCTTGCGACTTGATAGTCAATATTTAGAAATAAAAAAGCATCGCATTCCGTGCTACGAATGTACTTGCTCTAATTTCGTCCTTGAGCACGTGCAAGCCGAAATGTTAACGAAAACACGGAAAGTTAATGAAAAGTTTCGTTCACTAAAGTTAAAAGATATTTTCTTTATCAACATGCTCGACAAGTTAACGAACAAGCTATTTTGCTTGTTAACAGTCAAAAAAATTCATGAACAGTGTTTATTAACAAAGTTCACGAAAACATCTTGGTGTGGACGCACCTTAGGTGGGATACGACGAGACCCGGCTGTTGCAAGTTGTGCCGGAGGTTAGGGATTAACATTAACTAGGTCGTTGTGTTGCACCGGCGGTAATTTCGGGAGATAGTCGATTTGCACTGGCTGTCTGTTTTAATCTAAGTAATCTACATACTGTTTTGACGTTATTTACAAAAGTGCAGGCTTACAGAGACAGTGTCACATTCCAAAACCCTCTGTTTTGACATGAGTCATAAGCCGGCTGGTGACCAACACCACCTGCGCACGCTTTTACAATCGGTTGTCATACTCTGAAATGAAACATAAGAGAGATGTGAGTTCTGATATGATTGAGAAGTTTAGTTAGAAAGGGCGTGAATTATTAGTTTACTGAGCGAGTGGCTATGAGGTTCGGGTCACGTAGCTGTCAGCTTGCACTCGGAAGACAGGGGGTTCGAACCCCTGAATCCTGAAGATGGTTTTCCGTGGTTTCCTATGTTCACACCAGGTAAATGCTGGTCACGATCACTTCCTTCCCACTCCTAACCCTTTTCTATCCCATCGTCGCCATAAAACGTATCTGTGTCAGTGCGACGTAAAACAAATTTTATATATATATAACATGTCCTGACTGACTGACTCACTGACTGACTGACTCATCATCACCGAACCAAAACCACGGGACATAGAGAAATGAAATGTTGTGGCTACATTTATATTAGAGTGTAGATGCTCACTAAGGAGGGATTCTTTGATATTCCGCCGCCAAAGGCTTGAAAAGGGGGGTGAATTTTAAAAATGAGTATATCTATATCTCAAAAACTGAAGATGTTACACACGTGAAAATTGGTACATGGAATCTCCTTTACAAATAAAGAAACAAGTACTTCTTTGTTTTCCGAAAACTAACTTAAGGGAGGTTAAAAACATTGAAAAACGGGTGAATTTTTAAAATGAGTATATCTCATAAACTTAACATATTACAGACGTAAAAACTGGTATAAAGAAACATGCATTTTTGCTTTCAGAAAATCCCCCTAAAGAGGGATAAAAGAAGTGAAATGTGGTGATTTTTTAAAATGAGTGCATCTCAAAAACGTAACATATTACAGAAATAAAAATTGGTATTTCGAATCTCGTTTAAAAATGAAGAAACACGTACTCTTTGGTTTTAAGAAACTTTACTTATGATGGGGTGAAAAAGACTGGAAATGGGGTTGAAACCTCTAATTGGTTACTTATATTGTATCTCAAAAACTGAATTTGTCACAGACGTGAAAATTGGTATTTGGAATCTACTTTACAAATAAACACTTTTTTTTCAGAAAATCCACTTAAGAGGAGTGAAAAAGATTTAAAAATGGGTTGAATTATTTTTATGAGGATACATATATCTCAAAAGCTGAAGATATTACAGACGTGAAAATTGTTATTTGGAATCTCCTTCAAAAAATAAAGAAACACGTATTGTTTTAGTTCTCGGAAAATCCACTTAAGGGGGTCAAAAGAATTGAAAAAGCGGGTAATTTTTAAAATGAACACTGGTATATCTACAGTATATGTCAAAATCTTAACATTTTTCAGACATGAAAATTGGTATTTGGAAATCATTTAAAAATACAGAAGCATTTTCTACTTTACAGATTCTTCAGATAATATCTCAGTGCAGTATCGAGGAACGATTAGCTTTATCAAATTACGAAATCCACGCAAGGTACAGCGAATATATAGACAGCCTATTAGTTTGTAATAATTACAAATTTAACAGAAATGATCTAACTAATGAAGGACAAAAGGGGAGGTGTGCGAAGACAAATTGTTTCGCTAAACTATACGTAGATTCAACAAACGACATGATGCCTGCTGGAGACCATAACGATGAGGTTTTTCAAAAACGTACGTAGACAGTCTACCTCAAGTAGCGCAAAAATAAAGCGGAAAGTTAACTAGTGAGTATGGCAGCGAAAATTATATGAGACGAAATAATTTCAGGCTAGTTTAACTAGGAATGATGAGCGATGTATAACAAAGAATCTGTAAGCTAAAAAAACAGACAACAATATCAACCTTTACCCAAAAATAGAAATTGAGTCCAAAATTCTTTAATGTCCTTTCCGGTTCTTTACAAACTACTTCATTAAGTCAGAAAATGAGTCTGAAGCGTCTTAAATCCTTTGTCGGGGATAATAAAACTGTTATTGAAGAAATAACTAAATGAGAATATCACGTCACCATATTCAATTTCTATTCGACGCTCCACCATGTGCTCTTGATCATATCCATCATTCACTCATACCCATACTCGTACTTCAGGCATCATTTTAAAATATATTTCTCTCTATGTAATTAATATTCTAAATTGCCACACACAAGGTTTCACCTTACGTGGTATTTTACTGATATCTTCTCGACTCTGTTGAGGTTGGTGTGATTTTGTTATGTATAATAATAATAATAATTACTATTATTATTTATTTAATGTGTGCAAGAGATAGTTACAAGTTCAATTTATTTAAGTAGTAATATGTTAATAATAATGCTACTACTTCTGTAATATATGTGGTTTAGTTACAAGATTAATTTTTCTCAAGTAATAATGTTATTAGAATAGTTATGTATATAAGAAACTGAGTCCTGTAAATATGTAAACAACATAATGAATGAATAAATACTACTACTACTACTAAAAATTGGAGTGCGTTGACATTTTAAGCAACGAAAAAAAAGAGAACATGATTTTGAGCAATAACAAGAATACGAACATTTTGATTTTTTTAACAACGTAAAATTTAAGTAATTTAACTAAAAGTAAAACAGTTTGTAAGAACGGAACATTTTTCTTACTCTGCCACGTTTTCCACTCTGATATTGCCGGTGCATATTGCGGAAAACGGAAACTACGTACCGTTAGTATTCAGTTGGTTACCGGACAAGAAACAGAAAATTATTCTGCCCTATTTGACAAAAATATCAGAATTATGCCGTGAAAACTGAGAGGATGTGCTCTCTGGAAAATGTCGTAGTTGGCTTCGAGCAGGCTGTATACAACCCTGTTCTAAATGTTCTTCTTCAATACTCAGATATGCTTTATTCTTTGCATTCTTCCTTACACACGTAATATAACACGAAAGTATTGCAATCGTGAAAATTGGCCTGTACGTAAAGATGCCCAGTATCCCCAGACCATTTCAATTTTTTAACGTTCGATTTTTAGGGTATCATGGCTCGATAAAGTTACGTACCAAACTTAGTATAACTGTGGAATATTGTGTATATCATAAAGGGCTTTTTTATACTTTCAGGTTGCCATTTTCATCTTATTCACTCGTGATGAAGGAACATTCAACACCTCGGACTGTCCAGGGAGTAAAGGGACAATAATTCGGAGAGCGCTCGATATTCGAAAATTTTGCTTCTTAGAGCAGAGAGAGAAGACTGTTTTATAGAAGACTAGCTGATGTACCCGTGCTTCGCTACGGGATTCTCAGAAATGCTAATTTTGTAGTTTTTCTAACTGAAGTCAGCATAGGTCATTACAAAATCGTCAGTAGGAATGTAGCGATTAAAACCAATACTCGATCAAATGAAAAACCGCACATTTTCTCACTTTTAACGAACAGTACTACGGTGCCGATCTAACAGTCCGAAGTTCCAGAGCTGGAATGACCAGGCCGCAGACAGCCATGAACACTCCTCTGCCATTATTCCGTTAAATATCCATACTGATCATTCCAATCAGTGCCTCAGAGTAGGGATTAAATAGTTCGAATGCTATGATGAACCAGCGTGTTACGTACCAGTAGTATCAGAAAATTTCTGAACCAGAGGCATGGCATGCTAAAGAAGAAATTTATCTAACTCCCCAACTACTTCCCGCCAATATTCAGGCAGGCTGTTACACTCGGTACGACCGGGCGAGTTGGTCGTGTGGTTAGGGGCACGCAGCTGTGAGCTTGCATCCGGGAGAAAGTGGATTCGAACCCGACTGACGTCAGCCCTGAAGATGTAATTCCGTGGTTTCCCATTTTTACACCAGGCAAATGCTGGGGCTGTACCTTAATTAAGACCAAGGCCGCTTCCTTCCAACTCCTAGGCCTTTCCTATCCCATCGTCGCTATAAGACCTATCTGTGTCGGTGCGACGTAAAGCAAATTTAAAAGAAAATACTCGGTACGCAGCAGTAATCCTATCTATCGGAGATGAGTGGCAACAGAAGACACAAAGCACATCACAAGAAACAATGATCAATGTAATGTTATTGTTGATCAATTTTATGAGCTTTCTATTTGTAGGCCTTCACATTTAGTGATATTAGGGCGCCTTATACAATTATTTATAGCTAAGACCGTAGTTTACATACCGATTTTCATTAAATTCTTTTTACCCATTTTCTCGTGACTCGGCGCTGATATGGACTTAGTAACAAATATCCATATTCATGATTATCTCTGTGATCATAGCCGGTACGGTAACAATATATGACATAAATGATCGTAAATTTAATACCATATAACTTAAGTTATGTAGTATTAACAATACGACCACTAATAACATAAATATTTGAGAATTAATTTTAAGCCTTGCCTAAGCTACATTTTCGCTCAACGTGAATACAATTATGTATGACCTAGAATATAGCGACTTATTCCCCGACTTTGCATTCTGATTTTCATTAAGCTGGGACCACTACCATTTCAGTCATCTTGAATACAATTATTTATGGGCTATATTATAACAACTTATTTTTCAACTTTGCATACCAATTTTCATTAAATTCTCTTCAGCCGTTTTCTCGTGATGCGTGTACATACATACAGACAGACAGAAATTACGGAAAATTAAAAAGTGCATTTCCTTGTTTCTGTAGACATGACTGATACAGAAATACCATCCTTTTTAAATTCTGAGCAATATACAGACAAAACTCTTACTTTATATAAATATAGATTTTAAGTGCATAATTCCCCCATGGCTCAACTATTTGCCGACTACCTCTCAGGCAGCTACGTAGCAGAAGATTCCCTTTTCCCTCCGTATCTACGGGCTTCCGACGAGTTGATATCAGAGAACGACCGATGCATGTAAATCATTTCACTTCAAATTTGCTCATCACTAACTCTTTTCACCAGAACTGGTTTAATTTTGTGGAAGTAGTTAAGAGTGTTCAAATAGTTGTGTATGTTGGTTTAAGAAGTCTGGGAAGACGTAGAAAAGTAAGTGACGAAACATGTCTTAAGTGTTAAGCCCCTTAAAACAACAAGCAAGCATATCTTAAGTCAATAGAAAACATCAACTAATCGTAAAATAAATACTTTAAAAATATAATAATAATAATAATAATAATAATAATAATGTAATTGGCTTTACGTCCCATTAACTACTGTTACGGTTTTAGGAGAAGCCGAGGTGCCGGAATTTACTCCCGCAGGAGTTGTTTGACGTACCAGTAAATCTACCGAGGCGAGGCTGACGTATTTGAACACCTTCAAATACCACCGGACTGAGCCAGGATCGAACTCGCCAAGTTGGAGTCAGAAGAACAGCGCCTCAACCGTCTAAGCCACTCAGCCCGGCTATCTATCTAATTTCTCGGATGGCCTCTTTCCACTACATACAATAGTTACCAGTGTACAGGTTTTTATCTAAATATTTTCTGAGAACGAGTTTACATATGAGGCGGGAGGCCACCGGTGCAACTCAGTATATGTTGACCGGAGGATTGTCTAGAGTCTAGACCCTTTAACATCCCTTCAACCGCCGGTGTAACTCGGTATCAGCCACGAGATCCTCCACTGAGTGCGCCTGCGGTGAGGAAAAGCAGACCATCCGGCATAACGCCACTGAATGTCCAAGGAGATCATACTCGGGGCCATTGGAAGATTTTGTGTGGGCTACGAATGAGACTGTTCAGTGTTTGGACAATTTAGATTTAAGTCTGTGAAATCTCCATGAGCTTCGTTGATTGTATAGTGGTTCTTGGTATGTTTTCTTTCTCAGTTACTTCTAAATTATTTATTTTATACCTGTATGTACAATACTATGTACTAGCCATAAGGAGAGAGAGAGAGAACAAGAGAGAGAGAGAGTGGAAGAACAACTTTTAAACACCGACATAAGTGGAATAGCACTACAGATTTTCAATAATTAAGAAAAACATTACATTATCCGCGATTAAACTCGGGACATAATTAGCTAGCTTCTTGAACACTCGGCACAGCATCATTGGACTTTGTAAATACCGGTACAGAGGTTCACTCCTAAGAAGAAACGTTGCTGAAAGAAAAGGTCACTGAAAAGTGTTCTCGGCACAACATTTCTTGAAGGTACAAAGTACCCATGCATTCAATATTGTCGAATAATAATAATAATAATAATAATAATAATAATAATAATAATAAAATCTCTCATTGAAAAGATAAAACAAAACTTTAGGAAGAATGAAAGCAGAGAGTACTACAGAGCCTTCAAACGCAAACTCACTGGCTATAAACCACCATCTCTATGCTTTGAGCGAACGGACGGCACACTGGCGACGTCAAATGAAGAAAATTGCAGCATTCTGGAAGACTACTTCAAGAATTTACTTAATTGCTCTAAACCGCAAAGTCCCATTGAGACCAAGGAACCCTTACTCAGGTACCCAGATTCCAGACCACCCGACAGAGATGAAATCAAGCGCCACATTGCCCGTCTCAAAAATAACAAAGCACTGGAGGAAGACTCAGTAGTAGCAGAACTATGGAAATATGCCCCAGAGGAATTACTTGATATCTTTCGAAAGCAAATAGAAGAAATCTGGAGCAAGGAGACCCTACCCGAAGACTGGAAAATAGCTTTCATTCATCCATTACACAAAAAAGGCAGCATGAAGAATATCAACAACTACAGAGGAATATATTTGCTACCCGTGACTTACAAAATTCTATCACTTACCATCCTGGAGCGTTTGGAAGCACAAGTCGAACATCAAATAGGTGAATACCAAGGAGGGTTCAGAAAAGGTCGCTCAACAGCCGAACAAATCCAAAATCTCAAAACGATCATCAGATATTGTACAGTAAGGTCCAAGCAGTATGTGTCTGTCTTTGTGGACTTAAAGAAGGCGTACGACTCCATTGACCGGGAAGTCCTGCTAAACATCTTAAATGAATTTGGAGTTGATTTGAATTAATTAGAGCCACCCTGACCGATACAAAATCCAAGGTGAAGTTCCACGGATGTCTCTCGCATTCCTTTGACATCAAAAAAGGTGTCCGATAAGGTGATGGGCTATCCCCGATACTCTTCAACTGCGTTCTTGAAAAGATCATCAGAACCTAGCAGATGAGATTACAGGAAACCAACTACAGTCCATTAAGAATAGGAACAAAATCCAAGGGGATCACAACAGACTGCTTAGCATTTGCCGATGATATTGCTGTTCTCTCAAACGACATAGAAACCGCTAGAGCTCAAGTTGAAATGTTAAAGGAAATTGCCGAACAAACTAGTCTGCAGATATCGTTTGAGAAAACAGAAGTAATGACTAACATCAAAGAGGCCCCGCCAAAACTCCATACAAAATACGGGGACATCACCCGAGTAGACAAATTCAAATACCTGGATGAGATCATCATGAAAAATGGACTGGACAAAGAAGCACTTCAGGAGCGAGTACGCAAACTGGAAATAGCCTACCAAACATCCCGCACAATCTACAACAAAAAATGCCTTTCCCAAAACACCAAGATACATTACTATGAAACAGTTCTGAAGCCAGTAGTTCTATATGCAGCCGAAACCCTGTCTCTAAATACCAACAGAGGACTCCTTGAAGAACTGGAGAAAAAGAGCGCAAAATTGTGAAAGGAATCTTGGGATCAAAGTACAGAAATGGAATCCATCAAAAGAGATCCAACGAGGAAGTCTACAGCAAAATAGAGAAAATTACCGACATAATCAGAAAAAGGCGGGCACGATTTCACGGTCATCTGAAAAGAATGGACTGAAGAAAGTTAACTAAAGAAATCTTTCACTTTTTGATTCAACCCCAAAACCACAATTCCCTGGTTTAGAAATACCAAAGAAGACCTGAAAATGTTACATATCTCAGCTGAAGACGCCCTTAACAGAGATCACTTCCGCAAGAAAATATTGACGAACGGGCTAAACCGAGACGAGCAACCGAAGAGAAGACGCGGTGCCCCTTGGACAGAGGAGCGTAAGCAGGCCCACTCACAAAGAATGAGAGAAATTTGGGCTCTAAAGAAGGCCAAGTTCAGTGTCAAATGCAATAAGACAACGTGGTCCTTGATCAAGCATCACTGATCCATACTTAGGAAATCTGTCACGTGGGCGAGAGTACTTTCTTAAATGATTTCAAAGTAGTTGGAAATGTATCAACAATATCTCCCTTGTTAAATTATTCAAATAGCTAATTTCTCTTCTTATAGTCGACTATTTTCCCCAGTTTGTTCCCCTGAATTCCAACTATATCTTAATTGCATGATTTTTTCTACTTTTAAAAACTCCACTCAAGAGTATTCGTCTATTAATGTCATTCCAAGCCATCTCTTCACTGACAATTCGGAACATACCGCTTAGTCGAGCAGTTCGTCTCCTTACTTGATAGTGATTCGTCCGTCGGATGGAGGCGTAAACCCTTAAGCACACCCCCTTGGTGTTATTCGACAGCTGTAGGCTATGTGCCGACACAGGACTTCACCCTCTCCCTACCTCATGATCATCACCACACGCCCACAAGCGCAGGTCTCTCACGGACGTTAACTAAAAAGACCTGCACTACGCGTCTCCGGTAGTAGTAGAAGTAGTAGTAGGTTTTTTGTTGTGGCAGGGGAAAATCATTTAAAGGCACCACTCTGTGTGGGAGTTGGATTTCCACCAACTAAAAACCCCTGCCCTCTTCACTCAGCCCATTTTCGAACTGCTTGACGGCATGACATCAGAATGGAGTGATGTACTGTATATTATTATGTTCTTCCTTTCTCTCCTTTCTCCTTCGTCCACGTAATGCATGTCGCCATTGCCTTTACTGTGTTCCAGGCAAGTGGGCTCTCCAACATGATCTGAACCAGATTCCCTGGCGTGAGTGTCGGATTTTGAAAATACTTAGATATTTGAACTTGTACACAGTTGAAATTTTAGGGCAGCTCTATGCATTCCTGCCGTTCCATTTAAGAATATAGAATTATTATCAATACCTCGGTTATTAATCACCCCATGAGAATAAGTTACACGTTATTTTAGAAGCCCCTGGGTACCATTTACGAATATAAAAACAGAATGCCGATATCCTTAATTGTTTAGAAGTTATTTCCGTGTAACATCTTAGGTGAATAACCCTGTATACAATTATCACTTATTATTTTTTTGAAAGGATAAAACATATTAGTCAATTCGTGCTTCCACGAGGACAATTTTTTTACTCGAAAATGAAATAATATGAAACTTGAAATCAAACACATCTAAATAACTCTAAAACTACATAATAGATGGTGAAATATTAATCAACATATCAAAAAGGAATGCTATAAAAATTCACTGCACACATAACTAACTGGTAATACAATCTTAAAGGTAAACACTTAAAAACTATCCGGGCAACGCCGGGTACTACAGCTAGTTGTTAATGAAAGTGACTTTGACCAGATAAGTCAATTTGTCTTATGTGTAATACATTTTCTGTGATTGTGGTGGACGTGTACACTATTCTCTTGTAAATGAATTACAGACAGTGAATTTACACAGCAAGCTCTGTTAGAGAGAACTATTAAATCTTACTAACAATACACAAATATGATTTACGCGCTTTCATTATTCCCGGAATACGTAAGGAAGTACAATAATGCCTGCTCAATATAGGACAAGTCACTTTCATTCACGATCCAAAGCAGATAGTTCATTCATTTTTTGAATTAAACAAAATCCAACCAAAACCATTACTTAAAAAGCTGTTTCATATAACGCAGAATGGTTTGACAATATTTTGCGAATCGGTGATTTCGTATTGTTTAAAAACAGAAAAATTGCTTCCCCAGAGAACTTAGATTGTTGACTTACCTTGTTATTCCCTGAGATGAGTAATATAATATACGGAGGTCGAGTCATAAGTCATGGCAACTATTTTTTTTTTTCTCGCGAACAGGAGACGGAAAATCTAAGATATGCATTTGGAAACGTACGGTATGTACTTGCGTATGATATCACTAGATGGTGTATGTAAACAACAGTGTGGGTCTAAGCATGCCCCCAAGTTCAGTGTGTGAGTGAGAGCGTCACAGAATAAAAGTCAACAAGCAGGAGCAACGATCGTATACTAAAATAGCAATTCTACGCGGCAGAAATGCACGCCAATGCCATGCAGAGCTGCGGGAAGTATTAGGTGTGCATGCCATGCCCTAACAAAGAGGACATCGTAACAGCATTTCGGAGAGAGGTGTCACACGTTAGCGATACACATGTAGCGAATGGTATTCAGCGCCCGTCCAACCGCTGGCAACGCACAGTGGAAACCTTGGGTGATTATTTCGAAGGTCTGTATCCAGTGGAGACCTGTCCTTTGTACGTAGTCTTGTGCATTTGCTGTCTATACAACAATAAAACAATGTTTACCAATGGCCTGTGTTCTGTCACTTTCCTACGAGAATCTCTTGAAGTCAGAATTTGTTTTCAGGCACTATGCATAAGTACATGCCCTATATTTCAAAATGTATATCTTAGATTTTCCGTGTCCTCTTCGCGAGAAAAAAATAGTTGCCAAGACTTATGGCTCGACCCTCGTATATATATTAGTCCATGTTGGATGTTGAACGATAACAGTTCTCTCCTCTCATAACTAGAGGTGACGTTGAATCTATACGTAGTACCAACAATGGCCAAAACAAGACAAGAGAATCTAACAGAGGCACGTTTTACATAAACGTTTGCTCGCTTCCAAGGAAGCACGCGATACATTCTATTTTTTCTCTCCCCCCCCCCCCTCTCTCTCTCTCTCTCTCTCTCTCTCTCTCTCTCTCTCTCTCTCTCTCTCTCTCCGTTCTTTACCAGGCCCCACTAGTCATTTGCGGGCGCTGTTCCGAGCGCAGTAAAACTGTCCTAGTAATATGCAAATGAGTGTGAGCGGCCTATTGGGGAGCCTACATACAATGTGTTACTATGGTAACGCGAGAGGCTGTATCCAGCGAGCTGGACCAGTCAGTCCTCCCGGGCGCACCAGGTTGCCAAATCTGACTACTGCCAAAGCAGAGGAATACACCGATAGCTAAACAAGATTTCCTTATTAGATTCATTTTTACAAAGTAATTGATATTTTTAAAAAGTTCGCTGTAGAGAACCGTAATTCCAGCGAATGAAAATGAAATGGCGTGTGGCTTATAGAGCCGGAAGTATCCGAGGACATGTTTGGCTCACCAGGTGCAGGTCTTTAGATTTGACTCCCGTAGGCGACCTGCGCGTCGTAATGAAGATGAAATGATGAAGACGACACATTCACCCAGCCCCCGTGCCAGCGAAATTAACCAATGATGGTTAAAATTCCCGACCCCGCCGGGAATCGAACCCGGGACCCCTGTGACTAAAGGCCAGCACGCTAACTATCTTATCACCTATTATACCGCACCACATATTGACACCCCCTTGTACCTGAAATCGAACTCCTCTTATCCAGTGAGCGCTCCATTAATGGAAGTTATGACAATTAACAGTTCCAGTGTTGTTAACTCTGAATTCGTTACTAAAGAGAATGTCCGTTAAGAAATCCGCATCAGCCTTAACTCTTTGCGATATCCATTGCAAAAATTATATCTGTTTTTAAAAGTTTTTTTTGCTAGGGGCTTTACGTCGCACCGACACAGATAGGTCTTATGGCGACGATGGGATAGGAAAGGCCTAGGAGTTGGAAGGAAGCGGCCGTGGCCTTAATTAAGGTACAGCCCCAGCATTTGCCTGGTGTGAAAATGGGAAACCACGGAAAACCATTTTCAGGGTTGCCGATAGTGGGATTCGAACCTACTATCTCCCGGATGCAAGCTCACAGCCGCGCGCCTCTACGCGCACGGCCAACTCGCCCGGTAATGGAATAATCTAGAAACTCATCTTGTATGTTACAAGTTCTGAACTCGAACGTGCAAACAGGTTTACTTTGCTGTAAACACGACAGTGTGCTAAAGAATCATGTCTCTCTTAAGCCCAGATAGTTGCAACTATTCCTTACGCATAGAGTGTCAACCGATTACTTCGTTGAATGAGTCCAGGTTTAAGGTGCTATTTAGAATGCATTTGTCCATAGTTCATGCTTACCTGGCAATATTTATTATACTTCCTTAGTAGAGTATTTGAGACTTCAGAAAAATCAAGTCTTCGTAAAGGATGCCTAGGCGAGTACGAAATGATTTTTTTTAAAAATACATGACTGGAGAAGGTTCTGAACCCTCACTTCTCCAAGCAGCCTATCCAGGAACATCTACCATGCGTAGTTCCGCGCAGCTACTTCCAGCGTGAAAATGCAACCCTTATGACTCTGTATTCATATCATATCATATTTATTATTTTTCTCCAGACCTACAGTATACAATACCCATTTGATCTGATAAATGAGAAAAATAACAATGTCCAGTCTATAGTCAGAATTAAACTACAATAATATGAGCAACAGATACTGATAAATGGCCATGCATAACTCCTTACCGGAGATCCAATGGCATTAACGGTATTAATGGCATGCGGCATTCATGACTCTGTATTCACGAGAAGAGCGAAAGTTCTCGCTTCGAAAAGTTACTGAAGTGTTACAGCCTCATAGCCCGGCTTTATGCCTTTATTCAACGCTCTAACGGTAGTAATTACATGGCGTAAGCTATCACACCTGCTGTACAACATTTGCGTGCAATGGATTATAAAATACTGTGAAAAACACGTTGCTATCAACTTCTATGTGATGAGACTACACAAAATGGCTGTGAATTGACATGTTCGTAATTGATCCTAACATATCACGTTTCCTGTGATACCACGACCTCCCTTTTCTATCAAAAGAAAATGGCCTCTTGGTCCAATCAGGTGCGCAATTCTCTACTGATAGGTATAGAAGTGGCTATGCTTTGTACAGTACAGTAACATTCGTAAAAATGACTACAGTATTAGACTCCGATCTACATAAAATGGTACAGTGTTTTTGAGATGGGGCTCACTTACTGCCTCTTGTATCGTTTTTCGTATTCTACGGGGAAATAATTTATATCGGGCTAACTACACATAAAATTGCTATAATATGTTGCGTAAAGATAGAACTAAGAGGCATTTAATTCCTATCTAGTTGCATATTTTCGGGAAGAAATAGAGGCAGCAGTACCACTCTGTATATGCGGGTGTTAATTACGAAATGATGATAATTATAGTTGTTTTAAATAGCTTAACATCTAGGTCATCGGCCTGAACTCTGTAAGTCAATTTTCCGTTCTTTACAATCATAAAACAGTACTTAAATTCGTTAACCACAATTTTAGGATAGTAATCTGTTCTTCATACAGCTTTTAATATTTACTTACGTACGGGAATTGTACGGTATAATCGTTAATAATTTACAATTAGAATCAAATTACGGGGTAAATGGTTACGGTGAATTTGAAAAACGTACCGAGATTGTCATCTTCATGTCGCACTAACTCAAGTTTTCGGTGGCGATATGAGAGGGAAGGGTAGAAAGGAAGACGCACAGTGTATAAATTATTTAGAAATGTTGAAGCTTAAAATTTTGAAACCCATACATATTATTAACCATGTTCAGCCCTCAGTCCACAGTTTCGTCGCAGAGTTAAGTGATCGTGGTCTTTATTACAGTGCAGCAGCAAATATTTACCTAGCGTGAAAACGAAAAGAAACCATGGAAAACCCTCTTCAGGACTACCTATGATGGGATTCGAACCCACCATCTCACGAGTGCAAGCTTACAGCTACGTGGTGCGTACCATGCAGCCAACTCGCTCGATATTGATGTGCATGAAGTTTCCAGAATAGTAATAATAATAATAATTAATAACACAGTCATTGTTTTAAGTCTCAGTATCTACTTTTATGGTTTTCGGATATCCTAAATTGCCAGAATTTTGTCCCGTGGGTATTATTTTACATGGCGGTAATTATTATTATTATTATTATTATTATTATTATTATTATTATTATTATTATTATCCACAACCCACATGGTGACTTATCTGAGCTCTTCCAAATACCACCGGATCAAGCTGGGATCGAACCAGCCAACTTGAACTCAAAGGCCAGCGCTTTACCGTCTAAACCAGGGCTGCCCAACGTTCGTTTCTACGCGAGCACATTCACATGATAACTAAGGGTATGCGGGCGCCAGGTACGATTCCACTAATTCGACTACTGTTATCGGTACTACAACGACTATATAATAATAATAATAATAATAATAATAATAATAATAATAATAATAATAATAATAATAATAATAATAATAATAATAATAATAATAATAAATCTAAAATTGAAAATGATATGAAAATATATTTACTCACATAATTAATGTGAAATCTGGCACTGCATGCTCGCTGCAAGTTGAGGAAAGTCTGGTGTGTAACTGGAACAGGCTGCTCTTAACGCGTCATCCAGGTGTGAGTCTGTCAGGCAGGATCGGTATTTGTTTTTTATTATGTTCATAGTCGAAATCACGACTTCACAAAGATAAGTTGAACCAAAACAAGATTGCATCTTCAGAGCAACACTGTGGGTAATGGGATATTTTTTACCGTCCACCAGGGTCCAGAAATTGCCACATGTTGCGTAGGAGGATATCAAAGAAATGTCTGACTGAAGGCTTAAAATTTCCATTTCTAATTCTTCATTATAATTTTCGAATATTTTACACACCCTCCCTCCAAGCTCACAAACGTCAACAGAAGCGAAGGGATTATTGACAAACATGATCACTGGTTCAAGCATTGTAAACTGGCTAAATCTGCTACCAAATTCGGACCCAAGAGTTTCAAGATGTTTAGCAAGAGATGAAAAATCATTCTTGCCGCCATTTACTGTATCTGCCATAGATTTCAAATTTGGGAAATGTGAAAAGGAATTTATATTTAAATGGACAATCCATACTTTAAGTTTCTTTCCAAATGCATTGACAATACTTATCATACCTGAAATATTATGATCTTTCCCTTGTAATTCGAGATTTAACTCATTTAATTTTGAGGTGATGTCTGCTAAGAATGATAATTCGATTAGCCAAGATATATCATCAAGTTCATGATAATATTTCCCAGGAAATGATTGCATATAGTCTCGTATCTCATCCAACAGGCAGCAAAACCGTTCGAGTGTTTCCCCCTACTAAGCCGCGTTGGACAGGGCTGGTCTAAACTATTCAGCCCTCTTTCGGAATAGTTTTTCACTGAGCTTCCTGTGAACTATTTTACATAAAATCAGGTATTTATAGTGATTAGAAATTTGAAGATAATATTCAGTGGGAGGAGAATGTCATCCTGAAAATCGAAAAACAGGCTGAGGAGACGATGTTAGGTTATGCAGGCTAGAAAAGAAGATGTATAGCTTATCAATTACAATTATGCATAATTATTTATAAATCTTGAAGCTTACAACTGTGAAACGCACACACATCCAATCCTCAGTCTAAAGGCTCGTTGGATCCCAACATTGATCACTGCCATTGATCTTGGTACACTGAAATGCCTAAACCAACCCACCCACCGTGTGAGCGACAATTTCACACCATTCGTAACAGGGACTGTAACCATAACGAATGATTTTACCGGCACTGCTCATGCCTCCGTCACTTGTAGTACTGTCAAAGACAGGAAGAAGACGAAGAAAGTAACGAGCTAGTTTTAGCTCATACCAAAAGACTGTGTGCACTCTAAACACTATGTCTATGGATCTGAATGAACAGAAATAATACTCGATGGTGTATGTGCACAAGATCCAATTTTTGGGATCCTTCGTAGTGAATCGTCATATTTAACACGAGGTAATATTTCGGAAGAGTACACAGAGTATTAGAAAGCAGCCTATTTAATTTTGTGTGGCTATTTATAGCCGGGTGCAGCCCTTCTAAGGCAGACCCTCCGATGAGGGTGGGCGGCATCTGCCATGTGTAGGTAACTGCGTGTTATTGTGGTGGAGGATAGTGTTATGTGTGGTGTGTGAGTTGCAGGGATGTTGGGGACAGCACAAACACCCAGCCCCCGAGCCAATGGAATTAACCAATAAATGTTAAAATCCTCGAGCCGGCCGGGAATCGAACCCGGGACCCTGTGAACCGAAGCCCAGTACGCTGACCATTCAGCCAACGAGTCGGACAGCAACCTATTGAAAATACAGGAATATTAGGATAATATTAATGTCTAACAGACATTTCACTTCACAGTTACAGTACTGTCTGGAGTCAAGGGCGCTACAGTAAGACACCAGCTCGTGTTGTAGAATCTCCACACCACTCCGCTCAGTAACAACAACAACAACAATAATAATAATAATAATAATAATAATAATAATAATAATAATAATAATAATAATAATAATAATAATTTTATATCTGACTATCTTTACGGTTTTCGGAGATGCGAGGAATTTTGTCCCGCAAGACTTCTTTTACGTACTACGGGGCTAGCGTATTTGAACATTTGAGCCGGGATGGAACCAGCCAATCTGAACTCAGAAGGCCAGACCTCTACTATCGGACATCAATCAATCAATCAATCAATCAATCAATCAATCAATCAATCTGTGACCACAGATCTCCACTTAGGGCAGTCACTCATGTGACCCCATAAGGAACTTTCACCCCATCAACAGCTGCCTCCGCGGATTAGTGATAGATTGTCGACCTCCGGATCCCAAGATAGCGGGTTCAAACCCGACAGAGGTGGTTGGATTTTTGAAGGGCAGAAAAAAGTCCATTCGACACTCCATGTCGTACGATGTCTGAGACACATTTGGTATTTACCCGACAAAATTCATTAAATCTCAGCCATAGACGTCCAAGAGAGTTTCGATTTACTCGGTCTGCCATCTAGTGGGCCTAACGGAACGTCGAAATTGACGAGCAAACAGCCAGACGGCGTCAAACTGAAATGTCTACACGGTAGCTGAGACCATACCATTATTATTATTATTATTATTATTATTATTATTATTATTATTATTATTATTATTATTATTATTATTAGTATTATTATTATTACCCCATCAACAGAGTAAGTAAATCTGAGAGGACTTTTCCTATTAGTGAAACTCACAAGCTGACTTTTAACCCCGTTTATCATCATACCATTGCCTGCTGTCCAGATACTAAGCCAAGTTAATTGAACGGTCAACGTAGATCCTAGGACATATTTCTCGTCGAAAATAAACGAAATGTATTAAACAGCAGCCTCCAGCAATAGAAGCTTCACTCGAGACTTACATAGAGAGAACTTTCCAACGAACGGTGCGGGGGAGTTCTCAATGAATGTTTGACATCACACACTTATTCCGTACGACACAATCTGTGCCGGGAGTGGAGTGGAGGATATATAACATGAGAACACACACCGTCAGAATTGTCTCCTCTCAGCAAACAGCGGTTATTCGCTCACGATATAAAATGTACTTCCCACATGACGTTCTTTCCTTCACCCACGTATACATTCAAAATATAACATATAGGCTATTATACACTAGCTAGAAAAAGTACGCATGGCCGATTCCTTCCCGCAAAATAAGGCGGCGCACCACATTCTTTTTAAACGTTGAAACCATTTCTCAGCAGACAAAGCAAGGGTCGCATACCACGAAAAACGTAAAATTAAGCAATTTACTCAACTGTGCTGAAAGTCGAAGGGCTAAAGGGCCAGGAATGGTTTCAAACTGTGAATCATGGATAGCTCTATCAAACTTTTTGTAAAAAATATCGAAAATCACTTCCGGCCTAAATGCAGTTCCGGGAAAACTGCCTAAACTCGCTTGTTTCTTTACTAGTTTTCTTTTTGATTCAAATCCTAGCCAAATTAACTTATTTACATCATTCTTCATGTGTTCCGTTTTTCAATACCCTCAGGCATTTTTGAAAAATGTCCACATCGAATGTAGTTGTAAGGACTTAAGGCGACACTCCGGAGATAAAAATCTGTATTTTGGTCCTTTTGGTGATTTTTTTATGACTGAAATTAAAAGGATTGAATTTTTTTTCTTGTCACGAAGTTATTCCACTGAATTCAAACGATTTAACACGAATAATGCTTTGGTTGCCAATTGTAATATCACATATAAATCCCATTTTTCTCCCATAATATTCTGCCAAATTTAACGAAATTTGAATTGTATATGTACCACAGCTATATTAAGAAACCTGCAAATGAAATTTTTGATTGCAGAATTTTTTCAAGTAGTAGGGGTTTTAGAACGTAAAAAATACACAAATTTTAGTACGATATATTTCCTTATATAAAAAATCGATACGTAGTGCTTTCAAAAGAAGTATTATCTACCTAATTGCGAATTTACATTAGCATGTTAATTAAATCTCATGAAGTAAATAAATTAAAAATGTCAAAAGAAAAAAATTATTTTGGAAAAACTATTAATTGTATATGAAAGAAATGATCGTGATATCTCTACTTTTATGCAGGCGAGATTCCCACAAAGTTTCGTGAAAATCCATGCATTAGGTAAATATACATTTTTTTTTCTCTCCAGAGTGTCGCTTTAAGTGAAACGATGCATTGGCTCACATTAGCGCTCGAAGTGGTAGAAAAAGGCAAACTGCTTATGTAATCGACCGAATAACGATGATTACTGAAAAATATTGTAATTTTTAGGAATAAATAAAGAATACATTCTCATACTTTATTATATTGTAATTATCTAAAATTCGTATCTCATATCCCTAGAATGTTTTCAACTTTGAGTTGCTTGCCTCAACGGCTAGAACCGTGGATTTTTTCTACTGGATTAACGTTGCACTAACACATCGAAGGTTTTCGTTAGATGCAAGGATGGGAAAGGATTAGTATTGGGAAAGGAAGCGGCCGTGGCCTTCATAGGTACAGCCTCAGCATTTGCCTGGTGTGAAATTTGAAAACCATAGAAAAACCATCTTCACGGCTGCCGACGGTGGGATTCGAGCCCACCATCTCCCGAATCCAAGTTCACAAACTAAGAATTCGCTCCATTATTTTTCCTATACCTTGTAGAGATTTGTCTCACTTTAATCTTGGTCTTATCGCGCGCGTGATGCTTAGCCAAATCTATTTTCAACATAGGTAGATGGAAGTTGGTCGAAATGCACTTCGAAGTCGGATCTTTCGTTTTCACGTTCGCTGGGGAGTTATGAACGAGAAACCGGCGAAAAACGTGTGTTGGGATATGACAATTCACCGTGCTGTCACCAGGATTGACGTACCGTATACATTCACTGTCGCTAGGCAACGTACATAAGATAGGTAATACAAGTCGAAGAGTCATTCTTCGTCCATGGCGTAGGGAGCCATGGCACGCAGAAATCTAAAATTTTGAACTGCGTGGTCACAGCATATCACAGATCACGCATGGCTGTGTCAAACAGCAATTCTTGCTCAAAGAAATGAAGATGTGAACGTTCTCAACAAGCAACTTTTACAAGAATTACCCGGTGTTCTACATATTTACAAGTCTTTCGGCATGACATGTATTACAGATGAGGCTGTCAACAACACGATTGAGTTTATGACCAACTTGGAGTCACCTGAAATACGCTCGAACATCTTGGAGGGGACGATTATGACACGGATTATCCTTCTCAGGAATATGAATCTTCCTTACCTCTGCAATGGAACACGACACTCAGTCATAAGTAGTGGTGGTGGTGATTATTGTTTTAAGAGAAAGTACAACCGGGCAACCATTTTCTATTAACACTTGTCAGAGTGGAAAAAGAAAAGGAAGGGATTCGACACTTCGAAAAATGAAGGTATGACTCTCAGTCACGAAACTGATGCCAAATATTATTGAAGCCACCCATCGTGACTGAACATGCAGCGCGCGAAGTAGACGAACTATTCATTCCTCGGATTCAAATCATCCCTTCGGATATACCATTTCAATTTAGACGTCTGCAATTCCTCATTTGTTTGAGTTTCCCTATGTGCATCAACTTTGCTTTTAAATAAATGGTTTTAAAACATGTAACGGTTGAATTAATAAACGTGGGAGAAGCCATTGATAAACTCAGCATTACAAAATTTTAAATACTTCACAAACATTGCTAACTAAAATCAACGTCTAATTTCCTACAGGTATTTCTATCCAGTATACTTGAAAATTTCAAACGACCTATGGACGCTGCCACAGACTGCCCAGCCGAAGTGATAAAGATATGCACGGCTCACCCAAAATTCTCTTTCTCTTCAGCAAGCGAGTCCATAACAGGAAACGCAACTATACTTGACTCGTGATTACACCCCTGTAACCGTGAGTGTCCACCCGTACTGGCCTTCGACTACATGCACAACCGAAGAGCGTATCTCTCTAGCTGCCTGTATCAGACGTAGGCCTAAATAAACACGCACAACATTAACAAATGGTATACTGCAACGAACTACATTACAATGGCATTGCCAAAGCCTTCAACCTCTAAGAACAGGAGATTCCAAAGCGAAACGGAAGAACTGGTGTTCTATTATGAATGAATATAAAGAAAATATGAAGTGTACCATATGTTCCAAAATCATTCAAGGCATATTACGAAGTTAACATGCAGTGGCTCTGTGCTGCATGCCGCAGAATTGAAAGGTATTATCTTAATACTGGAAACAATATTTGAGGACAAATATTAATATACACTGACTGACAGAGCAAATGCAACACCAAGGAGGAGTGGTTCGAAAGGGATGAAAGTTGGGGAAAAAAAACAGAGTCGGCACGGAAGAATAATTGATGTTTATTTCAAACCGATATGCAGGTTACACAATGCGCACGGCATCGACTCAGTAGGATGTAGGACCACCGCGAGCGGCGATGCACGCAGAAACACGTCGAGGTACAGAGTCAAGAAGAGTGCGGATGGTGTCCTGAGGGATGGTTCTCCATTCTCTGTCAACCATTTGCCACAGTTGGTCGTCCGTACGAGGCTGGGGCAGAGTTTGCAAACGGCGTCCAATGAGATCCCACACGTGTTCGATTGGTGAGAGATCCGGAGAGTACGCTGGCCACGGAAGCATCTGTACACCTCGTAGAGCCTGTTGGGAGATGCGAGCAGTGTGTGGGCGGGCATTATCCTGCTGAAACAGAGCATTGGGCAGCCCCTGAAGGTACGGGAGTGCCACCGGCCGCAGCACATGCTGCACGTAGCGGTGGGCATTTAACGTGCCTTGAATACACACTAGAGGTGACGTGGAATCATACGCAATAGCGCCCCAAACCATGATGCCGCGTTGTCTAGCGGTAGGGCGCTCCACAGTTACTGCCGGATTTGACTTTTCTCCACGCCGACGCCACACTCGTCTGCGGTGACTATCACTGACAGAACAGAAGCGTGACTCATCGGAGAACACGACGTTCCGCCATTCCCTCATCCAAGTCGCTCTAGCCCGGCACCATGCCAGGCGTGCACGTCTATGCTGTGGAGTCAATGGTAGTCTTCTGAGCGGACGCCGGGAGTGCAGGCCTCCTTCAACCAATCGACGGGAAATTGTTCTGGTCGATATTGGAACAGCCAGGGTGTCTTGCACATGCTGAAGAATGGCGGTTGACGTGGCGTGCGGGGCTGCCACCGCTTGGCGGCGGATGCGCCGATCCTCGCGTGCTGACGTCACTCGGGCTGCGCCTGGACCCCTCGCACGTGCCACATGTCCCTGCGCCAACCATCTTCGCCACAGGCGCTGCACCGTGGACACATCCCTATGGGTATCGGCTGCGATTTGACGAAGCGACCAACCTGCCCTTCTCAGCCCGATCACCATACCCCTCGTAAAGTCGTCTGTCTGCTGGAAATGCCTCCGTTGACGGCGGCCTGGCATTTTTAGCTATACACGTGTCCTGTGGCACACGACAACACGTTCTACAATGACTGTCGGCTGAGAAATCACGGTACGAAGTGGGCCATTCGCCAACGCCGTGTCCCATTTATCGTTCGCTACGTGCGCAGCACAGCGGCGCATTTCACATCATGAGCATACCTCAGTGACGTCAGTCTACCCTGCAATTGGCATAAAGTTCTGACCACTCCTTCTTGGTGTTGCATTTGCTCTGTCAGTCAGTGTATACATTTTTTGTTGTACGCTCATAGCTGCACTAAAAAGATAGGAAATATCTACCTATATAGGGTAAAGGTGGGAATGTGATACAGGTAAGTTCGTGTCGAATGAGTATCATGTGTCCACTAGAGCGCGATGAAAACCAGTGCAAGTAGTTACATATCTGTTGAGAACTCAGGGAACTAATAGTAAAGTTGAAATGATTAAGTCTGCAATAGAAAGTACATGTCACGAACTTATCTGTGCCACGAATATACCTCCCTTTACTCTATTTAATTTAAACTTCGTATGAAAATTTAGAACGAACTATGACGTGAAAGGTCTCAATCAACATCCAAAAAAGCGTGCATGCGATGAACACACATTTCTCACTAATTTCGAACGTTGCGGTATTTAAAAACTGAAACCAGCGTGTGTTTAGCACGCAGTGATATCAGACACCGCATTCTTAAAATCGGTAGAGCTACTTTCTATCGCTCCTACTAGAGAGCGCATAGTAAATGCATTGTCCGCTACTATGGTCGTCTGACGAGAAGTCGCGTGGTTGCGGGGTAAACATGGCCGCCGCGCATGCACCTATCTTAAGTCTCAAGTCCTGACAATAAACATCTGTTCCGTCCGCGGTGACTCTTACGAAATGAAGTGCTGTTCTGAAGCTTCAATGTGGTAGTGCAATTGTGCTTTAGTTACACATTTAGTCAACTATAATTAAAAGTAGTGCATATGAACAAGTTAGTAGTGAACAGGCATCTGCTTTAGAGTTCGTTCACACTGACTGTCATGAGGAATGTTTGTAGCTTAGAGTGTAGTATCAGTTACTCGTGCTGTGCAAACAAGATGCCGCAACTTCTCATGGGACGCAAATAGTAGATGAAGGACCTGACTCAACCGCGTGGCAGCGTCCTTCCCTATAGGTCTTTTCCCAGTTACCTAAGATCGGCACTTTGTTTCGATTTAGCCCATTTTTACGCCAACCCTATTTGGAGGAATGTACTCAATATGGCGTGTTTCTGAGGTGGTCTGTAGTGCAATGTGTTGTATGTAAATAAAAATGTGGATTAAGACGAACATCAACACCCAGCTAGAGGAATTAACCATACTTAAAATTCCCGAGCCGACCGGGAATCGAGCCGAAGATCAGTACACTGATCATTCAGACAAGGATTCGGACCTGCGGATTATATCACTCATGGACTGCAATAGTGGCATAACTCAAAGAAATCAAGTTCTGAGATAAATGAGTACAAAGTTTCCCTTAGTAGTGAGATGAAGAAATCTTACGATTAATGTATGGAATAAAGAGCAAGTGAATGATCGATAGATCAGTTAACAATAATGTTACTTAAAAATTGCTCCTCCATTCACCTTGCCAATGGCCGTAGCCGTGTTGAAACACCGGATCCCATGAGATCTCCGAAGTTAAGCAATATTGGGCGTGGTCAAGATTTGTATGGGTTGCCACGCGCTGTTGGTGGTTGGAGGGGGGGTAAGGGAATTGAGGAGCGGAAAGGAATTAGCCACCCTACCGTACGTAAACTCCGGCGCAGGCACACCTCTGCGGAGGTTTGGACCTGTCTTCGGGCAGAATACTCCCTTACCTTACATTCCCCTTGCCGAAGCCATGATCTAGATGTTTTGAGATGTTTCACTATTGCCGCAATGTGTTTTTTAAAACTATGTTTCCTCTAAATAGATTGTGTTGGGCTATATAGGGAGTTTGCAGCTAATAATAATAAAATAAATTTATAATAATGTTATTGGTTTTACGTCCCACTAAATACTTTTGCGGTTTTCGGACACGCCGAGATGTCCCACAGGAGTTATTTTACGTGCCAGTAAATCTACCGACACGAGGCTGACGTATTTGAGCACCTTCAAATACCACCGGACTGAGCCAGGATCGAACCCGCCAAGTTGGGGTCAGAAGGCCAGCGCCTCAACCGTCTGAGCCACTCAACCCGGCGAAACAAATAGACGGACAACGCCAGAGTCTGCAATAACTCCGATTATTCATTTTTTGAGTTTGCCACTACTGCAGCCCGTGAACGACATATTTACTGTAAGATGAGATTCGCATGAACACTTAGAGGCAATTGTCATATCTGTGTCCGACACGTTGGCGTACTAGCCTTAAGTTCACAGGGTCCCGGGTTCGATTCCCGACCGGGCCGGGGATTTTAACCTTCATTGGTTAATGCCAATGGTTCGGGGGCTGAGTCTTTGTGCTGTCCCCAACATCCCTGTAACTCTCACACCACACACAATACTATCCTCCACCACAAAAACACGCTGTTACCTACACATGGCAGATGCCGCCCACCCTCATCGGAGGGTCTGCCTTACAAGGGCTGCAGCCAGCTAGAAATAGCCACACGAAATTAAATTAAATTAAATTAAATTAATCGTGTCTGTGATCTTGGGTTGTGTATGCATGGTAAGTGCGGCTGGTCGTCCAAGGAAACGTGGTGGATCTTACAGGATCTTACGTCAGTAACCTGAACAATGTATCAAGACACGAAACAGTAATGGAAGATCGTACAATATATTACGACGTAAGCGCTATAGATGAAGGATGTAGTCATTGTCGGGCATTTCATTTTAAAGGGGAAATCCTCGATGGGCATTTCACTATGTAGCAGATGCTAAAACAACGTTACGTTGTTGTTGTTGTTGTTGTTGTTCTTGATGATGATGATGATGATGATGCAATAATCAACAAGCAGCAATGGCTGCTACAGGAAACTATTCAAGTGTACTTCCCAGTTAACATATAGATAGTTAACCATAATTTACGTCATAGTATTATTATTATTTCTCCAAGGAAAGTAGCGTTATTTTACATGAAAGCATGTTAGGGCTACATATATATATAAAATAAAATGTCCTGACTGACTGACTGACTGACTGACTGACTGACTGACTGACTCATCATCGCCAAGCCAAAACTACTGGGCAAAAAGAAATGAAATTTTGGGGATATATTTATAGTACAGTGTAGGTGCTCACTAAGGAAGGCTTTTTGGATATTCCATCGATAGGGGGCTGAAAAGTGGGTGTGAATTTTTAAAACGAGTATATCTCAAAACTCAACATGTTACCGACGAAAAAACAGGTAACTGGAATCTCCTTTAAAAATAAAGAATACATATTATTTGGTTTTTCAAAAATTCACTAAAGGGAGTGGGGGTGACAAAAAGGACTGAACATGGGGATGAATCCTTTAATTGGGATACTTTTACCTCCAAAACCGAGTATGTTACAGACGTGAAAATTGGTATTTGGAATCTCGTTTAAAAATAAAGAAACATGTATTTTTTGTTTTCGGAAAATCCACATACGGGGATGAAAAGATTGAAAGAGTGGGTGAATTTTTAAAATGGGTAAGTTTATCTACAGTATATCTCAAACACCTAACATGTTACAGACGTTAGCTGTGCCAGTGGCCTGGTCATCTTGGTCCCAAAAGGCAATAACACAAACGTGGTTTACAAAGAAATTCTGGGGTAAATGAAACTCAATTTTTCGATGAGTTTTCATACTCTAGAGATTTTCCGATAATGTCTTAGTGCAGTATCGAGGAACGATTACGATTATCAAATTACGAAATCCACGCGAGCGAAGCCGCGGATTACAGCTAGTACTTTATAAGAATACAAAGAGAAAACGTACAACCTGTTTTCCAGTCATTAACCGGGTCAGGAATGAAATGAATGAATCATATATAGGCTATTAGTACGATGGGGTCGCCAATCCCAAAGTGATTTTATTAATGACTGATAGATGCTATGAAATGAGAATGGAGTGTGTTGCTGGAATGAAAGATGACGGGTAAAACCGGAGTACCCGGAGAAAAACCTCTCCCACCTCCGCTTTGTCCAGCACAAATCTCACATGGAGTGACCGGGATTTGAACCACGGTATCCAGCGGTGAGAGGCCGACGCGCTGCCGTCTGAGCCACGGAGGCTCTTAAAGACTACAATATTAAATGTTATTAATGCATTACCTAGTAGAACAAAATACTGCAATGAATATTACAATGAATTAAAAACATTATGTAGGAAACAAATAAAAGCTAAAGTGCAACACACCTTTTCCCAAACTCAGGTGTCTTAATAAGTTGTTCCTTTCGATAGCATGTAGTGGACAATAGAAAATTAAATGAGCTACTGTTTGGTTTGATTGGCAGTTACAAAGGTGTCCCTCTGGTGATTGTATTTTAAAGCGCTGAAAATATCTGCTACATTTACCATGTCCAGTAATAGACAGTGTAAGTATAATAAAAGTGGGTTCGAAGAATTTTGAAGTTAAACGTTGTTATTCAAAAGTGTTCCTTTGTAATTACTTCATAATCAGAACTATAATCTGGAAATAGCATTTCAATTTTACGAATGAATATATTAATTTTGTTAAGTCAGACGCGTCCATGCAGAACTGTGCTTCGCGCCAGCCGTGTAGCCGCAGTGTTGCCAACTTATATTTTAAAGATCCGCTAAATAGGCCTACTACTTAAAATCCGCTAAAATTCCGCCAAGAAATCCGGTATCAAATAATGAGCCATAAAAATGAATAATAATAATAATAATAATAATAATAATAATAATAATAATAATAAACGTAAATGTGTGCACTCACCTGATCTGTGAGTTTCACTTGGATTAACCCCCTGCCTGCAAGACGGAGAGCTAAAACTTGTAGGCGTGTTAGTGCCGGGTGCAAACTAGGTGAATCCCCTACCTCAAGAGCCACACAAGAACCAGGCCAGTTTATTAAACGGTCTTCCTTCATGGCATAAAATATAAATGCTACTCTCTCACAGTTTCATTATCTGTAGTCATTCGTCAACTAAGAGTAAGTACCCTTTCCCCACACATTAGAAGTTCATGATACCATAATCTCATAACATCAAATCCAAATAATATGTTTTCCTCATGTGATTGCTAGCTCCTGACAAGAAACACGGAATAGCTCGGAGACAGACTGGAGCACAAATTAAAAAAGAACGTAAAATGGATAAAACACTAAATTCCGCTATAATAAATCTAGAATTCCGCCAAAAATTCCGTTGTCCGCTAAATGATATATTTCTCCGCCGACAGTCTTCTAATTCCGCCAAATTTAGCGGAAAATCCGCTAAGTTGGCAACACTGTGTAGCCGTGATGGCTGTTATGCGGGATGTATTTCCAATGGGACTCGGGGCTCAAGGCAGGTTTGGCCGCCTTTGCTCTTCCGAAAGCCAAGACATTTCGCAACGACTCTACAACAGAAATGAGCACCAGGTTAAAGCGGCCGGCAACAGAGCTATCTAACCCATCCAGTGCAGAGATTATGAATAGTGGAAACCTTTACATTATATTTCTCCAAGGGACTTCCTGGAATGTACGGGCATGATACTGCTTTGTTTTTCATTTGGTTTGTTAGAAAATTAATGCGATTACGATTTATATTTTGATACTCCTTACTTCTCCAAAATTTTACTAAAACTTTACTATTAAGTTATTATTACAGTAGAGTCCCGATAATCTGGAAACTCGGTTAATCCGAACTACAAAAATGTAAAGTACCAAGAATGAAGCATTGCACTACTTGCTGGACTAGTAAGAAGAAAGGAAGTACAAGAGGGGTAAGTCATTAATCCAAGTGTAACATTTCAACAAACTAGCTGGTGTAGTCGTGCTTCGCTACGGAATTCTACAGTGTTTACAGAATTCTATATGAAGTCGTGAACACGTGAATAAGATTTTTATTAAATTGGTTCATAACATAGGTATTTAAAAATTACATTTCAGGCGCCTTCCCCTAACTACCATTTCGTCCTGCGTGAATAAAGTTATTTATAGCCTAGACTGTAATGATTTATTTCCCGAATTTACATACCGATTTTCATTAAATTCTGTTCATCCATTTTCACCTGGCTCGGCAATGATATGGACATGACACAAATATCGAAATTCATTAATATCTCTGTTATCATAGCCGGCGCGGTAAAAATGTATAAGCAATAAATGATCGGAAATTTAATTATATATAACTTTAGTTATGTAGAATTTATCAATAGGACCACTGATGACATATATTTTTGAACACTGAATGTTATGACTTCCCCTAAACTACCATTTCACTCAGCGTGAATCAATCTATTTTAGCCAAGATTGTAGTGCATTATTCCTCAACTTTACATGCCGATTTTCATTAAATTCTCTTCAGCCAGTTTCTCATGATGCGCAATCATACATACATGCATACATAGACAGAGATAACGGAACATAAAAACGTGCATTTCCTTGTAACCGTGAACACAACTGATATAGAAATATCATTCTTTTTAAATTCTGAGCAACGTACAAACAAAACTCTTAATTTAGAGTATATACATATAAGACATGTACACAGAAAAATATTTTTTTTAATGTGGAGCATAAAGAAGCGAGATGGGAAACATGTTGATGCATTTGAGCTCTTGTATTGGAAAAGGATATTGCGTTTCCCTTGGACAGCTAAGAAGACAACTGCATCGGTCATTATAAAGAACAAACCAATCTATCTCTTGAGGCATTTATTACAAGATTGCAGCTGTCCTATTTTGATACATTATGAGGCGCTCTGTTTCACTGAAAAACACTATTATGCTTGGGAAGGTGGAGGGGTCTCGGAGAAGAGGGCGACCAACAATGAGATGGATAGACTCCATCAAATCCAACATGAGCATGTCACTGGAGGATCTGAAGTATATGGCTGAAGGCCGAAACATCTGGCGGTAGTCCATCCATGCAGTCGCCTGGTCAACATCAATGCTTTAATGTAGGCCCTGTCCAAAATGTGAATTTCATACTATTACCAGCCACACTTTTTTGGAAACTAAGTTGTATTCTACAACGTGTTTCAGAGCTATCATCAGATACAACTATTTTTTTTAAAGATTGTGACTGATAACAGTATTAATTATTTAATTACGAATAAATGTTTTTACATTTGATAATAATACTCATAAATTCACAATATAAAATTATAAGTGGTTGGCGTGCCGGGTTTTGGTCACAGGGGCCCCGGGTTCGATTCCCGGCAGAGTCGGAAATTTTAACCATAATTGGTTAATTTCGCTGGCACCGGGATTGGGTGTATGTGTCCTCTTCATCATCATTTCATTCTCATCACGACGCGCTGGTCGCCTACGGGAATCAAATCGAAAAACCTGTACCTGGCAAACCGAACATGTCCTTGGACACTCCCGGCACAAAAAATGCTATACGCCATATTTATAATAAAATTTGTAGATGATTTGCCATACTTTCAAAAAACCTCAAACATGCAGCAATACAAGTCAATCTCTTGAAGGAAATAGCCAACACAGCAGGTTTACGAATTTCTGTAGGAAAAACCTCGTTTATGACGAATACAAGAAAATGCTCCAGAATTTCTAATAACAGCAATTGGTCCAATAAGGAAGGTAAAGAAATTCAAATATTTGGGAAAAACAATTCAAGAAAATGGTTTGGAAAAATCCGCTGTAGAAGAAAGGATACACAATATGGAAAGATCATAACGGTATAGCTAGGAGTATCTACAACAAAAAAGTGTATCTAAAATCCTCAAAATACAACACAGTGGTCAAACCCAAATCCATATACGCGAGTGAATGTCTAGTCCTGAATTACAAGCTGAATAAATTAGAAGTACTGGGAGGAAGAATTAAATTGAAAGTACTCGGTCCGCTAAGATCTACATAACTCTGGAAATTAAGAAATAATGAAATATAGCGGAACATAGAAAACATAATAGATAAAATGCGTAAAAGGGGATTGATATTTTTTTGGAAATTTATACAGAATGGATGACAACAGGTTCACCAAACAGGTCCTCAAATATCTTTGGAACAAGAAGTCAACAACAACCTGGATTCATGAAGTCAAGAAAGCTTTGGAGAGAAACAACGTAAGGGAAGAAGAGCAACAGAGAGAGATTTAGAAGGAAAGTGTCAAAAATGGAAGGATTCCAAGGTCGGGAGGGAAAGAAAACAGGCTCAAAATGGTCGGAGGAGAGGAAAAGGAGACATAGTGAGAAGATGAAGGAGTACTGGAGGAAGAAGAAGGAACAAGAAACGATGAAGCATTGACAGCGTCACGTGGTCACTAGTATACCCTAACGGAGAAAATGATAATATAATAATAATTTGAAGTCCAGACTGAAGGCGGATAGAAACTTCGGGGCAACAAAGACATTTACCAGAAGGAGGAGAGAATCTCGGATACCATGATGAGGAGGAGGTTGGCATTTCTAGGGCATATGTACAGAATGAACGGAAATAGATTTACCAAACATATAGGCCTATTTCATTATTTCTGGAAAAAGAAGCATGGATTAAGTAAATGCGGAAATATATGGAAAAGTTAAACATATCGGAGGTTCATATGTTAGACAGAATTAAATTTAGCAACACAGTGAACTATTTTGAAGGGTTTCAAGCCGAATAAAGAACTAGAAGACCGCAAGAGCCTGGACAGAATAACAACAGAAGCAGGCTAGCGAAAGCATAAAGGAGTATTGGACACAGAGGGGATTGGAACTCCACACAAAGAGAAAACATGAAGCTGTAGCGTGCTCCTAAGTGATCAGTTTACTTGTGCAACACCAAACAAAAGAGTGTGATTTGATAGAATCTGATTATGTTGTTTCAAGAATGAAACAGGACATTCTATGTTTACTTAAATTATATCTCTTACAGATATAGTCTATTATTAAATGTTTTATTTTCGGGCATTTTCTAACCGTATTTATCCTGAATTAGTTTCAAGAGACTGAAGAACTCACAGTTATAGAAATACATTGTGAACTTGACTGAATTGTGTCAAGCACGTGTTGCACATTTGTGACGTCATTCTCATAACGCATACTACGTAATCAACATAATAATAATAATAATAATAATAATAATAATAATAATAATAACACGTGTTACCCTAAGCAACACTGCTGACACATTATCGGGCTCGCTGCCTCTCATATAACAAAACTACCCAGCTGACGTTAGAAGGCTGAAAGAACTCCATTCCAACACCCAGACCACAAATAAAATCCAACTCAATACCTCCAGGTACGAGGTATACGCTATACCACATGATATGCATCGAAGTAGGAAAAAATGCCCTTCACTTTACAGATGCGAGAGCCTGGAGACCTAGAAAAAGTGTTTCTTTTCTTTCTCTCTCAAACTATTTGCTTAACCTTCTTCAACCCTTTGCGTACCGCGACAAATAAGCCTACCACAGCTTCAGAGCATCTGTTTCACAGAACTGAAATGCATTCTGAATATAGCTTGTTTATGTGATTGAAAAATCAAACATTTTCAACATGATTCTTATAATAAAATATGCACTGACATTAGACATGGTGGAAGTTCCAGTTACACAGCAAACAATCATTAATTTTTAACATTTCTGGTATAGGAAAGAAGTATTTTATTCATCAATTGTCACTATCACACCATGATAAAATTACCATCACTAGCACCCCTACTGCTCTTGACGAAAAATCAAGTTAGCATCAAGAATCGAATCAGCCTGTTGCGCTGACCAATTCGATCCATCAAACAGTCCACCCAACCTAGAGTGACAGTCAGTACTTGAATTGCGACCACCTCGCTTAAAAGGACGAAAAATGATATTTGGATAAAATTAGGAGTGTAATAATAACCTTCTTACCGAAGTAGCTTCCGAAATAAAATCTTATCATGATCAGGCACCTCACTCACCTGTAACAAACAACAAAATACACATCATAAATAATGGAGTGGAAATTCGGAGAAATGTGAATTACTATCAGTCAAACATATATAATAAATATCAATGATTCAATTCCCATTCAAAATACGTTCTAAAATATTTTAAAATTGTCTTTTCGCCTTCTGTTCAATCTCATACCATCACAAGTAACATTTTCGGCGATGATCTAGGAAAAAGAAGCACAGAAGAGCTGTTAAATTGAAAAAACCAAGGCAAGACTCAGATCATAATTAGATGTATGGCTTTTCAGGCGTTTGCTCTACGCCTGAAAAGCCATACATCTAATTTTGATCTGATTTTTGATATGCTCTATTGGTGGAAAAATATCTAATTCCCTCCATGGGAACTTACAATTTCCATAAGGAAAGACTCTTCAAGTCTGCTGACGGAAGGGTTCGAACCAATCGTCTACCGAATGCGGCTTACAGTTATAATACGACACCGAAGTGCGAGAAATTTTCCCTGAATTTTTCCCCAGTAAATTTATCGACATAGGTCTCCTGCATTAACAAACAGTGGAGAGAAGCTATATCAAAATCCCGAGTTTAAAAGGCATGTGTCACAATCAGTTATAATGGCGAGTTTCTCTCCCTGATTTGCTCTTCTTAAGGGAATTCGACATCTTCGTGGTTAAAGGTCAGTTTAAATTACGAGCAAGATGAATATCGGTGTCATGGTGTCGAAACCCTTTACCCTTAGATTCAATACACATCAATTTGTAGATTAACATTTTCTTTCTATTGAGGCGTCGATTTTCTTTGACACCTACAACTCTTCGGAAGTTACGTCCTAAATTGGGAAGGAAAATTTTATAATTTCTCCAGAAACTCGGAGATTCTCGAATTATTATTATTATTATTATTATTATTATTATTATTATTATTATTATTATTATTATTATTATTATTATTATTATTACTACTACTACTATTATTATTATTATTATTTCAAAATGGATTTCCTGACGAGTTCCGTGTGCCAACCCCGCGATGTAGGCGTAGCGTGCCTGCCTCTTACCCGGAGGCCCCGGGTTCGATTCCCAGTCAGGTCAGGTATTTTTACCTGGATCTGAGGGCTGGTGATTACAAATGAGGAGTCATCTGACGGTGAGATGGCGGCCCCGTTCTAGAAAACCAAGAATAACGGCCGAAAGGTTCGTCGTGCTGACCACACGACACCTCACAATCTGCAGGGCTTCGGGCTGAGCAGCGGTCGCTTGGTAGGCCATGGCCCTTCGGGACTGTTGCGCCATGGGGTTTTTTGTGTTTTCCGTAGAGAAAACCGCATCAGCAGAGAATTTAACTTGTATAATTTCCTTTCCCAAAATTACGTTGAAAATATGGACAAAAGATTTGCTTAATAATAATAATAATAATAATAATAATAATAATAATAATAATAATTGTACCGGAGGTACACCAGCCCCACGCTTTCAAATTAAGCGCCTTGGATAAGGCCATCTGCAACATAAATTTTGAAACTACTAGTATAATATGTTTGGACATTTTTCGACAGATGTCTCTACTATCAACTTATGTTGTATCCTCAGGGGGTGAAGATGAACTATTAATTTCTAAAGTAACTTGGTATGTCAAGGTTTCCTAAACTGGAGTGTGTAGTGTTTGTTTTTGATGTTCAAAACTTATCAACACTTTTATTTTCCTCCAACTTAAGGCGTTGGCCAATCAAAAATTTGGTACATTTATTTATTCACCAATGAAAAAATTTTGATATGTATTTGATTAACAGGGCCTTGGCCCAGAGTTTTCTGGAACCTTCCACTTAGCTATAAAAGTTGGCGCATTTCGGACCAGGTTGTCTTAGTGATCGCTCCAGTCTAGAGTGTGTACGTAACGGAGGTAGTGGGGGAAAGGCCCCCTCGTCCATCTTCGCAAGGTCCTCCAGCTCAAGGTAATGGCAGTTTCGACATAATTATGTGATAGTCTTTAAAAGCTAGCTCGAGGGGAAGGTTTAAAATCTTTAGTAATGTAACCTTATTTTCTAAAATGTAAATTTCGAATTTTAAATATGAATTTCAAACAAGATTAAAGAACTTATTCGAACTTTGATATTGAGGTGACTATGATTTTGTAACCTTTAAAATCTATCTTGTAATTTTTAAACTTAAATATTTTTCTCCACCTAGTCACCTCCGCAGGCTCTGCATTTCTGGTAAATATCAAGGAGCGCAAGTGTTCGTCTCCTCAGCATTTTGATTTTCGGCCAGTTTTTACCAAAGGCCATGTACAATGGGTACTTGTAACCGCTGTTAAACTCTATTTCATTCATTTCATGTTAAATATATCAGATTGTTGAGCAGCTAAGTCGCCGGCCCCGTGGTGTAGGGGTAGTGTGCCTGCCTCTCACCCGGAGGCCCCGGGTTCGATTCCCGGCCAGGTCAGGGATTTTTACCTAGACCTGAAGGCTGGTTCAAGGTCCACTCAGCCTACGTTGATTAGAATTGAGGAGCTATTCGACGGTGAGATAGCGGCCCCGGTATAGAAAGCCAAGAATAACGGCCGAGAGGATTCGTCGTGCTGACCACACGACACCTCGTAATCTGCAGGTCTTCGGGTTGAGCAGCGGTCGCTTGGTAGGCCAAGGCCCTTCAAGAGCTGTAGTGCTATGGGGTTTGGGGTTTGGTTTGGTTGAGCAGCTAAGACAGTGAATACTCTTTAGTTTTGTTAAATGTAGGTTGTGCCTTTGATAGGCCTGGAAAGTGTGAATTTTTGAAAATAGACTCCTGAAGTGTAAATCTGTAGAGCAATGATGGCTCTTCCTTCTGATGTAAAACTTGGGAGATCCGTCTCCTTGACTGTTGGTTTAAGGGACCCGCAGCGCTCATGTAAAATATGTATAATTAGAGAGCTTCAAGCTTAAGGTTCCTAATTGGTTATTAGTTGATTGTTCTGATTTTCTAAAATTGTTACCCTAGCTTATAAGCTAAATTTTGTACCTGAATTGTAAAGTCTAACTTTTGAAAAGAAACCCAAAAGACACAAGGAAGAAATATAGCTCCAATGTTAAAGTTTTAAATTAATCTTTTGACTTCTCCATATCCACCCATTCATGCCCGCACATCCTTTCACCTCTGTGTTCCACAGAATCCCCGGAACAACAACAACAACAACAACAACAACAACAATAATAATAATAATAATAATAATAATAATAATAATAATAATAATAATAATAATAATAATAATAATAAATTTCGTGTGGCTACTGCTAGCCTGGTGCAGCCCTTGTAAGGGAGACCCTCCAACGAGGGTGGGCGCCATCTGCCGTGTATGGAAACTGCTTGCTTTTGTAGTGAAGGATGGTGTTGCGTGTGGTGTGCGAGTTGCAGGAATGTTTGAGACGGTGCAAACATCCGGTCCATGAGCCAGGGGAAATAACCATTTAGGGTCAAAATCTCCGACCTGGCCGGGAATAGAACCCAGGGCCTTCTCAACTGAAGGCTATTACGCTGACCATTCAGCCAAGGAGCTGGACACCTGTTTAATATTAAAGTATATATTTTTTCCCTTTTAGGCTACCGGTATATCTAACTTACAATGTAACGTGTTATTAGACAACCTTGTTTCTTAACCGGAGGCTCAAGGATATCAATTTCGGACTGGCAGATGGTTCACTTGGCCTCACATCAGCAGAGGAGCTGTTTACC
Source organism: Anabrus simplex (assembly GCF_040414725.1). NCBI lineage: Eukaryota > Metazoa > Arthropoda > Insecta > Orthoptera > Tettigoniidae > Anabrus > Anabrus simplex. Next base: position 651,009,944 of record NC_090265.1, on the reverse strand, counting down.
ACAAGCGGTAGCGGACTCTGATATCGTCACGCTGACCAAGCGGCACTCAGATCCTGCAGGTCATCTTGGAGGGAAGCTGCCGTATTGGCAAGCCAAGGCCCTTTCTTTTTGTAACAAAACTACAGTACTAATAAATAGGCAAACAATGTCCAGGGACTGTGCATGCGCGTACAAACGGGCAAAGCGTACGACATGCCCGTGAGAACAAGCAATCACGCGGAGCGTCAACATACGTCCGTCATTATCTCATGAACGGTTCGCTTGTGACCCTCATGTTCACTAAGGGCTTTTTGCTTCTCTCATCGTGTACGTTCCACTTCCTTGGGTTGTGCCATCATATCTAATACACTTTATATGTGAGAACATGTAGACAACACTTCCAATTCTGACATTCTAAATTGTATCTTAGTAGTGTAGTCTGCTGCCGAGAAAAAGTGAATTAGACACTATGTCTCAATTCCTTAAAGACCACCGTCCTATTTTCAAGATATCGGCTTAATCCTGTTTTTAAAATAACTACAAGTTCCTAATTAGTATGTATATTACCGAATTGTATATGCTGAGCTCCTTGGATCAATGATTAGCGTCGAGGCCTTCAGTTCAGAGCGTTCCGGGTTCGATTCCAGGGGATGTTAACTACGTCCGGTTAATACAACCAGCTCGGGCAGTGGGTGTTCGTGTTCGTCTTAATTAATACACATCTCTTCATTTGCACACAAAACATCATAGTACCAACCACAACACCTAAAAATGATCCCTCCACATAGTGTCGGCATCAGGAAGGGCGTCCGGTCGTAAAAATGGGCCAAACCCACGTAATGGTGCAGACATCCTAAAATATGGAAAAGGTCGGAAGGATTACAATTATAATCGAATGGCCTCAGCTACCCTGCTGGGGAAGTATTATATATGTGCACGTCAATTTCGACTTTCCGTTTTACTCTACCTCATGGTGGAGTACAGGAACTCCTTTTTGCGAACTATGGCTGAATTTTGGCTACTTTTTCCGGGTTAACATCAAATGTGTCACCAAAGATATTTTATGCATCGATATCGTACGCCAGGGAGTGTCGAAAATAATACCGCCCTTCAAAAATGATGATGATGATGATTGTTACGGGGATATCGTGGAACAGAGAGGTGTAAGAAGATGCCGAGGTGAATGGGCGGACAAGGAAATGACCTGAGAATGAGCTAAAGCGCGCTAAATCTCGAAATTTTATTTCTCTCCTTTTTTATTTTAAAATTTGATAGATGGAAGATATGGAGCAAACAACAACAAATGTGCTCGTCAGATCTGATAACAACAGCGGACTACAAGTCCAAAAATCAGGCACAATAACTAGAGAGAGAGTTATCAACAAGATAATATGTAAGGTATGAGCATTATACTGTAGCTCTGAATATGTACACTATTATAAGAGCATGTTTGCTCCATTAATTTACATCCTAGGAGACTGAGCTCCAAAAGTTACTACAGTCCTGCCTCTCAGAGGCACAGGCTTCTTACTAAATTATGCCTGGTAAACTTCAAATACTGATTTTACAGTAACTTCTGCTCAAAAGTCTTTTACACACTCGTCTATCAATAGTTACAATTTGAACGGGGACAATAGGTGGCCATACTAAATGGCCTTAATGTAAAAATAAAAAGGTTTAACACGATCGGCCATGAAGAAAGGCTAGGAGGCGAAACACTTGAACCCCTTTAGGAAACTCTTAAAATCCTAAATGGAATTATGGCCCGAAGTTGCAGAGGCTAAGCCTATATTAGAGAGGGGTGACTAGATGCGAAATATTAAGTACCAGAGCAGAGTGAAGAATTCAAATTTTAGTCACCCCATACCAAGTTTAATGGGAATCAACAGAGGGTGGTCACTCTTTGTTCCCTTAATTTACATGTTTCCCAGCAGGGATTTGAACAAAGTCCTCAGACTTGCCAAAAATCTATACTTAAAACCTTAAATTAGGACTTTACATAAAATGAAAGAAGTTTGAAACCTTCCCCTCAAGCTACCTGCCTGGAGCTATCACATGTTAAGAAATGTCTGACATTACCTTGAGTTGTCGGGTCTCCCGAACGCCGACCTGCAGGCTCTGCCTCCTAATCAATCCGTACTCACTAGACCGGAGCGATGAAGATCTCAATGCGGCCCTAAAGCGCCAAGCTTTCATAGCATTTCCGAGAGGAAGTTTCCAGAACCCTTTTCAGATAGGAAGGATGCTTGTACATACCGCAATTACAATTGACTAGAGAAAATATCCACAAAATTCCTGAATGGTTAATAACTAAGGAAGAAGGAAGCCGTAGGAGTGTTGACAACTTTGACACATGAACAAAACAATCTTCACAAACTTAACGTTTGCCACCTTCAAAAATTGAAATTCCCTTACGAATTAATTGTCCTTAATTCAGCCAGAGGGGGCAGGTTGCAGGTCCAAGTATCTTTTATTACATTAGTTCAAAATTCATAGCACAGATGGCCTTCTAGAAGGCACGCACTTCAACGGGACGGAGAAGATGTACCCCGGTACAATGGTGATGCTTGTTTAAAGGGACTTAACATCTAAGGTCACCGGCCGCTCCTCCAAAAGTAAGACTACCTCTGCCAGGTCTGACCCCGCCCACTCCGCCCCCAATCTTCTGATCTGTAGCGCAACATTCTTGCGATTTTCCAGAGGGAAACGCGCGTCTACAAGAAGTAATAGTGAACATATAGTAGGAACAATTTTCACTTAGGGATAATGGTTAATGATGTACTGTAGGTAGGTTTTTGCGTAGGTACCGTCATACAATTTAAGTTACTCCACGGCTTTCATAGGGAGCCCAGAACAGTAGGAAGCCAAGAGGATAATCAACTGTGCTCTGGGGAGTAGAAGTATGACCGATCCTGGATTGCAAGGTTAGCCTCAAATTCAGAGGAAAAGAGAAAGCGAGCCAAACTTACGATTTCCCTCTGGATCACCAGCAGCCGTTAGTGTACGCGGGGTAGTCCACTTTAATATACACGCTTTCCCTTTTCAGTCACGTCTTATGACAGTCAAGGGAACACCGTGGATTAATTCCAAAGCCATGCCAACATGATGCTGCATAGCCAGAGTGTCACGGTTGTAAAGCACGGGAACAAACAAAGACATGAAACAACAACGGAGACGTCTTTGTCCCTTCGCAGCCGAGTTGTCTAGTCTGTAGTCTAGCGGTAGTGAGTTTGCCTCTGACCAGGAGGATCCGAATTGGATTCCCGGCCAAATCAAGATTTTATTGGTTGTTTTCTTTAACATGGATCTAAGGGGTGGGTCCAGGCCCACTCGACCTACGTGATAACAAATGTGTTATTTGGTGGTGAAATATCGACCCCGGTCTAGAGAGCCAAGGATAACGGCCGAGCGGATTCATCGCATTGGCCACACGTTGCCTCATAACATACACATCTGCATAATGAGCAGCAGTCACTTGGTAGGCCAAGGCGCATTGAGACTGTAGAGCCATGGGGTTTTGTTTTGTCTGAGTTATGTAGTCTTCTATTACAATACCTCCTCAGTCTTTCACATCATGTGATATGCAACTGATCTAAAGAACCGACTGCGCCACTAACGTCGGATTTACTGGTGAGTAACAGTAGCTTTCTCACTAATGACACCTCATTGTAAATGGCGTTGCAACGCATGCACGGAGACCGGCTCCATGGCTAAACGGTTAGCGTGCTGGCCTTTGGTCACAGGGGGCTCGGGTTCGATTCCCGGCAGGGTACGGAATTTTAACCACCATTGGTTAAATTTCGCTGGCACTGGGGCTGAGTGTATGTGTCGTCTTCATCATCATTTCATACTTATCACGACGCGCAGGTTGCCTACGGACGTCAAATCCAAAGACCTGCACCTGGCGAGCCGAACTCCCGGCACGAAAAGCCATACGCCATTTCATTTCACTTGCAAGGAGTGACATTTGTACGGAGCCCTTCACTCTGTCTAACAGTATTTTAGTGAGTCAGAAGCAGGATGGTGACTCTTGCACGGAACCCCGATTTTCAAATACTCCGGTATTAGTAGACACCTCCTCGGTGTAAATTGTTGAAATCGTACTCTCTGTTTTCCTCGCACTTTTTCGACTACATTTTTTTCTCACTTCATTCGCCGCTTCATCCGGATTGTAAACATAACTTGCCTCGCCTAAAACTTCCTTTACAGCCGTACTGAGTGGCTCGGACGGTTAAGGCGCTGGCTTTCTGAGCCCAAGTTGTCAGGTTCGATTCTGGCTCAGTCCGGTGGCATTTGAAGGTGCTCAAATACGTTAGCCCCATGTCGGGAGATGTACCGGCACGTAAAAGAACTCCTGCGGTACAAAATTTCGGTATCTAGGCGTCCCCGAAAACCGTAAAAGTGGTTAGTGGTTAGTGGGACGTAAACTATTATTATTATTATTATTGCTTTACGTTTACTTCTCTTGAAATCTACGCGGTAATAAGTTAGTTGATTTTTATTAGTATAGTCCACAATGTACCGATATCCATTGTAAATCAACAAAGGCTTCCCCTTGGTAGTCCTGGTGAACTCCATAGCTGTAGAACAATAATCACCAGTTCAACGTGGAACACTAGTTGTCACCAGGTATCAACTGTAGCAATGAAATCTAAAGGCTCCTATCTATCTATCTATCTATCTATCTATCTATCTATCTATCTATCACTATCGCGGAAATATTCTCCTCCCTTGCTTTTGCTTTCCAACTCTCCTTGGGTCTTGCAAGTGTCACTGTTTGACATACCCATGCTTAGTGATTCCTAGGAATGTTTGGCGTTCCGTGCAAATGTCAACACATCCCACCTCCGTGCAAGCATCACAACTTCTTGTAAAATAACTCTACGTTTCACTTTTTTTTTCCATTAGGAGAGGTTGTCCAGCCAAGGCGATAAAGGTGTGCTCGGTTGAATCTGAAGGATATGGAATAGTCTCCCTGTCAGGAAGTGGAAAACTTTAGAAACGGGAGTTCAACTTCTGGTACTCAGCCTACATGAGAAATATCAGGAACTCCTGGGGAGCAAAGATCGGTGCCTAGACTATACCCGTAATATTAAAAGAAGCATTCTGACAGACAGAGCTGGAGGAAGGAGCACTGCACGAGCCATTGCACGCTGTTGCCACATTCCTGCATTCTTTTCTGCTTCCCTTCGCTTCCAATTCACTTGTTCGTTCAGACCGCTGTGTTCTGTTGTGTGTTCAGAAGTGAGAGGTTTGGCAACTCCGAGCAACACGAACCGGCCAGCAGGTTTATCTCCATGGTAACTGCAGTGGGTCCGCCGACGTTTCTGTGGCAACCATACCCCTTACTCCCTTCCCCCCACCCAAGCAGGCAGTAAACGGACCACATTTTAAGAACTGTAAGAACACATCTTTCAATATTACGATTATTGAGCAGTGAGAGCCTTTACCTTTACCCTCCACCCTCGAAAGGCCTTATGGCCTAAATGGACACGGCCTCGTTTGCTTCGTCTCCACTGCTGATTCCGTATCATTTTAAAGTTCAGGAATACCACTACTCTTCAGCCCCGTAAACTTAAGTGAGTTATCTGTACAGTGGCATGTGTCAACACAGTATCTGTACGCTAATAGAGCACGTAACAGTATTTACTGGTGAAAACCTACAACCTGTTTTCCAGTCATTCACCGGGTCAGGGATGTAATGAATGAAACATATATAGGCTGTTATTACAATGGGGTCGCCACTCCCAAGGTGATTTATTAATGAGTGATAAATGCTATGAAATGATAATGGAGAGTGTTGCTGGAAAGAAAGATGACAGGGAAAACCGGAGTACCCGGAGAAAAACCTGTCCCGCCTCCGCTTTGTCCAGCACAAATCTCACATGGAGTGACCGGGATTTGAACCACGGTATCCAGCGGTGAGAGGCCGACGCGCTGCCGTCTGAGCCACGGAGGCTTTAGTATTTACTGGTGTTGAGAATTATGTTGTTTGGTATTCAGCCCGAAGGCTGGTTTGATCCTCTGCAGCTCCGCACACAGCTGTCATAAATAGCCTAGGCGTCACTCAAGAGGCGTACTAGGGAAATGAGTAGTGAGGTAGTTTCCCGTTGCTTTCCTCACCGAGCCAGCCGTCGCTATTACATATCAGTCTGCCAAGCCCACTGAAATGCATGCACCAACCGATCCCCTCAACGATATTTTCACACCATTCATAACAGGGACTGGCTGCATAAGGAATGATATTACTAGCATCACTCATACCTCAGTCACTTGCATATTGTCAAAGCCAAGGATAAGACTGAGACAGATCAGTGAAAGTAACAAATTTGATATAGCCCATACCAGAAGACATAGTGCACTGTAAACACTACATCTCGCCAGCAAAGGCATTTGGGAATTATATGCAATAAAAATCCCGAAATATGCATGCAAATACGCACTTTGCACTAAGATATTTCATTATGCAAGCTTACTGTTTTGTAGAATACTTTTAAAAAACCACTAGCAGTTACTAATTAAGCGCGCAAACATACTACTCCTACCGTGACTTATTATTCAACCAAAAGTGATTTTGTTAAACAGAGATTATATAATTTTCTCCACATTTTCTGGTCCCAGTGCATTCTTCCCATCCGTTAAAAACTGTCCTTTCAACACTGCAAGAAGTGAGGGGACAACACTTAAAAGCTGGCAATAAGCTAAGATTTTTTTTTTTCTGCTAGGGGCTTTACGTCGCGCCGACACAGATAGGTCTTATGGCGACAATGGGATAGGAAAGGCCTGGGAGTTGGAAGGAAGCGGCCGTGGCCTTAATTAAGGCACAGCCCCAGCATTTGCCTGGTGTGAAAATGGGAAACCACGGAAAACCATTTTCAGGGCTGCCGATAGTGGGATTCGAACCTACTATCTCCCGGATGCAAGTTCACAGCCGCGCGCCTCTACGCGCACGGCTAACTCGCCCGGTAAAGCTAAGATTAACGCCCACATCACAACAAAATTCAGGCTCCATGGCTAAATGATGGCCTTTGGTTCAAGGGGTCCCGGGTTCGATTCCCGGCCAGTTATGGGATTTTAACCTTGACTGGTTAATTCCGATGGCTCGGGGGCTGGGTGTGTGTGCCGCCTTCAGCATTTACGATTCATCACATAAAGGGCCCCATTCTCATAGACGCGCAGGTCACCTATAAAGCGTCAACTCGAAAGACCTCCACCAGGCCTCTCCGGAAGCCACACTCCGTTATTATTATTATTATTATTATTATTATTATTATTATTATTATTATTATTATCATCATCATCATAATCTCCGCCTGTTGCCATTTCTTGATGGATACAGTATTTTTGTATCTGTCTCTTGGCACAGGCCAGAGCAAAGTGTAGCTTCCACCGAAGTCCCAGTCTCATCCATGGCTGTGACAATATGGAAGCTGCTGGGGTATGGGTGGTGCTGAGTAATGACATTTTGAGCACAACTGGTGTCTGAGTGTTATGAAAAGTGTTGCTCATAGGATCAGTCGTGCTGCAGTGGCACCTTCTGGTCCAGTGAGGAAAGCAATGGCAAACTACCTCACTCCTCATCTTGCCTAGTATGCCTCATTTGGCTCTGCCATTGGTTTTTGCAGTTTCCCTATAACTGCATAGCCTTTGGTGGTGTTATTTGAGGATCCAACCAGCCTCTGGGCTGATGACCTAACAGAGAGACAGATCATCATAATCATCATCATCATCATCATCATTATTATAAAAATACATTTTAATTCAATATGCACTAACCATCGAAATATTCACATAAACGTACGACCGAACATGTTTCAATCGTCTTAATTTACCATGACACATGTAATTACTAATGATGATGCTTGTTGTTTTAAGCGGCCTAACATCGAAGGTCATCGGCCCCATGTAATTACTAAGTATTACTAAGATACGAGGTTGTATTGAAAATGTGCATTAGGTTCTATTTCTCAACACGAATTACAATGAGCTGTAATTTGTACAGACCGTTCAAGAACGCCGAAGAATACAACTGTGGAAGTCGTCTCGTTGATAACGCGCAACTTCAATATCTACAGGCGTAGTCAAGTTGGCAGGCCCAATTCCTGTAATGGGCTTTGAGTAACGGAGGTTCCATATTATTTTAAAGAAATTAATACAGACGTCAAAATATGGAACTAGGCAGTATTTCAAATTTTCCATGCAATGGGTTCAGTTAGAGAATCTCTCAACATTGGCTTCTAAGCAGAAATGGGCGAAGTTGTTCTTTTTCTGGATCAGTTCCAATTGTTCCCAAAAAATACTACAGTATGATCCAAATAATAGTCAATGGAAATTAGAAAATATCAACAAACCCCATGTATGCTAGTAATGTTAAAATAAGAATAAAATAATTTCCTGATTTTTACCCTGCACTAAACCTGTACAAAAATAATTATTGTTAAAATATATTCTAACAACTCTAATTTACAAATTGCAGTAAATAGCAGAACACAAAAGCCGTAAAACGCAGTTTAAAAAGAAAAGCTCTAGTAGTTGACGATGCACTTGGCTTAACTCAGCGAGAATTAAAATAAACAAAGATTAATAATAATCAGTGTCCTGCATACTTAGCGCGGATTCACTGTCGAATTGCTGACCAAGATGCTCGCCTCTTACAATGGAATATTTCGCCGGTTGCCTTGGCTCGTCCCGTGGTGCTCTACTGCTGTTCATCGCAGCCAACGACTAGTTCCAAAGAACATCGGAAACAGTGTAGAGAACTACTATCTGCGTCTCACGAGAAGTCGACACGAGTAACAGATTAATTACTACACTAAGCTACATATATTAGTCGAGATAAACAGTAAGCAATACGTGTTCATTATTAAACTGTTCATTATGCAGTGCCCACAGTAAATGTGTATCTAAAGCGCAATCGCACTACCAATTTGAAACTTCACAACAGCACCGTAGTTCACAAGAATCACCACGGACAGAACCGATGTTTATTGTCAGGCCTTGAGACCTGAGACTGGCGCATGCGCAGAAGCCATGCTTACCCTCCGCTCCCCTTACCCCGCATGCACGCGATTTCTCGTCAGATGACCATAGTAGTAGCACTCACGTACTCCTGGAGTCGGAACAATCCGCTAACCGACGTTCTGGAACACCTAGACCAATCCAGCTGGAATGCAGCCGATTCGGAACAGGATGTCCGGGAGTACTGTTCATTTCAAGAATACTTCCGAGTCCGGAACACTTCCAGAATAACTGTTGTGTTTTATTCTGTCCATCCTAGCGGAACATTCCAAGCTTCACACACACGCACGTCTTTAGAAACATCATTGCGACAGAAATAATTATGTTTGAAGGGAACAACAAACTGCTTTTCTTATGGAAGGCCTTCTTTGCTTGGGTTAGTCAAAATTTCATGTCGTCCTTACTTCCGCCAGCATTGGTCATTCTACTATTCAAATGTATAAAAAAAACATATCCCTTCGTCCCATTTCTTGATACGGTGTCGGGAATGAGGGGAGATGAATTTACATGCCATGTTTTACGGCCGGATGCCCTTCCTGACGGCAACCTCAGCTGAGGAGCTAATGAAGTTGAAATGGAATGATGGGGAGTGAAAGTGGGTAAGGGGTTGGAAGGAGTCGGCTGTGCCGATGAACAGGAACTGTCTCGGCAACTGTCTGGAAGCGAAAATGGGAAGCCACAGAAAACTATTCTCAGAACAGCCGTCGGTGGGGTACGAACCCACGCGTCTCCCGAATGCAGAGCTCATTAACACACGCGGCCACTCCGCTTGGTATTCTACTACTGAAATAATAAAATTACTTTGGAACTTAATTCCCTAATGTAATATTTCTTTTTTTCTTGCTAGTGGCTTTTCGTCGCACCGACACAGAAAGGTCCTATGGCGACGATGGGATACGAAAGGGCTAGGAGTGGGAAGGAAGCGGCCGTGGCCTTAATTAAGGTACACCCCCAGCGCTTGCGTAGTGTGAAAATAGGAAACTACGGAAAACCATCTTCAGCGCTGCCGACAGTGGGATTCGAATCCACTACCTCCCGGATGCAAGCTCACAGCTGCGGGCCCCTAATCGCACAGCCAACTCGCCCGGTGATCTAATATTTCTAACATAACCAAATTTATTTCACCCTAATGCATTCCATTACATTCATTTAATTTTTATTTGTTTTCATGTTGACTCCTCCAAGATTGTGTTCATGCCGTTCAGCAGTTTCTCTTGATGATGATGATGATGATGATGATGATGATGATGATTGTTGTTGTTGTTTAAAGGGCATAGCATCTAAGGTCATCGGCCAGCAGTTTCTCAAGATCTATAGAAGACTGAGATAAAATAACAATACAAGCAGCAAATCTCACGAGGTTTGATTTCCTCTCCTAGAACTGTGATTCCTTACCCGAACTTATTTTTGATTTCCTTTGCCACATTATAAAAGAGAAAGGACAAACAGCAACCCTGCAGTAATCCAGTTGTGATAAACCAAATCTACGTATGCTGTAAACTTTCTAGAGAAGGAGAAGGAAACTAAAACCAAAACCACTCACTGAAGGGTTACGGTTCATTGAAATCTCGCTCGTGACCAAAGACGTAACTTTTTTTTTTCTTTTTAAGAAATATTTTGTAGGTTAACCGTAAGCGAATTCGTCATGAGCACCAGTGTGGTTTCTCTAGGCGGTCACCAAAACCCAGGATTCTCCACGCGAAGCATCAGTTAAAAGCGAAAACACAAGGTCTAATTGGAGTATTAAATACACACATTATAACTGGACCTTCTGTTCCATCGGATTTAACGGAGTTGATTAAATGTTACAGCACGTCGCTAGATCACCTTTAATATTGACAAAACAAGAGCTTTAACCTGGACACTCGTTATCATCATACAGCTGTACAGAACTGTATTGATAATAATAAGAGGGGGAAGAAGAATGTTATTGGTTTTACGTTGCACTAACTATTTCAAGCATTTCGGAGACAAGGTGCTGGAATTTAGTCCCGCAGGTGGTCTTTAACATCTGGTAAATCTACCTATGCGAAGCTGACGTGTTTTAGCCCATTCAAATACCGCCAGACTGTTCCAGAATTGACTCGAACCTGCCAACCTGAACTCAGAAGGCCTGCGCTAATTAGCCCGGCTGCATTATTATTATTATTATTATTATTATTATTATTATTATTATTATTATTATTATTATTATTATTATTATTATTATTATCATCATCGTTTTGGCCAGATAAGGACCACTACCGAGCAAATGGCCGTGCTGTTAGGTTCGCGCAGCTGTGAACTTGCATTCCGGAGATACTGGATTCGAACCCCACTGTCGGCAGCCCTGAAGATGGTTTTCCGTGCCTTACCATTTTCACACCAGGAAAATGATGAGGCTGCACCTTCATTACGGCCAGGGTCTCTTCCTTCCCACCCCTAGTCCTTTCCTGTCCCATCGTCGGCTTAAGACCAATTTGTGTCGCGCGACGTAAAGCAAATTGTAAAACAAATAAAAAAAAACACACGTTGATACACTTTTTTTCTTTCTCCAGCTTCAAGATTTGCCCGGTAACGTCTCATTCGTTTTCGATGTTGTTACTTCCTTTCCTCAGCCCATGCCCCACCTGTTTTAAGCTGCGTCTTTACTTGGAAACTCTGGAGTTTTTTGAGTTTCATATCAGAATATCGTCGTATGTAACTCCTCCTCCTTATCATCATCACATCCATGTCCTTGGCAGAATGGTCACCGTCGCGGCCTTCGTTCAGAGGGCCCTGGGTTCGATTTCCGGTCGGATCGGAGATTTTAACCACGTATAGTTAAGTCCTCTGCCTCGGAAACCGGGTATTTATTTTGTGTTCGTCCCAGTACACCCCTCTTCATAAAACACATCACAATACTAACCACCACCGAAATAAACGACAGTGAATACATCCCTCTCGGTAGGTTTTGCATCAGTAAGGTGTATCTGAAGATTAAACAGGGCCAAATCCATATGTGTGACATACCTCGCACCCGCGACCCCATCAGAGAGCGATAAAACCGTCGGAATAAGAAGGAGTTTATCGTTATTACCGTATCATCCTAAATTAAAAAAGTTATGTAAGAGAAAGTTATGTGCGCACATTTTTGTTTGATGTTAGTAAACAGTGATGACGACAGGTCGGAATATTATCCCGCCGAATTCTGTATCTTGGGAATAGATGGTCAACCGACTGTACCACTAAGGTCGACATTATTAATGTTATTAATGTTACGTCACGCTAACTACATGTTTACGTTATTTGGAGATGCTAAAGTGCCGGAATTTTGCCCCGCAGGAGTTCTCTTACGTGCCAGTAAATCCACCAACACAGAGGCTGACGCTTTCGAGCATCTTCGAATACCATCAGACTAAGCCAGGGTCGACGTGCCAACTTGGGCTCAGAAGGTCAGCACTAATATCTGAGCTACTCAGCCCGACAAATTATTATTATTATTATTATTATTATTATTATTATTATTATTATTATTATTATTATTATTATTATTTCAGATATTTTCTCGGGTAGAAATTGCTTTTGTTGCGAAACAAAAAAGCAAACAAGTTTTTAGCTTTACGTGACACTCAATAACACGATCGTAGCCACGGGACATCCAGTTTTTTTTTACGGAATTTGAATCACGAGAACGTGAAGTTTCATTTTAAAAATCCCACGTGAAAAATCCCCTAAGTTCGATTCAATAATAATAATTCTGGTGTGAAGCCAGTAACTATTCCACTAGGCTATCACGCACTTCCCTCCCCCCCCCCCCCCGTCATAATTTATACAATGAACAGTGAAAATTGCATCACACTGCGTTCACCAGTTTTTTAATTTAAAGATGAACATGTCGATGAATTATAGTACGTGAGACATTTTCTTAAATTGGCTTATGTTGACATTTTTGGTAGAAGTAGAATATTTTCAGATAAATGACAGTAGGAGTGTATATCGAGACACCTTTCTTATTACTGGCTTTACGTCCTCACTAACTACTATTACGGTTTTCATAGACGTCCCAAGTGCCTGATTTTATTCGCCAAGAGTTCTCTTACGTACTGGTGCTGGCGAGATGTAGTGTTTACAGTGCACTATGTCTTCTGGCTTCTGCTAGAACAAATTGACTACTTTCATTGACCTGTTTCAGTCTCATCCTTGGCTTTGACAATACGAAAGTGACTGAGGTATGAGCGATACTAGTAATACCATTCCTTATGCAACCAGTCCCTGTTATGAATGGTGTAAAATATCACTCATAGGGTAGGTTGGTGCATGCATTTCAGCAGGCTTGGCAGACTGATATGTGAGCAACTTCTGGCTCGATAAGGAAAGCAACTACCTCACACCTCATTTCCCTAGTACGCCTCTTCAGTAGTGCTTAGGCCTTCTATGACAGCTGTTGGCATAGCTGTGGGGGATCAAACCAGCCTTCGGGCTGAATTTTTTTTTTTTTTTTTTGCTAGAGGCTTTACGTCGCACCGACACAGAGAGGTCTTATGGCGACGATGGGATAGGAAAGGCCTAGGAGTTGGAAGGAAGCGGCCGTGGCCTTAATTAAGGTACAGCCCCAGCATTTGCCTGATGTGAAAATGGGAAACCACGGAAAATCATCTTCAGGGCTGCCGATAGTGGGATTCGAACCTACTATCTCCCGGATGCAAGCCTCGCAGCCGCGCGCCTCTACGCGCACGGCCAACTCACCCGGTCGGGCTGAATACCCAACATACATACATACATACATATCTACTATCCAGAGGCTGTCGTATCTGAGCATCTTCAGAAAGCACAGAACTAAGCCGGGTTCGAGCACGCCAACTTGCACTCAGAATGCCAGTGCTCTACTATCTGAGCCACTCAGCCAGGAATTTATAAAAACAGGTAAGGCGTACGTAACGTTAGGGCTCAACCCTAGTCTTTATAAGCTAATGTCTCTGTTACAGTCTGCTTTTTCGAGAGAGGGTGCGAGAGTTACTGATCGTTCCTTCCCCTTGAACGCGAGGTTTTCAGTTATGGAGCGACGTGGTCATCCGCTCACTATTCCAATGGCATGAAAGCCGAGTAGCGACAGTAGCTATCACCAAGATTGCCGCAGTTTGAATTCTCACCAATGCAGGTATGATTTTAAAAAGTACCCAATTTGCTCATATTTGAATTAAGTTGGTCAAAATCGAGGCCCTTAATTAAACCTGAAATTTGAATTTAAAACTTTGGAGAAAAGTGAAGCAGAGAAATCATGTCCGTGAGTGCATAAGTTTCCCCTGCCAGTCGTAAAAGGCGACTAAAAGGGCAATCCCAAGTGTCTCAGATTGAGGGCGTGCGTTGGCAACTGCGAAAGTCCTAGCTGAGTCTAGCATTACTTCCAGTTGCTTGTGCTAAGCAAATTTCCTATGCGACTCTTTTTGGCCAACTGTCGTGGTTTTCCGACCCCGATGGTATTCGCTGTGTGAGTCCTACGGAGTCTTTCATATTCCCGCCCTTCGTTATCCTTCCCACAGTTTGGCAGATACCTTCATTTCTACAAAGGGTCAGTTCTCTCTTATTTTTTTCTCTGGTTAATGTTAGGAGAGAATGGTTGGTCAGTCCTGCTTCCTCTTAAAACAGTAATCACCAGCATCAGTATGGATAAGAACTGCTGAGGAGAAACTGAGATCGGATATTAATCAAAGAGCACAGAGAAGCGTGTTTAGGTGGAAGAACTCCACATGGCCCAGTTGGCTGGTAACACAAGACGAGAATAGTATCGTGGATCACTACAAGTGTCATCACTTGGGCTGCTTCTCTGCTGGTATAAAAATACTGCACCTATCGAAATGCTGTGGCAGAAATGTTGAACTTGCTTCATGCAAGAGTATTCAGGCATCGTGGTTAACGGCCCCCTAACGCATATCGGGCGTGACGATAACATATTTGGATATTTCTACTGATACAAATATTCGCTGTTATCATCATCATCATCATCATCATCATCATCATCATCATCATCATCATAATCATTATTCACGCGTCGCAAAGTGGTCTATGTGTTAGGTACCATCCAGACATTCGCTTTGGTAAGTAAGGAAAAAAGACAGCGAAATTTTACGTTAATTCTGACTGCAGCTTTATTCTTGCATACCTCTATTAACTAGGTATTTCGTTTTACGTAACATTGCGGTCCTTACGGATCTTTACTTCACACATTTTTGCTGGCATCTCGATGTCTCTGAAAACCGTAAAAGTAGCATAGTTAGTGGGATGTACAACCAGTTTTATTATCAGAGATATTTTGGTTAAAACTACGCCGTTCCCCGTTCTTTTTTATTTAGCTTTTCTATGTCCTTTCATAATAATAATAATAATAATAATAATAATAATAATAATAATAATAATAAACCAATGTTACGGCTTTCGGAGACGGAGTTTTGTCTCGCAGGAGGTAAACCTACCAACACGAGACTGACGTATGCAAACACCATTAAACAGTGCCGGACCGAGCCTGGGTCTAACACATTAACTTCGGCTCAGCATGTTTCATACCTTTTACTCTTTGTACTATCTTATTACACAACCTCCTGTCTTTCCTAAGAGATCTCTTTCTCAATATCCCACATCCGTGTACCTTCTCGTATGATTTACTCCGTCCACTCAGCAACTACCGTTTTGAAGTTACATTTGATGCTGATTCGGTACCATTCCCCATGTTTAGTCTAAATCAATACTTAACAATTCTTTTTAATAATATATGCCCGCTTAGTCACTCATACATCATTCTAACTCGACTATACTGTATGCAGTACAATTCTTTACACACAAAAATGATCGGCGTCAAAACATTGTATACTTCGTCCCGTGTTATGTTATTTTTATAATATACTATTTCTTGTCTTAATCTTTAATATGCATTTGTCCAATATGATGATGATGATGATGATGATGATGATGATGATGATGATGATGATGATGATTGTTGTTTAAAGGGGTCTAACATCTAGGTTATCGGCCCCTAATGGTACGAAATGAGAGGAAATGGAATGACAAACTAAAAGTCCAAAATCCTCTACTGACCAGAATTCAAAACGTAAGGACGAAGAATGAATGGATGAATATGAATTTAAAACAATCAGTGGATCCGACCCGCATGCCTCACATTCACAGAGACTGACGTAAAACAATAGTATTACTGATCAAGGAAATGCTTCTGTAGCGTAATACTGAATCGATGATGCTTGTAGTCGAAAGGAGTTCAAAATCCAAGTAATCGGCCCGTCATAATGGTACTCATCGCTAGAAAAGTGGAACTATGGTATTTGTCATGTTGCGGTACTAACCAAAAGTAGCGTAGACTCGCGGTATTCCACACATTATGGTACTACTCACAGGGAATGAAATTCGCACATGTAATACAGACCTATGGTGTTTCGCACATTGCGGCGCCATTTACAGGCAACGCAAACCTATGGTGTTCATCACATACATGTACTAACCACAGGGAACCGCACTATCCCGTGGTGTTCCTCATAGTGGGTACTAATCATAGGCAAGCCGGAACCATGGTGTCGCTCTGAAAGTGGTACTAATCACAGGTACTGTAGAAACCGGCAACGCACTCTGTTGCTACTGATCACAAACCTATTTGGTACCTAACATAGTGGTACTACTCGCAAGTAAACGCGACGCATGTTCCCCGCGTGGTGGTACTAATCAGAAGTAGTTTCATGGTTCTAATACAATCATCCCTTGGTCGCCCCTTTTAGTCGCCTCTTACGACAGGCAGGGGATATGTGGGTGTATTCTTCGTGTGCGTCCCCCACCCACAGGGGTTAATTGTCCAATAAACACCTTGTGAACTTGTATAGTTCGGCGTAATACGGGGCACTAGCGTCTTGAAACTGTGTGGTAATCAAAACAACGATCCCACTGCTACACTGGGGCGAAACGTTGGTAATATCACGGTCAAAAAGGCCTAAAGAGCTTTATAACATTTGCAATCGATTAAATTAGATTATGGTTTCCTTCTGGGAACTTAATTTTCTGTAGTTTTCTTATGGTAAGCAATTGGCAGGCAGGCAAATGTCATTTAAACTTCTTATAAAAACATACAAGTGCATCGTTTTGTTGACAAAGTGTTGATACAGCTCTGTGTTTTAACCAAAATATCTTTAATAATAATGCTGCTGGCTGTAGGTCCTACTAACTAGGCTACTTTTACGGTTTTCAGAGACATCGAGATGCCAGAATTTTATCGCGTTGCGTTCTCTTACATACCAGTAAATCTACCGACACGGGGCTGACATAAACCTACTTAAGACCTTCAAATACCACCGAACTGAACCGGGATCGAAATAGCTATGTTGGATTCAGAATGTCAGCGCTTCTACCGTATGAAATCTTTATGATGATAATGATAATCGTATGGCTTCTACTACCGTGTGCAGACATTTTCATTTGACGCTATTTAGGCTGCGTGTGTGACAATTCTGATGTTCCAATTTACTCTACTAGATGGCAGAGCAACGGGGCTCTCAGACGATTTACGGACGAGTTTTAAATTAAATTTTTCGGGTAAATACCAAATGTGTCACCACAGATATTTTGATGATGATGATGATGATGATGATGCTTGTTGTTTAAAGGGGCCTAACAACTAAGGTCATAGGCCCATAGATATGCCGTCGTCTTGCTGAATGGATTCCTTTCCACCCTTCAAAAGGATGGTAATCTCTGCTGGATTTGAACGAGCGTACTTGCAGTTCCGAAGCTGACATTTTACCACTGATCCACAAAGAGAACTGTGTCAGTGATAATGTTCTCCTTCCTTTCGGTCGTGCCTTTAGTCTAGGGCCTTTTCATCAGATCAGTTTTCATGTCTGGAAGTCTATAGTCGCTCAAGAAAAGAATGAGCGCTTGGTACTGTCTGTTATCCGCGTTTAATATTTTATTGGACTTAATTTTAAATTATTACCAAAATATAATTCATCTCCCATTAAAATATAAACTAAATGGTGTAACGTTAGGGCCTTCAAAGTCTACAATGAAGGGGACCCCAAGGCTGAAGCCTTCCCCGCAAAAAT
This sequence comes from Anabrus simplex, assembly GCF_040414725.1. NCBI lineage: Eukaryota > Metazoa > Arthropoda > Insecta > Orthoptera > Tettigoniidae > Anabrus > Anabrus simplex. Next base: position 650,991,891 of record NC_090265.1, on the reverse strand, counting down.
AAATTAACTAATTTTACCCGAATGCCATTATACACGAAAATGTTTCGTCACGATGTTTTTGTTAGAATGCATTGAAAAGGTTTGTTTTTACAATTCGTAAGAAGAAGAATAACTGTTGGGTGGTTTCATCTAGCTGCCTGTATCATCATCATCATCAAGTTGAGTCTAGCACAGCCACTGTAGTAACACGAGTGGCACGCTCTGTTACAAAATGCTTAGCAAAAAAAAGAATTATGCACGGCGTTTTAACTGTTTCTAACTCTTCCAGTTTCTGTTTCTTCTACAAATCATTTTCAAAATAAAACTTGGCATCCACTAAATGGTGCAACCCCAACCAGATTATGGTCCCAGTGTATGGAACCCTCACCAGGATTACTTCATTTGAGAACTGGAAAAAATACAAAGAAAAGCAGTATGATTTGTTTTGTGTGATTTTCGACAAAAGAGTAGCGTGATAAGAATGTTTCAAAGTTTTGGCTGGGAAGACTTGGGAAAGGAGACGAGCTGCTCGACTAAGTGGTATGTTTCGAGCTGTGAATGGAGAGACGGCGTGTAATAACATTAGTAGACGAATAGGTCTGAGTAGTGTTTTTAAAAGTACGAAAGATCAGAATATGAATATAAAGTTGGAAATGAAAAGGACAAATTGGAGCAAATATTCGTTTACAGGAAGAGGAGTTAGGGATTGGAATAATTTACCAAGGGAGAAGTTCAAAGCAATCTCCATCTTCTTTGCAATTATTTGAGATTAGGTAAACAACAGATAGGGAATCTGCCACCTACGCGACTGCCCTAAATGCAGATCAGTGGTGATTGATTGATAAACTGAATGATTGATTGATTGATTGATTGATTGATTGATTGATTGATTGATTGATTGATTGATTGATTGATTGATTGATTGATTGATTGATTGATTGATCGATTGTATGACCCCCAAGACAGACTCAGTGAATTCAGCCTCCTCAGTATCGAATGTAAAAGGGCTAGATTAATTGATGCCGGTGAAATCAGCGATACCTTTGCATCCCAGAAAGCACGCCATCTGGTCAAATTTCATTACACTCCGGATAACATCTATTAATTAGTTTCGTAACCTTAAAACAAACTTTTTGTTTATATTAAAGGACTGAATTACCGTTACGCTTGTATCTGCTGCACTTAAATTTTATATATGTTATTGGGAGGATTTATACGGTCCAGCTCTTTAGCTGAATGGTTAGCGTAGTCGCCTGCAATTCAAAGGGACCCAGGTTCCATTTCCGCCCGGACAAGGGCTTTTAATCGCGCCTGATAAATTCCTCTAGATCGTGGCCTATGTGTTTATGTTAATACAAATCTTCATTTGCACACAACACATCAGACAAAAAAGCCGCCAAAGAAACACTCAACAGTCCTTGCCGAGACAAAACCTCGTATGTGATAATATTTTTGGAGATATACTGACCCGCCGCACATACATTATGAAGAGCGAGAATGCCTTGACAGTATTCATACAACATTGCACCTTAGATGACAGAACCTTACCGGCCATAGTTCTAATCTAAAATATTTCACATAGGAGGTTTTGTCCCGGCAGCGACGAAATATATCCCTCCACTTAAGTTTGGCGTCTGCGTAGGGATCCGATCGCAAAACTGTCCTAAATCCATATCAAGTACGTAACTGGGAAAAGGCTAGGAAAAACAATGGAGATAATTCATTTTTTTTACTATATTTTGCTTTACGTCGCACCGACGCAGATAGACTAGGCCTCATGACGACGATGGGATAAGAAATTGCTAGGAGTGGGAAGGAAGCGGCCGTGGCCTTAATTAAGGTACAGTCCCAGCATTTGCCTGGTGTGAAATTGGGAAACCACAGAAAACCATCTACAGAATGCCGACAGTAGGGTTTGAACGCACTATCTCCCGGACGCAAGCTCACAGCTGCACGTCCCTAACCGCACGGCCAACTCGCCCGGTATATAATTCCTTTGAAGCGGCCCAATTTTGTGTGCTGTAGCGGGTCCGCATCATATTCCTTATGCATCCGTATAAACTCTGTGGATACACCACTGTCTGTCAGGAGATCAGCCCGGAGGTTGGCTGGATCCTCAAATAGCACCACCAAAGGTTATGCGGTTATGAAGAAACCGTAAAAGCCGGTGGCGGCACCAGAAATGCAGCGTAGGTAGTTTGCCATTGCTTTCCTCACTGGGCCAGAAAGTGCTATTGCAGCACGACTGACCCTATCAGCAATACCTTCCATAATAATCAGGCGCACTGGTTGTGCTCCGACAGACACCACTATTTAATACCATACTTAGCAACTTCCATATTGCCACAGCCATGGATGAGGCTGGGACTTCCGTGAAAACAAACGTCATGTTAAGTTCAATAGTTGTGAGAAAACTGTACTTGCGATCATGCGCTTATTCTCTGTATTTTTTCAGCGACTGTACATCTGTTCGCTGTATACATGAACATTACTGACGGTTTCCAACCTGGAAATAGAGCCAATTTATCCAACACCGTGTAGTCTTTCGCTCCACGGAGCTCCGAGTCGAAATGGTCAGTCTGTGTACAGATTCCCTTCAATATATTTCTTACGGCAAGAGAACATTTTGAGAGCTCAGATGGTATCTCCGGCTTGGCGTACTCAGCACGAAGGAGATTATCTGTAGTAATAGAACGACAGCTCCAAAATATAGACTATCTAGAGAAAATCTGTAGCGCGAGTTGTATTTTGAGTATTTGCCGAATGGTCCGCCTCTGTGGTGTAGTGGTTAGTGTGATTAGCTGCCACCCCCGGAGGCCCGGGTTCGATTGCCGGTTCTGTCACAAAATTTGAGAAGTGCTACGAGGACTGGAACGGGGTCCTCTCAGCCTCGGGAGGTCAACTGAGTGGAAGGGGGTTCGATTCCCACCTCAGCCATCCTCAAAGTGGTTTTCCGTGGTTTCCCACTACTCCAAGGAAATGCCGGGATGGTACCTAACTTAAGGCCATGACCGCTGCCTTCCCTCTTCCTTGTCTATCCCATTCCATCCAAATCCTCCCATCCCTCACCACAAGGCGCATTTCAGCATAGAAGGTAAGGCCACCTAGGCGAGGTACTGGTCCTCCTCCCCAATTTTAAACCTCTGACGCAAAGTCTCACGCTCCAGGACACTGCCCTTGAAGCGGTAGAGGTGGGATCCCTCGCTGAGTCCTAGGGTAAAACTAACCCTGGACAGTAAACTGATGTGTTGGGAACACTTGCACGGAGTGACATCTGCACGGAGTGACACTTGCACGGAGCCCTTCGCTCTACTCAACAGTATTTGGTGAGTCAGAAGTAGGATGGTGACATTTGCACGGAGCCTCAATGTTCATATATCCGGTATTAACAGACACGTACAGTACTTCTCATAGCCTCGATTGAAGGGACTGGCCTACCTCTTCGGTGCAAAATTGTTGAAATCATACACTCTGTTTCCCTAACATATTTTTTGTACTTACTACACTTTTTCTCACTTCATTCGCCGCTTCATCCGGAATGCAAACACAACTTGCCTTGCCTAAAACTATATTACTTTTTCTTGTTATTCTACTTTCACTATCTACGCACCGCGGCCAATAAGTCAGTTGATCTTTATTGGTATAGTTCACAATGTACTGATGTCCGTTGTAAATCAACAAAGGGTCCTTTTGTTGGCTTAGTGAACTCCGTATTTGCAGAACAAGTAAGCTATCACCAGTTCAACACGGAACACTAGTTGTCACTTGGTATCAACTGTAGCAGTGAACTCTGAAGGTATCTATCTGTCTATCTATCTATCTATCTATCGTCTTACCGGGTGGACCTTCCCCTCCTCTGCTCCTGAATTCTAACCCTCCTTGGTCTTCCGTGCAAGTGTCACTGTTTGACGTACTCATGCTTAGTAATTTCTTGGAATGTTTGGCTTTCCGTGCAAATGTCAACACATTCCATCTCCGTGCAAGTGTCTCTCCGTGCAAGTGTCACAACTTCAAACTGATTAAGAAAGAAAGAAAGAAAGAAAGAAAGAAAGAATGACCGAATGACCGGAAAGTTAAATAATGATAATATACGTACATAAATATCAAACAAATCAAATTCAAATCTATAAAGAGAACAAAAGTTTCATCGCGGCAATATAGCGTTTAATCTTTTCGCATTTAAACTCGCTGGGCCGCAGTCTACAAATGTGTCATCATAACAACAGAGTTGTGTCATGCTAATTTAAGATTTTTTAGTGCGGTATTCTGGTGAATTTACATAAAAACAAGAGCACGTAAGTGCGATAAAATGAAAGTGAGAACACGAAAACGATGAAACTGTGTTGATTGGTTGAAGTTCCTCATATTCTTAAACCGGAGTGGTCAATGGAGCCATGAGCTACGTAGTCAGTAACATTTACCTACATCATAGAGGTAATTTTCAGGTGCGTAGCAGCTCCAAGAAAACTGCTGAGGAGATCAATAGCTTTCAAAAAATATCGTCCCCACATTATGAGCATTACTTGCAGATTTCAGGTTGAAAATACAGCCGAAATCGGTTATAACGACTCCGAAGGGACCACCAATCAACGGTCGTTATAGTTGATAGTCGCACAAACAGGGTTTTTTTTTTGTTTTGTTGCTAAAAATGTCATATCTGTATGTTTTAGGCAGCACAATTACATGGTTAAGTAACAGATTTCGGTTAAAACTTCAAGAAGGTAACTGAAATAAGTATTGTGTTCACAATACAGTATTTGTGGAGTGGGACTGCGAGAAATTTCATTGACTTTCGCTTGGAGAATAGGTCCATTGATCGGCACATTATTTGTTTAGGAGAAGACTAGGTAAACATCAAGATAGGGAATCTGCCACCTGGGTGACTGCCCTAACTGCAGATAGTAGTGACAGATTTATTATTTGTTCTTTGCTGCTTAAACCATCCATGTAAAGATTCTTCAATATATTTGTGCTCAGATATTCTGACACGCTTGATTTTTAAAATTATTTTTTCTTTCGAAAAGGTACTATTTTCTCTCTGTCCTTCCAAATTGTAGAAATCATTCAGTGTGATACAATTCTTTCGCGATGCTGGCATTTGTTTGCCCAATTTCTAATCGCCTTATTATATGTGACTTTCCTTCAAAATTAGCCAACGGCCGTAGCCGTGTTGAAACACCGGATCCCGTGAGATCTCCGAAGTTAAGCAACATTGGGCGTGGTCAGGAGTTGGATGGGTTGCCACGCGCTGTTGGTGGGGGGTAAGGGAATGGAGGAGCGGAAAGGAACTGGCCACCCTACCGCACGTAAACTCCGGCTCAGGAACACCTCGGCGGAGGTTCGGACCTGCCTTCGGGCAGTATAACCCTTACCTACCTTCAAAATTAAACATTCTTTTATTTTGCGACAGCGATGCTTGCCTTGACTATTCAACAGACTGGTTTGCAATCTGCAATAATAAGCGTTACATTGTTATTGTCAGCAATACCCAAATACTTCATCTTATTCTTCTTCTTAATCTGCTTATCCTCCAGGGTTGGTTTTTCTCTCGGACTCAGCGAGGGATCCCACCTCTACCACCTCAAGGGCAGTGTTCTGGAGTTTGAGACTTTGAGCCGGGGGATACAACTGGGGAGGATGACCAGTACCTCGCCTAGGTGGTCGCACCTCCTATGATGAACAGGGGCCTTGGTGGGGGATGGGATGAATGGAAGGGAGAGACAAGGAAGAGGGAAGGAAGCGGCCGTGGCCTTAAGCTATGTACCATCCTGGCATTTGCTTGGAGGAGAAGTGGGAAACCACGGAAAACCACTTCCAGCATGGCTGAGGAGGGAATCGAACCCATCTCTTCTCATTTGACCTCACTAGGCTGAGTGGACCCCGTTCCAGCCTTCGTACCACTTTTCAAATTTCGTGGAAGAACCGAGAATCGAACCCGGGCCTCCGGGGGTGGCAGTTAATCACACTAACCACTACACCACAGAGGCGAACACCCAAATACTTAACAAACAAAAATAAACACTGGATATTATAGCCGATACGCTTATCCAAAAATGTGATATAATTTTATATGTTATGTCATAATAAGCGACGTCGTACTAAGCTATTTTTTTTAAAAATACAGTGTTTATATAGGATCTAGACGAGACTTAGATGTCGCCGTTATATCCAATACCCCGTTAAAACCGATGTCTCAATAAACAGTTTCGACTGTATTGCTCATAACCTGATCGTACACTGCAGTGCGAGCTTATCTGAGCTTCTGGCCGCTATATCTTACATTAGACGATAGAGAAAAAGAGATATATCTTCATCAACACATTTACTGGCAAATTAAAGAAAGGACAAAATATTATTACATTACATATTCATTACATATTAAGAAAACAGTATTGCTCTTATGACAACAGGGTTGCCATGTCGAACGGCTCTGCTCAACACCATCACAGGTAAACGGCGGCACATACATTTGTGAAATTCAGCATTTTAACTTGAAGATAAAAAAGCGGAAGAACCTAAGCTGCAAATTATTTTCATGAACTTAAGGGGACAGGCGGTTTACAGGGGCTATTTTTGGTTTATAAAGAAACAGAGGTAAACTACAACACACAAAAAACTCAGTATTGAAGTGTAAGGCAAACTAGGGGGAAAATAGAAACAAATATTTTTATGGGCTCGAGGGGTGAGGGATGCATTTAATTGCATTTAATAAATTTCCCCAGGCAACGCGGGGTAATACTGTGCTGTCGTGTCGCTCACAAAAACAATAGTAAAAATTAAATGCGGCCATGAAAAATGATGTTAAAATTAAAATGCGCTTAAGAAAGAACAGTTAAATAACAAAACGAAGCACAAATAAAACACCCGGCAATTTTTTTTATCAGTACAAGTTATGCCATGACGACGTATCGCTGCACACCGTAACACCAAAATCTTTAGTAACATATTCCGTACAGTACGAAAGGAATAGAACATACACAAATACTATGCAATATACAACCAACTATAACTCAACACGAGACAAGTACGCACCGATTTAAAGCTTAAAAAGACACAGACAACAAACAGATACAGTAGATGATTTCACTACAGAAGTGAGTTCCCGGCGGTTCACAGAATGAGGAACTATACGATGTTTGTACCAGAGCAACGTAGAAGAAGGGAAATGAAGGAAGGCAACGAAGCGATGGCTCCGCGATCGGAGACTGGGTACGAGGGACCCCAAGGAGGTGGTGCTGTCCGGCGGGCCCTAGTGGTACTCGACGCATGGCTCCGCAACCGGCAAGGCCCGCGCTAGTCACGGCAGTGCCCAGACGGACTGATCCCCTCGCAGATGGAACGGCGAGACTATGGTTCATGGATAGCTGGTGCATGATACCTCTTCTTAACTAACACTACCACTGGACCTTTCTCCAGCCCACATCCTTGCATGTGCTATCACAAGATGTCAGGTTTTACATGTAGGCCATTTCTCTTTCTGCCTATGTGGTTTCGCCTTGACCCTTCAACACCACACCTTAACACTACCTAACCAATACAAACTCTTGCCGCGGTAGCGAGTCTAACTCGGAAACCGGCAGATACTACTTATATCACTTCCCACTCTTCCCTGCTATCTCTTTCTTCTTAGAAATTAATAGCATGTCGGAGGGCATGTAGATTGAGTCGATGGTCACGGCGGGAGAGCGGGATACGGGGCCCACCCGTAAAAAAAGGTAGCAAACCAGTTCAAATCCTTCACAGCTGGCTCGCCTATCATGCTGATCGCGACGAGTGAAGTCGAACACAGTGTTCATTCTGCCGGAACGTCGTAATACTTATATAAATTTCGACAGCAAGATGACACTTAGTTTATGTGAATACCAGTGAGCAACCTATAAACTGTTGGACTTACAATTCGTCAGGGATATTCGAACTCCGGAAATTGACGTGTTTACGACATCGAAGTCATAAGACTTCAAATATTTCGCCAATATTTGAACTTATCAAATATCTCGATTTTCGTGTGAATAACTTTAACAAACTTGAAGTTAGCACGGCTACTTCAAATTGTAATGGTCTTGAACTGTTTCAAACTAGAACTTCGTGAGTGTAGGTTTGCAACACATTGACTATTTTGAGTATTATCAAAGCTTAACACACTTTAACTTGTGCATAAAGACTGTTCGCTAATTATCGTAACAGACTGTACCATTTGGAACAACCCGTGTGAATAGACTGTATAATGAACTGTGAATATGCCGTAATACATTATGCATACATCGTAATTCAGTGACATTGTGAATTATAGGATTCGTACACGAATACTTGAGGAACTATGATATATTACGAGAGAGAGAGCTATTTATTTATTTATTTGCTGGGAAAATGAGTCATGATAAACTGTGCTTCGAATGAGAGTTATTTCTGACAACACGAACGATGTGCAGTAAGTGTAAACTATGCATGGAAGTGTGTTTTCTCATTTTTCAATTATCGCAACTTACGAGAAGAAACAGTGCTCCGACACATTTCTCATCTACTGAACGGTGATTATTTCTGAGACAGTTATAATCAGTTCTAACAGCACAAATCAAATGGTGCTCGTTTCAACATAGGACACTATCAGTGGCCTAGTCAAATGGACTTTTGTTGAAGCCACTCTTTTATTAACGTGAGAAATCCTGACTTGAGACGACGGAGGTCGACGGAGATTTGATGCAGATCAACGCGGAACGTGGACTTGGTACTATGAGGAACCGTTCCAGGGACGTGGTACTATGGAACATCGTGGTGCTTGCTGTTAGCTGAGTTCCAGATTGCTGCTTGCAGAACAGTATTCAACAGTTCGAGCTCAACAAGAAGAAATATTTCAGGTGATAAAAGTGTTTTTTCATTCAGAAACACAATCCTGACTTGCAACAGAATTCTTATAGACAGTGTCATTGCTGACAAAGAATATTAACTCAATTCAAAAGCTCACTTGCTTAATATTGTTATAAATTTGGAAAATTAACGCTTTACAACACTCAAAAGTAAAGACAGACTTTCAGATGACAGTGCGCTCTCGTCCTCACTTGTTGGAACTTTAGAATTTCAATCAGTGCCTCATTCATAGTGAAAGCGTACCATAAACTCCTAATTTGCAATATTCACATAAAGTGTATAATAAGTTACGTAAAATAGGACAATACTCAGAACTTTCCACCAGAAGATCGAATTTAATTTCAAGTGTTTTGTATTTGAGTATAAATAGTTTGATGTGTTCACAAGAAATCATAAAATTTAATTTACGTAGAAAATACACTCTGAAATCACAAGTGATTATAGAAAGGACTTTAGGATTGCTTACTTACTTACAACACGCTATATTATTATTATTATTTACATCAAGAAGGTCAAGATGGACATAACTAATTGAAAAGAACATTATTCAGTTGGATTTTATACGATCAACATAATTTTTTCGATATTTTGTTGTTGGAAATGGGGTACATTTTCCAATAAGTATCTATGATCACTACAAATCAGCGATATAATAGGGTAACTTTTCATAGATTGAATAAATGGAAGAGAGTTATAACATCTATTATTTCGCCTTGCGATCGTCCCTCTCTGTACCCTCTCCTAAGGACTAGACACCCCTCAGAACAACCTCATGCTATTTGCAATTTTTCCTAGTACAGTATGTGTACGTATGTACGTATGTATGTATGTATGTATGTATGTATGTATGTATGTATGTACGTACGTACGTATGTATGTATGTGATCAGTTTTCCTTAGTCTTGCTCCTTCATCTCCTCTTTATGCGCATTTCTCCACTTTCAAGCCAGCCTGCGTTTCCAATTTCACTGTAATTTGCAGTAAATTTACGTAATCCCATACCTTTTGGGAGAAGATGTATTTCCAGAGATAGCACATGAAGTCCTCGCCCTTCATAACTCTTCTTCCACTCCGAGTCACCACCTTATTATGATTAAGTGTCTCTCATCAGAAACTTTCTTAACCACGAAACCCTGTTCCGCAGTGTTTGAAATTTCATTTCACAGGAAACTATCTCACCAGTGACGATATTTCGTGAGAAGATTACAGTCTCTTCCTGGAAAAGACCTTACTGAATACACTCGATGGTTTAAGTAAAGACGGAGGATAAGGGTATATAGGGCTATTTAAAAAATGCGATCCTCCGGACCGCTGAACATTTCCTATAAGAGTCATGAAATACTGGCCATACTGCATATGGGGCAACCACGCTGTTTTCTCTACAGCCACAATACAAAAACACATGAAAATGATCCGTTCTGAGTGCGTCCGCCTTCTTGGTTGAATGGTCCATGTAGTCACTTTCGATTCAGAGTCCCTGGTTCGATTTCCGGCCACGTATGGTCAATACCTCTGGCCCGGAGACTTTGTGTTTGTCTCAAAACATCTGCATACAACACATCACATTACCAGCCACCGAGAAAAGTGCAATAGGGAATTCATTCCTCTACGTAGGTTTGGCGTCAGAAAGCCATCCGGCCGTAACACTGGACTTAATCCGCATCTATAGCTGACCCCAAGTAAATGGAGGAAAAAGGTTCGGAAATAATAATAATAATAATAATAATAATAATAATAATAATAATAATAATAATAATAATAATAATCCATTGGATCATCTAATGGAAGGTATTAAGTGGCAGGAAGGGATTCAGTTAGGTGGAAATCTAGTAAGCTGTTTGACCAATGCCGATGACTTGGTCTTAATGGCAGATTGTGCAGAAAGCCTGCAGTTTTATTAACTTGGAACTTGAAGATAGGTGCAATGAGTATGGTATGAAATTTTGCCTTTCCAAGACTAAACTGCTGTCAATAAATAAGAAATCTCAGAGAACTGAATGTTAGGTTGGAAATACAAAGCTGTAACAGGTAGATCATTTCAAATATTTAGGATGTGTGTTCTCACATAGGAAGTGAGATTGAATCAAGATGCAGTAAAGCTAATGCAGTGAGCTCGCGGTTGCGGTTCTGTAAAAAGGAAGTCAGCTCCCAGACGAAACTATCTTACACAGGTCTGCTTTCAGACCAATATTGCTTTACGGGAGTGAAAGCTGGGTGGACTCAGGATATATTATTCTTAAGTTAGAAGTAACAAACATAAAAGTAGCGAGAATGATTGCTGGTATATAATGAAGAGAGAGAGAGAGTGTGTGTGTGTGCGTGTGTGTGCGTGTGCGTGTGTGTGTATGTGTCCAACTCTTGTCTCGTTCGGGTATGAAGTGAGATCTATCTTCGTAGCGAGTTTTTACGACCGGTGCCCCTCCTGGCGTCAACCTCATCTAAGGAGTTAATGAGATGAAATGAACGACGTTATATATAATAGTAGGAAGGGAGAGAGTGAAGCATGGTATCGGCACGTAGCCTACTCCCGTCTAATAACATCAAGTGGTCTGCTCAAGGCTTAACGTCTCCCTCCATCTTTCGACGGACGAATCACCATCAACAACGTCATTAAGCCTCACTCCATACGAACACTGCGGAGAGGGGTTTGGAATTTAATCCAGGCTCTAGGTAGTACGCAATCTAATGATTAGGAATAACTGTATACCATCAACACCCTTTCCTACCTTGTCAGTCAATATTCTGGTAGTGACATCTTTTTCGACAAACGGGATTCGAACAGCTGACACCACGGTGTCAGATCACATAGACTTGACACCTTAACGATTATGGCCACCAGGTGGAATAATAATAATAATAATAATAATAATAATAATAATAATAATAATAATAATAATAATAATAATATTAGAGCCTCAGCTAGCGTCTGCAGGTACTGATTTGACGTCCCTTAGAATATTCTAGACTATACTATTTTGTATTTCTGTACTCTACCAGGGACTGCTTGGCTGAGACGGTAAAGGCGTTCTCGATTCACCCGGAAGGACGTGGGTTCGATTCCCCGTCAGGAAGTCGAAAAGTTTAAGAAACGAGATTTCTACTTCCGGAAGTGCACATGGCCCTGAAGTTCACTCAGCCTACACCAAAAATGAGTACCAAGTTAATTCCTGGGGGCAAAGGCGGCCGGGCGTAGAGTTAACAACTCTACCCCATCAAGTGCCGAGGTTACGGATAGTGCGAGCCTTTACCCTCCTCCCTTCCCAGGACCTTCGTGACCTGTAAGGAGGTGACTCTGTTTTGCTTTTTGTCCTACTGTACCAGATGGCAGAGAAACACAACTGTTGGTGAACTTCTTAAAAAGCAAAGTAAATAATCTCCGTGCAGGCCATGAAGGTCCTTTGAGGGATGTAAGGTAAAAGCCTCCACTATCCGTAACCTCGGCACTTTATAGGGTAGAGTGGTTAGTTCCACGCTCGGCCGTCTTTGCCCTCAGGAACCAACCTGGTACTCGTTTCTGGCATAGGTTGAGTGAATCTCAAAGCCACGAGCATATCCGGAAGCGGAAATCTCGTTTCTTAAATGTTTCCACTTTTTAACGGGGAATCGAACTGACATCCTTCCGGTCGAACCAAGCACGCCTTTACCTCCTCGACCAGACAGCCCCTATGATCAAATAATAAGCAGTGTTACTGGTTGTGCCCTCCTCTGCGAACCATGTGACCTTGCCGCGGTGGGGAGGCTTGCGTGTCCCAATGATGCAGATAGCCGAGCCGCAGGTGCAACCATATCGGGTGGGTATCTGTTGAGAGACCAGACTAACGAATGGTTCATCGAAAGGGGGGTAGCAGCCTTTCGGTAGTTGCAAGGGCGGCAGTCTAGATGATTGACTGATATGGCCTTGTAATAATACTCAACATGGCTTAGCTGTGTTGATACTGCTACACGGCTGAAAGCAACGGGAAACTACAGCCGTAACTAACTCCCGAGGACATGCAGCTCTCACTGTATGAATGATGTACTGATGATGGCTTCCTCCCGGGTAAAATATTCCGGAGGTAAACTAGTCCCCCATTCGGATCTCCGGGTGGGGAGTACACCAGAGGGGGCGATCATCAGGAAGATGGATACTGACATTCTGCGAGTCGGAGCGTGGAATGTTAGAAGTTTGAATCGTTGTGGTAGGTTAGAGAATCTGAAAAGGGAGATGGATAGGCTAAAGTTAGATGTAGTTGGCATAAGTGAAGTACGTTGGCAAGAAGAACAAGATATTTGGTCAGGCGACTACCGAATTATCAACACAAAATCAAACAGAGGAAATGCAGGAGTTGGTTTAATAATGAATAAGAAAATAGGGCAGCGGGTAAGCTACTACGACCAGCATAGTGAAAGAATTATTGTCGTCAAGATAGACACCAAACCAATGCCCACCACAATAGTGCAGGTCTATATGCCTACTAGTTCAGCGGATGATGAAGAAATCGAAAGAATATATGAGGAGATAGAAGATTTAATACAATATGTAAAAGGTGACGAGAATCTAATTGTGATGGGAGACTGGAATGCAGTGGTAGGCCAAGGAAGAGAAGGTAGTACAGTAGGAGAATTTGGATTGGGACGAAGGAACGAAAGAGGAAGTCGTCTGGTTGAATTCTGCACTGATCATAATTTAGTCCTTGCCAATACTTGGTTCAAACACCACAAACGACGGCTGTATACTTGGACGAGACCTGGAGACACTGGAAGGTATCAAATAGACTTCATTATGATTAGGCAGAGATTCAGAAACCAGGTGTTGGATTGCAAAACTTTCCCAGGAGCAGACGTGGACTCTGACCACAACTTGTTGGTCATGAAATGCCATCTGAAGTTGAAGAAATTGAAGAAAGGAAAGAATGCAAAAAGATGGGATCTAGACAAGTTGAAAGAAAAGAATGTAAGGGATTGTTTCAAGGAACATGTTGCACAAGGACTAAATGAAAAGGCTGAAGGAAACACTATAGAGGAAGAGTGGAGAGTCATGAAAAATGAAGTCAGTAGGGCTGCTGAAGAAATGTTAGGAAGGAAGAAAAGATCAACTAAGAATCAGTGGATAACTCAGGAGATACTAGACCTGATTGATGAACGACGAAAATACAAGAATGCTAGAAATGAAGAGGGCAGAAAAGAATACAGGCGATTAAAGAATGAAGTGGATAGAAAGTGCAAGGCAGCTAAGGAAGAATGGCTGAAGGAGAAATGCAAGGATGTCGAAGGCTGTATGGTCCTGGGAAAGGTAGATGCTGCATACAGGAAAATCAAGGAAACCTTTGGAGAAAGGAAATCTAGGTGTATGAATATTAAGAGCTCAGATGGAAAACCACTTCTAGGGAAAGAAGACAAAGCAGAAAGATGGCAGGAGCATATCCAACAGTTGTATCAAGGTAAAGATGTAGATAATTTGGTTCTGGAACATGAAGAGGCTGTTGATGTTGATGAAAAGGGAGACCCAATTTTGAGGTCAGAGTTTGACAGAGCTGTGAGTGACCTCAATAGGAACAAGGCACCTAGAATTGATGACATTCCCTCTGAATTACTGACTGCTTTAGGAGAAACCTGCATGGCAAGGTTATTTCATTTAGTCTGCAAGATGTATGAGACAGGAGAAGTCCCATCCGATTTTCAGCAGAATGTGGTTATACCTATTCCCAACAAAGCCGGTGCTGACAGGTGTGAAAACTACCGCACCATTAGTTTAGTATCTCATGCCTGCAAAATTTTAACACGTATTATTTACAGAAGAATGGAAAAACAAGTTGAAGCTGAGTTGGGAGAAGATCAATTTGGCTTCAGAAGAAATGTAGGAACACGTGAAGCTATCCTGACTTTACGTCTGATCTTAGAGGATCGAATCAAGAAGGACAAGCCCACGTACATGGCATTCGTAGATCTAGAAAAGGCATTCGATAATGTTGATTGGACCAAGCTATTTATGATTTTGAAGATGATAGGGATCAGATACCGAGAACGAAGAATTATCTACAATCTGTATAAAAATCAGTCTGCAGTGATAAGAATCGAGGGCTTTGAAAAAGAAGCAGCAATCCAGAAAGGAGTGAGGCACGGCTGCAGTTTGTCCCCTCTCCTTTTCAATGTTTACATAGAACAGGCAGTAAAGGAAATCAAAGAGAAATTTGGAAAGGGAATCACAGTCCAAGGAGAGGAAATCAAAACCTTGAGATTTGCCGATGATATTGTTATTTTATCTGAGACTGCAGAAGATCTGGACAAGTTGCTGAATGGTATGGATGAAGTCTTGGGTAAGGAGTAAAAGATGAAAATAAATAAGTCCAAAACAAAAGTAATGGAGTGCAGTCGAACGAAGGCAGGTGATGCAGGAAATATTAGATTAGGAAATGAAGTCTTAAAGGAAGTAGATGAATATTGTTACTTGGGTAGTAAAATAACTAACGATGGCAGAAGTAAGGAGGACATAAAATGCAGACTAGCACAAGCAAGGAAGAGCTTTCTTAAGAAAAGAAATTTGCTCACTTCAAACATTGATATCGGAATTAGAAAGATGTTTTTGAAGACTTTCGTGTGGAGCGTGGCATTGTATGGAAGTGAAACATGGACGATAACTGGCTCAGAAAGAAAGAGAATAGAAGCTTTTGAAATGTGGTGTTACAGAAGAATGCTGAAGGTGAGATGGATAGATCGAATCACGAATTAAGAGATACTGAATCGAATTGGTGAGAGGAGATCGATTTGGTTAAATTTAACGAAAAGAAGAGATAGAATGATAGGACACATCTTAAGACACTCAGGACTTGTTCAGTTGGTTTTTGAAGGAAGTGTAGGGGGTAAGAACGGTAGGGGTAGACCAAGATATGAATATGACAAGCAGATTAGAGCAGATGTAGGATGCAATAGTTACGTAGAAATGAAAAGGTTAGCACAGGATAGGGTGGCATGGAGAGCTGCATCGAACCAGTTTATGGACTGATGACTCAAACAACAACACTGGTTGTGCAAGTCTGGTTCCTCAGCTGAATGGTCAGTTATAGGCCTTCGAATGAGAGACATCAGGTTCAATTCCCGGACAGGCCGGGGACTGTAACTGCACATGCAGACGTGCCAACCTTCAGAGGTCAGAAATCGGAAGACTTTTTTTGGGACATACGACAACGTGTTACGCCGCATCGCTGATGACGTAACTTGCATCAATTCAAGAATATTTAACAGCCTCGTGTCGGTAGATTTATCGGCACATAAAAGAACTCCTGCATGACAAAATTCCGGCACCTTGCGTCTCCGCAAACCGTAAAAGTAGTTATACTACCTAACAACAGCTTGCGATCACCCATGAAAATCAGTTAATGATGTTGGTTTTTGGTTCGTGCTGATATATAACTTATGAAAAAAGAACCGTTGAAATATAGAATTTTTATGAGTTATAATTTTTGGAACATTCTGAGAACCTATAAAAGTGCCGCACTCTTGGGTGTAAAGGCCACCCTGTTCACTAAACTACAACAGGTATTATATGGCTACTTAATTTTTTCTGAATACCTATCCAATTTCCGTAACAGCCAAAAAATAAAAAATAAAATAAAAATAAAATAAAAACTGTAACCTCAAAGGTAAGACGCCAGTCAGCGATAGTTTTCAACCCGTAACATGTATCGACCACTGAGATCTGTTGAGCGAAACTTGTACTACGTGAGGAGTGCAAGTTCGGTGACGGCAGCTCATTCCAAAGATTTATCAAGCATTTCTAAATACGGTGTTAGTTTGTATTATTTAAATGCGAAATTTCCAAAAAGAACATCCCTAGAAAACACGACCCTATGTTAATTCGCCTTGTATAGAGACCGTGCGAATGGCGAGTGGTGCGCTCTTGCGACTACTTCAGAAAACGTTTGATGGGGGTAAGCTGCAGGCCAGCGCTCGAGTTAGTTCATGACGGTGTTAACTGAAAGAATGGAGAGTCGAACGAGTAAAAGTAAACAAAACTTTCACTCATCTCCCAGCAAGGAATTGACATTAACATTTATTGTAGGGGACTTCTCTTTCAAATTAAAATGAACTAGCCTCGTTTTGTTCACCCTGTTTTATTATGAGACATAAGGTGGGTTTTACAGCATGGTAAGCCTCTCAACATTGACCAAAAAAGAGAAAGCAATGTCTCCTCAACCCCTGATAGCGTCTGGGACCGAATACAGTGTATCTTTGTTACTGTTAGTTCTCTGCATTGAAAACTTTGAAGTACGTCAGAGTGCAAAATAAAAAGATAAAAGTGCATACGTGCCCCTCAATGTGACACTACCAGTACCCGTAATGACATATTCCGAATTAATGACAGATAATACTGAAAATAAAACCTTTCCAGTAAGGGAAAGGCAGTACACAGGAATTGCTCATGCCTTGAAATTCTCACAGTGATACTTCCTTTAGGAGAATATACAAACAGTTCACATAAGTTGATGTTCAAAACTTTACATGGACATCTGCACTTGGGTGTAGTAGACGTGACTATCTCTAATATTATTGTTGTATCACATACAAATACGGTACATTGCTCCTTTTCTCTTGAATAATAGGCTTTCCTTTACACGAAAAAGGACACTTAATTTCCAGGAGAGAAAAGTCATTGGGATGAAATAATATCCCGTCTGGACTCGAACACAGCAATGGGTGCTCTACTTTGATGCACACTCCCACCTGTTTTACAAAACAGTCATTGAGTTTGCAGTACTCAGCCACCGCAAGTTGTTCAGTGTTCCTACCGTACCTCATCGCAGGTGTGTTAAGGGATGTGGAAATTAGAAATGACCTTGCGAGCTGATCATAACCACCACTTCTCAGTGTATTAATCTGATCAGCTTGCTGGCTGGCAGATAAGCGTAATTTTCTTTGTTTGAATCATGCAGCACAGCGATATTGAAACCTTGTGTCAAATGGAATTTTGTACATCTGTTCTGTTGTAACTGTAACATTTGCGATATAAAATAGTTGCACATCTTGAGGCAAGAAATCGAGATGAAAAAATGAAATGTTGTATGGCTTTTAGTGCCGGGATATCCCAGGACGGGTTCGGCTCGCCAGGTGCAGGTCTTTCTATTTGACTCCCGTAGGCGACCTGCGCGTCATGATGAGGATGAAATGATGATGAAGACAACACATACACCCAGCCCCCGTGCCGTAGGAATTAACCAATTAAGGTTAAAATCCCCGACCCGGCCGGGAATCGAACCCGGGACCCTCTGAACCGAAGGCCAGTACGCTGACCGTTCAGCCAACGAGTCGGACTAATCGAGATGATTCACGGGTTTGATTGATAATTTAACAGCGGACATTTTTGTAACAAATTAGCACCTATGGACTGCATGGGTATTCTGATTTTGTACTTCGTTCAGACACTTGATCAAATCCTCAATTTCGCTACGTTCTACAGCATCGTCTATAACTTTATGTAGAATGGAACTTGCCATCATGTAATTTTCACTCTCACATTCGGCTTTAAGCATATCAGTGAGGGCACACTTAATATGTTTTTACTCGTTGGTACAAACAAGTTTTATTGAAGGTGGTTGATTCTGTTTGTTCAGCAACGTGGACGTATGGTTTCAACAGTTCTCTCTTCTCTCCTTTCGAATATAGATCCTTACGAGCGCACTTAGGTTTATTTTTTCCATTGCTACACTATGGTTGTTTTGGACGAGTCCCTCTCGGAGATAATAAAGGAACACAAAGCAGCAATGTCCTTACAGCGTTTCGACTGACCTGCTTTGCATCCACAATCACCGTCAACAATGTTCCTGTTACTGTCAATGTGAAAATAAATAAAAATACTTACAATGAGGAATTATTTATCGCATCACCTTTAGCAATTAAATATTTTTGTTGTAATCTTTGAACCATCTCATCATCATTCACAGCTTAATCCGCCTGCGCCGGGGAAGTACACTCAAGAAGAAGTTGTCGCCATGAATTGCGGGTCGGTTGTCCTTCCTCACTCATTATTTATAAAATGAAAATCTGTCGGGATTTGAACCACAGTCGCCGGAACTTGAAGCAAGCCGCTTGCTACCTCCTTTATAATAGTAGAATAACTGAGAAAAATTGGCTTGCTTTTCCTATGTTAGCTTAGTTGCTAGCCTCTGACTTTAGTGACCGTGGTTTGAACCCCAGTGTCACTGAAGTGCGATTTTCAGTTGAAAGAATTGTATTTCAGGAAAGGCATCCGACTCTAAATTCATGATTACAACTCTTACAGGACTCAGTGTAGGCCTATGCAATGGCCCCGCGCAATGATTCAATAATTTATAACTGAAGTTATTGTGAATAAATAATTAATTAACCTAACACTTTCCCGAAATAGGAATAAAATATAGTAAATACCTTAATTTCAACGTTGTATGGTGACTGATTAATACTCGTTTCCCTTAGACACTTGCCGTATATTTCTTGCCCTAACCTTTCCTTCACGTCAAAGACATGGTTACTGCTACTTAAATCTTCACCTTTTTTTTTTAGCGCGGATTCTCGGAAATAATCTGAGTGTTGCACTGTCTGAAACCCTACATGAATTATAGCGGTCGCTGCTACAGTCGAAGCCATTATTGTCCGGCTTTACGTCTTTATTTTACAATCACAAGTCAAAGCTTACTGCCCTGGTTGTAATGAACTGCACGGTCAATGGTCTCGTGAGTGCCCCATCAAACGACTGTAGCTGTTCCCGTTAGGGGCGCTAGCTACTAAAAATCTCGTGCGCGCACGGTCCCTATATGCCAATATTGTTGGATGCGCTTGTGAACGGTTGGCTGTTGAGAGAGCTCTTGCATTATTGTAGTGATAAAGTAGTTAAAACCTATTGAAATAGCTTAATTTTGCGTGTTTGTGATTCATTTAGTGCTATTTATATAGTGGTGTTTAGTGCTTGTTGGCAGAAATTGGGAGTAGTGATATTTATTTCAATTTTATAACAAGTAATTCAGTTGGTCTTCAGTAAATTACGTTTTCTAGGTTAAGTAGGCTAGCTAGGTGTACCTTATTTCGAATTTAGGTTTAAGAAATATTTTAGGCAATAATTTTAACTTTAAAAATATTTGTAAATATCTGTGGGTTCGTTGGTATAATACTTACAAAGGCAGATTATCATAAGGAATAGTAGGCTACCGTAACTTCCGCCGCAACAGTTCCGGTATTTCGTATAGTTATCCGTTCAAACTATCGCGAAGGTAATAACTTACTAAATTAAAAATCACGATACGCTTGTAAACTTCGATTTTAAAAGAAGTTAAAGAGATTGCACGGTAATTTCACTGGATAATTACGGTACCGTACTTAACAGTTTTTGGATTGTTGACTATTGTTGATACCGTACATTCCGACGAGATCAAAGAGAAAGGACTACAGGGACATGGTAGTTGTGTAAACAAATACAAAATCAGCCGATTACTTTATTCCGATAATTTGTAGCCTAAGGTCCCGGCATACTTTGTACTGTACTTTGCACCTTCGTTCATACATCGATTAAAAGTTAATTAAATTCCTATAGGGCCTATCGTAATAATATTGCAGTTCAAGCCCCCGGCGTAGTTTTGACAGAAATTATTGTAGACAACCTCTTATTTTTTGGCATTTAAGGACACTTATATTCTCCGTCCCGCATAGTAGGGAAAATAATAGTAATCCATCAGCGGTAAAATTCATATAACCACAGTTCAGTTTAGAATTGTAGTGCAGATACGGTATATTTAGACAGCACAGTACATTGCCTGCTATATCCGTGTGTATCTTTGTGTATATCTATTAGAGCATAGTACTAATAATAATCTGCCTTACCTGATTGTCGTGTGATATTTGTGTACTAACCTAGACAATATTTCTTTTCGTTCATTTTTTTTTGTGCACAAAACAAGTCATTTTATTTTTCCTTTTCTTTTCATTTTCTCCGTAAAGAATGGATAAAGAGTGCAAGTGTAGGAACAGTGGGTGTGGCGAGGCATTGAGGGGTATGAGGGAGAAGTTGGAGAGTTTGAGGGAGATAATTAGGATCCTCACAGAGGACAGGAAGGAAAAGTAGGCCTCCCTCAAACAATGTACATGTTTCAGTAGGTGTACAAGAGGGAGGGGAAGGAAAGGGGGGAACTGTAGAAGACAAGTGGTCTAATGTTCTAAGGGGAAGGAGATTGCAGGCTAAGGGCTCTATTCAGGATCAGAACTCAGGACAGGTGTCTGTGAGAAATCGGTACGAGCCACTCCAGGTAGAACAACAGAGGGAAAATGAGGAACAGGGAACTGTTACTGAGATGTGTGGAAGTAGGAGGAAGGGAAAAGGTAGGAAAGGAAAATGTAGAGTAGAGGATAGGAAAAGACAGGTGGAACAGGGTCATGGGAGGGATATAAGGGAGGAGGAAGTAGCTTCTGCAGCTATCAGGAAAGATAGGGCCGACCAGGAGGGGAGGGGATCAAAGGAGGTGGGTAGGATTGAGGCTCTGGTCATGGGGGATTCCATCGTTAGACACGTGGGGAAAGTGTGTGGAGGAAAGGGAACCAGGGTACAGTGTTATCCAGGAATTAGGTTGAGGCAGATGCTGAGAAAAGTAGAAGAGAAGGAGGAAGGGAAGGAGAAGGTGGTAGTTTTTCACGTTGGTACCAACAACGTAAGGAAAGCTAATATAAGTACCAACATAGTTGGGGATGTGTGAGATCTGGTAAATGCAGCACGGGGAAGTTTAAGAGAGCGGAGATTGTTATCAGTGGAATACTGTGTAGGAGGGATACTGACTGGAGGGTGATTGGGGATTTAAATGAGACTATGGAGTGGGTATGTGGGAAACTGGGAGTGAAATTTCTAGATCCTAATGGGTGGGTAGGAGATAGGAATCTGCGCTCAGATGGCCTTCACTTAAATCGCAGTGGTAAGTATAAGTTAGGAAATTTGTTTAGAAGGGTAATAGGAAGGTACATTCAGGGAGACGGTGTTGTCTAGGGAGCGGTAATGAGGGTACAGAGATCTGGAGGTCAAGTAGGGATGACAAATAAAAATGTTAGTGTTGAACTGTAGAAGTACTGTAAAGAAAGGAATAGACTTAAGTAAATAGATATATATTTACAAGGAGAGTGTGTATGTGAGGATCTTCAGAAGGCAGAAATATTCAGTCAGCAGTATGTAAAGATTGTCGGTTACAAGGAAAATGTCCAGATAGAGGAGGTGACTAATGCTAAAGAAGTATTCAAATTTACATATGATAACAATGATATTTACAATAAGATACAAAATTTGAAAACTTGAAAAGTGGTTGGAATTGATAAGATTTCTGGGGATATACTAAAGATAATGGGTTGGGATGTAGTACCATATCTGAAGTACTTACTTGATTATTGTTTGGTTGAGGGAGCTATACCAAATGAATGGAGAGTTGCTATAATAGCCCCTGTATATAACGGAAAGGGTGATAGACATAAAGCTGAAAATTACAGGCCAGTAAGTATGACATGCGTTGCATGTAATCTTTGGGAAGGCATTCTTTCTGATTACATTAGATATGTTTGCGATATTAATAACTGGTTCGATAGAAGGCAATTCGGTTTTAGGAAAGGTTATTTCACTGAAGCTCAAGTTGTAGGATTTCGGCAAGATATAGCAGATATTTTGGATTCTGGAGGTCAAATGGACTGTATCGCGATTGACCTGTCTAAAGAATTTGATAGGGTGGATCATGGGAGACGATTGGCAAAAATGAGTGCAATTGGACTAGACACAAGAGTGACTGAATGGGTTGCTATATTTCTAGAAAATAGATCTCAGAGAATTAGAATAGGTGAAGCTTTGTCTGACCCTGAAATAATTAAGAGGGGAATTCCTCAAGGAGCAGGGCTGAGTGGCTCAGACGGTTAAGGCGCTGGCCTTCTGACCCCAACTTGGCAGGTTCGATCCTGGCTCAGTCCGGTGGTATTTGAAGGTGCTGAAATACGACAGCCTCGTGTCGGTAGATTTACTGGCACGTAAAAGGAACTCCTGCGGGACTAAATTCCTGCACCTCGGCTTCTCCGAAAACCGTAAAAGAGTAGTTAGTGGGACGTAAAGCAAATAACTTTCTTTTCTTTTTATTTTATTTTATTTATTTATTTATTTATTTATTTATTTATTTTTGCTATTTGCTTTACGTCACACCAACACAGATATGTCTTATGGCGACAATGGGAGGGGAAAGGGCTAGGACTGGGAAGGAAGCGGCCGTGGCCTTAATTAAGGTACAGCCCCAGCATTTGCCTGGTGTGAAATATTATTATTATTATTATTATTATTATTATTATTATTATTATTATTATTATTATTCCTCAAGGTAGTATTATTGGACCTTTATGTTTTCTTATATATATAAATGATTTGAGTAAATGAGTGAAATCAGAGGTAAGCCTTTTTGCGGGTGATGTTATTCTCTATAGAGTAATAAATTACAAGATTGTGAGCAACTGCAAAATGACCTCGATAATGTTGTGAGATGGACAGTAGGCAATGGCATGATGATAAAAGGGGTTAAAAGTCAGATTGTGAGTTTTACAAATAGGAAAAGCCATCTGAGTTTTAATTACTGTGTTGATGGGGTGAAAGTTCCTTTTGGGGATCATTGTAAGTATCTGGGTGTTAATATAAGGAAAGATCTTCATTGGGGTAATCACATAAATGGGATTGTAAATAAAGGATACAGATCTCTGCACATGGTTATGAGGGTGTTTAGGGGGCTGTAGTAAGGATGTAAAGGAGAGGGATTATAAGTCTCTGGTAAGACCCCAACTAGAGTATGGTTCCAGTATATGGGACCCTCACCAGGATTACTTGATTCAAAAACTGGAAAAAATCCCAAGAAAAGCAGCTCGATTTGTTCTGGGTGATTTCCGAAAAAAAAGTAGCGTTACAAAAATGTTGCAAAGTTTGGGCTGGGAAGAACTGGGAGAAAGGAGACAAGCTGCTCGACTGAGTGGTATGTTCCGAGCTGTTGGCGGAGAAATGGCGTGGGATGACATTAGTAGACGCATAAGTTTGAGTGGCGTCTTTAAAAGTAGGAAAGATCACAATATGAAGATAAAGTTGGAATACAAGAGGACAAATTGGGGCAAATATTAATTTATAGGAAGGGGAGTTAGGGATTGGAATAACTTACCAAGGGAGATATTCAATAAATTTCCAATGTAATTGAAATCATTTAAAAAAGGCTAGGGAAACAACAGATAGGGAATCTGCCACCTGGGCGACTGCCCTAAATGCAGATGAGGATTGATTGATTGATTGATTGATTGATTGATTGATTGATTGCTTGCTTGCTTGATTGATTGATTGATTGCTTGATTGATATGTAATCCACTGGATAATTATTTAGAAAAATATACAGTAGTCATATACCTTCTGAAGTTTAGTGAACAAGACTGTCTTTACAGCCAAAACTGACGTATATTTATAAGTTCCCAAAAGGTTTGAAGAAATTAAACTCTTACTGTATTCGGTATGTCAACGATTGTTTTTCATAATGTATATATCAACACGAATAAGCCACAAAATAATTTGCAGACCATTTCGTACAATAAATGTAGCACCAGGCGACCACGAGGACGCTGGCTGAGAATGGCATTTCTTCCACTTAATTCATCCAGGCTTCACACTTTCATCTTTCCCGTTCGACCTCCCTTGGTCAACTGTTGGTATCTTCTGATCCCGACGATATTCCCTTTGCGAGGCATATGAAGTCTTTCATTTTCACACACTTCGTGCTCGTTCCCTTTCTTTTGCCGATTACTTGATTTTCTGAAGGATCATATCTCTTCAGACCGGGCGAGCTGGCCGTGCGGTTAGGGGCGCGCAGCTGTGAGCTTGCATGCGGAAGATAGTGGGTTCGAGTCCTACTGTAGGCGGCCCTGAAGATGGTTTTCCGTGGTTCCCCACTTTCAAACCAGGCAAATGCCGGGTCTGTACCTTAATTAAGGCCACGGCCGCATCCTTCCCACCCCCAGCCCTTTCCTATCCCATCATCACCATAAGATGTATCTGTGTCGGTGCGACGTAAAACAATTTATAAACGATTAGAGTGAAGAGAGAATTATTGCCTAGTTTTAATTCCAATTTACGACAATCACCACAGATACGTGGGGTAAGAATTTTTAGCCCTGTGCCCGATCACGCTTTCTCTAAGGAATTAGCCTGGTATTCATTTCTCGAGACTGCTGCGTGAATCGCAAGGTCCCAAAGTGGATCTCTCGCTTCTAATATTCTCGACTTTGAAAGTCCTTCCGGTGAAATCAAGAGCTCGTTTTACCACCTCCGACTACTTCTTTTACTAGCAATCTTGTGAAGTTAAGAGAGAAGGGAGACCATACAAGTTTCTCGTGTGTGAACGTAGTACACTGGGAAGAGCAGCCGCGCATGAGACACACGAGTGACCTGCGATATGACAATAAAGAAGACCGGTGTTGCTGTTTCATGTGAGTGCGTGTTAGCTCGTCAGCCCGTAAACAGACCGGCGAGTTCAGCCATGCACGTATTACGCACGATTACGTGAGCGCTCTAGCTTCTTTGCATGGCCAGCGAGCGTAGAGTAGTTTTCCAGCACCTATTTCTTAAAATAAGTATATTTTATAAAATTAATTACGAACACTACTGGACTTATTTTCTTTTGTTCTTAAAGAAAACCACAAATTTAAAAATTATGTTCCGTAAGTTATGATTACGACACGGATTTGCACCTCTCTTCACCCCAGGAAGTTCGATTCCCCAACATTAAATCCAAAAATTTAGAAACGCTATTTCTACTTGTGGAGAGGCATTCTAGGTACAGTATGTGTGAATTTGTATATGAACGCGCGCGGTCTTTACAATGCCAGGACCACTCAATCTAATGCAAGTCATAGTGTACAATTTTGGAAATACTTAAGGTATGTGTAAATTTGTATATGATGCTCGATTTAGAATGCTAAACTAGTAGTATTTCTTGTAATAATTGGTTTCCATCGAATTGCTTGTTGTAGGTAGGGGAGACCGGGGCATGTTGTTACAATGTTTGGTTTTCATTTTTTTAAATTTTAAGGTGAATGGTAAATGAAATTTCAATTTTTCTGATAGAAAGAACAAACCTTTATCATAAAAATAGCAGTTGAAAAATTCTAGAACATGCACACATATGTCAATAAGATGCATTTTTATCTGCTTACGTATTCTGTAACAACGTGTCCCATAGCGTTGTTACATGCGAGGGACACTTTGTTACATACAGTAAAATGTCATTGAAAATATGATAAATATTTATAATTTTCATTTTAAATTCAAAATAAGTTTAGCCCATTCATTAAACATAACAATTATCTGTCTCAGTCTTATCCTTGGCTTTGACAATATGAAAGTGACTGAGGTATGAGCGATGCTAGTAATGTCATTCCTTATGCAGCCAGTCCCTGTTATGGATGGTGCGAAAATGTTGCTCGTAGGGTCAGTTGTTGCATGCATTTCAGTGGGCTTGGCAGACTGATATGTAATAGCAACTCCTGGCTCGGTAAGGAAAGCAACGGGAAACTACCTAACTCCTCATTTCCCTAGTACGCCTCTTCAGTGATGCCTAGGCCATCTGTGGCAGCTGAGGGCGGAGCTGTTGATGACCCAACCAGGCTTATGGCTGAGGACTGAACATACATGCAGAATTAGTATAATAGTTTATCACCTTCCCCTATGACCTAACTCTACAAAGTTTATAATGGTCTGAGTTGAAGTTCATTCACCTAGCCTACAGTGAAGACCAAAAATATGAAAAAAAAATGCTTCTCTAAAATCATTTATGTCTATGATCGTTACCAAGAAGCAAACAGTGAAAACATAATCAACATAATTTTTATTATAATAAAATGATAGGTAGTGACATGATTTACTAGGGTTGGTCAATGAAAAGACATGGCCTAGGTTACGTTTCTGCTCTACATTCTTGGTCATTACCACTATCATCGTTATCAGACTTACAATTACTACAAAAATAACATTGATTTTTTTAGAAGCACGTTTCAATGACACCAAAACTTGCACGTTTTGCACTGAATCCATTCCGCCCTAATTTTTCCTTCAGACCAATACCCTTGACATCCAACACATTTTTCGTCTTCTGAAGAAGAGGGACTTGGAATCCGGCACCTTCTTCTAACCTCCTGCCCCGTAAGGGTCTCTTTCTCAGATTTTTTCTTTTTCTCGTTGGAGTTCCAAAGCGTTTGAGTTTTCTTCCCTGCACTTTTCATCTCCTTCTTCTTCTTCTAGAAATTTATTTTTACGAATGTTTATGTCAATACTAAGGACTTCCTAACTTTACGACAATTAGCTTTTCTTTTTCGTTCACCTGCTTTCGAGTCTGAATGAATTTCTTGCGGATTAACATGCCGTAATGCTGAATTTCCATTTTCTAATGTTTCTGGTAATTTGAGACTATCTATGCTAATGGTAACTGTGGACCTGCTTGAGACAGGCTTGTTCCACGAAGAATCGTCTTGAGTTACATCTTTGGAAGTGCGATGAAACAGCTGTCACAAAAGTTAAGGGTCCCAGCAAAATGTTGGCAGTAGAAGGTGTAAAGCAAGTTGGTGCAGTAACATCAGAGGAAGAGGGAAATTTAGTTCGCAGTTAGCGCAGCTGATAATTCTGTTCCTCACATTTTTATTTTACCCGAGGAAAGTATTTCGAGATACTGTGAAATGGTGCAAAGTCATTAATTGAATTCAGAACGCTGTAGCAGTTTTCCTAATGGAAGATTCATTTGACCTTACTTCTAAACCGGCTGCTTCGAATGTCTCCATGTCTGTATTACCCTTTTCAGTTGTCTTCGTACGGGAATGAACCACGTTCTCTGTAAGAAACCAGAGAATCGAAATAGGAACAGCATGGGGCACGTTGTTACATGTATCAACATGCCCCGCGTTGTAAGTAACAACTAGCCCCAGTAACCGCCATCTTATATTTTGTGTTACAGTTAACCACACAGGAAAGATAGAATTATTTTACATTAGAAAACAAAGGCTTATATCTGAGGGCTTAAATCACAAACAGAAAAAATCTGTTTACCTTTATATTTGATCACGTGGTTAAAGATCGGAAAGGTGCAAGACGCTGCCTGAACACACAGCAAAAATAGACTTTTCCACTTTTAAAATTTCACAGATCCACACACAGCCTTAGACTCCCTCGAATTGTGAGGGACGGCAAGGTCAACACGTGATATGCAGAGGGGTGCGCTGCTTCTATTGGTTTTTCAAAAAGATGTTTGTAACAACCTGCCCCTGTAACAACTAGCCCCGGTCTCTCCTACTCTTGTTGTTGAGTAATTATGTTTTAACTTTACTTTATTATCACACTACTGTAAGTGATCATTATCAATGGGATATTTCCCAATTGCGATGTACTTGTTAATAATAATAATAATAATAATAATAATAATAATAATAATAATAATAATAATAATAATGCGTATATTTATACTAGAATAATGGATAAATATACTCGTCCGACTCATTGAATGAATGGTCAGCGTTGAGGCCTTCGGTTCAGGGGGGTCCCGCGGTCGATTTACGGCCAGGTCGGGGATTTTAATCGCTTCTGATTTATTCTTTTGGTTCGGATACTGGGTGTTTGTGTTTGTCCCAACACTTTCCTCTTCATATTCAGACAACATACTACACTACCAACCGCCGCAATAGTGATTACATCCCTCCATATCTATATATATAGATAAGATTGGCATCGGGAAGGGCATCCGGCCGTAAAACAGGGCCAAATCCTCATGTGCGATACAGTTCGCGCCCGCGACCCCACATAGGTGTCGGAAATGCGGTAGAAACAGAAGAATAATGGATAAATATACTCCTGTTTCTAGTCCGAATTTGAGGAATCTTCGTAATGAGTTGAAAACACGGAACTATTGAGCGGTAGCAGTGGGTGGATGCGACTGATTCTGTCGGAAGTTGCATCACGCCCGCCCGGAACAGGGAAAATTCGAAGTCAGGCTTCACAACGCAATCCAACTTCTCACCTCATTCATATTCAAAACTATCTTGTCACGAAGGGGCATTATCATCTAACCAATTAACGTTAAAACAGCTATAAAGAACTCTCTTTCTCATAATCTATTGTGCATTAGCAAACCAAAGCCCTTGGACAAGTGCAAAGGTTAACGCTCCTTCTCTCTGTAACCTCGCCACCAAATCGTATACAGTGGTTAGCTCCATGCTCCACCTTCTGTGCCCATATGAATCCATCTGGTACTCATTTTCGATTTAGACTGAGTGAATCTCTGGGCCATGTATCTTTCTAGAAGTGGAAGTAAGTATCGTGTCGAAATATTTCAAATTTCAAATGTTGCAGGTCTATAGCCAACAACACGTGTTTTACGCATCCAAGTGTCACAACGTCCAACGTTGCTTAACTTCAAAGATATCGCAGTATTAACTCTGTATTTATGTGTAATATAAATTGTGTACATTTTTTATCAAGTTTCTTAGATCTTGTAAATTCTTATTTAAAGTTTTCCATCGTGAATTAGTTATGTGTTAGAAAGAGATTGAGATCGGAAGTTTCTTTCAGAACTCTCCAACAAGTTTTTTTTGAAAATAGGGTGAGTTGAAACAGATAATAAATAAATAAATAAATAAATAAATAAATAAATAAATAAATAAATAAATAAATAAATAAATAAATAAATAAATAAATGCACAAGTAAAACACAATAGCGAATGCTGTTAAATAGGAAATGCATTAAAAAGTAAACTCGTGTCCTCATCCCGAGGTGGTGCAGCTCTTTTCAGGCACACCCCCGTTGGAGATGAGCTGCATGTACCATTTCAACCACATACCAGCCCTCCTGCCATTCTTAAATTTCTGGCAGTACCGGGAATCTAACCCGGGCCCTCGAGGACGGCAGCCAATAACACTAACCGTTACGCTACGGAGGCGAACAGGAAATGCATTGAAAGAGTATAATAGTACAAGATTATATACAATATTTGAAAGAGATTATCTCCTGAACTTGATCATCCCTAAAAAAATCGTTCCCCTACTATGTGTTGCAGATTGGCCCTAGAACTGGCAACTGTCGAATATTCGGCATATTCGTATTTCTTCACGTAATATCCTTAATTCTTCAACATATGTCGTGACCACCTACTTTTTTTCGTTCTCGGTGTCTACAGCAGTTTTATTCGGAGTTAACACCTCTTTGGGAGCAATTTCACGGAAATAAATGAGTGAAGTTTCCTGACCATTTGTTTTGAGCAATTTTGCTGTAGTACTTGTATACAAAACTTCACTGGCTCCGCTTTCCCATTCCACTTCATTTTATTTCGTACTTTTACATTCGGTATTTTTAGCACAGTGTGTGTCATTACGAAAAATTAGTGATGAAGTAGTGCCAAATTTGTAGGAAGATGAAAGTGACGGACCTGACTTTGAGGACATTGAGAATCAACCAACATATTCAGAGTCGGATTCAGAATATGTACCAGCTATTTCTTTGCATCAAATATCGGAAAGTGGAAGTGATTACGAACCAGCCATACAGCAACCTATCGCAACGTATAGAGCGACATGGTGAATCAAAGTACAGATATATATTAATATTTTCAACAATATGCCTCTCAGAGTGATGGAGCTGTTGCTACTGCATTACAGATACATTACTGATTATCTGTATATCTCAGTTTGTTTGTGACATGTTACAGTTTCGTGTACAACTGTACAAATGATCAAAAATGTCATTATTGTTTTGAATTTAGGAATTACACTTTTGGGACAGATCGTACATTTTTGCTCTTGTGACAACAGGGTTGCCATATCGAACGGCTCTGCTCAACAGCATCACGGGAAAACGGCAGTACATAAATGTGTGAAATTCAGTATTTAAGTACAAGGAAAAAAGCGTAAGAAAGTAATCTACAAATTATTTTTATGAACTAAAGAGGACGGGGGATTTACAGGGGTTTGTACAGAATTAGAGGTAAACTTCGGCACATACAAAAATTTCAGCATTGAAGTGTAAGGCACACTGGGGGAGAAAATTGACAAAGAATTTTTATGAGCTCGAGTATTCAGGGATGCATTTAATTGCATTTAATAAATTGATCCAGGCAATAAAAGAAAGGAAACAAACGCAACAAATAAATACTGCAGATGACTCTACAAAAGATCACAGTATTAATGTTAAAGAAAGAAATCACACACGTAGGTTTAACTCTCACTCAGAACAAGAAAATTACGCACTGATTTAAAGCCTAAAAGCACGCACGCAACAAATACATACTGTAGATGACTTCACTACAGAAGTGAGCTGCCGGCGGTTCACAGAGTGAAGGACTACACGAGGCCTGTGCCAGAGCAACACAGAAGAAGGAAAATGAAGAAAGGCAATGAAGCGATGGCCGTTCGCGCCATTGGGCTTCCTCCCTACAAATGTATTTATGAAGAACAAAATGTTGTATAGTTATTTTAATAACTCACGGGCAAATTTGCCTCATACTTTTTATCTATCTTTCATAACACATTACAAAGTACAGTATAATATCCCTTAATCACGAGGAATTATGGGTGTTTAAGAGGGGGTGTGTCCACTCCTTGTAGGTCCATAAGAATAGTACTGTTTTCTTAACGTGGAATGAGCTATACTGATAACATTTGTTCAATTTCGTGTCAACACGACAATCCTCAGCTTTACGTAGATATATACAACTTCGTAGATTTATTGCACACGGTACCTTGTGGATATTTGGTACTTTATTTAGATAAGTAAAAGCTGCCAAATATGGCTGCCACCACAGGATGTAACATTGCCAGTTCTAGGGTTAAAGAATGTGATTATGGCAATTCTATGGAAACCAACACGTGAGAAGATTATTTATTAATCTGTACTCATAAGTATTACAGTGTTGTAAGGCTCTAAAATTAGGTATTTAACTGAGAGCTATTTGGTGCAGCTTCAGCAGAAGGAATACTACTCTACTCCCACGATCGCCGCAGGGGCATATTATTTGGTGAGCTGGAGAGGTGGGTAGTTCAAGGTCAACAACTTCTCCAGACATCGCCTGCAGTGACCACGTCTTGATGATCATCGCTCTGCTAGTGGTAACCCACTGGCCTCCTATTTGAAGCACCGCGGACAGTTTCAATTTCAGATTCGTCCTCGGTTTAGGAGAGGGATATCGCCTCTGCCACGTTAACAGCTGACACTTTATATTGGTAAAACCATTACTGAGATCTTAACCTTGACGCATACACTGCAGAACAGAGGGGCAGCAGAGAAAGATGTGATTTTGTCAACATTTGTTAGAAACGGACACAGCAGCGGTGACCATGTAGTTACTGGACTACTGTCGCGGAAAAAGAATAGACCCCCGAGTTAATACGTTAATAAAAGTGTTAGACTTTGTCCCACATAAAAACAAGCTACACCAAAAATTAGCTCATTTTATTCTACGTTTAATTATATGGAGTAGAAATGTTTATCGTAGCTAGTTAAAATTTTAACGCAGATTGAACCAAAAAAGTGCCGGTATTTTTTTCCATTTCCAACAGAGCGCTCACTTTGAAAATTTTTAACCGTAAAAGTATTGATCTGATCGTTATCAACATTTAATACCTCTTAAAGTAACTTATTATTGGTCTGTATACCAAGTTTTTATTTCATCTGATATTCGTAGAAAAGTTTGTTGTAAATTTTATGAAACAACATTTTCTCATTACTGGGTGATCACAGCGTAAAATTTTCGGCTTGTTATGAAGCTCATGAGAATGTCAGGCTAAAATTAAAACGGCATTTTGCCTGCATGCGATTGTTGATTTTGGCTGTGTTTCATGGAACACAGATCCTTCTGTCCTTATCAGTACCCCCTGTGAGTGGGGGCAGTAGAACAACACCCACGGTATCCTCTGCCTGTCAAGAGAGGCAACTAATAGGGGCCCTAGGGGCTCTTGGGAGCATGAATTAGCGACCACGGGGCAGCTATCCGAGTTCTGGCATTGTTTCCACTTGTACCAGGCTCCTCACTTTTGTCTATCTTATCCGACCACCCTCTGTCCGACCTCGACGGTATTGGGTTTACGAGGCCTGGGGATTCTTTCATTTCCACGCCCTTTGTGGCCCTTGTTTTCCTTTGGTCGATACCTTCATTATTCGAAGTATCGGATACCTTCCACTTTTTCTTTCTGATTAGTGTTAATAAAGGATGGTTGTCGACTTGTATTTTGTCTTAAAACACAAACCACCGCCGTATCAGTGATGTACAGTAAAAAGGTGCGCTAGGAGGTTATTTCTATTTTTATACAGAGTTAATTCACCGCCATGCAAGCGCAAGGTGCTATATAACGAAATAAATGGGGTAGATAAACTATCCTGGATCAATATCTGAATTACTTTGATAACAGATAATTAGTAATCTAACGTCTATAAAACAAGATGTAGTTGGCTATGTGGTACGCGTCGTGTAACCGTACGCTTGCATTCGAGAGATCGTGGGTTCGAATCTTAACGCCGGCAGCACAGAAGATTGTTTCCTATGTTACGTACTTTAAAAGACACCAACAAAGGCAAATTTCTGCCTAGCCTTTCTTGTCGAACTCAAAGTTATCTCTGAACACAGACACTCAGATTTCGGGCATCCTACTTACGGTCTCCTCATCGTTACACTTCATTAATACATGGAGATACAATATCCCAACGAGATATTCAGTTACATGATAGCGTTTAGATTAGAACAAAACAGCAGGTCACAGCCATGTTCGGTCAAGCTCTCTGCTGAGAACAGGGACCAAAGTCCTCGCGAAACGTAAAGACTTCCTATACTTTATTTCTTTCTCATGGTGAAAACTCTAAAGATACCACATCCACTAATCAGGGTCGTGAAATCATCAATTTATATGAGAATTTACTTTTTTCGATTTATGTCCCATCGACACAGATAGGTCTTATGGCGGCGATGGGATAGGAAACGGCTAGGGGTGGGAAGGAAGCGGCTGTGGCTTAATTAAGGTGCAGCCCCGGCATTTGCCTAGTGTGAAAATGGGAAACCACGGAAAACCATCCTCAGGGTTACCGACAGTGGGGTTCGAGCCCACTATCTTCCGAATGAAAGCTGATAGCAACGTGGCCCAAACTGTACAGACATTAAAAAATATACAGCCAGAAATGTTTCACCAACAAAAAATCATGAACGAAATACAGTCAGTCTAGAAGTAATACAATGAAAAATGAAATGTCGTATGGCTTTTAGTGCCGGGAAATCCCAGGACGGGTTCGGCTCGCCAGGTGCAGGTCTTTCTATTTGACACTCGTAGGTGACATGCGCGTCGTGATGAGGATGAAATGATGATGAAGACAACACATACACCCATCCCCCGTGCCACTGGAATTAACCAATTAAGGTTAAAATCCCAGACCCGGCTGGGAATCGAACCCGGGACCCTCTGAACCGAAGGCCAGTACGCTGACCGTTCAGCCAACGAGTCGGACAGTAATACAATGACTTGGAGAGTTGCGGGTTGGAATCTAACGGCACGCTCGAAATTATAAGGCCAACGACGCAAAATGTTCAAGAAATAACAGATTGTACGAAACAGTTAAAGTATTCTTTGGTAGAGGGGTAGTTCATAAACATTATAAATGAAGAGGCGCACAGTAACGGCATATGAGTGATCGCTGGCAAAGCACCCTCAGCTGGAGAGGTCAGTGCTTATTCACGTAGTACGCGGTGTAAAAGTAGTGGTCAAGCCAGTGAAACTGGCGAAAGGTAGGCGGAAGCAGAGTGGGTCTCGGCTGGTCCGTGGTCCGACAGCTCTGTACGCGGACCGGCCAACCGAGCAACGGAGGGGTGGCCATGGCTCTACCGTACCGTGGCTCTACGCTTCTGTATTCGGGAGATAGAGAGGAGTTCGTCTTTAACGTCAGTTGCCCTGAGAAAAGTTTTCCGTGGTTTTCCATTCTCCTCCACTATGGCGAATTCCAAGACAGTTCCTAGTATAGGGCACGGTCGCCAATCCCTTCACCTTCTTCACACATCTTCTCCGACACAAATCTCCCGGCCTGAGAGACGGCGTCACCGTCTAGGAGGCTCGCCTCTCCCTTCAGGGGAGGAATGAAAACATTTAGTAGTAGTAGTAGTAGTGGTAGTAGTAATGGTGAAATACCCTTGAACAGATGAAGAGCTGTGCTTAATTGTGAAATACACTACAGACTAATAGTTCAAGCCAATGAACTGCTGCTGGAGAAAAACTCTAGGCCCAGGGAGCAAGTGATTCCAAATGACTGATGAAGAGACGTGATTGTTCTATGCCACAGGCATATTTTCTTCAGATCAAGTTGAGGGTAATGGAGGTACAGTCGCATAAAAAAAGAATGAGCGCTTTGTATTGTAAAAGTTCCTAGTACGTCCACTTTTCTCGTAAACAATATTGAGCCTATAGACATATTTGTTGTTGACATAATGAAAATTAAGTCTGATAATGACGTTAATTACTTTTTACAGTTTTCGGAGACGCCGAGGAACCAGAATTTAGTACCACAGGAGTTGTTTCACGTGTCAGTAAATCTACCGACACGAGGCGTCGTATTTGAGCACCTTCAAATACCATCAGACAGAGCCAGGATCGAACCTGCAGAATTGGGGTCAGAAGGACAGTGCCTCAACCGTCTGACCATTCAGCCCGACAAAAAACATTAAGCCTGATATAATGTGAGGAACATACAACATCATGCACTCAAGATTTTTTTTTCAATGAATATAAACAGCTCTAGATTTAGTTTTCTTTTTGGCATTGTTCTAACAGACGTACTGTCGTAGTCAAGAAAATAACGTTTTCGTCTGAGACTAGCTAGGCTGCAAATCTAAAGATCCAGAGTACGAGGGGGTCCTCTTTCAACATTTTACAAGAATATTGAATTCATCATAGATGAGTGCTTACTGTAAGAGTAGCGCCGTGAACATCTTTGAAAACAAGCGCTCCTTTGGCTAGAGAAGAGTTTCCAGGGGGGAATAAGTAGCATTATTTTGCAATATATCGCTCATCCAGCTTATTACTTTCCGCAGGCTTCTTAATAATTTCGAGCGCTAAACAGATTAAAAAATAAGCCCTAGGGAGCAACAACCCAGTTTCGACACAAATTCATATTAAAGGCTGACTCATGAATATCTTCTTAGCCGAGATGTTTCATAACATCAAACCCATTATTTTCTAATTATGGGTCCCTTCTCCACAGCACACTAAAATGACAAAATTTAAATATTATTGTTGTTGATGCTTTTTGATGTCGTCGTCTTTGTTGATATTAGGAGATTGGGATAGAGAGATCAATAGCCAAACCAGTGTCAGTTTCTCTTTTATTCTACACTAATATACAATCAGTGTCGAAACGTGACAGAATTATTAATTTCTCATGCTTGGGCAAGATTCGATATCCGGCATAATCCTAGCACTGGAGATGCTTCCGTTGGCATACGTTGGGTGATAGAGGAAAGACTGAAGAGATAATTATAATAATAAATGATGCCGTAACGAGGCGAAAGAGACTATGTTGCTATGGCCACGTCTGCGTTTATGAAGACTGTTGGCCCAGGATGTTACTCCCACAGAGGCGAAAAAGAGGAAGGCACAGAAGAACATTAACCGACGACTAATCTGCCAACAAATGTATGAAAAGAATCTACAAAAATTACAAG
This sequence comes from Anabrus simplex, assembly GCF_040414725.1. Lineage (NCBI taxonomy): Eukaryota > Metazoa > Arthropoda > Insecta > Orthoptera > Tettigoniidae > Anabrus > Anabrus simplex. Next base: position 650,955,346 of record NC_090265.1, on the reverse strand, counting down.
CTAATAGTGTGGGAAGGTTAACACATGGAAAGAACAAAAAAGGAGGGCAAATTATTTATATGGATCAACCCAGTGGAGCAACATTTACACTACGTGATAATATAAGGAATGATATTCATTGGCCTAATCATCTTATGGAGATTTTTAAGAAATGTTACAGATGTCTTCACTTGGTTATGAGGGTATTTAGAGGTTCTAGTAAGGATGTAAAAGAGAGGGCGTATAAGTCTCCAGAACGAGTGAAGATATTGGAGTGCCACATGGTCAGCGACACGACATCTTCAACCGTAATGCTTCGCTCTCTCGGCTTGGTTCACTGTTTCTGTGATTTGTTTTGTCAATAATGATTTTAGGACATTAGGGAGGATAAAATCAATGGCAGGGTTAGTTTCAGAAGGATGGTGAAAAGCTATCACGGTTTTATGGTGGAGACTGAACCCAGAAGACAGAGAGGCCCTTTACCAGAGGAGCGGAAGAAAGCGCTGATCGATGAGCTCAAGAGATACTGGCAGGATGTAAAAGCGGGCAGACGAACAAGACACAGACACTGAAAATGAGATTGGTTGTTAACACGCAGTCCATAGAGGTTCAATTCGAAAAACAAAAATTAATTTACGTACACAGTGTGTCCCAAAAATGTACTCAATCTTCGACTGTCAATAACTCATTAACTCACTCTTTATTGACAACAAACACAATGTTCTTTAGGATATAGTAAATAATTTCAATTGAAGAAAACAAAATTTACTGCACCGTTCTTCTTCGTAAATGTTCAAACTGACCACTAGCCTATAATTATCCATACATGGGTGATAACGTGCAGGAATGGAATCACAAACTGTTTGAAGCAATTCATTTGGAATTTGGAGACATTGTCTTTCAATTTCATGTTGCAACGCATGGACTGTTGCTGTTTTTCTAACCTAAACCGTATCTTTGACGTATCCCCATAAAAAGACGTCCATGGGCGTCAAGTCGGGTGAACGCGGGTGGGGCTGGGGGTGGGAGTGGGGGTGTATTCGACACTGCCTCTTCGTCCACTCCATCTTTCCGGAAAAGAGTTCCGTCGCTCCATCGACATGGGCCCGTACTTCACTGCGGTAGTGGGTAGGTGCTCCATCTTGTTGGAGTTACTGACAGTCGGAGAGCGAATACATTTTATGGGACACCTTGTGGACTATACCATTGAATATAATATATTATTGAACTTTTACTGTGGATAAAGTTATAAATATTAAAATTAATTCAAATATTTTAATTCTCAAGGTTAACACGTTTTCCCAAGCTTGTCTTCAATTGGTTGATTTGTAATGAAATGAAAGATAAAAATTCCGTACACTTGAAGGAGAGACTGCACCGACGGAGTTATTAAAATAGGCACAGGGAGTGACTTATATAAATATCTTTCTTTTAGGTGTGAAATACGCAGCAGGATACGGGATGTGATTAGCGTAGTGGCTTAGCTGTTGGTTTTCCGCCCGGACGGCTGGGGTTTAATCTCGGCTGATCCTGGACGGAATTTTCATCTGAAAAATCACGCGGCGGCAGGAAGTGCACCTAGCCTTAAAACCCTGGCCAAAGCCAAATAGAGCTCGAGTAGCATCAGCGACCTGAACTGAACTCACAAGGCTGAGTGAACCTTGGTTCCAACCCCTAGTTCAGAATTAAAATCCCCGTACCTCTAGATAAGAGACAGACACGCTTACCAGTGCAACAGGGCTGGATCAGTCTCAAACTAACTACAGTATTCGCAACACATTCGTGCCCAGTCATATTTTGAAGGCAATGTCATTACCTAAATTTAAAAATAATATAATGCTCTCTCTCAATTATTAAATCTATTGTCCACCTCCTTGGCTGAATGGTCGGTGTATTGGCCTTCCGTCCAAAGGGCCTCGGGTTCAATTACCGACCGGGTAGACGATTTTAACTGTGTATAGTTAACTTCTCTGGCTCGGGGAATACACTACCCTTCCTTTACACACAACACACCACACTAAACTAGCAACCACCACATAAACACGTAATAGTGAATATATCCCCCTCCATATAGAAGTTGTGTCAGAAACGGCAACCGGCCGTGAACTGGGACAACAACACACCATACCCAAAAATATCGGGGAAAAGGCCAGAAAGAAGAATTAAATCTATTCCGGTATCGCATAAGTCAGTCTTCTTGACTGAAAAGTCAGCGTGCTGGCCTTCGTGTTAGATGGCCTCGTATTCGATTCCCAAACGGGCTGCGAATATAAACGCGTCTAGTTAATTACTCTGAGTCGAGGGTTGAGTCTTTGAGTCCTTCTTAATACTCTTCATCTACCAATCACAACAGGAACATCTCTTTCTTTATATTATTTCCATGGAAAATACAATGTAAGCATGATTTTATCCACAGTGACTAAAATTATGCCATTTTCGCGGGCCATGTAAAGTCATATTTTGGCTTTTTTTTAACGTTTTTGTCACTTCAGGTAATTTTTTTATATTATGGTCATATACCCCATGAATTTTTCATATTTTTGTCATATTTTTATTTTTTATTCCATTTTCGCATACCTGTTTGCAGTCGTCTGAAAGACGGATTTTTCACATCTGCTAATTGTTGCCTGTAATTTCTTACAATTATCTTTCTTAGAAATATATATGTATATAAATGTGAAATAGGACGGCAAGATGTATAGAAAAAAGACAAATGCGTGGAAAGCGACAGAAAGGTGAGCTTCAACTGAACTCTAATATCATCATGCGATGTTGAGCGGTCTTTTCCCCATTACAAGTCAATGTTGCGTGAAACAGAAGATCATTCCTATTTGAAAACTCTAAAATGTATGTAATTTGCTCTTATAATTATTTCTGATCGCCCATCAGAATGTGATATTTATTTCATTCTGTGCAGAGCCGAGAGTTACCTCTTGTTTGAGCAAATACAGCAGAGACAATACGCGACACTGCGAGATACCGAGGGCCAGCGATTAGAGCTCTGTCTAGCGGAGTGACCTTAGAGTTACTGATTCTGTCATAAGAGCACGTGTATTTATTTGTGAAGTTTTTGGGGTTACTTATGCGTTTGCATTAAGTTGACATAAGTAAACAGTAGCGTGTGTCATTCCTTTATATCTCCTGTCAATATGAGTGGAAAGATATGTGCTGCGTTTGGCTGCAATAACTATGACAAGAAAATGTAAGTAAATACTGTGTTTGCATATATATTCTTCCAGTTACAAAGATATTTTTATAAAAGGCCTACTTCCTAAACTTCTGACCTGCGCGACCCACATTTTAACTGGCTTAAAATATAATCTTATTTTATTGTATTAGTGCAGCAGTCAACCTTCAGTACCGATGTGTTGTTGTAGGAGTGATCTGTGGGTTTTGATTTAATTCAGGAAAATGCATATGCATGTGTGTGTTTGGCTGGTTGTGTTCCAAGTTACCCCATTTGGAATGCCGTAATGCGTTGTCAAGCACTGAAGAAAATATGGGTGATTTAAGAAATGTGATGATGATGCAAATTTGCTTTACCCTAATATAATGGCAAGTATTGCTTAAAGGGAAATTTTGAATGTTTTTGCGGCTAAATCTATAGATGTTCTTTCTGTTAGTAGGCTTCAAGTTAAAAGGAAAATTGTCCAGCTCTTAAATGTAAATTCATTGAATCATGTGTGTAAGGAATGTGCCGATATTTTTATTGACAAGTGTCCTAATGTGATGTAAAATGCTTTTAAATGAGAAAAGAAGACAAATCTAGCCGTGAAAATTCAGACAGGTACGCTAAAGCTAAAAAAGTAATGCATAAATGAAAGATCAAGCCCTTTCACAGCAGTCCATTTCACATCTTGATTATATGTCTAATTTCAGTCTTTAAATAATAACCTGTTAAATAATTCTTCATTCATGTATCCAGAATTGCTTTAGCAACCTTGAAGTTAATATTTTAGCAACATTTTCTTTCTAGACGTAATTTATTTATCAATTTCCGTATATACATTTCCATTGATATTTGAATTTAGCGCGAATTTTCAGGTCACGCCACTAGGAGCGCCACTTGCGAATTGTCTCCCATTTTAACAAGGCTAAATCCGGAAGTGTCGCGTATTGTATTTGGTTAGAGTAATTAAATAAATTAAAAATCCGTATAATAATAATTATTAATGTCACTTATTTATTATTATTATTATTATTATTATTATTATTATTATTATTATTATTAAATGTGCTAGATTTTAAAAGTATATTATCAATATAATGTTAATTTAAACAGCGGCAGGATCTTGAAGATTTCGAAAATGTTACCAAAAATTCTGAAGTCGTATTTATCGTTTTTTAAATATTTTTTAGGTTAAAAAGGCATATTTCTAACATTTTAGGTCACAAACATCCGGGCCCTAATTATAAGCGTATATTATTATCCTTCTAGAGTAAAATATTCTGTTCTGCAAAACTAATAAGTTTATATATATTATCGACTATTAGGACTATTATTCACGATTATTTAAAACATTTTACTGTGTTGATTTCCATGCTTCTGCATTAATTCCGCTACTTCCACTAGAAGGCAGATGTATTAGAGCAGTGGTTTAGCCCATTCTTGGCATTACACTCAACGTAAATTCAGGAACACAAGAAATTTAGCTCTGGGTATTTAACCTGAAGGAGAGTCAAATATCACGAAAGATACATCTCGTATACAACAACAGATGGCAGCACGTAACTCAAATATTTTAATTCTGAGGGTTAACCCGTTTTCCCGAGCTTGCCTTCAATTGGTAGATTAGTAATCAAATGAAAGATGTGAACCTCCGTACACTTAAAGGGGAGACTGCGCTGATGGAGTTATTAAAATAGGCACAGGGAGTGACGTCAGTCTTTTGTGTGTACAGAGTTAATTATGCAAATGCTAGCTGGCACAAACACGATTATGTAGCTATTAATGAAAACCTGCGTAATACGGTATTTGCGTGCGGAATTTAGTCATTAAAACAGTTGACAGCTCTGACAAGGTAGAAATAGACATGATGGTTCAGTAACATAGCGCTGTACCTCTGGCAATAGGCTATTCGAAGAGAGAATGTTAAGACAATTCAGTTGAGGGTACTCGAGATATTATTGAGGATTAAACTAAGAAGTTACTTAAATATTAAAAATGTCACCAGTAAGTAAGTTAAAAAAATTACCCAACCTCTTTTTTTTTTTTTGCTAATAGTTTAACGTCGCACTAACATATGAAATGTTTTAGGCGGCGGAAGGATGGGAAAGGGCTGGGATTGGGGAAGGTAGCGACCGTGGACTTAATTAAGGTATAGTCCCAGCATTTTCCTGGCGTAGAAATGAGAGACCACGGAAAACCATTATCAGGGCTGCCGACATCATACCTTTGTTTCTTCTCATTATACAGAGTGGTCGAAAACAACGTGAGCCGGATATGTGAGATAATTAGATATCTCACGCTGTTGTCATTTTATCAGCTGCTGAAGTTAGCCAATCAGATCGCTTCGCGAGCAAATTCAAATGCGCTTTACGAGGCGGTGTTGCTAAATCTGCAAGTGGCTTGGTCGGGGTCTGGAGCCATGCCGAGAATGAGCATCAAACACTAACACAGCGTGGGTTTCAGCCAGTGCCACTGTAGCGTGCCTACTATCGGCCAAGCCTAGCAGCAAGGAGGACCTTGTTCAAGTCCCTCGCCTGAAGAAGTTAATTTCTTCTATTGGCGCTCAAGCCGGTCATAAGCCACATGCATTTTTGTCAACTTAGCTTTTTTCCGCTAAATCTAGCTTATTTAATAACAATATTCCCGCTGTAGCTTTTTACCCTCTGAATCTAGCGTATTTCCTTGAACGTGCCTCATGTAATGTGGCGTGGTGGTCTTCCCGGTATGAACGAACACACACACTGTTTTTCTCTCCTTGCATGATGTGGTAGCATCAGTGAAACTAGTTACGATGAAATGAAATGTCGTATGGCTTTTAGTGCCGGGAAATCCCAGGACGGGTTCGGCTCGCCAGGTGCAGGTCTTTCTATTTGACTCCCGTAGGTGACCTGCGCGTCGTGATGAGGATGAAATGATGATGAAGACAACACATACACCCAGCCCCCGTGCCATTGTAATTAACCAATTAAGGTTAAAATCCCCGACCCGGCCGGGAATCGAACCCGGGACCCTCTGAACCGAAGGCCAGTACGCTGACCGTTCAGCCAACGAGTCGGACAACTAGTTACGATCATGGTACGTGACTCACCGCTGGTCCAGCGGGAGCATGGAATGGACATTTATGATGTAATAGTACCGGTATGACATCCCTTCTTCTACTTCTGTTTTACTATCGTCCGATGACCTCACAAAACTTCCTTCCTTATGCCGGGCTCCTAACTTTGATCTATCCTATCCGACCTCCCTTGGTCAACTCTTGTTCTTTTCCGACCCTGGCGGTATTACGGTGTCTTTCCCTTCGTGGTCCTTGTCTATCCTCGGCCGATATCTTCATTTTTCAAAGTGTCGAACCCCTTCCACCTTTTCTCTCTGATTAGTGTTTTATATAAGGAGGTTGCCGAGTTGTACTTCCTCTTCAAACAATAATCACACCACCTGTCAGGACTACTCAGTGTACATAATTAAATAACCATGTTTTGCGCTTATAGTAGTTTGCTCATTGAACAGAACAAAGAACAATTTCATTCTCTACCCGGTGAGCAGTACTATAGATAATTAGCTTATTTGTCAACTTTTTTTAGATTTGGTGTAGCTTTTTCTAGCTTATATTGGGTGATGATGTAGCTTATTGAATGAACATTGTGTTGGCAACATTGGCCACGTGCAGGTTTAGCAACACCGCCTCGCAAAGCGCACCTGAAGTCGCCCGCGAAGTGATCTGATTGGCTAACTTCAGCATCTGATAGAATGACAATGGCGCTAGATATCTAATTATTTCTTTCCAATTATTTATGTGAATGACCAACCCTCTTACGCTTATATATCCGGTTCACGTTGTTCCCGATCACTTTTGTATAAGGAGTCCTTCCTAGTCCTAGCCCTTTCCTGTCCCATCGTCGCCATAAGACGTATCCGTGTCGGTGCGACGTAAAGCCAATAGCAAAAAGAAATAAGTTTCGATACATCCCGTATACTGTTTCCTTTCAGATTTTTTTTAAAGAAGTTCAAACGTTGAAGTGGGGGGTTAAATCCGATTTAACTTCCCTCCCTAGCATATGACACTGCACTGTAACTTTCCGTTTGCTAGCGTTTTAACGTCGCACTAACTCATGCAGCCGTGCAATGAGCGAGTGTGAGCTCATTCCGTCTCCACGCAAACTACTCAGCTCGTTTCGTCCCGTCTCCACGCCAACTACTCAACTCGTTTCGTCAGAGAACAAGCCTGTTGCTAGAACGGACACAGAGACATTAATGAAAGCCTGAGCAGACTCGAACCAGAATTACTCCTGTTCAGTCGAAATGGGCGATATTTAAACAGTGAGCATCCCGAAAAGAACCTAGTGCTCTACCATCCGAGCCACTCCGCCCCACCTACCATGCCAATACACAAGAACGTCGTTTATCCGGATTAAGTGAGACCGGAACTGATCCGGATTATCAAAAATCCGGACAATCCGGAAAACTAAAAAAACAAATAAAGTACATGTTATATAATATGTTAACAAAAGTTGTACAGTAATACCTTTTTTTCAATTGTACAAAAAAATGTAAGAACAATTTTCTTATGCTTACGACTCTGTTTTATGCACTACAATAATGTGTGAGCCTTTTCCGTTTTACATTTGTATAGCGTTTGCGCGCAGCACGATCCAGAAGACGTTTTACTAACATCAGTTTCAGTCTGGGATTCTGAACAGGCCATCAGTTTGTCCAGCTGCATTGTTGCATCTCCAGGAGTCGGTATTTCTTCTGATGGAGTGCCGGCTTCATTTTCCAATTCACCATCACTCTCGTCATTACCTGCCGAGGAACAAGAGGCAATAATTTATTAATCTGTCATTATGCCGTAGCCTGAATGACAGTAATTTTTCAAACAGTCATTTACGTCGATCACATCTACGTACGAGCATCCTGGAATGCGTGCAAATGTGTCAAGGAACTCAGAAGAGTCCGCGGTTTTCCATTCCCAATTCCAGGCGAATGCCGGGACGGTACCTTTGATAGACTGCGGCCGACATACTTCCAATTCCTGTCCTTAACTATCCTTGGCGGAAAAAAAGAAATTCAAGAAGAACCGACCCCGTAAAAAAATACTGTACAAGTAAACATAAATTTTTATTATTTTCGATCCCGATAAACCGGAGATCCGGATTAATGAGGGCCGGATAAACGAGGTTCTTGTGTAATTATGAATGAGTATAAAGATATTTTTTTCGAACATCAGAAAACAACTATCTTGGTACGGATCGAACCTCGCAACCTGGCGTCAACCTCAAGGGAGCTAATGCAACACGGGATAATTTTCCGAAAGTATCCGATGACAGGTATGTAGCGCGCCTGGTGGCCATCATTGTTAAGGCGTCAAATCTATAATGGTCTAACAACTGTGGTCAGCCAGTTCGAGGAAAAAATGTTTAGCATCAGAATGTTGGCGACAGGGTAGGAGATATGGTGGTACACACTTTATAATAATAATAATAATAATAATAATAATAATAATAATAATAATAATAATAATAATAATAATAATAATCCAAGGGGATCGCAACAGACTGCTTAGCATTTGCCGATGATATTGCTGTTCTCTCAAACGACATAGAAACCGCTAGAGCTCAAGTTGAAATTTTAAAGGAAATTGCCGAACAAACTGGTTTGCAGATATCGTTTGACAAAACAGAAGTAATGACTAACATCAAAGAGGCTCCACCAAAACTCCATACAAAATACGGGGACATCACCCGAGTAGACAAATTCAAATACCTGGGTGAGATCATCATGAAAAATGGACTGGACAAAGAAGCACTTCAGGAGCGAGTACGCAAACTGGAAATAGCCTACCAAACATCCCGCACAATCTACAACAAAAAATGCCTTTCCCAAAACACCAAGATACGTCACTATGAAACAGTTCTGAAGCCAGTAGTTCTCTAAATGTCTCTAAATGCCAACAAAGGACTCCTTGAAGAACTGGAGAAAAGAGAACGCAAAATTGTGAGAGGAATCTTGGGATCAAAGTACAGAAATGGAATCCATCAAAAGAGATCCAACAAGGAAGTCTACAGCAAAATAGAGAAAATTACCGACACAATCAGAAAAAGACGGGCACGATTTTACGGTCATCTGAAAAGAATGGACGGAAGAAAGTTAACTAAAGAAATCTTTCACTTTTTTTATTCAAACCCCAAAACCACAATTCCCTGGTTTAGAAATACCAAAGAAGACCTGCAAATGCTACATATCTCAGCTGAAGACGCCCTTAACAGAGATCTCTTCCGCAAGAAAATATTGACGAACGGGTTAAACCGAGACGAGCAACCGAAGAGAAGACACGGTGCCCCTTGGACAGAGGAGCGTAAGCAGGCCCACTCACAAAGAATGAGGGAAATTTGGGCTCTAAAAAAGGCCAAGTTCAGTGTCAAATGCAACAAGACTTAACGTGGTCCTTGATGGCCCCAGCGAATTATATATAATAATAATAATAATAATAATAATAATAATAATAATAATAATAATAATAATAATAATCCACAACCTGTTTCCAGTCATTCGACCGGGTCGGGAATGGAATGAATGAAGCCTCCATCCAGCGGCGAGGATAGGAACTGTGCCGGCTGCCGAAGTCTGTCGCAATCCTCTGGGGCAATGATTAATGAATGACAGATGAAATGAAATGATATTGGAGAGTGTTGCTGGAATGAATTATGACAGGGAAAACCGGAGTACCTGGAGAAAAATATGTCCCGTCTCCGCTTTGTCCAGCACAAATCTCACATGGGGTGACCGAGATTTGAACCACGGAACCCAGCGGTGAGAGGGGGGCGCGCTGCCGCCTGAGCCATGAAGGCATAATAATAATAATAATAATAATAATAATAATAATAATAATAATAATAATAATAATAATAATAATAATAATAATAATAATATTTGCACCGTGCTCGATAACTGGAGTCGCTTAAGTGCGGTCAGTATCCAGTAATCGGGAGATAGTGAGGTCGAGGCCCACTGTCGGTAGCCCTGAAGATGGTTTTCCGTGGTTTCCCATTTTCACACCAGGCAAATGCCGGGGCTGTACCTTTATTAAGACCACGGCCAAGACATTACATACACCCAACGACAAGTAATGTTACTGTCAATGGGTCATTTGCATGTGTGCAGAAATTCCAGAACTGGCCTGAAACACTGGATGTTGGAGGCAAGGCTGCTCTGCATTATAACGCAGTGTTGATGGCGGTGTGGGGAGAGCGGAGTCAATGACCTACATCAGATGAGCGGTCATAGGCCTTTCCTATCCCATCGTCGCCGTAAGACATATGTGTCGGTGCGACGTAAAGCAAATAGCAAAAAATAATAATATTTGCTTTACGTCCCTCTACTTCTACTGTTTTCGAAGACACCAAGGTGCCGGAATTTTGTCCCTCGGGAGTTCTTTTACGTGCCAGTAAATCTACCGACACGAGGCTGCAGTGTTTGAACACCTTCAAATACCACTGGATTGAGCCAGGATCGAACCTGCCAAGTTGAGGTCAGAAGGCCAGCGCTTCAACCGTCTGAGCCACTTGGCCCGGCGTACACGATTTCTAATATCTAGATTGGGTGCTAAAAACCTGGATTTAATTCTAAACTTCTCCGCAATGATCATATGGAGTGAGGGCGTTTGACGTTGTTGATGGTGATTCGTCCGTCGGATGGACACTTCAAGCCTTGAGCAGCCTTGGTGGTATTCGACAGGAGTAGCTATATAGCGGCACCAGGTTTCACCCTCTCCCTTCCTCCTATCATGTATCACGTTACTCATTTCATCTCACTAACCCTCTGATGAAGTTGACGTCAGGATGGGCATCCGGTTTTAAAAACTCGCTGCGAACATTCATCTCACTTCATACCTGACCCCACCGGACGAGTTGGCCGTGCGATTAGGGGCGCTCAGCTGTGAGCTTGCATTCGGAAGATAGTGCGTTCGAACCCCAATATCCGCAGCCCTGAAGATTGCTTTCAGTGGTTTCCCATTTTCACACCAGCCAAATGCTGGGACTCTTCTTTAATGAAGGCCACGGCCGCTTCCTTCCCAATTCTAGCTTTTTCATACCCCATCGTCGCCTCAAGACCTATCTGTGTCGGTGTGTCGTAAAGCAACTTTAAAAAAACTAATCCCGTACAGAAACGGAGAAGGGCTGGACATACATACATACATACATACATACATACATACACCCAACGACAAGTAATGTTACTGTCAATGGGTCATTTGCATGTGTGCAGAAATTCCAGAACTGGCCTGAAACACTGGATGTTGGAGGCAAGGCTGCTCTGCATTATAACGCAGTGTTGATGGCGGTGTGGGGAGAGCGGAGTCAATGACCTACATCAGATGAGCGGGCGAGGACTGGACAGACACACAGAGGGGAGGAGTGGCAACAGATGGTCAACCAGCAACACCTGTTGGGGTGTATTCAACAGGGAACTGCACTTCACGTCCATTTAATATTCGCAATAAATTGGTGTCCCCCTTCAGAAACACAAGAGGGCATCATACTACACCGATAGAACAGGGGTTGCGATATACCGTTATGTACCGTACAGTATGTGCCCTCTCGGACACTAAAGCTTGATGGGCAGGAAATGTTACAGTCCTGTGGTCACCAACTATGACCATCGTGAAGCATGAAGTAACTGTCAAAATGATATCTATCAAATGTGTCTTACTAATGAGTATCACTATACACGGTGCACAGAACGAGCCGTCCAATAACGGCACAATGCTGCCTTTTATTATTACTTTTGATGATGATGCCTGTTGTTTAAAGGGGCCTAACATCTAGGTCATCGACCCCTAATGGTACGAAGTGAAACTAAATGTAAAACTAATTTTAAAATTTTAAAATGTAACCGCTTAGTAGAATTTAACATATTTATGATATTTTAAATGCATAATCATTTTTATCATCAGTGGATAAAATTCGTAATGCCTTATTTTGTTTTAAAGTGGTATAAAATCGATCAAAATAGAATAAGGCATTGCCTTGACGTGAAATCATATATATCACCGGTTTTCGAACTACTATGAAATTGTACCCCTCACTCATAGCTGAAAGTTCAATGTACCACACAAAAATATCCCTAAATAATAGGTTTTAAAAATATGAGTACCTGGCTAATTATTGAGGCATTTTAATTGGCTATAAACCATTATTTTAAATACGCATCGTAAATAAGACGGCATTGTGAAATTAAATACATTTTTATAACAACACATCACACGAAACTTAAGAGTTTGTGTCTGTATCAAGTATAATACAATGACAGTAAAGTAACACAGGATACCCGGTTTGTATGAAAATTTCACAAAACGCTAGTTTTTACCCTAATAAATAAATAGAGATGAAACATTCTCGAACTTAATTCTGGAATTCAGAGATTGCGAACCATCAAAATTTTCGTAGCCCAGATCAAAATTTCAAGTGAAGCGTGGCTTCATGTATACATATTTAACTTTCTTGTTATTTATTACCACATTTCAAATTTTCTCCGTTTTTCTCTCTGATGGCCGTTCGCGTACCACACTTAAAGTCTCAGGAGTACACGAACAACAGTTTAAGAAGCATTGTACAGTATATCATTCAAAATAAAACGACGATCTGAGTGGCTAAGGCGGTTGAGGCGCTGGCCTTTTGATCCCAACTTGGCAGGTCAAAAGGCAGAAGTATTCAGTCAGCAGTATGTAAAGATTCTTAGTTACAAGGACAACGTCCATAGAGAGGTGACTAATGCTAAAGAAGTATTAAAATTTGCATATGATAACAATGACATTTACAATAAGATACAAAAGTTGAAAACTAGAAAAGCGGCTGGAATTGATAAGATTTCTGAGGATATACTAAAGACAATGGGTTGGGATATAGTACCATACCTGAAGAAATTTGATTATTGTTTGCATGAAAGAGCTATGCCAAATCAACGGAGAGTTGCTACAGTAGCCAGTGTGTATAAAGGAAACGGTGATAGACATAAAGCTAAAAATTACAGGCCAGTAAGTTTGACATGCGTTGCATGTAAGCTTTGAGAAGGCATTCTTTCTGATTATATCAGACATGTTTGCCAAATTAATAACTGGTTCGATAGTAGGCAGTTTGGGTTTAGGAAAGGTTATTCCACTGAAGCTCGACTTGTATGATTCCAGCAAGATATAGCAGATATCTTGGATTCAGGAGGTCAAATGGATTGTATCGCGATTGACCTGTATAACGCATTTGATAGGGTAGATCATGGAAGACTACTGGCAAAAATGGGTGCAACTGGACTAGACAAAAGAGTGACTGAATGGGTTGCTATATTTCAAGAAAGATCTCAGAGAATTAGTGTAGGCGATGCTTTATCTCACCCTGTAATAATTAAGAGGGGAATTTCTCAAGGCAGTATTATTAGACCTTTACGTTTTCTTATACCGCATATATAAATGATATGAGTAAAGAAATGGAGATTAGGCTTTTTGTGGATTATGTTATTCTGTATAGAGTAATAAATAAGTTACAAGATTGTGACCAACTGCAAAATGACCTCGATGAAATGGCGTATGACTTTTAGAGCCGGGAGTGTCCGAGGACATGTTCGGCTCGCCAGGTGAAGGTCTTTTGATGTTCCTCCCGTAGGCGAGCTGCGCGTCGTGATGAGGATGAAATGTTGATGAAGACGACACATACACCCAGCCCCTGTGCCAGCGAAATTAACTAATGATGGTTAAAGTTCCCGACCCTGCCGGGAGTCGAACCAGGGACCCTGTGACCAAAGGACAGCACGCTAACCATTTTAGCCATGGAGCCGGACAATGACCTCGATAATGTTGTGAGATGGACAGCAGGCAATGGTATGATGATAAACGGAGTTTAAAGTCAGGGTGTGAGTTTCATAAATAGGAAAAGTCGTCTCAGTTTTAATTACTGCGGTGATGGGGTGAAAGTTCCCGATGGGGATCACTGTAAGTACCTAGGTGTTAATATAAGGAAAGATCTGCATTGGGATAATCACAAAAAATGGCATTGTACATAAAGGGTACATGGTTATGAGGACTTTTTTTTTTTTTTTTTTTTTTTTTTGCTATTGGCTTTATTTGTCAATTGAATATTGAAGGGATTAGTCGAGCGAAATGTGAGTATCTTTCCAGGATTGCACTGAAATATACAGTTGATGTCATCGTGCTTCAAGAAACACACACAGCAGATGAACTACAGTTACAGAGTAGGGGAAAAATTCCAGGCTTTAAATTGGTAGCATCTATCATCAAAATTATGGCCTTGCAACTTATGTCAGGAATGATATAACAAATTACCAATTACTGTCAGTAAACTCTGAAAATGACATTTTTACTACTACAGTTAACACTGAAAACTTGACAATAGTTAATGTGTACAAGCCACCAGATATTACTTGGCCTAATCCTCCTATACCTTCTCTGCAGTATCCTACTATATATCACGGCGATTTCAACAGTCATCATCATCTTTGGGGATATAACAAGGATGACTCTAATGGTGAAGTTCTTGTGGACTGGATGGAAACTGAAAATTTGAATCTGATTTTTGATGCTAAGGACCTGCCTACCTTTCAATCAGCTCGCTGGTCTCGAGGCTACACCCCAGATCTTTGTTTCACAAATCGGCTTCATAATTCACACAATCAAGTTCGACGTACAGTGCTCAACGATTTCCCACATAGTCAACACAGGCCTGTTCTCTTGGAGGTTGGGATGTCTGTACCTGTTATTCGTTCACATCCTAAACTGAGGTGGAACTTCAAGAAAGCCAACCGGACTGAATTTGCAAAGCAAACAGACTCCAATATAAGATGGATCAAACCAACATACAACAACTACAGCAGATTTGTAGGGGTTATAAAAGGTGCAGCGAGACGATGCATCCCTAGAGGATATCGTAAGGAGTATATCCCTGGCTGGAGTTCAGAGAGTGAGGAATTACTACGAGAATATGAAGAACATCCTAATTCCGACAATGCAGCTGGTCTCCTCCAATCCTTGGATGAGAGTCGAAGAAGGATCTGGCATGAAACAGTGGAATCACTAGGTTACACCCATTCTAGCAGAAAGGCCTGGTATATAATTAGGAAATTGGATTCTTCAAACCCTGCAACTAAGAGATCAAAAAACAGCCATCAATCTGAATGATTTTGCTAATCATCTAATATCAGTTTCCAAAAACACAAAAGACAAGCGAACCAGAAAGGATATCAAGTCAAAGTTGAACATCAAGAAAAGGGCAGCGCCGCAGTTTTCTGAATTCTCTACTCCATTCAAAGAAGGGGAAACTAAAGCCGCAATAAAAAGTATGAAACTTGGAAAAACTGCAGGATTTGATGGAATTTATCCTGAACTTTTGGCTCATTGCAGACCAGCCACAATAAAATGGTTAACCAACTTCTTCACTAATATTCTGCAAACTGGAAACATCCCACCTCTGATGAAGAAAACAAAGATAATAGCCATACTGAAACCAAATAAAGATCCATCTAAAGTGGAAAGCTACCGTCCAATAGCACTTCTAAGTGTTACATATAAACCCCTTGAGCGACTGATCTACAATAGAATTTATGAAACAATCAACAACTACATTCTTATAGAGCAAGCAGGATTTAGACCTGGAAGAAGTTGTAATGATCAAGTACTGTCTCTCACCATGTATATCGAAAATGGATATGAGAGGAAATCAGTAAGCGTGGCTGTCTTTTTTTATCTATCAGCTGCCTATGATACTGTCTGGCAAGAAGGACTCCTCCTAAAATTTTTGAGTGTGATCCCATGTCGTAAACTTACGGTCTTACTTAGCAATATGCTCAGTAATAGGTACTTCCAGATCTACGCTGATAATGACAGAAGTAGAGTGTTTAAATTAAACAATGGTTTACCTCAAGGATCAGTCCTCGCCCCCCTTCTTTTCAGTCTGTACATATACGACCTCCCAGATACATCATCAAGAAAATTCATTTATGCTGATGACATTTGTTTGGTGACTCAGTGCTCCAACTTTTATGATGCTGAAACTACTTTAGCCACTGATCTGGAAGCCCTGGATGTATACTTCAAGAAATGGTGCCTTCACCTAAATCCTAAAAAAAATTAAACAGTTATATCTACATTCCACTTACGCAACAGACAGTCTAATTACAAACCAACAATAAAATTCCGAGGTCAAGTGTTGCCGTTCTGCAGTACACCAAAATACTTGGGAATAACACTTGATAGAACTTTGACTTTCAAGCAACATCTCTCAAATGTAGCTGCTAAAGTAAAAACTAGAAATAATATTCTTCAGAATCTTGCTGGTACATCATGGGGAGCCAATACTCATGTTCTAAGATCAACAGCATTAGCCTTATCATATTCTGTTGCTGAATACTGCTGCCCCTCTTGGATCAATAGTGTTCACACAAAGAAGATCGATGTACAACTCAATCAGGCAATGCGCATAATCACGGGTTGCATTCGGAGCACGAACACACTATGGCTTCCTGTTCTCAGCAATATTACACCTCCAGCCCTAAGACGATCAGAAGCTCTCCTAATGGTTTGGAAGAACATTCAGCAGAACCCCCAACTACCCATCCATCAAGATATTACGCACACTGAACATCAACGACTGAAATTAAGGAAACGACCCTGGCGTACAGCAATGGATCTTGAACGAAGTTCTTTTCATGTTAACAGTTCATGGAAAGCCCAGTGGGATCAGTCTTCAGTAGTGAACAAACATCTAGTTGAGAATCCTTCCAAACGAGTACAAGGATTTAGTCTTCGAAGATGACAGTGGACAATCATCAATCGCATAAGAACTGGACAAGGCAGATGTGGTTATCTGTTGTGCAAATGGGGTTGGACTAGCTCTGCAGATTGTGATTTTGGTGGCTCTTCTCAGTCAATCCACCACATTGTTGTTGACTGCCCAATTCGAGCTTTCAAAGGAACGCTAATGGACATTCACCGCACATCGGATGAAGCAGTTGATTGGGTCAAAATGCTAGACCTAGAGTTATAGTATTGTACGGACTTGTGACTACGCACATTTATCCTAAACTATATGCATGTGTGTACATAGATTCATCATACGATAAATAAATAAATAAATAAATAAATAAATAAATAAATAAATAAATAAATAAATAAATAAATAAATAAATAAATAAATAATACTTCAATAAATATACAATTTGTTTGAAATCATTTAAGAAAAGGCTAGGAAGACAACATATAGGGAATGTGGCACCTGAGCGATTGTCCTAAATGCAGATCAGTATTGACTGACTGACTGACTTATGAATGAATGCTCTCAGCCTACAGCTACGGAACCCCAGCAGCTGAGGAAGAACATTCCTTGATGGAACAATGAATGAATGAATGAATGATTTAATTAATGCATGCATGCATGAATTTATAAAAGTTCTTCTCTCCCAGTCGCGGATGACCAATAAGTGGGGAGAGTGGTGGTACAACTGAGCAACCCTCTTCTATTAACTAATGACCTAACAGACAGAGACAATATTCTACAGAAGTCACGTTCTGAAAATTTCGTATGTCCGCCCATTTACCTCGTGTAACCTCCATCGTAAAGTAGAATTACTCCGGCCCTGCGGTGTAGGTGGCAATGCGTCCGCCTGCCACCCGGTGCCACCGGGTTTGATTCCCGATCGGGCCAGGGTTTTTCTAATTGTACATGATTAATATTCCTGGCCTGGCGACTGGGTTTTTGTGTCGTCCTTAACGTTCCTTTCCTCACTTACAACACTCTACACTTCCGCAATTACAATCAATTACACGCAGGCTCATATCATATGGTACAGGTAGTGGCAAAAGATCTACAGAGGTCGACGCCACGAACAACTATCATTAAAAAAGGGGCAGAATTAATTGTAGGCGCCATATGACATAACTCAGTCTGCGCCTTCCAAGTTGTTCATGTTACAGACTGGAGATACATCCAACTAGGCCTATGTATGCCCCTAGCATGGAAATGACATTGTCGCCAGTCCAGATCACATCATTATTGTTATTTACACACAATAGCCACTTTTACTCCCCCTTCTCTTTGCTATTCATACCAGATCGTTTCATTGAATGCTCATTGTCTGCAAAATCCTTTCTTCAAAGATCACGGTTATTCTTTCTACAACTTCAGCTTCACAAAAACAATATCATCCGTAGCTACCATGCCATATTACATAAAATGGAACATTTCGAAAGCTCTTGTGCCTTCATGTCTTCGCATTCCTCAAGAATATGAATCTATTTTTCAAGCTCACCTCTACGCGAGATGAGTACGTGAACCTTCTTAACCCCATACCAACAACGCTTATATTTTTGACTAGGTGGGTACGGCACGAGTAATAGATACTACACTAAGCTACAAACATTCATCGTGGGCAAACAGTGCGAATTCTCTGAAACAGATGAATGTTACGTACTTAGAATTGTAGAAGGCTAAATGTGCAACTAAAGCGCAACTGTACTACTACTTTGAAGGTTCAGAACAGCACCACCGAGCTCGATAGCTGCAGTCGCTTAAGTGCGGCCAGTATCCAGTATTCGGGAGATAGTGGGTTCGAACCCCACTGTCGGCAGTCCTGAATATGGTTTTCGGTGGTTTCCTATTTTCACACCAGGTAAATGCTGGGACTGTACCTCAATTAAGGCCATGGCCGCTTCCTTCCCACTCCTATCCATTCCCTATCCCTTCCCTATCCCATCGTCGCCATAAGACCTATCTGTGTCGGTGCGACGTAAAGCCAATTGTAAAAAAAAGAAAAAACACCAGAAAGCACCTCATTTCACAAGAGTAACCGCGGTCGGAACAGATGTTTATTGTCAGGACTTGAGACAGCCGCAGCGCAACAGCAATATTTACCTCTCCCACTCGCACCCACTACCCTGCATCCACGGAACTTCTCGTTAGACGACCATAGTAGTGATTACAAATAATACCACCAACTCTCCTACCCTGCCGGCCAACATTCTGATGGTTAACTGTTTTCAACAACAGCACTCGAACCGGCTTACTCGACGCCGCAACGATCATCGCCACCAGGCGGGCAATAATAATAATAATAATAATAATAATAATAATAATAATAATAATAATAATAATAATAATAATAATAATAATAAACATTTCCATTCCCATAGATCTTAAGAGACATGACGGATTTGTTGCATACAAGTTCCTTAACGTGTCAGAAGCCAACGACACGAAGTTGTCTCATTTAACCCTTCAAACGTCACTGGCCTCAACCGTAATTGAACCCATTCTCTGGAAAAGATCCACGACAGACTGCGCTACTGAGATGGACACTCGAGCATAGAATTCCTCAGACCACCGAAGAAAACAGTACTTTCGCATACTACCTCCTCATCCCAGAAACAGTAGGTTTCTGTCATATACCAATCATCTGTGGACCAATGGTAGTGTGTTACTCGCTGGATAGGTCCGAAGGTCTCGGGTTCAAACCCGGCAGAGGTAGTCGGATTTCTGAAAGTCAATTTGGAACTACATGTCGTACGATATGGTCATATAAGAGATATCCGATTATACATTCTACGTTACTCAATAATATTAATTGTAAATAAAAATGTGTATCTTCGTCCCAAGTTAGTGCAACTTTCTTCAAGCACGTACCAGGTGGAGGTGAACTGCATGTACAGTTTTAACCACATACCAGCCCTCTTGACAAAATTAAATTCCTGGTAGAACCAGGAATCGAACCCGGGCCCCCGAGCACAGCAGCTAATAACGCTGACCGTTACACTGCCCAGGGTAACCAAATTAATTGAACTCGACAACAGGACGCCCAACTGAGTTCTGCTTTCTAGTTTCTCTGCCATCTGCTACAGTAAAACGGTACTGTACCAGGAAAAGTTGTGGGCAAAGGGCATGAGTAGGACCTCAGGGAGTGGAACTGGGTTTTGGAGCCGATACAGAGAAGGATAGTCTCGCAGAGCGAATAATAGATGGTAAATAATTTTTTTCTTAAAACAATTTATTAATTTTTCACCCTGCGGTATGATTATTGACTCAAATTTTGCATAGAAATTAAATGTCGAAAAAAATGGCATAAATATCATTGGTTTCAAAGTCTTTCATATGTGGGAATTTCCACCTAAAGTCTTTTTAAACCTAAGCACACTTTTATAATTGTAAATGGATATGAGAAATTATCAAAGTTTTCAGTTCTCAGTTCGTCAATCTCGATATATAGCACACTTGAACGCCTACAGTCTTTCTACGAGAAATGAAACTGAAATTAAATTTATCACTTTTGAGAAATTATGAAAATTGTCCACACGCGACACTGAAGTTTCACTGTTCAAAATAAATGAAAAAGTTTAGTCAGTTTGTTACTCACTTATGACAAGAATTGTTGCTACCAAATGTCGAAAGATGGACGTCTGGAATGTTCCATGTAGAATCAGGATTGGCGATGTTGACGTTCCCAATGAGGTGATGACAGCTGGAACTGGATCACGTTGAGTTGTAGCTTGTTCGGGTGATTTTCGCACACGAAAATTTACTTAGTGTGAGTAGTTTATCACTGACACTGTTGAACACTATTTATGGCGTATGAAGAATCGCCGTCCTTTCTGTACGAAATGCTATTTACAGTCGTTATTGAAACGTTCATAATCACACAGTTCACATAAATAAAAAAGGAAGTAAGTCGATAAGCACAGTCTTTGAACACAGTCTGAAGTTGCTAGGGATTATTTTCTGCTAATCCTGTTACTATAATGTTATATTAACACAGAAAAGTTCTCACTTTTCACTCAAATTACTACTGTGAGTCTTATGTTGATGTGACGTGAATATGAGTTCTGGTAATTCTAAGTATTAGGCTCAGTAGAAGTTCAATGTTACTTGAAGTTACCTAAGTCCACACGTAATGAAATAGTTACTCGCGTTACAGTCTTAAATGTCTTTAGGATTATATTGTAATCGCGACGCGGTATACTAACTGCAGTGCGACGTCCTTTAATAATTCTATCGGTGATAGAATTTCGCGTTCCGGAGATACGACGGAAAGTACTTCTACCGTGACTGCGCGAACATACTGTACGCGGGCCGGTCTCTTCGCTATCTCACTCACACAGCTGTTTGCTTGTCCTTGTACTAGTTTGCGGGCTGTCTGGCCTTGACATATATAGATACCAGCGCAGGGAGGGGTGGCGGCTCTCTCGGCCATGTGACCGTGATTACGTAATTTCGTTGAGACTTTAAATTATTATAACTCAACAACCGTTTGATGAATTAATTTGAAATTTACAGGGATTAACTTTTATGATGTTTGCTATAATTCAGCGTTTGTCCCGTTGAAATTGGTTAAGGCGTTAAAAAGCTGTTAAAAGAAAATTTCTTTCGAGAAATATCTCTAAGGGAGGTGAGCTTCAAGCGACAGGTGACGTCACTTGACTCCGCCTAGCGCACTCGTAGGGTCTGGCACATACTGGAACATTCTTTACATGGATGTTCGTACGTCGGTCGGATCTTTAATGCTGGAAATAACATTTCTTTCAATTAACATGGACCAGGACCTAGGCCTTCCTGGTACAGTACGTAAAAAAATGACTCACCGACAGCCTAAACGGCGTCACATAAAATAAATACACAGGGTTGCCGAGGCTATTTGATTATTATTATTATTATTATTATTATTATTTTACAAGTTGCTTTACGTCGCACCGACACAGATAGGTCTTATGGCGACGATGGGATAGGAAACGGATAGGAGCGAAAAAGAAGCGACCGTGGTACAGACCCAGCATTTACATTTGTAAAAATGGGAAACCACGGAAAACCATCTTCAGGGCTGCCAACAGTGGGGTTCAACCCACTATCTCCCGAATGTAAACTCACAGCTGCGCGCCCGTAACCGCACGGCCAACTCACTCTGTTGTTATTATTATTATTATTATTATTTTTTTCGTTTCAGTCATCTATGGGCTGCGATTACGCAACTTCCATTGCTTTCTCAAGTTCTTTCTCCTTCCTCTTTCGCCAGTATTCCTTCATCCGTTGGCGTGCTCGTGCTCGTTCTTCTGCCGAGAATACTCTATTCTTCCTCGTTTTCTCATCAGCTAGGTCCTTCACCTCCGCAACTCTCTGCCTGAAGATTTTCCTGTTTGTTATATCTTCTGCGTGATCCCACATTTTTCTAAATCTCGGCAGACTTCTTTTACCCATGGGACTTGTGTCTTTCTGTTCTCCTGGAAGCTGAGGATCCTGTTGGCGAGTCTCTCCGATCCCATCATTTTAATATGTCCGTAGAACGTCAATCTCCTCTTTTTCATTGTGGTGGTGATGTTTTCAAATTGTTGGTATAGTTCTCGATTTGGTCTCATGCGAAACGTAAACTTGTCTGATGATTTTATGGGTCCAAGAATCTTTGTAAGGAACCTCCTTTCTTTCTTTTCCAAATCTGAGAGTCCCTTCGTGGCTAATGTCTCAGCTGCGTATAAATATTCACATTTGACTATCGTGCTGTAGTGCTTGAATTTGGCCTGGTAGGAGAGTGACTTAGATTTGTAGGTGTTCTGACATAATCTAAACGCACGTTCTTGAATTGCTGCCTTCTCATTCATGTTTGGAGTCAAAATATCTCCTAGGTACTTGAATTTTGTAGCTCTTTTGATATTACCGTAGTTCGTCCTCATTGTCCAGGTTGGGTCAGTGGTATTTATGTTCATGTACTCCGTCTTCTCAAAAGATATTTGCAGTCCTGTTTTGTCTGCCGTTTCTTTGAGGACTTCAATCTGCTTAATTGCAATTTGCAAATTCTCTGCAAAAGAGACTACATCATCTGCAAATGCGAAGCATTCAAATTTAAGCCCAGTTCTCTTGCGACCTAATCTAATTCCATTTGGAAAGTTGAATTTGCTCATTTCTTTTCGCCATTCCCTGATAACTTTCTCTAAAACACAGTTGAACAAAATTAGAGAGAGGCCATCCCCATGTCTCAAACCTGTTTTGATTTCAAAGGGCTCTGACAGTTCTCCTAAAAATTTTACCTGCGATCGTGTGTTTTTTAGTGT
This sequence comes from Anabrus simplex, assembly GCF_040414725.1. Taxonomy (NCBI): domain Eukaryota; kingdom Metazoa; phylum Arthropoda; class Insecta; order Orthoptera; family Tettigoniidae; genus Anabrus; species Anabrus simplex. The sequence continues at coordinate 650,932,118 of NC_090265.1, read as the reverse complement.
TTGATGAATCAAGGTTGTCTTATTGTCTATTCCAAATTCCTTAAGCACTTCCATTAGTGCGTCCCGGTCTATGGAGTCGTATGCTTTTTTGAAATCTACGAATGTCATTATCACTTTCTTATCTGCTGCTAATGTCTTAGTTTTGATTAAGGTCTTAATGGTAAAAATCTGTTCTGCACATGACCGCCCCTTTCGAAAGCCAGCTTGATATTCTCCTAATTGTTTATTTATATGTCCTTCTATCCTACGCTTGAGTGCTATAGAAAGTATCTAGTAGGCCACTGGCAAAAATTATATCCCTCTATAGTAATGTTATTGAAATTCGTTCTGTCTCCTTTCTTGTGCAGGGGGTGGACGATAGCCTCCCTCCATTCTTCTGGGCTCTCTCCTGTGGACCAGATCTGTTGAAAGAGTGTTTCAGGTTGCTCCAGGAAGTTATCCCCTGCATATTTCAGTTCAGCAACAATTGAGTCCTTGCCAGATGCTTTGTTATTTTTCACGCTTTTGATGATTTCCTTTATTTCGTTCTTATCTGGCGGGGTTGATTCATGAAGTGTGCTTTCTGGTTTCTGGGACGTCAGTTCTTCTTGAGGTGGATCACAGTTGAGAAGTTCTTTGAAATATTTAGCCAAGTGTTCACAGTTCTGTTTGTTGCTCATAATCAGCTTACCTTGATCATTCTTGAAACAAATGTTGGGTGACGAGTAACCTCGTTGACTTAAACGTCTGATAGAAGTTCCTGGTGTTGTTTTTCTCTCTCAGCTGGTCTCTCTCGAATCTTCTTTTGGCACTCTTGAACACCTTTGCTGTCCTTTTCCTTTGGATCTTAAATTCTTCGAAGTTCTGTTTGTTGGAGTTCCACTTGTTCCAAGCTTCTGATCGTCTTCGTAGAGCATCTTCACACTCATCATTCCACCATGGATGTTTCTTCTTCTTAGCAATAAAAATTGTTTGTTTCGCTGCTTCCTGAATCTTTCGAGCCACTTTTTCCCACTCATAGGACTCCAACGTGTCGAGTTCTTTCTGAAATTTCACTACTATTTCTTCGCTGACTTTGAGTTCTTCAATTCTGTACTGCTGTATTCTGAGGGGTTTCTTTCTACGGTTACAAGGTGTGGGCTTCACTTTTATACTTGTTAGATAGTGGTCGGAATCAAAATTAGCGCCTTTTTGCACTCTGACATTCATTATTTCCTTCGGGCTGGTGGTCGCTACATGGTCAATTTGGAATTCTCCTAACATGGAGTTAGGTGATCGCCATGTCATCATCCGCTTGGGAGCTCTCTTGAATTGAGTGGACATTATTTTCATACCAAATGATTCACAAGCATCTATCAGTCTTTCACCATTTCTGTTTGTCCTTTTGTGAGCCGTATATGTCCCAACGATGTTTCGAATTTTTTTCTCTTTTCCAATCTGAGCATTAAAATCTCCATCAAGATCTTGACACGTTTCTCTGGGGTTCTGAACAGTTCTTCTTCAAGTTGGGACCAAAATTCTTCTACTTTCTCTGGATTCTTTCTGTTATCTTCATTAATTAGAGCATGAACATTGAAGGAGTACAGTTTGTTTCCACTTTTGAGAGTTAGTACAGACAGTCTGGGAGATGGAGATCTTAAGTCTACTATAGATTCTGTTATAGAGTTGTGAAGAAAGAAGGCTGTCCCGAGTATTAACACTGGATTCTTGGTTTTCTCTGACTTCTTAACTTTGATAGCTGGCCGTCCTTTCAGTATTCTGTAGTTTCCAATAGCCGACACTTCATCTGAAATAAATCTTGTTTCTTGGACCGCTAGAACTTTGATCTTATATTCATCGAGTACTTTGATCAGTTCCTTTTGTTTACCAACTTTCAACAGGGTGTTCACATTGAGTGTGCCAAAGAAATGCTTTTCTTTCTTTCTGAGTTTGCGGGGTGATGGATCCTCCGACTGATCCAAACATGATGGTGTAAGGACCCCAGAATCCTTTGCCCTACTTGAACCAGAACACTGGCCCCGGATTTTACCGGCTGGGGTACTAGATTCCGTACGTTTTGTCATCGTGTTAGTTGCGTGGTTTTTGTTTTGGGGGATAGGGTAGAACCCAATCCAAAAGGTAAAACCAAGTTGGTGAGACCTGAAGTTTTAGAACAGCCGTCTCTAACGTGGAATCCGACGCTGACCAGGAGGCCACTCGATTCGGGAACAGTCGCGCCTCGGTTTTAAGTCGCTTTTCTTTTCGGGGTGTGCTTCCTTAGGTTCTTCCGCTCTCCGTGCCGTTGGGAAATAGATTCCTCTTCCGCCGCTGAGACCGTTGACCAGTTTCGCCTAGTAACCCTAGGTAGGGGCCCTATAACAGGGTACTACCATCCGGAGCCAGATGGACCCTGGTTTTTTACGAGGTTGATACTCCTCCCGCTCCTCCTTCCTCATCACTTGCAAAATGAGGCCGCGGGCTTGCGACAGGCACTGACGGAGCTATTATTATTATTATTATTATTATTATTATTATTATTATTATTATTATTATTATTATTATTATTATTATTATTATTATTATATTCGTTTTGGCATTCTATGGACCACGCTTAGCTTATGCTTCTGCTTCCTGTCTCTTCTGCTCCCAAACCCTCTTCATATTTTGACTTCTAGCCTCCCTCTATCGCTCTGTCAAAGTTCGTTCTTTCCTCTCTAGTTTATGAAATTCCCTTTGTCTATCAACTATTTTCCGGAATTTGTTTCTGTCCAACATGCTTTCGGTGTTTAGACCTAGTTAGATCTTTGATAACCTCTTTCGTCCAGGTTGTGGTGCTCTTGCATTTCCTGATGTACTCCCATATCCCCTCAGCCAATCTGTCGTTACTCACCCGATGAATGTGTCCAGCTAACTTCAGTCGTCTCTTTCTCATCTCATCAGTCAGTTCATTAATTTGTTTGCACCGTTCTTCATTCCTTCTTTTCTTCCAGATGCCACCTGTCTTCCTAGGACGTAATATCTTACGTACAATTTTCCTTTCTATCTTCCACATCTCCTCACCTTCTGTTCTTCTGTTGTAGGTTAGACATTCCGATGCAGACAGTGCTTCTGGCCTCATTACTGTATTGCAGTGTCTTAATTTTGTTCATATCGACAATGATTTTTGTTGTATACGTTATTATTATTATTATTATTATTATTATTATTATTATTATTATTATTATTATTATTACCAATCATTTTAAAGTTAGGGTAGTAGAACACTCGCAACTAATTATTTGGAAATAGTGTACACGGCACTTACCAGCCCTCTTGGACTCGAACCCAAGCCTCTGAGGACGGCAGCTAATAGCGCTAACCGTTACACTACGGAGGTGGGAAATAAATTTACATTTACAATGAATTTTATCGAGTAACCTCGAATGTATAACCAGAGATTTCTTACGACGTTGAAGCTCAGTGTACTTTTGACATTTCAGATGCGCAAGACTTCTCCGTTTCATCAAATTATACTGTGATCAAGCAGATGTGCTTGCACTGTGGGTGAGCTAAATGTGATTATTACACTACGCATGGTTTCTTTTACTGAAGCACTCAGACGCAAAATTGTTTACCAGATTTCAAGAAAATAAAACAAAAAATAATTTACATTCACACATCTTACTATATTTTTCGAAGTTAAGACAGATTCAAATGTCATCTTCATCGAGTTTCATACCAAGGAGAAGAAGATTGTGAGTGCCTAAATAAGCACGAATAGTGAATATAGAATGTAGGTCTGTTCCGTACGTGCGATCGCTGCATTCCTTCACTGAGAATGGCGCAGAGCGATGTGTGCGCTACATACAATGGTAAATTCGTATTAATGGTATAGATTTAAAAAAAACAATATTTAAGACACACATCAACAACTGAATGGTACTAACAAGAAACTGTTTCAGTGGTATTATTATTATTATTATTATTATTATTATTATTATTATTATTACACTACGCATGGTTTCTTTTACAGAAACACTCAGACGCAAAATTACAGTTTACCAGATTTCAAGAAAATAAAACAAAAAATTTACATTCACATATCTTACTAGATTTTTCGAAGTTAAGACAGATTCAAATGTCATCGTCATCGAGTGGCTCAGACGGTTGAGGCGCTGGCCTTCTGACCCCAACTTGGCAGGTTCGGTCCTGGCACAGTCCGGTGGTATCTGAAGGTGCTCAGATACGTCAGCCTCGTGTCAGTAGATTTACTGGCACGTAAAAGAACTCCGTCGGGACTAAATTCCGGCACCCCGGCGTCTCCGAAAACCTTAAAAGTAGTTAGTGAGACGTAAACCAAATGACATTATTATTGATCTAAAAAAGGCACTATGTCAGAATATATTGTAAAATGTGCGTTAATTTCAGTGTAACTACCAATTATGAATTGAAAGTGTAGACATCATTATCACTCCCGTAAACTACATTTCATCGGGTCAGTTTTCCTGCTAGTCCTCCCCGAATTGCTTCTACTCTTTGCTTGCTAATTGTCCTTCAGGATCCTCGCCGCGTCTAGACTTTTGCCATGCGCACCTCCCCACCCGGTTCTACTTCACTTTCCAGTGCTCCACACTGATTTGGGGCAACTGAGTTTCTCCCATCTCAGTCTACGTGTTATTTGTCTATCTTTAGCCATATCCTCATGTCCGAACCCCTCTATTTTTGAACATATTTCTTGATATTCTGAGCCGCCAGAATTTCCTTCTCTTCAGATTTTGTGCGTTTTCGGTACACGTGTGATACACAGGTCTTGCACAAGTAGTACACGATTTCGCTTTGAGTTCAAATTAATTCCAGGATCAAGCGAGCATTCCGTTGAGGTATTTCTCTCCAAACCACGCACTGTTCATTCTTCTCACTTCAGAAAAAAATCGTATATAATAAATGGCAAAGTGAGCATTAAGTATAATACTGTAAAATAAATGATTTACAAAAATCAAAGCAAAGAAATTTGCGTACAGGTCATGAAGAACCCTAAACGATTGGGAGGTAAGACTTCGTAAACGATAAGTGGTATAAGGAGTCATCTGTAATCAATAGGGAAAGGAAATTTATAGAAACACATATTTTTAAATAATTTTGGATTTTTTTGGTATGAAATATTTTAAGTAATATTTTATTGCACGTTTATTTCGTGTTACATAAACGAGGAAGAACGTGTCCTGAGTATTAATCTTCCTCGTGTGCAATCTATTCTTAATATAAGTATCCCCTGCCATGAATGCGTAGTGTACGTTATTCTGTATTCTGCAGACTCAGCTTGCTAATTACCGCACTCCCAACAGAAGCCGGGGACTCCCCATGTCCATGTAGCGATGTAGTATTCGGGAAGATAGATCAGCATTCTACATTAGATACCGAAGCCAGTAACGTACAAAGGCAACGTGCAAATAAACAGGAAAAAGATGAGCAAGATGGGAGATTCAACAGATAATAACCTTTGTGTGCCATACGATGAAATGATGTAATGTGAGAAAAGAGAATCCGGGTATTCCCCATTTTACGTTTCGAGATCTATGGGCATCGTGCAACGTTCACCACTTCAAGTAAATAACTGGCAGCCATTTCTGCTGACTTGAGTTTCTTGTGCGTCTCCATAAAAATCTAGAAGGTACAATAAACCTCTTGACGGAGACTCTTAAAGCAGTGGTTAACACTAGAAGAAAAATAAATTCGCTCACAGAGTCAAAAATGGAAGCTTAAAAAGAACAATTCATATTCGTTCGTGAAAAAATCGCGACACTTAAAATAATGCGTCAAGTTGCTACTGTTTTAGAAGGTGACCTGGTAGAAATTCCATAAGAGTGTTACTGATATACCACTTTTAAAGTATGCCAGACAGACTTCGTGTGACCTAGAAGGGCCATTTTTCGGATTCCGGGACAATCAGCGGAAATTTCGTATAGAGAACTTTGAGATGGTGTTCATTGCGCACTGCAACACCCAGAAATTTTCAACAAGTGAGGAGGCGTGTGTGGTGAGTACTTGGCATTCATTTGCCACAATGAACACCACTGGTTAAACGGTACTTGAAAAAAAACATTTTGAACCTTTTAGCAAATATGTTTCAATTTTTAAACACATAAAATATGTTCTAAATTTTTAGCACCTAAACATTCTTTCCATATTAATCAACTATGTATTGTTTAGTATCGAAGATCTAACATAAATGTCCTTTTATATAATTATGAAAAACATTTCAGATAAGATTCAGGAAATTTTAAGCGTACAAATTTGCAGACTGATTTACTCTAATTAATTCATTCGTTATGAACCGCAGAGAATCACATCTAAGCCTAGTTAGTACAGAGTGATAGCGCTAAGCCCAGTTACACCTTTCCTCAGGAAGTAACATGGTATTCCTTTCAGTCGTAGGCTACGTTGACACCTTGGCCCATGTCGCTGTTGGAGAACCAGTACTCCTTTGCTGAATTAGCTAGGCAGTCTCCAGAATGGTGTAATCGCTGCCCTTAAGCTGGTCGTCTAATGAAACCGAATTCGTCGGAGTACGTGGTCGGCCGTCTAGTTCGTCCGATGTAAACCTCGTCGACTTCAGTCGAATCAGATCCAACAAATACAGTGCTGCTCCCTCAGTGTCACTTCTATCGCCAAGTAAAGCGGTCGTTTTACGAAACAGATACTGGTTTTAAATTCCCAGAAAATACCTCAAGAGACGATGAATGCAGCGGAAGTGAAGGAAGTATTGGGTCAGTCCCTTATTAAGCAACAGAAAAAATAAAGGAAAATGTCATCACCTACATGAAGAATCGCTGAGAAACAGGGAAAACTCAAACTGTGAATGATAATGTTTAAAACTATATTCAAGAACAATTCAAGATTTGCAACAGGTGTTGTACCAATCGACCGATTATGTCCTACTAATCCCGCTTCAATGGGATCTGTCCGTCATTCGGCCAATAGATCGTGTGCAACAGACGCGTACCAACGTTTTCATCTACCGTGGAATCAGTCGGCCATTCGGTCGTACTCGGGCGTCCACTGACTCGGCAGAACACTGTTCCAGTGGATGACCAGCCTTAAAGGAAACTATTGCAGAATGTCCACCTTCCACATGGTGTCTGATAAATCGTACCATCTCTCTTCAATCTGCCTCCTTCCAGTTCCAGCCATCAAGTAAATGGGGATGTGTCGCCTTATCTTACCTGCAACAAACAGAAATAAACCGTACTTATTATAATCGTACAACATTTCATAATAAACAGCAGGAAAGTACTAGGTAACTGATATATTCCTTGACAATAGGACTATTTTTGCAAGTAGTTTAAAACACCACCAACACACACAACTTCTTCGGCTACGCGAAGCACAATGGTCGGGTCGACCTATCAGGTGGCCAAACCCGGAGTTGCCTGGTTCCCTCCTAAATATATAACCCCATTCCCTCCCACATAAAGGTAGAGTTATATTCTCTCCCATCTGAAACGAACTTTATAGAGAGTATGGATCATTTACTTCCCGATAAAAATGGAAAACTACACGGTGAGCCAAAAGCTCATTAACATTTGACGAGGCAATGGTTTTATTATTATTATTATTATTATTATTATTATTATTATTATTATTATTATTATTATGATTATTATTAACAAATTAATTTAAATGGGAAATATCCCTGTGGCAACGGTCATTTACATTAATTTAATAATAAAGTAAAGTTAACACACTTTCCCAACAACAACAACAAACAAACAAACAAACAAACAAACAGACAAGCAAACAACAAGAGTACAACAAGCAAATCCATGGGAAGAAAATATTACAAGAATTAGGCCCTACTACTAGTTTAACATTCTAAATTCAGCATCATCATATACAAATTCACACACAACTTAAGTATTTCCAGTGCTTAACACTACGTTGACCTTAATACTAGCTTAGCATTATAAGTGATAATAAAGTGAAGTTAAACCATAATTACCCTGCAACAACAACAACAACAACAGGAGTACAACAAGCAAGAAATACTACTAGTTAAACTTTCAAAATCCAGCGTCATTATATACAAATTCGCACACAACTTAAGTATTTCCAGTGCTTAACACTACAACTTACAATACTATAGGTTGAACTTACTACTAGCTTAACACTACAGGCGATACTGAAGTCAAGTTAAAAACATAACTACCCAACAACTACAACAACTCGAGTACAAAAAGCAATTCCATGGAAAAAAATTACAATAACTACTACTAATTTAACATTCTACTTTATTTTGGTGTCAATAAAACCACATGTCATGCCAATCATATGTGTGAATTATTACCTCTACACCTCCAATCTTCCGTGAAGTATTGCCTCGTCAAATGATAACGGCCTTTTGAGTCACTCTGTGCTTTCGACCTCACTTCAATACTATCGGGCTATCGTAAGTACAAATTAATAATACATTGTATTAACTTGTACTTATGGTACAGTTAAAAATTGTGTTTCTATAGTCTGTAAAATTAAAACTTGTTGATATTAATAATATGCATGTCTACCCCTTAGACCTGTTACCTGATACGATGTCGGGAATGAGATAAGAAGAATTTATATGGCATGATTTTACGGTCGGATGCTCTTCCTGACGCCAACCTCAGTTGAGGAGCTAATGATGAAATGAATGATGGTGAATGAAATAGGGTGAAGAGGTGGAATAATATTCATACATTTCTTCTGAAAACTTAATTTAAATCCTTCATATTAAATTAAGTCATTTCTCCTCTCCCTTACAATTTTCGTTACAACCAACCAACAACAACTGTTATACTAGAAGTGATGACAATGATGATGATGGTGATGCTTGTTGTTTAAAGAGGCCTAACATCTAGGTCACCGGCCCCTAATGGTGCAAGGTGGAACGAAATGACGCGATAGTTAAAATTTTAAAATGTATCCACTGACTAGAATTTGAAACAAAGAACGAAATGACGCGATAGTTAAAATTTTAAAATGTATCCACTGACTAGAATTTGAAACAAAGTATGATGAAAAATGATTATGAATTTAAAATAATCAGTGGATCTAATTAGCAATGCCATATTTTCTTATAAAATTATATAAAATATAGATTACTGTAGAATAAGGCATTGCCTTGAAATGCAGTAATATATCATCCAAATTAATATTAAAAACCACATTAAAATATATAAACTAAAATAGAGTCAATAGAATACAACGTAGTAAACAATAAAATAAAAAATACGAAATACTACGTTTATACATGATAAAACAGGCCACTATCCCTCATAAAACGGATGACGACGTCAGCTGACTGCTCGTCATCTCGTAGGATGAGGGAGATTGTACTCGGAAGTTTTAGACTACGGCGCAGATCGACCAGGTCCACGCACTCCGTAAGGATATGTAACACGGTAAGATGATCGCCGCAAGTACACACCGGAGGGGGTTCTCCTCTTCAGTAAATAGGAGTGCGTTACTATACCGTGGCCGATCCGACGATGACATAATACCACTGTTTCTCTCCGAGAAACACGAAGGGAAGTCGTCCATATCTTCGTTGTTCCTTTCCTATCGCTCTCATCTTATTTGGCAGAGGGGTGGCCTGCCACTCCATCTTCCAATAGGACATAACCAAATGTCTCAGCTGAGAGCAAATATCACTGGCTGGAACATGCAAGGCAACGGGAGAAATGCAACAGCCTCCTCGGCAGCCTTGTCAGCTAATATACTAGAAGTGAACAGCGCATACAAAACCAAAATGTTTACTCTGCGCACAGTGCAGTCAACACGAGGTGCAGTAATTGAAAACTCTGCTATGTTTTCGAGGAAATAGGGTACTTGTGTTTCTAAATAAAATTTAGCGGGGATGAATGGGGGATATTATTATCTTAGGTCCTCAGTAGATCAGGAGGGGGTTCACAACTGGTAGGTAAATGTATAGGAATCTATAGTCTGAAAATATAAGAATTCAACGCATCAAGTTAGGGTTGTGAATGATACGACATCCTGAAGTTTAAACGTGCAGTTACTGTTTCCGATACTGATCGCCCATTTACTACCACTGATTGAAAGTAAATCACTTAATCGGATATTTGGCTGCACTGCCCCTAATAATGAACCATTACGATGTGCTGGCCTTTAATTACTGACAATGGTTTATGATGCACGGGTATCCTATTTGTAAACTTCACTGTAATATTGCTGAGTGACAAAAAGCTGATATCCAGGTATTCGTTTGCACACTGAAAACTTGTTGATATTAATAATATCAATACATGTCTTCCGAAAACTAAATTTAAATGTGAATGTCTTGCACTAAAGTCAAAATTAGAATACAGTACATTGTTCTGTTTAGGAACGGAGCGTGCCGTGTACAAGTACAGTCAGCAATGGAAAGTTGATTTACACAAACGCGGGGTTGTCTAACTACTGCAGAAGGCGGGGATACTGGTAACAGCGTTTTCTCTTCCTCGTTCAGTGGAGGATAAGTTATTCCTTAATTAGAATGCCTCCTGTGCTTTTGCAAGTTAACAAATCGAACTGTTCGTGCGGTATGTCGGAAGCACAACAAACCGCACCAATGCTGTGCAAACTGGACAGGAATGGTGATTACTGAAGCTGTTGCATTCGAAATGCATTGATGACCTTCACGATTAACCCCGAAAATATATTGTTTATGTTTACGACAAGTGTTATTTTATATATATGTTATCAATGATATTGCGAGGTTTTTACTTTACTGTACAGTGATATAAATAATGTTTCTTATGATTTCATTTTATTATGCACACTAAAATTATAATTTTAAGTTCAATTTTCTCTGCTTGAAAGTATTTAAGTTGTGATATGTGTTCGGTAAGATTCAAATTTATTATAAAGAGCTCCGTACTTAATTTTCTTTAGCTATAATCAAGGTCGATATGGTCTGACGCCATGGTTAGCCCATTCGAGTCCCGTTGGTAAAAAAAAAAAAAAAAATCACCATCAGAATGTTGGCCGGCAGGGTAGGAGAGGTGGTGTTATCAATTTCTAATCACTAGATTGTGTGGAAAAAGCCTAGATTAAATTCCAAGCATATGACGGTATGGATGTTAGGCGATTCATTCGTCGGATGTTGACGGTCTTGAGCAGACCCCTTGGTGTTATTCGACAGGAGTAGGCTATGTGGCGGCACCGATTTTCATCCTCTCCATACGTCATTTTAATATCACCATCCCACGCCCCACGCCTAGACGTGCAAGTAACCCATGGGCTTCAAACAGAAAGACCTGCACCAGGTGAGCGGAACATGTCCTCGGACACTCCGCTCCCGGCACTAAAAATAAATAAATAAATAAATAAATAAATAAATAAATAAATAAATAAATAAATAAATAAATAAATAAATAAATAAATAAATAAATAAATAAATAAATAAATAAATAAATAAATAAATAAATGCATAAATAACTGTGATAACTAATGCTGTTCCCTGAAGGTGCATGTTGCATGTCATGGTGTGATGGATCTATAGCAGATTTCACACTTAGTCACGTGTGGAAGAGGGTGAAGAAGCCGTGCGGTGTTTCTATCCTGTGGTTTAAATAGCCAGCTCAACCGACGCAGAAACAGTTTTAGTCCTGTGATATTCTAGGTAAATTTTAAGAGGTTCCTTAGAGCTTGTCAAGGAGTGACCTGTATAGCATGTGATACCACCGTCGAAAATATATTCTGTCGTCTCATGCATTGTGAGAAGAAAGGAAAAACTATTTGCATGTGTATCATGACTGGGGAGGTTAACGGGTATGAAAATATAAACTTAAATACTATGAACTATACCACTATTTCTTGAGATGTTGAAGTATGTAAAAAAAACGCCGGACTGGGTAGCTCAGACAGAAGAGCTCAAACTGACGGGTTCGATCCCAGCTCAGTTCAGTGGTTGTTGTATTACTTAAGGGCTTCACAGTAACCATCACGTATTGTCACTGGACAAGTTACGTGGTTTTAAGAATGGGAATTCTTCAAAATACTTCCTCTGTAATTGTTTTTCGAACAATGAAAGTCCCATCTTAAATGCACGAATTCTCTCCCACACAGCACCAGTCAACATCTTTGTACCTTGTAAAGAACATTCGGTTTTTTCAGCTTATTCTAGGTATTTCTAGGGTCAATGGAGCCAATTCTGGATTTGGCCAGGGGTTCAAGTCGGATGCCCTTCCTGACGCCACGTGAATTTTTGAAATGGCAATCTCAACCCAGAATCGACCGGGATTCGAACCTTAGCCTTCCAGGCGCGAAGCCAGAAGCTAAGCCACTGAACTAATCACGCCCCCCCCCCCCCCCATTAAAGAAACGCATCATTCAAATTATTTTTAATGTCGACTAAAAGGCGAAGTTAGCAACCCAGTGGGTGCGATAATACATCATCACAGCCACAGCGACAGATTAGTACGGGTCAGCCCTTGGCAGATACGCAGCAGCGTCACAGCTCCGTAGCCCTCAAACGCTCAGTTGAAATGTTCTGCTTTATACTACAGTGGGCAGATGATGGCTGAAGAATAGTGACATTTTTAATTTGGCATAACTTTTGTAATATTTAAGATAGACAAATATAAATTTGCATACACATTCATAATGAGATAAGCATTGTTTGCGATTGTTTATACAATTTTTGGATGATGTTTTAACTCTTTAATCAATTTACCCAAAGATTTTTTGATTACACCAATGAGGATTAATGGAACAATTTCTTATTTTTTTTAATTAGCTGGGTTTTGAGAGGTTTCTAAAATTATTGTTTATTTTTCACACAAAGAATGTTAATTGGTACAACCTCAATTTCGAAAATAATGAAAATAGGTCCAGCTATTTCCACATTATATAGTGTACAGAGTTCGTGTAAAATTTCACTTCAATCCTGTTAGAAGTTTAGAAGAATAATTTACTTAAAACTACTTTTTTTAAAAATTTCGTGTGGCTATTTCTAGCCGGGTGCAGCCCTTGTAAGGCAGACCCTCCGATGAGGGTGGGCGGCATCTGCAATGTGTAGGTAACTGCGTGTTGTGGTGGAGGATAGTGTTATGTGTGGTGTGTGAGTTGCAGGGATGTTGGGGACAGCACAAACACCCAGCCCCCGGGCCATTGGAATTAACCAATGAAGGTTAAAATCCCCGACCCGACCGGGAATCGAACCCGGGACCCTCTGAACCGAAGGCCAGTACGCTAACCATTCAGCCAACGAGTCGGACACTTAAAACTATGAAAATTGGAAAACTTTAGAAAAAAAACAGAAAATGTAGTTGTTAGTTTCTTTAGTCTTACGCCGCCTAAAAGCCGCCCATAACTCTCCTTCCTGATCATCTACACCTCTCTTCTTGCCCCTCTTCTTCTGTCTTATCCATTAGGCCTTATTTAGGCTAGCAGCATCCGCTTTCATGACATGAAGTCTGTCGATTTGTTCTAGTGTCTTCTGTGCAAACATGTCCGTTGTATTCCCGTACGACGCCGTCTCTGTTGATCTGTGTGATTACTCAGGTCATTGCATCAGAAGCCTCCTCAATGGTTTGAAAACGTTTCCCTCGCAATGATTTCTTGAGTTTTAAGAACAAATCAAAGTTTGGAAAGCTCTTGTCAGGAATGTAGGGTGGATGGGGAAGGATTTCCCGTCCATAACTCTCCAAAACTCTGTGAACTGGTTCGGCAGTATGCGATCGTGCTTTTTGCACTTCACTCTGATGATGAGGAACCTATTTTGCAGCGACTTTTCTTTTCTGTAGTTTCACGGTTATGATTTTGAACACCGAAGAGACAGACATGTTTACTTAATTTGCAATTTCTCCGCACATTTTGCGTCGATCTTCTTGCAAAATGTTGTCGATAATGATAGTGGAAATGTAGTCTGTTGCAATTACCGGCAGCCAACTCCTTGGGTTGTCTTCAGTACTTACCCGTCCTTCGCGGAAACGGGAAGCCCACCGTGACACTGTGCTTCCATCCAGAACACTATCCCCACAAACTTCAACCACAGTGTTGGGAAATTCGGTAGGTGTTTTCCGCCGCAGACACTCAATTCTGATGTAAGACCGCTGGTCACTAAGTGATATTTGACGAAGTCATTACTTCCCTCCATTTCAAATCAGAATGTCTCACTCTAAACACAAATTATTATCATAACACTGAAAACACTTGGTGATAGCTGAAAGCCCGCTTCACTACCGACCGACGCTTCACGCGCGGGAATCGTTCCACTGTTACGGACACACATGTCCTCTGTGCATAAGTTTTTAAATAGCCCCCGTAATAACTTCAAAAAATGCACTTTTAATTACACTTCATTTACATCTGCAATGATGTCATTAAATTCTGGCTTTATTTCAGTTAAAGCTATTTTCAGTTGGGCCAGCACATATTCGTCAGTCAAACGGGATCTGTATTTTGACTTGGCGTGGTTCATCTGTGAAGACAGTTGCTAGCACAAATAAGTAGCAGGAAATACAGCCAAAATTCCAGCTACAAATAATCTTCATTCTGCTGGATGACGTACAACGTGCTCAAATGACCGCAGTAGTCTGTGTACCTCACAAAGACACACGGACGCACAGCTATTCACTTTGTTTTGAGGGGTCAACCTGATAGTTTAATGCATGGCTACGCCTACAGACGGAAAATATTGCAATATACGCACATACAACCAGTCCCTGTTATGAAGACTTGGGCGTAAAGAGACGAGATGCTCGATCAAGTGCTATGTTCAGAGCTGCGAGTGGACAGATAGCGTGGAATTACATTTGTAGACGAATAAGCTTGAGCGGAGTTTTTAAAAGTAGTCTTTCATTTCCATACCCTCTGTAGCCCTTGCCTTTTTTGGCCGATACCTTCATTTATAGAAGTGTCCATTTACGTCCCACTAACTACTTTTACAGTTTTTTCGGAGACGCCGAGGTACCGGTATTTAGTCCCGCAGGAGTTCTTTTACGTGACAGTAAATCTACCGACGCGAGGCTGACGTATGTGTGCACCTTCAAATACCACCGGACTGAGCCAGGATCGAACCTGTCAACTTGGGATCAGAAGGCCAGTGCCTCAACACTCTGAGCCACTCAGCCCTGCGATTTTTTCTCTCTGATCAGTGTTATACAGAGGATGGTTGACCCTATTTGCCCTTCATCTTAAAACAGTAATCATCACCAGCACCACCGCTAGGAAGATAAAGTTGGAATTCAAGAGGAAAAATTGAGGCTTATATTCACTTATAGGACGAAAAGTAAGGGATTGGAATAATTTATCAAGGGAAAATGTTCGATAAATTGATAAAACATTTAAGAAAAAGCTAGGTAAACATTTTTTTCTAGGGGCTTTACGTCGCACCGACACAGATAGGTCTTATGGCGACGATGGGATAGGAAAGGCCTAGGAGTTGGAAGGAATCGGCCGTAGCCTTAATTAAGGTACAGCCCCAGCATTTGCCTGGTGTGAAAATGGGAAACTACGGAAAACCATCTTCAGGGCAGGTAAACAATTGATAGGGAATCTGCCACCTGAGCGACAGCCCTAAAGGTAGATCATAGATTGCTTGATTGATTGATTTTTCGATTGATCGACTGATTTTTCTATCTAGCCCACTTTCATCGACATTTGTTCTCTTCCAGACATGACACCATTTGAGGCTGAAGGAGTTTTAAAAATGCACGTCTTCCACGGCCCTTCCCACTTTTTTTGCCGATATTATATTCATTCTTTGAACGATCAAACCTCTGTTAGCTACCGATTAATAACGACGGCGATTACTAATTCCACTGTTTCCTCCCAGCAGGGCCTAAACAAACACCACCACGGCCATCGTTTGAGGTTGGTAGTATTGAAAAACAAACGCCCAGTGTTAAGAGGGGGAGGGAGCACAGTTGATTGCTCTGCCCATACACATGATGGGGGCCGTGACAAGGTAAACACTAGGGGAAGGTGAACAGTGGACAAAGATGATCCAGAAAACAATACAAAACACTCGGCATTGCATAACCACTCGCAGAGCGGGAGTCAATGCTCGTGCTCAAGGAAATCAGGTCGCGCACGTCACAGCGCTGGACCGGAGTACTCCAGCCGCCAAACACACGTGTTCAACCTGGGTGTTCAGTATGCATGAACAGTGCGTCTACAACATGCATACTAAAACTAAGACTGACAGGAGAAGAATCCTTGATCGTGGAATCTATCCCTTTTGGTAAGAAGTCGATACATTTTTAATGTATAACATTGGCTGGTTGAAAAGTGTAGCTTTCTTTGCATCTTTGTATCAATAAAAAGTGCAAGTACCACGGTACCAATGCTACAACTTTACTTGGAGAATGTTTGATATGGCAGAGTGTCATGTATTATCTAATATATTGTATATACCGGGTGGGCAAAATAAAACCGGCCCGGAAAATAATTACAATAGGACTGACGCGGATTGATCCTTGTTGATGACCATCACAGAAAATGCTGGAAATAGTCTTATCTGAAGAAACGAAAAACTGAGGATTGAACCATGCTTATCGCATGTTCCACGATTTGACATTAAATTATGTAAATGGCTTCCTTCAGTTTTGTGTGTCAGTCTAATGACGTCCAGTATGGAGCAGCACACGCTATGTTTTTATCTGTGAGGTCGTTCGTTTTGCTGAGCGATAATTTTTACTCTGTGGAGTTCTTCTGCTGTTCTATGTGTGGCGGATACTAACAATGGCTGCCGCTATGTTTGGTGTGGCATTTTTATGCTTTAAATATTCATTTAATGTGTTCAACCCTGGACCTTTCACGCTAACTGCTATTCGATTTTACCATTGATAATCACAGGTATGTGATAATTTGGTTTATATTTAAATTTGGTGACGAGTTATTCCCGTGTGTTACGGTCGATGGCATACATCTTTCCGCTCCGTCGTACGATGTGCTTTGAATGAATGTGTTTGTGATCTTGTTGTTATAATTGAAAAAGGGTCTCTGTGGTTATGATTTGGTGCACTGCGTGCTTTAATACTGCGTGATCCTCGTGATGTGCCCCTTGTCTCGACCGAGGAGATACCAATCCAGGTTGTACAAGGCGCAACATGCCAGTGATGTGAATAAAGTAATGTTCAGTTCTGACCTTATGTGTAATTGCACGCCGCACGCAAACATTTGAGTACGTGAGACCCGCTGATAATGACCGTGGAGTCATAATTTATGGTTTGTATTTGACTACGAAATCTGAACGGCCGTTCGTGTTTTGTTTTCCCGATACCCTCATTGTGTGTGCGTAAATGTGGTATGCAT
This sequence comes from Anabrus simplex, assembly GCF_040414725.1. NCBI lineage: Eukaryota > Metazoa > Arthropoda > Insecta > Orthoptera > Tettigoniidae > Anabrus > Anabrus simplex. Next base: position 650,914,886 of record NC_090265.1, on the reverse strand, counting down.
GTGAGTTCGGATGTGTGGGAGAGAAAAGGGTGATATGCCGATCGACCTGTTGTATTTGTCTTTCAAATTCTGCGCCTTGTTTGGTTTTCAGCGCAGAGCTATATTTATTTATTATTCATGGCTGATGCTCGGCTTGAGTACCCGCCATGTTGGTTTCATATTTGCGCATGGGCGTACCTATTGTATTCTTTGGATCTGTCTTGGCTTTGATTGGTCCATGGAGGCTGTGCTCAGTCTCATCTGTCGTTATTCTTATCTGCCTTTTGTTCTCCGGCACGGCTTATTGTTGTGCTAACGTTTCTCATTGTTAGTTGCCTGATGTAATATGTGGTGCAGTGCATTGGATATGTGTATCCTGGTAAAACGGGCGACCTGGTTGAATTGTTAACGATGGAAAGGAAGCTGCTGGCAATGTAAGAGTGATGTGTTGAGAGGCAGTGAGCATTTTAAATTACGTATCAATATTTTTTTGAAGAGTATTAGCTTGAGTTCACACCATGTTTCAACTATGTGAAAAAGAACAAGGTATGTCCATGAGTATTACGATTAATTTCCCTATTTACACTGACTGACAGAGCAAATGCAACACCAAGAAGGAGTGGTCAGAACTTTATGCCAATTGCAGGGTAGACTAACGACACTGAGGTATGCTCATGATGTGAAATGCGCCGCTGTCCTGCGCACATAGCGAACGATAAATGGGACACGGCGTTGGCGAATGGCCCACTTCGTACCGTGATTTCTCAGCCGACAGTCATTGTAGAACGTGTTGTCGTGTGCCACAGGACACGTGTATAGCTAAGAATGCCAGGCCGCCGTCAACGGAGGCATTTCCAGCAGACAGACGACTTTACGAGGGGTATGGTGATCGGGCTGAGAAGGGCAGGTTGGTCGCTTCGTCAAATCGCAGCCGATACCCATAGGGATGTGTCCACGGTGCAGCGCCTGTGGCGAAGATGGTTTGCGCAGGGACTTGTGGCACGTGCGAGAGGTCCAGGCGCAGCCCGAGTGACGTCAGCACGCGAGGATCGGCGCATCCGCCGCCAAGCGGTGGCAGCCACGCACGCCACGTCAACCGCCATTCTTCAGCATGTGCAAGACACCCTGGCTGTTCCAATATCGACCAGAACAATTTCCCGTCGATTGGTTGAAGGAGGCCTGCACTCCCGGCGTCCGCTCAAAAGACTACCATTGACTCCACAGCATAGACGTGCACGCCTGGCATGGTGCCAGGCTAGAGCAACTTGGATGAGGGAATGGCGGAACGTCGTGTTCTCCGATGAGTCACGCTTCTGTTCTGTCAGTGATAGTCACCGCAGACGAGTGTGGCGTCGGCGTGGAGAAAGGTCAAATCCGGCAGTAACTGTGGAGCGCCCTACCGCTAGACAACGCGGCATCATGGTTTGGGGCGCTATTGCGTATGATTCCACGTCACCTCTAGTGCGTATTCAAGGCACGTTAAATGCCCACCGCTACGTGCCCAATGCTCTGTTTCAGCAGGATAATGCCCGCCCACACACTGCTCGCATCTCCCAACAGGCTCTACGAGGTGTACAGATGCTTCCGTGGCCAGCCTACTCTCCGGATCTCTCACCAATCGAACACGTGTGGGATCTCATTGGACGCCGTTTGCAAACTCTGCCCCAGCCTCGTACGGACGACCAACTGTGGCAAATGGTTGACAGAGAATGGAGAACCATCCCTCAGGACACCATCCGCACTCTTATTGACTCTGTACCTCGACGTGTTTCTGCGTGCATCGCCGCTCGCGGTGGTCCTACACCCTACTGAGTCGATGCCGTGCGCATTGTGTAACCTGCATATCGGTTTGAAATAAACATCAATTATTCTTCCGTGCGGACTCTGTTTTTTCCCCAACTTTCATCCCTTTCGAACCACTCCTCCTTGGTGTTGCATTTGCTCTGTCAGTCAGTGTATTTTGTGTGAATTTCTTTTCTTGGTTTAATTTTTTCTCTCATATTTATTTAATAAATCCCCTGGTTTATACAATTTCTTCTTTTATTTCAAATAGATGTAGTCTTGCCCTTGTTGCCTGATTACAAGGGGGTTTTCAGCTCAGGGTTATGTATGTGCCTTGCCCAGCCGACACGATCCGGGCCTCAAATATTGTTCCCCATGAATATTTCACTAAGGTATTGCTTGGATCACTGATTTATGTAGTGATAGATGGGGAGGGTGTGGCTCAGGATCCAAAAGTCCTAACTCCAATACACTCCGAAACCACCGGCAAAACTCAACACACGAAGGTTCGTCCGGGCGCTTTAATACATGGCAACAGTAAATTTGTACGGATACAGACACGGATCCTCTTTGATGTTTCGACACGACGATATATTAATTCCCACTTGCACAGATAAACGGTGTTGAGATTTCGTCGGACTTCGTTCCAGGCTTTCCTACACTTGAACAATGTTTTCTGGTGTTCGAATTCTTTTCGGAGAGTTACGGTTTTTATTCGCTACAGAGCCAATTTCAAGCCCTTTTAGCCACTAAGTTTTGCAGTGCAGACTTTGCTGGAGGTTTTGACAAAACGCTTCCAGTTTTAAACTCTTGCGCAAACAGTTCCGCACAGGTTTGAATGAATTACGCCAACAAAGAGCATGCCCGTTTCCATGGCCGCCCTCGTGACCGACGGCCCTCAGGGTGAAATACTAGTTGATAAGTCACTGTTGTCAATGCTCATGGTTTGATGTCCGTTCGACGGTACGGCCATTTTACTTCTGAGAGAGCGCTGGTGGTATTTTTCCTAGAGGTCTCACACCCGTAAGTACTGTAAGTGTTGGTATTATTGTGGCACTGGACATTGTTTGCGGAAGACTCCTTTGAAGAGAGGACCAAACGCTGCACTAAGGCAATCAGCGTCTATTTTAGCACTTGTCAAGTGGGTGCTACCAAAGAAAAACGTGGGCGGGCTATCGAATTTCTTCTTGTTTTCCTTGGCGTTTGTCTCACTTTATTGCGGGGTGAGCTGCTTTTCACTTCATTCTCCACATCTCCTGATCCTTTGTGTTGATCGTAGGTGTTCACTGCAGACCGTGATGAAAGGATCTGTCTCCTTGGAGTTTGGTGCAGACTGATAAATAACTTATGTTTTGCATGTTAGTTTCTAAGCCGATAGTACAGGGAGAGGCGGCGAGAAGTTACCACCACTGCAGCGGATGCTGCCGCGCAGATGTACTGGGGAAATGCTTGCTCTGTTCCTGAATGGCGGGAGAAATCGTATGAAGAAACCGTTCGCAAAAGTCTATTTCGTTTCCGTGGTGCTGTGAAACCTTCGAGAAAATACACAATCAAGTTAAAACAGAAGTGTACAAGAACAATCGGAGTACTCTTGAAGCTATGGAGAATGAAATCAGACGACTGATATGCGAAATTTCAGAAGTTGAGATACGATTGTTTCGCATTATTTTACGCCGTTGCGACGTTTATATCGAGAATGATGGGGCATAATTTTCAACAGCTGCTTTGATGAAAGATAAGACTACATTAGTTCTCAAATTATAAACCAGAGATACCGAGACAATATCGTTATACTGGTTACAAGCCCAAGTCCGGATAGGAAACCCACTGAATGGCTTCATTGGATGCGAGATTAAGGTTTTTCAAAGTGCCCTGGAAAGCTCGAAGTGGGCACTCAAACGTAGTGTAGAACTGTGTGTAACTGCTCGACAAAGTCGCAGTTCGATGAAGTTCACCATCTCCATTTGGTGAGTGCAGCACAACATCTGCCTTAATCAGTCTTTATTCGATTGATAATTCTCCAGTGACGTCTAGGAAGGTGGAACTCAGCTGGCTGAACACACGGGTTTTGAATTATTAACAATTCCTAACTAATAATATAGGCCTACCGCAATGAAACTGAACGTCCGCCTGCGCTGCTACACCTTATCGGTGAGTCTACCAATGGATTGCGGGCAATCTGTTCACCCGACGTCCCCTGCATGTTGCGGCAACTTTTCTCTGCCTCTGCCTGTAGTGTAAGGAGATTTATTAAGATGACACTAGTGGTGGCAACACCGAGTGTACTAATCAAATAGATATATTAAGAATGACAGCACAATAAAAGAACGCCTTACTATGACTCATCTTAACGGGGCTTGATGGCGTGTATGTTCAATCTTGGAAATTAATGACGACTATTCATCACGTTCAAGGTATGTGAACAATGAAGTTCAACGACTTGAAAATTAAACCGTTAGGCTACATCTCAGGCATGCGTATCTTTCATTAAGAACAATGATACATCCATTACATAGCATTCAACAATATCGAGCTTGGAGAAACAAGAGATATTAGTGTTATCGGGCATTCGCTGAGGTTTATCTGACAAGTGAATAAGATAGATAGCGCTGTATCAACATACGGAAACCATAGCAGGGAAAGAAACAAAACCGAGCGAGTTGGCTGCACGATACGGGGCATGTAGCTGTAAGCTTGCATTTGGGAGACGGTGGGTTCAAACCCCACCACCAGCAGCCCAGAAGGTAGTCCTCAGTGGTTTCCAATGTTCACACCAGACGAATTCTGGGAGTTGTGTCGCAATTAGGGAAACAGCTACTTTCCCTCCGAAACCTAGCCCGTTCTTATTCCATCGTCACCGAAAATCTGTATTAGTGCGATGTTTAACCACCATTATATGTTTTGGTTTTGGAAAGAAACAAACGTCAAACTTGGATATTAAGGAGGTACTTTTATACTACGAGAGGAGATTGCCTATTTTCGTACTGTCACCATATTATTTCATGTATAGGCGTGGTTCTGGTGGTGGCGGCGGTGGTGCTGTTGGTTGTTTTAAGAGGCAAAACCAGGATGATTATCAGCCCTTCTTAACAAAGTAAATGATAACATAAATAAAATATAAACACCAAATATACATTCAAAGAATGCATTTGGAAAAGTGAACAAAATATAATTTTCGGAAACTGAAATGGCAACCATCACATCGAGAGGAAAACAATTTTCTCTGAGAAAATGCAGATGAAATTTAGAATTGTTTAATTAATGTATTTTCACCCATAAAGCGTCGCGAAATCAGCAGTGGTTTCGTAATCGGCTAGTATTGTATGAGATCGAATGTCTCCGGCAGAACAAGTTTAGTTTTCGTCTAAGATCAGATATATCCAAGCACTCAATGAGAAAGCGCGCCACGGCGAAATCGACTCCACATGAAAACGCTGGGAGGGAGGATCTTCCCTCCTTAGGAACTAAGAGTGCGTAGACCTTCCACGACCTACTCTCAGCCGACAAAAAACTACAGCCGCTCTTGTTGAAGACGGAAAAAAAGACTGCCAAACCGCAGTTTTCAATTGCCCTCAGCTATCGATAGATGGGGCCAAGCACTAATCAAGCTCAAGTTCCACGAACTTCAATCAATAAGCCAATTCTACAATGGCTAATGTACATCGAGTAGGTAAAAGAAGAGTTTCTATATTATTCGGTTTGTGTGAATAAAAAGGAATGCTCCAATTCAAATTAATCAATAAGATGAAGCTCTCCATTGCCTAAATGTGGCTTTCACGCAGCATGTACGGAAGTGGAGACATTAGCAGTTTCTGGGGCTGACAAATTCTTCAGAACTTAACCCTAAAATCTGGATCTGGCATCAAAATATTGTCATCTGTTCTCCAATATGAAAGGAAAATTTTGTGGCAGGTAATTCGAATCCCTAGATGGTGTTATGCATGAATATGCAAGGTCGATATTTTACCTTAGAACGATAAAATCTTGTATTTCACAACATGCGAATTTCATAAGTTCACGTTCTTTACAATAATGTGGGAAGTGGAACTTTGAAAAATTGTAGTTACTTACTGTACTTAGCTTCTAGAAGAAAAACATACCATCAGAAACCTTTCAGTGCATGTAAAGCAGTTATTCAGATACCAGAAGACTATACTGCATTTGGGCGTAATATCATTGTTTAACTGTTTTCACGTTGTCCATTGTTCTCTAGGAGCAAAATGGTTCGTGTTACTTTTTTATATATATATTTATATATTTATATATTTATATATTTATATATTTATATATTTAAATTCTGATTTGGTAGGTATCATCGCAGTGGAACTGAACGAAGGAAGACAGTATACATCAGGACCTTGCACTGAAAGAGGTCCAAGGAAGGCCGCCCATGAGACCCAATCACAAAGTCTGGTTAACAACTACTAAGAGGAATGGCAGTATGTTTTGAATACAATGATGAAATTATTTCCAAGGTTAGGACGAGGATGTATTGATTATTTTATTATTATTGTGTCATTTTAATTGAACACAAGCATTACTAATCAATCAATCAGTTAAATTATTTTAAAATGCCTGATGCATGCTCCTATCAATTTTCTATAGTTTTCAGGGAGTATCAGGTAAGGCCCAGTGAAAATAATACCAGATTTCTAGAATATGTACGCGATCTGAGATAAAAGTTCAATGCTCTACCACCGTCATTATTACTAATCAACGTTTGAGGAAACCCTTGGTGACATCTGGCTCCAATTTACCTGCATTTTCGGAAAATGATGAAAGAAGAAGAAATAGTAGTAGTAGTAGTAGTAGTAGTAGTAGTAGTAGTAGTAGTAGTAGTCATGTGAAATATATAAAGTAGAATAAAGTTATTTCAATTGACACCCAATTGTGAGGCTAATAATTAACCCTTTCCTACATAGTGGTTTCATTTAAAACCACCTTAATGTTGTTTTATTCCGCTACCAACACAGAGGTTTGATTTGAAACCGCGCTTGTAATGCTTAGTGGTGCCATCTTGTGTCTAAAATAGAAAACACTTGAGCAGAGGTTCAAATACTATCTAAAACAATTGACTGTAGTGAGACGTAATTCCATATGGTGAAACTTACCGTTTGTGTCGTATTTTTATTGATATAGAGCCTGTATGTGGTAAGTTATTTATGAGATATATGTATAATACGAAATTACCGATATACCCAATGTGATATATCTAAAAATAAGAATGAAATTACCATATTATTGTATGTTTATATATTGTGGTTTCATATGAAACCACAGTGCGGCAAAAGCGCTTCTGATACTTAACCTCTCTTTGTAGTTAATCGCGATGTTTTCTTGGCGGCTCGACGAGAAGGCTATTTCCCATATGCTTGATGAAATTTCATTTGATAACTAGTCTGACAGTGAAAATAAAGATATATGCGATCCAACAGAGACTAGTGCAGGCATAGTATTTGCGGATTTTTATTTTATTTATTTTATTTTTTTACAATTTGCTTTACGTCGCACCGACACAGGTAGGTCTTATGGCGACGATGGGATAGGAAAAGTTTAGGAGTGGGAAGGAAACGGCCGTGACCTTAATTAAGGTACAGCCTCAGCATTTGCCTGGCGTGAAAATGGGAAACTACGGAAAACCATCTTCAGGGCTGCCGACAGTGGGGCTCGAACCCACTATCTCCCGGATGCAAGCTCACAGCTGTGCGCCCCTAACCGCACGGCCAACTCGCCCGGTATTTGCGGAAAACGATGGATTGAATCACCCGAAGTGAATTGGAGGGAAAAGGATGGCGCAACCATATAAACACCTTGTCCTAAAGTGGTGAAGGAGTATAATGCTAACATGGGCTGCGTGGACAATCAGATATGATGAATAGCTTCTATTGCATGAGCAGGAATTCAAGAAAGTGGTGTCACAGATTGTTTGGTATTTTGTTGATATATATATTGGCAATGCCTACATTCTTTATTGCCTTATCAGTGGGAATAAAGGTTCCTCTAAAAGACTTCCGCAGGAGAGTCGTTACAGGTCTTGTAGGAAGCAGTTCCTGCAAAGGAAGTCCTGGAGTACAACCCGGCTCATCAGGTGAACCGATGATGAAGAAGTTGAAAGCTGTTGTACCCACTGAAAGGAGGACTGAACCAAAACATGTACCTGTACATACCACTTCCAGACGATGCGTACATTGCAGCACAAAATCAGCTCCTCATACAAGCAGGTGGATGTGCAGTACTTGCTCAGTGGGACTTTGTCTGTCTGCAGACAGAAACTGCTTTCTATCATACCATGGGTAAAATTAGACATTTGACTCACAGTGCTTCCAAACGAAACCACCCCATATCCGCACAAAAAAAACTGCTAGTGAATTATTTCTTGATATATTTTACTTCATGTTGTTTGTATAAGGTCAGGTATTAAAGTAAATTAATAAAATAATATAATTTTGAATTCTGTGTCTGAAAGGGTGTAATTTTAATTGAGTACAAATACTACTAACCAATCAGTTAAATGATTTTAAAATGACTAATTGCATGCTCCTATCAATTTTCTATCGTTTTCAGGGAGTATCAGGAAAGGCCCAGTGAAAATAATACCAGATTTCTAGAATATGTACGCGATCTGAGATAAAAGTTCAATGCTCTACCACCGTCATTATTACTAATCAACGTTTAAGGAAACCCTTGGTGACATCTGGCTCCCATTTACCTGCATTTTCGGAAAAGTATGAAAGAAGTAGTAGTAGTAGTAGTAGTAACCATGTGGAGTATACAAAGTAGAATAAAGTTATTTCAATTGACGTCCTACTGTGAGGCTAATAATTAACAACAATTATAGAAGAAGGAAACATAATATGAGGCGCCCCAGAATAACCACTCCTCTGAAGCGAGAGTAGTAAAACAGAGTGTCATTTACGGTTATTATTTTGCCATTGAAGTAGTTATAGAATTGCAATGATATAGACTACAGTGGGCTATGAACTAAGCAAAATAACCTTGCTATCGATTATTTCTTCCATGAATGGTGGCTCTGTACTGAGAATATATGCTTTATTTATTCCTTAAAAATTGCAATCCTGTTCTTAATCATCGTTATCCGGTTGATCAGATTAGCAGTTTGCCTTTTTCTACCACTACGAGCCTTAATGTGAGTCAATGCATTGTTTCTCTTAAGCACCAATGCAGTTTCACTTAAGCCCTTATAACTATATTCGGTGTGGACATTTTTCAAAACTTAAAATAAAAAAACCTTCGAGGGTATTGAACCAAGGATGACATTATAGAAACAATTATGAAAATAAGTTAATTTGACTAGGATTTAAATAAAGAAGAAAACGAGTAAAGAAACAAGAGATTTCAGGATGTTTTCCGGAACTGCATTTAGGCCGGAAGTGATTTTCGATTTCTGTTTTAATTTGATAGAGCTATCCAAGACTCACAATGTGAAAGCTTTCCGGGCCCTTTAGCCCTTCAACTTTCGGCACAATTGAGGAAATTGCTTAATAATGTGAAAGCTTTCCGGGCCCTTTAGCCCTTCAACTTTCGGCACAATTGAGGAAATTGCTTAATTTTACGTTTTTCGTAGCATGGGGACCCATACTTTGTCTACTAAGAAATGTTTTCAACTTTAAAGGGGCTATTCTATTCCATTCTATTTCAATACACACTAAATTACTTGTATAATATTTCGTGATTTGTATTTAATGCTTTTTACCTCAGAAATGGATATTAAGAAATGTGTTTCATGAGTACAGAGAGTACTCCAGAGGTGTACGAACCCTCGCCGCCCATTCGTCCAGAAGTACGTGACAGACCTTGTCCTGTCAAACCCTGAATTCAACATTCAGAGAGAATATCCTGAAGCTTCAGGCCTCGACTCATCAGTTTACGGCAGAGTTATTCAAGCCATTAACCTTTCTTCACCTGCGATTTTTTCCCTCTTTTACGTAAGACTAGAAAGGATTCGGACACCTCTGGAACAGGCTATTATTCTGAGCCATCCACTGGCGACAATTATTGTTCTATGTGTGATGATGGATTAGGGTTATTTAGATGTGGTTATTGTACATGTACCTTCTGCTTGGACCACTGTCATATGCATTGCATGTGGAATATTAAAACGCATTATGAAACGCCGAGAATCTTAGAATATTTTCATCTGGGTCCAAATACTGTGAATGTTGATAGAATACATTAATATACTACAGTGCGTTGCAAAACTCTCTGGGCCAATGACCTAGATGTTAGGCCCCCTTAAACAACAAACATCATTAAAACTGTCTTCGCAGTGAGGTAGGATGCTAACACACTCAATTGTCTTGGCAACGAATCCCGTTCAACTTAGCAACATACACATACATTATCGGAAATTCAGATTTACTAAATGAAATTAAGCGTAATTTCCAATTTACATGAGATACTGAAAATGTCGCCCTCGCGACTGAAGACAGAGTTTGACTCTTTTACACTTGTTTTGGAACACTTCGTGCCCGGTTTCCCGTGTAACTGAGTTTACATAATTGCTGATTTCTCCATGGAACTAATTACATTATTATTATTATTATTATTATTATTATTATTATTATTATTATTATTATTATTATTATGTTTCTTTTAAGTTGCTGACAACTGTAAACTTGTACATCTATAAAGATGCAATAGAAGTACTTTACATACGGCTTGCACGGTCTATCAGAACTATAACCGAAAAAACCAAACCCCACGGCACTTACGTCCTTGAAAGGGCTTTGGCCTGCCCAGCGACCGCTGCTCAGCCTGAAGGGCTTGAGATTACGAGGGACCGTGTGGTCAGCACGACGCATCCTCTCGGTCGTTATTCTGAGCTTTCGAGCCCGGGGCCGCCATCTCACCGTCAGATAGCTCCTTAATTCTAATCACGTAGGCTGAGTGGACCTCGAATCAGCCCTCACGTCGAGAGAAAAATCCCTGACCTGGCCGGGAATCGAACCCGGGGCCTCCGTGCGAGAGGCAGGCAGGCTACCTCTACACCAAGGGGCCGGCATCAGAACTATACGGATAAAAAATAATCAGGGATGCTCTTCGTGTTATGTTAAGAACGATGGTGCAATCGCATTGGCGGAGAGAATTTTTCTTTTTGAGAAAATGAGGTTTCTTTATTACCCTCGAGTGCGCGATTCAAATTGACGAACTTACCGTATTTGCTATGCCCGAGAGACAGCCGCTGCCTGTTGCTGTGCTTCAGAGGAGGGAAGGGAAAGGAAGGGAGAGGAAGTAGGAAGTGGTAGACAGAGGTAATGCTCAATGGGATTGCACAAGTTTCTCGTTCGTTTCACACAGTGGCTTCCCAGCCCCGGCAGGCAGCGTACAGTTTGTTCTGCACAAAATGACTACTATGCGAACGCCGAAGAAAGAGAAGATGAACTTGTACCAAGAATTCAGACAACTTTCCAGGTCGTTCGCGACCCACGACGCATCCTGACTAGAGTCCAAAGGTACAATTACTACACTGTTGTGAACTGTGCATCGAAGCAGGAGGGGAACATATTGAAAATCCACTGTAATCAAACCTTTGGGCGCATTGTTTCCTTCGTTCAGTATTACATTCCATTTACAACGTTGTGAGTGAAGGAATACACAATCGTGGAGCGGCAGCGATGCTTCTTCGAGCATGTTAAATAATAAAGAACGTTACTGCGACCAACAGACGAGAGGAGAAACGATCTGGTGCATTCCTTGACAGACAAGTGTGTCTTAATTACAGTGTGTTCTTGTATTGCGTGTGCAGTTGTCTGTCTGTTAGGTCATCAGCCCAGAGGCTGGCTAGATCCTCAAATAGCACCACCAAAGGTTATGCGGTTATAAGGAAACCGCAAAAACCAATGGCAGCACCAAAATGAGGCGTACTAGGCAAGACGAGGAGTGAGGTAGTTTGCCATTGCTTTCCTCACTGGGTCAGAAAGTGTTAATGCAGCACGATTGACCCTATGAGCAACACCTATCATAACACTCGGATGCACTAGTCGTGCTCTGAATGTCATTACTCAGCACCACCCATACCCCAGCAGCTTCCATATTGTCACAGCCATTGATGAGACTGGGACTTCGGTGGAGTGTGTGCAGTTACGGCTGCTTAATAAACAAACTGTGGATATTGTCTGCAAGAGACGAGGACAGTCATGTGCGAGTCGAACAAGGAAAGGTGAGCATACGCGAGGAGCATTATCTCTGTCTCCATCATACGCGCCACTTCCCCTCCCATCCCTTCTCAACCCTGAAGCACGGCTGCGGCTTGTGCTCTGGTACAGCAAATACAGCGAGTTCATCCATTTGAATCGCGCACCCGGAAGTAACAAGTAACCTCATTTTCTCGAAAACGAAAAATTTTCTCCGCCAATCCGATTGCACCATCGTTCAAAAAATAACACAAAGAGCATTCCTGATTTGTTTTGTCGGTATAGTTCTGATACACCCTGTATGTGCTGACCGAACAGAACCATTTGTCTCCCGCGCTGATTTCCTCATTGATAACATAAGAAATTTCGTCCAGTTTTGCCTCAGTTACCGTTTCTCGGAGCGTCATGTACAGATCCAGTCTCACGAAATTTAGTCATTCAAATTCTCAATATGTAGCATTAGGATATACCGAATTTGGAAAACTTACACGAAACTAAAGTTTTACTTTCTCCGAAAAATTATCACCTTCACGGAAGACATACTCCACAAATGACACTCATTTCCATTGTTAACATATTGAATTCAAAAGCACAATTCACCGGGCGAGTTGGCCGTGCGGTTAGAGGCGCGTGGCTGTGAGCTTGTGGGTTCAAATCCCACTGTCGGCAGCCCTGAAGATGGTTTTCCGTGGTTTCCCATTTTCACACCAGGCAAATTAAGGCCACGGCCGCTTCCTTCCAACTCCTAGCCCTTCCCTGTCCCATCGTCGCCATAAGACCTATCTGTATCGGTGCGACGTAAAACCAATAGCAAAAAAAGCACAATTCTCACACTACGTTAGAATGCTACCCAGTTCGAAGATAGTACCTTCTCGAGATACAAGGTAAATACTCCATTGTCTCCGTTGCCAACTTATGCACACCCACCGTACCTCTGAGTTCACTGCGGAGACAGTTTAACACGCACTGTATAATTCCCTGCACAATGTTGAAACTGAAAATCCACATCCTGTTTCCAGTCATTCAACCGGGTCAGGAATGTAGTGAATGAAAGCGGCAAGGATGGGAATTGTGCCGGCTGCCGAAACCTGTCGCACTCCCCTGGGACAAAATGATTAATGACTGACAGATGAAATTAAATGACATTGGAGAGTGTTGCTGGAATGAAAGATGACAGAGAAAACTTGAGTACCTGGAGAAAAACCTATCTCGCCTCCGCTTTGACCAGCACAAATCTCACATGAAGTGACCGGATTTGAACCATGGAACCCGACGGTGAGAGGCAGGCGCACTGACGCCTGAGCCATGGAGGCTTCTTCTTGCACAATGCTAACAGTCTCGTAAACTTAGGCACGTCGGCATGGACATCTATTATTTTCAAAATATTTCGTCCAAATGTAATAGGTTACATTTTGCACTGCGAACTGAATTTTCGGAAGGATACCATGCGAGTCAAGTGAAGTGAAGTAGCGCCATGGGAAAGAAACGTGCCAGCTAGCAAGATCTGACATATACCACCGAAACTGTGATGATTATAAATTATCAGGAACATGAAACTGATAAAGAGTAGACTAGATATTCCGGAGAAAACCTGTCGCACTACCGCTTTGGCCAACACAAATACCAAACTGAGTCGCCGGGTAATGAACCCTGGATGTACAAATGGAAGCCTACCGTCTAACCGTCTGAGTCAAGGAGGAACCTGGACCAAAGACTTCAATAACAGATAGATGCCATTTAATTGAATTTATTTCTGACTTAAACACAAAGCAAAGCAGAGAGATTCTGAAGGAAAAGAAGAAACAAACATGTACGGCTTTCTCTGCTGTTTCCTCTTATCTATCTTGTTCATTAACAATACCACGCACGTCTATGCCTCCAATGCACGACGAAAGCTGTCAAAGGCAGGTATCTCGCACTACATGAAGGTCATCGTTATTTCGGGATAGGAGGAAGCTGGCACCGTACGCGACCAGGACGTGCCCCATTAACTAATTGATTCCAATCACCAGGGCCAACGACATGAATTCTAAACTCCTGACGGCGAATCTTACAAAATAAAGTTTGTTCCTTGAAATTCCGTGCTTCAAAAGTAGGCGTGACTATTAATTAGGTCAAGAAGATACTGGGATATAAAATAAAAAATAATATATTTTCTGTGAGTTTCTTTGCTAGATTACAATGGCTTGACTAACGCTCTTAATGATAAATTAATACACGTACAAAACACTAGAGTAGGAGACCTACATTACAACTATCATAACATCCCCCTTTACGATAAACTTGGCAAGCTAAGCTTTAAAAATACATCGTCCATATCTTATGCCGCCTTGATCAAAAGTAAATCTTGGAATCTTCGAATGTAGTACTCTCATGTAGTCTCAATTCCCCAATCTGGCATTCAGCCACACTTCCAGACTCACAGTTAAAAACAGATTCACTTTTATAACGCTACCCCATAGTAAAACACCATACAGTCAATCAATCGTGTATTCTATGGAAGATGTTCTCCATCTCTGTCAGAAGGGCCTCGCCTGCTAGTCCAGCTAACGTTGGCGGCAATATATTCAAAACGAGAAGTTACAACTTATCTATTCTACTTGAGGGGTGGGGGGAGGTGCAATTAGAAAACAATTTCTGGATTTATACCAAGATTTTAAGCAATAATAATAATAATAATAATAATAATAATAATAATAATAATAATAATAATAATACCCAGGCGCGGTTAGTGCAATGGCTTAGCTGTTGGTTTTCCATCCTGACGACTTCGGTTCGAATTCCAGTAATTATGGGATGGAATTTTCATGTGTATCAGCAGCGGTAAAACCCTTGTCCAAAAAACAAAATGCAATCTAAGACACAAAGGCATTAAATTGGAGCTTGTAACCTAGTTACACTACTACTACTACTTTATACAATTTGCTCTACGTCGCACCGACACGGATAGGTCTTATGTCGAGGATGGGATAGGAAAGGTCTAGGAGTGGGACGGAAGCGGCCGTGTCCTTAATTAAGGTACAGCCCCATCACTTGCTTGGTGTGAAAATTGGAAACCAAGGAAGACCATCTTAAGGGCTGCCGACAGTGGAGTTCGAACCCACTATCTCCTGAATGCAAGCTGCGCAACCCTAACCGCATTGCCAACTCTCTCGGTCTACTACTACTACTACTACTACTACTACTACTACTACTACTACTACTACCACGGAAGTCGGCCTTTAGTTTTCCATGACTTGAAATCACGATTATAGCCACAAGATATCCAGTTTACGTGTAATTCAAATCAAAAAGATACGACTTTCACGTCTTTTATCGGTTTCGAACCGCCAACAGTCTTGGAACTTCTGCCTTTTGATAAAGTAACTTAATGTAAATGTTTATCTAGTAGTCAGAAATTTGACGAATGAAAAAAATCAATCTTATCTAATTTAATCCGTGCCCAGCTCAATCTCTGGTGAGATAGCATGTCTCATGGTATTGGCAAAATCAAGATTGTTTCATTTTTCCGTGACAGTTTCACCACTGAACAAGACAATTTGAAATTGATAGAGGTACGAGCGATGCTGGTAATGTCATTCTTTATGCAGCCAGTCCCTGGGATGAAATGGTGTGAAAGTGTTGCTCAGAGGATCAGTAAGTGTCGGTTATTGCATTTCAGTGGGCTTGGCAGATTGATATGTAAGAAAACCTCCTGGCTCGGTAAGAAAGCAACAGAAAACTATCTCACTTCTCATTTCCTCAGTAAAATGCTTCAGCTAAGCTTAGCTCTAATACAGCTGCTGGTGGTGTATCTGTTGAAAATCCAACCAGCCTACGGCCTGAGGACTCAATACACAATTTAATTCGAATATGAATGATAGTAGACTTTCACTTTCATTTTTCATCAAAATCGCTGCCAACATGGAACAGTTATTATACGTAGAAACAACAAGTCTAAGAAATAACATACGCGCGGCTGTGAGCTTACATCCGGGAGACGGTGGGTTCGAATCCCACTGTCGGCAGCGCTGAAGATGGATTTCCGTGGTTTCCCATTTTCACACCAGGAAATGCTGGGGCTGTAGTTTAATTAAGGCCACGGCCGCTTCCTTCCAACTCCTAGGCCTTTCCTATCCCATCGTCGCCACAAGACCTATCTGTGTCGGTGCAACGTAAAGCCACTAGCAAAAAAAAATGTTGATTTGCAAATCAACATTTAGATGATTACCAGGGCTAGGAAGTTGAGGAAAAAACCTTACCCAGCGAGTTAGGCTTGAGGCTAGAGGCGCGCAGCTGTGAGCTTGCATCTGGGAGATAGTGGGTTCGAGCCCCACTGTCGGCAGCCCTGAAGATCGTTTTCTGTGATTTCCCATGTTCACGCCATTCAAATGATGGGGCTGAACCTTAAATAAGGCCACGGCTGCTTCCTTTCCACTCCTAAGCCTTTCCTATTCCAATGTCGCCGTAAGACCTATCTGTGTCAGTGCGACGTAAAACAAATAACAGAAGAAAAAAAAAGAAATTTTTTCTCAAGTGTCCGAAGACAAGGTCCAACATAATATATGTTAATTCTGGGTCACTGTGGTCCAGAAAATGGTGGGTTTTGTTTGTCCTTTTTTGCATTTTTCGTCGCGAATCGTCATTAGTTCATCCATCACCTCTTAAACATCTTTTCTGTCGTAAGAGAGAAAATGAAATGAAAAACGAAACTAATGTTTTATGAAACCAGGATATCAAATCAAGTGCAAGCTAAGTGAAATATTGAAAGGAGAACGTTTTGATGTGAGTGTTTCTGAAGAGGAAGACCTCACTTGCTTCAAGTAGGAACCCTTAACATCTGTTGTGGAGAGAAGTCTCTCGACGTTTCGTAACGTGCTGGAAATGTCTACTTCGATATACTGCAAAACCAACTGAGGTGAGGTTTTCAAATTCCAATTTCTCTAACTCTGGTGTGGTTAAGCCAAATTTGATTCCAGGTATACTAATTTCAGCTTTTTTTTTTCTCCAGGATGTCCATTACGGGTTCGCTGAATTCATTTTAGATGGGAAAAACACACACATATATATATTTGTCATAAGTCTGTACAGAGTTCTCCTCCATATCCACAGACAGTATACATATGGGTATATAAATGCCTGAATGAGTTGATAATGAATGATTCCATGACTGAATTGAATTGTCATGCATGCATGCATGAATAAATGAATGAACACTTCTCTTCCAGTCACGGATAACCACCAACTGAGGAGAGAGCATTCGATTCGCTGAAAATATATATACCAAAAAAAAACCAAACCAAACCCCATGGCACTATAGCCCTTGAAGGGCCTTGGCCTGCCAAGCGACCGCTGCTCAGCCCGAAGGCCTGCAGATTACGAGGTGTCATGTGGTCAGCACGACAGATCCTCTCGGCCGTTATTCTTGGCTTTCTAGACCGGGGCCGCTATCTCACCGTCAGATAGCTCCTCAATTCTAATCACGTAGGCTGAGTGGACCTCGAACCAGCCCTCAGGTCCAGGTAAAAATCCCTCACCTGGCCGGGAATCGAACCCGGGGCCTCCGGGTAAGAGGCAGGCACGCTACCCCTACACCACGGGGCCGGCAAATATATATACATACATATAAAATAAGAGTTTTGTCTGTGCATTGCTCAGAATTTGAAAATAATGGTATTTCTGTATTGGTCATGTCCATAGTAACAAGGAAATACACTTTTTACTTTTCCATAATTTTTGTCTGTCTATCTGTCTGTATGTAGGTATTACACGCATCAAGAGAAAACGGCTGAAGATAATTTAATGAAAATTGGTATGTAAAATCGGGGGATGAGCCACTAAATCTAGGCTATAAATAATTTTATTCACGCTGAGTGAAATGGTAGTTCAGGGGAAGGCCTAAAATTTAATTCTCTAATATTTATATTATTAGTGGTCCCATCAATAAATACTACACAACTAAGTTATATAGAGTTAAATTTCCGATCATATATGTATTATACATGTTTACCGCCTGGGGCAAATATTCATTTATAGGAAGGGGAGTTAGGGATTGGAATAACTTACCAAGGGAGACGTTTAATAAATTTCCAATTTCTTTTAAATCATTTAGGAAAAGGCCAGGAAAACAACAGATAGGGAATCTGCCACCTGGGCGACTGCCCTAAATGCAGATCAGTATTGATTGATTGATTGAATAAAGATATTCATGAATTTGTATTTTTTGTTGCTAAGTCCATATCAACGCCGAGCCATGAGAAAATGGGTTAACAGATTTTAATGAAAATCGGTATATAAAGTCGCGGAATAAGAAACTACAGTCTAAGCTATAAACAATTTTATTCACCCTGGGTAAATTGTAGTTTAGGGGAAGGCGCCTAAAAATTATGTACCTATGTTATTGGTCCTATCGAAAAGTACTACATAACAAAAGTTCTAGAGAATACAATTTCCGATCATTTATGTTTTATTCAGTTTTACCGAACCGAATATGATAAGAGTGGTATTTCAGAGTCGGAAGAAAACTAAATGTGAAGGCCTACAATATCAAAAGCGCATAACATTGATCAACAATAACGTTACATTGACCATTGTTTGTTGTGATGTCCTTTGTCTCTTATGCTACCACTCAACTGCGATAGATGGGATTACTGCTGCGTAACGAGTAGGCCTATAACAGCCTGACTGAATATTGGCGGGAAATACCTTGGGAGTTGGAAAACTTTCTTCTTTTATGCCATTCCTCTGGTTCATACATTTTCTGATACTGCTGGTAAGTAACACACTGGTTCATCCTAGTATTCCAGCTATTCGATCCCTACTCTGACGCACTGTTTTGAATGAGCAGTTTGCACTTTTAAGGCAGAGGCTCACTTAATATTAGCCAAGTTAGCAGTGAAGAGGGGGTTTCTCCTCTGGCTTGGAGGAAAAATTTGCCTCCAAGTCAGATTTTTTCGCCGCCAGTGTAGTGAATTGAGATCTTCCGACTCATCGGGTACTCCTAGGAAACATTAGTAGAAGGGAATAGTTTTTGCCCTTGGACTCTTCACTATTCGACCTCGGCCCTCCCAGCCAAACAAAGACGAAGAGTGTTCACGGATCACGGCTGTCTTCGGCTTGGCCATTCCAGCTCTGGAACTTTGGACTGTTAGATCGGCAGCGTAGTACTATTCGTTAAAAGTGAGAAAATGTGTGGTTTTTCATTTGATCGAGTATTTCATATGAAAGCATTCCATTTAACCGTGCCATTCCTACTGACGTCATTGTAATAACCTATGTTCATTTCAGTTGGGAAAAACACTAAGACAGTCTTACTGAGGATGTAAAAAGGCAGGTGGAGTGTGAGTGTCGGCCATTATAATGAAAACTCCCCAACATGATTGTGACTGATAGTAGGCAAGCAGGCCTACCATTACAATGAAAATTCCCTAACCCAGTCTTCATATGAGAAGACTTTTGGTGAATTCCCCGTCGCGTTTCTAGGGCAACGTTAAGAGCTATGCAATGTAATACAATCTTGCTCACAACGTGTACACTACCTAACCTAGAATTCTGTATTCAATGTAGAGTTCCGTAGCGAAGCACGGGTACATCAGCTATTATTCTAAATTCTGCAAGTACTTTTTAACAAACACGGAATTCCCTTTTCTAAATTATGTTAATCTAAAAATACATACTGCCTGAAAGAAGTAGTATTTCACTCATATATTTTGCACTGTACGTTGCATACCACTTGAATTTTGCATTTTTAAATATATATGTCAGTAGGAATGACACGATTAAAGGGAATGCTTTCATATGAAATACTCGATCAAATGAAAAACCACACATTTTCTCACTTTTAACGAATAGTACTAAGCTGCCGATCTAACAGTCCAATGTTCCAGAGCTGGAATGACCAAGCCGCGGACAGCCGTGATCCGTGATGTAATTGAAACTAAAATTGTGAATGAATTTGGATAACATTTTTACGTCCTTTCTGCCAGTTTTTTTATTTTACTTCGGATATACACTGACTGACAGAGCAAATGCAACACCAAGAAGGAGTGGTCAGAACTTTATGCCAATTGCAGGGTAGACTGACGTCACTGAGGTATGCTCATGATGTGAAATGCGCCGCTGTGCTGCGCACGTAGCGAACGATAAATGGGACACGGCGTTGGCGAATGGCCCACTTCGTACCGTGATTTCTCAGCCGACAGTCATTGTAGAACGTGTTGTCGTGTGCCACAGGACACGTGTATAGCTAAGAATGCCAGGCCGCCGTCAACGGAGGCATTTCCAGCAGACAGACGACTTTACGAGGGGTATGGTGATCGGGCTGAGAAGGGCAGGCTGGTCGCTTCGTCTAAACGCAGCCGATACCCATAGGGGTGTGTCCACGGTGCAGCGCCTGTGGCGAAGATGGTTGGCGCAGGGACATGTGGCACGTGCGAGGGGTCCAGGCGCAGCCCGAGTGACGTCAGCACGCGAGGATCGGCGCATCCGCCGCCAAGCGGTGGCAGCCCCGCACGCCACGTCAACCGCCATTCTTCAGCATGTGCAAGACACCCTGGCTGTTCCAATATCGACCAGAACAATTTCCCGTCGATTGGTTGAAGGAGGCCTGCACTCCCGGCGTCCGCTCAGAAGACTACCATTGACTCCACAGCATAGACGTGCACGCCTGGCATGGTGCCGGGCTAGAGCGACTTGGATGAGGGAATGGCGGAACGTCGTGTTCTCCGATGAGTCACGCTTCTGTTCTGTCAGTGATAGTCACCGCAGACGAGTGTGGCGTCGGCGTGGTCAAAGGTCAAATCCGGCAGTAACTGTGGAGCGCCCTACCGCTAGACAACGCGGCATCATGGTTTGGGGCGCTATTGCGTATGATTCCACGTCACCTCTAGTGCGTATTCAAGCCACGTTAAATGCCCACCGCTACGTGCAGCATGTGCTGCGGCCGGTGGCACTCCCGTACCTTCAGGGGCTGCCCAATGCTCTGTTTCAGCAGGATAATGCCCGCCCACACACTGCTCGCATCTCCCAACAGCCTCTACGAGGTGTACAGATGATTCCGTGGCCAGCGTACTCTCCGGATCTCTCACCAATCGAACACGTGTGGGATCTCATTGGACGCCGTTTGCAAACTCTGCCCCAGCCTCGTACGGACGACCAACTGTGGCAAATGGTTGACAGAGAATGGAGAACTATCCCTCAGGACACCATCCGCACTCTTACTGACTCTGTACCTCGACGTGTTTCTGCGTGCATCGCCGCTCGCGGTGGTCCTACATCCTACTGAGTCGATGCCGTGCGCATTGTGTAACCTGCATATCGGTTTGAAATAAACATCAATTATTCATCCGTGCCGTCTCTGTTTTTTCCCCAACTTTCATCCCTTTCGAACCACTCCTCCTTGGTGTTGTATTGTCACTGTCAGTCAGAGTATATGTCAGTAGGAATAACACGATTAAAGGGAATGCTTTCATATGAAATACTCGATCAAATGAAAAACCACACATTTTCCACTTTTAACGAATAGTACTAAGCTGTTGATCTAACAGTCCATTGTTCCAGAGCTGGAATGACCAAGCCGCGGACAGCCGTGATCCGTGATGTAATTGAAACTAAAATTGTGAATGAATTTGGATAACATTTTTACGTCCTTTCTGCCAGTTTTTTTATTTTACTTCGGATATATATTGGATATTTTTACAGGTCTTCTTTAGGCAATTTACAGATCTTCAACTTCCGAGATAATGATCAATATTAACCACCGGCTCTTAGATGTAGAGCAGAGCTGTTCGTAAGGACAGGATCTACGCAATAGTGACGTCTTCCATCCTCTCATATCTAGCTAGCTAGTGGCTTTACGTCGCACCGACACAGATAGGTCTTATGGCGACGATGGGATAGGGAAGACCTAGGAGTTGGAAGGAAGCGGCCGTGGCCTTAATTAAGGTGCAGCCCCAGCATTTGCCGGGCGTGAAAATGGGAAACCACTGAAAACCATCTTCAGGGCTGCCGACAGTGGGATTCGAACCCACTATCTCCCGGATGCAAGCTCTCAGCCGCGCGCCCCTAACCTCACGGCCAATTCGCCCGGCCCATCCTCTTATACTGCAGAACTATCAACTATCTAGCATACACCCTAGGTCAAATTCTGTTGGATAGAAATGTAAGATGCTCTTCATTTATTTAATGTAATCCGAAGGCAGGTCCAAACCTCCGCAGAGGTGTGCCTGAGCCGGAGTTTACGTACGGTAGGGTAGCCAGTTCCTTTCCGCTCCTCCATTCCCTTACCCCCCCCCCCCCCAACAGCGCGTGGCAACCCATCTAAATCTTGATCACGCCCAATGTTGCTTAACTTCAGAGATCTCACGGGATCCGGTGTTTCAACACGGCTACGGCCGTTAGTAAGTTCTCAAGGGAGAAAATTCAACCTGAGAACATGTCTCTGGGGAGAAATTCTTTATTGAAATGTACCCCAGCCTTGCATCTTGGGAGTGAAAAACAAGTTCTCTGCATGTTATTCATTCATTCATTCATTCATTCATTCATTCATTTATTTATTTATTTATTTATTTATCGTCTCAGAAGTACAAAGTAAACGAGACAAAAATTAAACAAAATATATTTTAAACACTGTTTGACCAAAAATTGGCCACGACAAGAACATTTGGAGTTGCCCTCATTACGTCTTTAATGGTACAAGTGGCTGAAGAAGGACACGGTAGAAGATGCTCGTTAGTTTGCTTAGTACCACACTTGCAGTAACCTGTCTCCACAGGAAGGCCCCATTTCTGTAGGTTGGTCTTGCATCTCGTGGTACTGGAGCGTAATCGATTGAGAGCCTTCCATGTTGTCCACTTTTCAGAATGTTCAACGGGGAAGTTCTTCCTTTGGAACCATCCATTCTCTCAAATGTTGACATTTTTCCCGCCGCATTAAGATTCTTGCTTGCTGTGGTATTCCTTTAAGAGCTTCAGTGGTTGTCAAGAAGCTCTTTCTTGATTTTAGCCTAGGATGTGCTGGCTGACAGGCATACAAAGGTTGGGCTTCCATAGTCATAGCCTTGCTTTTCTCATACCTAGCAGCAATCTTACGTCGGATTTCAGGTGGTGCATGTATAATCATTTTACGAACTCTGAGGAGACACGCACCGATCTCAGGTACTAAGGGGATAACAACCATTACATTTTTTAAAGACACCCTTCCGCAGTCCGCAAAGAGTATTCAGTAAGGTGCATGTGGTTCGCTTTTATATCCTTGTTGGGCTGAGCAGCTCAGACGATAGAGCGCTAGCCTTCTGAGGCCAAGTTGACGGGTTCGAACTCGATTCAATCCAGTGCTATTTGAAGGTGCTCAGACACGTCATTCTCGTACCGGGACAAAAGATTCTGCACCTCAGCATCTACATAAACCGTAAACGGATTTTAGTGGCGCCGACTTTGGGGGGCAGACTGCCATTTTGCCCACCCATAAATTCTCCTCCTAGATGTTAAGTCCTCTTAAAATGCGGAGTTTGGCAGTTTACGGAGGCTGCTAAGGCGTTAAATCTGGAGAAGGTGGTAGATAGTTTTATATCAAGAAGAGATTAGGAAGTGGGCATTCCTCCTCAAGAGAACTACATTTTCCAACGGAGACCGTTCAGGCGGTACATTTGGTGGTAAAGCTTTTTAACATTTCATATCATGAAATGCATGATACACAGTAATAGGACATTCATTAAGAAAAATTTATGAAGCAAGTTCTAATTTTTTTACTTGTCATGGCCATCCATCAACACTTCACATCACGGCCTACACGGTAACTAGGTAACAACGCGTCAGACATTTTGTATCGCAAATTTCATGAGCCACAGCCATAAGGTATAAATATTTATGTCAGAATATATAACAGTATATTTCCGTGATGAAAGTTTTGTTCTTCGTATAGCTTAGGAATAGGTATGTATTTTATTTCCTTTATAATGTTTATGCACTTTCATTATCATTTCTTAATAGTAGAGTTATTCTATAAGTAGACAAAATAAATGCAACTCGAGCTCCATATTCTCTCTAGATTAATTCTGGAGCTCTCGTTAGATTGCTACTTATACTGGTAATATATTTTCTTGAGTAGATTACACCAGATAGATGAACACTTTCACTGCGCAGACATTCCTGCAATTTCTTAGCGATGTTGTTCGTGACTCGACGAAACATTTCAATAGGAATCCTGTCAATTATATCTCCTATTCTTGTCTTCAATTCTTCTGTCGTAGCCGGTCGGGTATGGTAAATCTCGCTCTTAAGGTGATCCCACAAAAAGATAATATGCTGTAAAGGCATGCGATCTTGGGGCATGCAATGTCACCGTCCCTTGAAGTGACACAATTGCCAATTGTTGAATAGCTGCCATCAATATTCGTGTTGCGTGTGCCATTGCTCCGTTTTAAGGACGTGTTGTCCACCTGTTGTGGAAAATTCAGTCATGAAATTTTCCAGCTTGGCACCACTCCATTAATTACTTAAAAGGAAAATGTTGCGAACAGCGCTACCAACCTCCTAGGATTACCAGAACATGTCTCAAAATGTCCCGTTCTATTGAGTCACAGTGTAGTACCAACAGCGAACCGGATACAGCCAAATACAAAGGTCACTAGCAAAGTTTTGCAATGTGAGCGAATGCTTTAGACTTAAAAAATAATAATTTCCACCACACTCAATACATTTCTCCATGCGTCGAAACCAGTCACTGAACCAACTATGCCACTTTTCTTCGGTTACATTCTCAGACTCTTGATCCCATGCTGCCAGAAGCTCCTCGTCGGATGCAAAACTCCGCCCTTTCAGCTTCATCTTCACTTCTGGGAAAAGTGCGAAGTCACATGGGGCAAGATCAGGACTGTATGGAGGGTGACCAAGCACAGTCAACCCTGATATGGCATTGTCGTGATGCAAGAGCCAAGTGTTGAGCCGTGACCTTGGACGGAGCAGCTTGAGAGCCTGGATGACCTGAGGCAGACAAGTCTCACTGTACCACTTCGCAGTAACTGTCCTTTGCGTTTCTAGCACAACCCGAGTCAGGATGTCCCGTTTAGTGAAGAATACTGCCATCATCCTTTTCTTCAATGACCTTGACTTTCGCACAGTCACAGGAGTAACCTTATCTTCAAACAGCCACACCTTGTTCTGGGAATTTGTTGAGACATCGGAATAATAAAGCCAAGTTTCGTCACCTGTAACGATGCTATTGACGTTACGCGAAGTCCCATTTTCAAACTCTTTTAGCATTTCTCGGCACTATTTCACTCGATGCGCCCTTTGTTCCTCTGAATGTGAATGGGGCACCCAAAGGGAACAAACCTTTCTAACATGGAGATGGTCGTGTAGAATTGAATGAATAGCTGGTGCAGAGATGTGGAGGGTCTCTTCTACCTGCCGATATGTCAACCGCCTCTCTTGCTGCAACATTTTCCTCACAGCTTCTATGTTTTCCTCAGTCACTGATTCAGACGGTCGCCCAGAACGAGGATCGCCTTCAACCCTAAAATTTCCCCTCTGGAACTCTTTGTACCAGCGGAAAATTGTTGTCCGATGTGGACAGTCTTTCCCCAGCACAGGAGTCATTTCCTCCAGCACTGATCAACAGTTAATCCACGAGCAAAATTGTAGCGGATAATTGCGCGATATTCACCTTTAGACCACACTGACATCTTAATTTGCTTTCAATCCCACTGCTTGGTAACAACTGGTGTGAAGGTCGCGCCTTGCTGTCTTCTAGACCGGATTTCACCCCTCTTTTCATCCCTCACCATAATAGGGGGGTCTAGCGAACCGTTTTTGCGTATTGCAAAACTTTCCTAGTGCCCTTTGTATTCTTCGATGGAGTAAGTAGGCCTACTCTCTGTCACAACTGACGAGCAACTCTTGAAAATTGATAACGGATATTCAACGCCTTCAAACTTAGGTCTATACAGGAACAAGATTAGCCTACTGCGCTCAACGTAAATACATTTGGTAAAGAAGGAACAACATTTTATTTCTAGGAAGTACACGACATAACAGGCAGGTAACCTATATAGTCCGTGTTCCGTGACATTTTTTCTCTATGTCCATTTAACATATTACAGTAGTGCTGTCTCAGAAATTCAACCAGCAATTTGGGCTGACAAGATGAAAGTATAAATGTTCTCTGTCCATGGTGAGGTAATCCTTTTTATTAAGTTTCACGTCAGAGATTAATTCGTACCGTCTCGGGTGAGAGAAGCCGCAAGAAAAGAAATATGTAGGGAAAAAAAGAGGAATAAAAGGCTTCCCGGAAACAAGGCGGCCTTGTGCTCCTGTTTCAAACCAAGTTCGCAGGTTTCCACGACTTAAAAAATGTTGTCATAAGCCAAAGCCAGTAGGTGAGGTCATATGATAATTATTACCAAGAGCCAGAGTTTTTACGTGAACATGCAAGAAACAGATCGAACGACTTAGTGAGAAGTTGGACAGGTCACTTAGCCATCGAACTCCAAGTAGGAATCTTTTTTTCTTATTTTTCTTTTCCCACACTAGGTGGGGTCGCGGGTGCGAATGTGTCACATGTGTGAATTTAGCCCAGTTTTACGACAGGTCACCCTTCCTGTCGCCAACTACATGTGGAGAGATATCGCAACTGCGTGTTTCTATGGTGGTTGATAGAATGGTGATATAGATGAAGATTCAGTCCCCATGCCAACGAAATTAACCGGGCACGGGTAAAATCCCTGAACGACCGCGATTGGAACCTGGGGCCTTCCGAACCAACGGCCTCGACGCTCACTAGTCAGAAGGAACCAGAGCCTTGAAGTTCACTCAGCCAGCACAAACAACGCGTACCGGCCTATATAATTTCTGCGGTGCAAGGGTGGCCAGGGTAGAGTCAACCACTGTATCCCATTTAGTGCCGAGGTTACAATAATGTAAAAACATTCCACAGCTCCAGGCCTGTGCGTAGATGGGTGATTTAATATGCTATGTAATGTACGTATGTGCCTTTGGTTGTGGTACCACACACAACCATTAACCCGACTCAAGGGAGATAGGGCCACCTTCACTATTCTCCACTTCAGTAACTCCTGCCTGGCGCATCCACGTTGCGGGGGTGGGCATCCTCTACTCCAGTAGGCCGGTGTAAAAGGATGGCTAAGTTCAGGTGGGGACCCAGTCCCACGGGGTATAACGTGGAACCTATGCCCAGGTTTACGGGTGAAGACCTTAACGGCCGATCCAGCAGAGAAGGACACCTTCGGAATGGTGGAAAATGCGGATGAGGCAACCCATCCTCACTGGGGTTAATTAGTTGAGGACGTAAGACGGGGTTGACGGGACTCCTTAGTCGTGGTGAAGATAACCTGTCTAGGGGTAGGATGCTCCAAAATCAATGTCCCCAGCCAGTGGATAGGGTTGACCGTGGGGTTAACGACCTCACCTTGTAAAAAAAAACATTGCTCAGAAGACTTCTACGAGAAAACCGGACGGAAATCAAAAACGACAAAAGCTTAGGAAAGGGACACGAGTAAGGAAAGCGGATATAAACATGGCGACATGGAATGTAAGAACAATGTTGAAACCGGGAAAAATGCAAGAAATAGTAAATGAAACAAAAAGATTTGGATACGACATAGTAGCGATTCAGGAAATAAGATGGAAAGGGCAAGGATGTATTGAAAAGAAAGATTATAACCTCTATTACAGCGGGCCGGAAGAAAGAACAGGAGAGTTCTGTACGGGATTTATAGTACATGGGAAATTGAAGAAGAGTGTAATAGGATTTGAACCGATTTCAGATAGAATATGTAAGCTTCGGATTAAGGGGAAGTTTAGGAACATAACTGTTGTATCAGCACATGCACCAATTGAAGATGCGGATGAGGAAAGTAAGGAACAATTTTATGATGAATTAGTACAAACAGTTGAAGAGGGACCAAGATATGACATGATTATTATTTTAGGAGATTTTAATGCCAAAGTGGGAAAGGAAGAGTGTATGAGACCAATAGCAGGGAAATATACACTACGTGAAGAATCAAATGAGAATGGTTTTCAATTGCGACAGTTTGCAACTACGAGTTATCTTATAATTAAAAGCACCTGCTTTGATCATAAGAAAATACATAAAGGAACGTGAAAGATGCCAAGAAGCACAGTGGCAAATCAAATAGATCATGTACTAGTGACTACGAGGCATGCAGCATCCATTATTGACGTAAGGATATGCCGAGGGCCAAACGGTGATTCTGATCATTATTTAGTAAAAGCAATAGTGAGACAAAAATTGGCAACAGGACAGCGGACACAACCTACGGAAAGAAGGAAATGGAATTTGAAAACTACAACAACCAGAAAGAAAACAGGAATTCCAGTAAAAAATGAATAATACTGTACAGACGATTGGACAAGTATCTGGAATAGAGGAAAGGTGGGCGAAAGTTCAAAGGTGCATACAAAATGCGGCACAAGAAACACTGGTTATAGCTAAAAAGAAAAGAAATATTTGGTTTGATACGGAGTGTGAGGAAGCGACTGGAAGAAATAATGCAGCAAGAGCAAAAATGTTACAGAGAGATACAAGGTTCAATAGGGAAAATTATGAGAAATGCTGTCGTGAAGCTATTAACATCTGTGAGAAGAAGAAAATAGAGATGATTAAGAAGAAACTAGAGAGTATTGGGACACAAAGGTTTCAGAAGAGGACAAAGGAATTCTATAATGAAATTAATTATTTCAGGAAGGGGTATAAGCCAAGATTGAATGGCTGTAAGAATAAAGAAGGTAAGCTATTACAGAATGAAGAGGAAATAAGTGAAAGTTGGACCGAATACTTCCGAGAGCTCCTTAACAAGGAAAGAGAAGACGTGGAAGAAAGTGAAAGGTATATGGTGCAGAGTGGGCCAGAACAATGGATAAATGCCCCCACATTGAAAGATGTAGAAAATGCTATTTCAAAATTAAATAACCATAAAACAGTAGGAGAAGACGGAATAACAAGTGAACTGATTAAAAATAGTAGCAAAGAAATGCTACAAGAGATACATGAACTGATTATTAAGATTTTGGAGGAAGAACGGATGCCTGATGAGTGGAATACAGGAATAATTTTCCCAATACATAAGAAGGGAAATAAATACGAATGCACTGATTACAGGGGAATTTAAAAATTTTCAAATATCCTATTACAATATCTGACTCCATATGCTGAAGAGAGATTGGATGAAGTACAGTGTAGCTTCAGGCGAAATAGGAGTACAGTAGATCAAATATTCGTGGTACGTCAAACGATGGAAAAATGCTATGAGCATAATATAAATCTACATATGTTGTTTGTAGATTTTATACAAGCATTTGACAGTATATACAAGGATAAGCTATATGAATATATGGAGACAATAGGAATACCACAGAAACTGATTAGGATGTTCAGAATCACTTTAGGAGAAGTAAGGGCAAAGGTGATGGTGGATGGAAGGATTGGAAATGAGTTTGCTCTTAATACAGGAGTCAGACAAGGTGATGCACTCTCAGCTACTTTGTTTAATCTGGCAATTAAAAAAGGCCCTGAAAAAATAATGGATACCGGTAATATTGTACATAAATCTAAACAAATTTGTGCGTATGCAGATGATGTAGTGTTAATGGCCAGGAATGATAGATATTTGAAGGAAATGTTTCTTGAAATTGAGGAAGCAGGAAAACGGATGTGATTGGGGATGAATGACAGTAACTCCAAGTATATGCATGTGACTGTTATAGAGGGCAGAAGAAGTCAAGATAATCTGACAATAAATGGGCATAGTTTTGAGAATGTACGAATTTGGGAACCATGTTGACAAACAATAATAGAATAAGTGAGGAGATACATGGTAGACTAATAGCTGGAAACAAGGCCTATTATGCAAATCTTACATTATTTAAATCTCGTCTATTGTCTAAACCTACAAAATTCAAAAATGTATAAGACCCTTGTTAGACCCGTAGTGACATATGGCTCAGAAGCCTGCAACCTTCTTGTTGATGATGCAAATAAATTAAGAATATTTGAAAGAAAGATTATTAGACGAATATATGGCCCAATTCAAGACCAGAATGGTTGGAGGATAAGGACGAATGCTGAAATACAGAACATATTAGACCAGGAGGATATAGTTAGATTTATTAAGGCACAGAGACTGCGATGGCTTGGCCATGTGGAAAGAATGGAGGAAGATCGAATGTCTAGAAAAGTAGTTAAATCCCGAATAGATAAAAGACGGCGACAAGGAAGGCCCCATAATAGATGGAGCGATGAAGTTGAAGCCGACGTGAGACATCCGCCCATGGAGACCAGCCGCTCAGGATCGAAGTAGATGGCCGACTAAAATAGAAGAGGCCAAGACTCACACAGGGCTGTAACGCCGGGCAAGCAAGCAAGCAAGCAAGCAAGCACATAAACCTACATTATTTAAATCTCGTGTATTGTCTAAACCCACAAAATTCGAAATATATAAGACCCTTGTTAGACCTGTAGTTACATATGGCTCAGAAGCCTGGAACCTTTTAGTTGATGATGCAAATAAATTAAGAATATTTGAAAGAAAGATTATTAGACGAATATATATCCTATGATAAAACTACGTCGAACATGTAGGAAAGCAGTGTTGGACAGGATTTTTTTTTCTGTAAGGAAGATAAACTGATCCCCATTTCTCCCTATCTAATAAACATCCGGTCAAATTTTCAGAGTTCCAAAGCGAACAAATAAGAGCGGTTATCAACCTATATACGTAATCCCCCGAAGTCCGTACGCGGAAATGGTGTGTTAGTAAACAAAGCGGTACATGAGGAATAATACAAGGCCTGCCACGCTTGACTGCCTCGGTATTGCGTCATATGCCAGGTCCGAGCGCTTTTACCGCCCGCGGCATTCTCGCTAAATGATTCACGTCCATCTGGAGTGAAACTAAAGAGCAACAGGAACACATCCCTCACACTTCTGTCGATACTTGGACAATAGCCGACGAAGTGTATTGATGATAATGATGATGATAGGAACGTTGTAGCCGACTGACACACAGACACTGGCTTCTCAGCAAGACGTTCGCGGTTCCAATCCCGGCCAAAACAAGTGGAATTTTTGAAATAAAATTCACGTTTGTGTGGTTCCGTGGCTACGATCACGATATCAACAGTCACGTACAGCACTCTGCTATCACGATTTCAATAATAATAATAATAATAATAATAATAATAATAATAATAATAATAATAATAATAATAATAATAATAATAATAATAATAATAGAAATCTCGTGACCTGTACCAACACTCAGAAAATCTCAGACGCATTTAGGAAAAGACGTTTGAAATTTTACGGACACATTCTCACAATGAGTAATCAGAGATTGATCAAAATCATTTTGAACCTTGCCCCATGAATGAAAGTAAAAAATCAACTGGCTGCTCAAAGTTGGAAAAGCTCTTCAGGAAATAGGTATCACAGATGACATTGTATTAGACAGATCTAAGTTCAGAAAATTAGTCGACAATCACCGCTTTACACACCATCCAATCGCCACCACCGACAAAACTTGGTCAGAAGATCGCAAGAAAAGCCACAGCGAGAAGATGAAGAAGAGAAATTTTTTAAAGAAGAAAAAGGCGACGATATCAGCTAAATGAGTTCAATTGTGAACTTTAGTCGGCATATCGAAATAATAATAATAATAATAATAATAATAATAATAATAATAATAATAATAATAATAATTGTCTTTAGCTTATTCCATTTTTTATTTGTTATCTGTTACTTTTGGTTGGGGGTTTATGCCTGGATGCTCATCCTAACACCATGTTCAGGAAAAAATCTGACCCAAGATTGACCGGGATTAAATTTAAGCTGTAGCAAGACGCAAGGGTACGTGGAGGTGAAACCTCCGAAAGTTGTTCAACATCCACGATACAGCACACAACATGATATGATACCCCATGATGGTTGCCAATCTTCTGTGACAGGAAGGCACAAAGATAAGCAGAATAAGACGGTTTACGTGACAGTTGATATCTTGCTTATAATCATGGCAGTTCGAATTTTAAGTGGAATTTGAACCAATGACTAAAAATCTTCCAACATACTGCATCCTTCTCATATCTTCAAATGCACTACCATAAACACGAACAACTGCTGAGAAAAATTGGAACTTACAAAATATATATAGATATTATAGTCTCGTTTTGTATGGCGTGGCTCAGGCTATACAGCCTGCTATTATGCCCAACCATAATACACTCTAATTTGTGTTGAATTCTACAATATGTTTTAAGGCCCTAAAACCAACCTTTATGGAGATATTGGCACCACACTACCCCTGCTCTAGGAATCGGATAAAGAAATGAACTGCTGTAACCATGGCAACGTCAGCTCCAGTATTCCTACATCAGCGAGATTATCTACAATGTATCACAAAAACCTAACGTGTTATAGACATGAAAATTGGTATTTGGAATCTCCTTTAAAAATAAAATAACGCAAATTTTTGTTTTCAGAAAATGCACTTAAGGGGGGAAGGCGGGAGGAAGAAGTGAGGAAGGAGTTGAATTCCTTATATGAGGACACATATACCTCAGAAACTGAAGATGTTACAGACGTTAAAACTGGTAAGCCTACTTGAAATCTCTTTTAAAAGTAAATGAACACACTTGTTTTTGGAAAATTCACTCAAGGGGGTGAAATAATAAAAAGCGGGTGAATTTTTAAAACGAGTATCTTATTCTACTGTTTTCCCCACATCTGTGGGGTCGGGGGTGTGAATCGTGTCGCACATGTGAATTTGGCCCTGTGTTACGGCCGAATGGCCTTCCTGACGCCAACCCTATATGGAGGGATATAATCACTAGCGTGTTTCTGTGGTAGTTCGTAGTGTAGTGCGTTGTCTGAATATGAAGAGGAAAGTGTTGGGACAAACACGAAACCCAGTCCACGAGCCAGAAGAATTAATCAGACACGATTAAAATATCCGACCCGGCCGGGAATCGAACCTCTGAACCGAAGGCCTCAACGCTGGCCGTTCAGCCAAGGAATCGGACAACCATTTCCGCTTACTTTGGTAAGTAGAAAAGTAAGTGCATTTTGTGAACACAAAAGGCAATATTATGTCTGGCGACCACTTAACACGAATAGTTTTTAAGAGACTCCAAGATGACAAACGATATGTTTAGTTCGATTGTGAAAACATGAAACTAAGGACGTGTGTGACAAAATTATCGGAGTGCAGCCATATTCTTGCAGCATATGACGTTAGACTACGATTAGGAGACCACTGTGTTGGTAAATTAAATTTTTTCTGTAGAAAAGAACAGGTCCAAAAAATATAAATCATGGCAACGATACGCATCTTCATTCAAAATTCATTTAACTTAGTCATGGCCAAGAATCAGAAGCTTTTCAATGTCCTTTTTTTTTTCTTACAAATCTAAAATTTAAAAAAAAACATGGAGAGTTGTTCATCGAATGAGAAACCTATTCAAGTACAAACAATCTGTAGCTTACGCTTCATTCAGGCCTGTTAAGGGAATGTGTCACTATGCACTAAATGTGATTTTCTCTAAGCACTGAATTTGCCGAGGGAAAACAAAAAGTCGCCAACGTAGCTGAAGCCGGAGGAACTGAAGGGTATTGGCTATTTGCGTTATTCTAAAAAATTGAACGTGGCCAAACGTGACACATCAAAAACGAGAAGTTAAAGACTACAAATTTCAAGTTCTCAAGGATTTAAACAGAAACAAACACACACACATATATATACCGTATAGGATACGGACGCTCAACGGGTTTGCCATAAGACGCAGTATTGTACACTTTTTATGTTTTTTAATATAAACAGTTCCTTAAAAGAAGCACGGATCTACGACCAGCCTGGGCTGCTAGGTAGCTTTCCTTGAGGGAAAACCTCTTCCACAACTCGGCCATCATCCCCGGTATGGTACCTATTGCACCCACTACCAATCCGTAAACGGTCATGGAGTTCACATGACATTTCTCCATGATGTAATTGGAAAATGGAACGTAGACTGCCTGCTTCTCAGAGTTGTTCACCTGATTCTAGACGTACTGTCGGGTCCAATATTAAAAAACGATCGATGGCTAGAATATTTATTCTTCTCGTGCTACCATTTTCAGCTAAGCAGTTCATTTATTCATATACCTCCCACCCGTTATCGCGAAAGACTTTTGCAATAAGGCCGCGAATTTTGTGATGGCAGTATTCTTAAGCAATGAGCCGAATGAACAGTAGCCGAGAACATGTCCCAAAGTTTCAATCTCACCGCAATGGTTGTTCTCCTGGCTTCTATCCTACAAGCTTCTTACTGGAGCCACACCTGCCATCATTTTGATGTTTTCAGTTCTTTTTGATGTTTAAACGCCTACCTTTTCGGCCAACCACTTATTTCCTTGAGGGT
The DNA here is from genome assembly GCF_040414725.1 of Anabrus simplex. Classification (NCBI taxonomy): domain Eukaryota; kingdom Metazoa; phylum Arthropoda; class Insecta; order Orthoptera; family Tettigoniidae; genus Anabrus; species Anabrus simplex. Next base: position 650,880,565 of record NC_090265.1, on the reverse strand, counting down.
GCTGTGCGAAGAGGGCTCTTTACCTATTTTAGGAAGGAAGCATCATGTTTTGAACTCCACATTTTTAAATATTTTGAGTGTGATTTGATAGAATCTGAAGATGTTCTTTCAAAAACAAAATATGTCATTCTATTTTCAGGCTTAATTCTGTTACTACATGTTTTCTTTTTTCGGGTAGTTTATAAATGTATTTATTCAAAATTATTTTCTGCAGACTGAAGAACGTAACAGATATAAAATACAACCTGTGTCTGAAAATTTCGGTGAATGGTCGCCTAGGTTGCACACCGTGCAAATTCGGACGATGTGCTCGCGCATACGCATTGCGAGACATGACACCAAGTGCCCCCTATCGGTCAACTCAACACAGTTAAACGGAGTTGAACGCTGCAACACATCGCACGGAGTCAGTGTGAGGATTCGTGTCATTGCACAGTGGAGTGCAAAACGGAGCAACCCGTTAACATGAAGTTTTGCTTCCACCTAGCCAAACGGCAACGGAAACACACGCAATGTTAGTGCAAGTTCACCACGCTCAAGCAGTGAGTAAAAAGTGCATTTTGACTGGTTTGAACGCTTTCGAGATGGAAAGGAAGGTGTTGAGGACGAGGCGCGTTCGGGTCGACCAACGACGAGCATATCTCCAGACAACATCGAACGAGTGCGACAGATACTTGCGAATGATCGATGATAGCAGATGAAGTGGGTGTAGGCAAGGACAGTGTAAGGACCACTGTTCATGAATATTTGAAAAAGCGGACGATTTGTGCCCGGTTTGTACCGCACAACCTGGCAGACGAGCAGAAGCAAACACGGATGGAAATGTCGGGAGATTTCATTGACGTTTGTGACCAAAATCCGGAGGTGTTGAAAACCATCATTACAGGAGACGAATCGTGGTGCTACCAGTATGATCCGGAGACCAAGAGACAATCAATGGCGTGGTGTTCAGCGTCTTCTCCGCCTCCCAAGAAAAGTCGGCGCACAAAGTCCAAGATTAAGACAATGTTGATAGACTTTTTCGACAGCAATGGTGTCATTCATCATGAATTTGTACCTCAGGGTACACGTGTCCACGCGGAATTCTACGAGGGACTTTTGAAACGGCTACTACAACGCATCAGACGGGTTCGGCCTGAACTGTACCGGAGTGGACAGTGGAAGCTCCTCTACGACAATGCCCGTCCGCACACCGCGATCCGCGTGACCCAGTTTCTCGCTGAACGCCAGGTGACTGTTCTTCCACACCCTCCGTATTCTCCGAATTTGGCGCCAGCAGGTTTTTTTGTTCCCCCGTCTTAAATTAGCCCTGAAAGGCCACCTGTTCGACAGTGTAGCAGGTATCCAACAACGCGTGACAAGGGTTCTCCGGGAAATTCCAAAAGAAGCGTTTGCTGCCAGCTTCCAGCAGCTTTACAGTCGATGTCAAAAGTGTGTTGTAGCTAACGGAGATTACTTTGAAGGCCAGTAAAGGAGTTTTATGTGTAACTTACGTTGTCTTTATTTCATGAGACCATTCACCGAACTTTTCAGACACAGGTTGTAGTTCTATTATGTTAAGAAAGTGACAAGCAGCGTTTAGGGCAATTTGTACGGGACTTTATCATTTAAACTCGCCCTAAAAGCATAGAAGTGCACCAATTCATAGGCAACGATAAGATAAAGCTTTGTGTATTAACTAACCAGAAAATCTCTATGATAACGTGCTCCTTCCTTCGGTTGTTCTTGAACTGGGGAACTTAGACATTTTCAGCTGACCACTTTTTGTGTCAGGAAGTGTAAAATTCTGTACATTTCTTGGTTTGTGAATAAAGTTACATTTATTTGAAAGCGCGCACGACTTGTTTGACACTTTTACATTCATCTAGGTTCAGCAATCGCACCGAATCCCGGGAGTAAAAACTCCAAATTAACAATGGCAAAATGTCCAACATGTACTATCAACAAGCGCAGCGTGCGAGCAGCCGACACACGTGTCTGTCTGTGCTCCCACCGTGACGTCATTCGTGCGAGTAGGAAGTGAAATCTCATCCAGTTCCCTTGACCCCCACAGCGCATATCCAACCAAGGACAAAATCACACTTATCACGCATGGTCACGCACAAATTAAATTATCAATGCCTGCTTATGTAAACATCATTTCCTTATCAAATACATTATCTTTCACGCTTTCGCCCGCTATCTGAAGATGCTCCAGCTGAGGGTATTACACAAATAGATAACACACCTAGTGGGGTGAACAGATGTTCTGTTTATGACAGGGTTGTCCGTACGATTTCAGCCTGTCTCAAGAAAAGCATGTTCGGGACATCGAATATCCCGTTTTAAAAATGCGTTCCATTTCCCATTTCCCTTGAAAATACTTTCAGATCACACTGTAAAAAAATATGTTAATTACAAGATGAATAAATGAAAATCCACAGCCTGTTTCCAGTCATTCGGCCGGGTAAGGATTGGAATGAATGAAGCCCCTATCTAGCGGCGAGGATAGAAAATGTGCCGGCTGCCGACGAAGCCTGTCGCACTCCTCTGGGGCAATGATAAATGACTGATAGATGAAACGAAATGTTAATGGAGAGTGTTGCTGGAATTAAATATGACAGGGAAAACTGGAGTACCCGGAGAAAAACCTGTCCCGCCTCCGCTTTGCCCAGCACAAATCTCACATGGACTGACTGGGATTTGAACCACGGTATCCAGCGGTGAGAGGCCGGCGCGCGGCCGCCTGAACCACGGAGGCTTCGTTAATTACAAGATATAATTTCCAAAATGTATCTTCTGTAACAGTTTCCTGTAGGGAAAGAGAACTATCTTAAGAAGAATTTCACCAGTCAAAGAAATGTATATCGTGTAAGGAACTAGATGGGGGCTTCATTCATTCCATTCCTGATCCAGTCGAAGGACTGGAAACAGGTTGCGGATTTTCAATGCAAGAAACTTATACAATATCCTGAGCTCATTTTCTTCAGCGACTGTACACTGCACAGCTGATCTTCCTGGGGAATGTTAAAAAGTAATATGACGCTAACAATCTTTAGTTCTTATAGAACAAGTGCAGAATACAGTGACGGGTACAATGCAAGATCTAATTAACCAACTTTAAGCAGCTAACTCAACCAACCTAATTGTAACAAACAACAAAATGACAATTTTTAATGGCGTATGGTCTTCCCCGTTGACATCCATTGGCGACTTACGCGTATGGGAATATGGAACCTTACCTAGAATTAAATCTAATGTTGAAAACCACACACATACACAGTCCAGAGGAATTAACCAATGAATCATGAATTTTCCGACCCGGCGGAGCACAGAACCCGAGAATGTCAACAAATTCCTCAATGACATCACATTAAACGCTTAGTAACACAATAACTAATTTTAAGATAAAACATCTATTCATATCAGCTTTAATTCGTGTCCCCATTTCTTTGAATTTTGGAGATCTGATCACCTTAATATTTAGCCACACAAACGTTCACACTTTTAGAATTCAGTCTGCAAGTCTCCGTAAAAGAAACAATATCTATTCCACTCTACTCTATTTGCAGCTGTAACAGTTGCCTATTCTAAGTCGTTTGGTCATTAAATACAAATAATTACCGTTAATTAGACTTGCGATTACAACTCCAATTACAACAATGGGCGAACTAAATCTTGACTGCATTTAACGCATGTTAATGCTAATATAAAGAAGATAAACATGAGCCAACTGGCTATAAGTATCTAATGTTTCAGGTGATACTGCGTCCAGCATCTTCAATGGTCTGTTTTGTCCGAAGATCAGTAACGTATACGCTAAAAAGTGGCGACCTTCAAACTCAATTGCATTACGTTCTACAAGTCCGGGGAACTACTATCATCCTGATTCCGACCGTGAAATTTTATACCAGATCTGTCAAGGACGCTAGCAACTACGACAAGGTTACGGCAAGAATGGCAAACATGGCAATCCGCTGCAGGGTCAGTGTGCTGTACACACAACACTAACATGAAAGTTCGTACGTTCAGTTCACACTGTATATACATTTATAATCAATGTTTGTTCACGATTAAATACTCGATTTCACATAAAGGGATTACGGACAAATGATTATAATAAACACCCCTATTGCAATAAATTATTTTCGCCTCAATATAATTAGGAACGCATATAAAAAACAGTAAATTGTATACTGTGGAGAGAGAGAGAGAGAGAGAGAGAGGAGAGAGATTATGCATAAAAATACATACTTAATAACTGAAAATATATTGATAATATTTAATAATATTAACGTTAATTTACTGTACATTCACAAGACAATATTTGACATTACGATTAGGCAATCTTTTAATAAGAAAGAGCGAAAACATCCAACAGATAGCCGTCCCTACTAGGGGATCGAACCAACCGGCCCCCTAATCAGTTCGCACAGAACAATAATAATGGCAATGAACTTCATAATGTTTCTATATTTTACTGCTAATGTTGTAGCAAACAGGTTCATATCTGGTATCGAGCATAAGGGTTATCTGTTGCATACCCTGTCCTCTATTTTATTAGAATTCAAAGCACTTTATACAGTCATGCCGAAATACAGATGATGTCTGATCATAGAGTGCTTTAACACGGAGCGGGCGAGTTGGCCGTGCGGTTAGGAGCCCGCAGCTGTGAGCTTGCATCCGGGAGATAGTGGGTTCGAATCCCACTGTCGGCAGCCCTGAAGATGGTTTTCTGTGGTTTCCCATTTTCATACCAGGCAAATGCTGGGGCTGTACCTTAATTAAGGCCACGGCAGCTTCCTTCCCATTCCTAGGCCTTTCCTATCCCATCGTCGCCATGCGACCTGTCTGTGTCGGTGCGAAGTAAACTAAAACAGCAACAACAACAGCTTTAACACGGAGTCTGCTACAGCCTGGATGATAGATTAAGGTATTTTAATCTTCCACAACAAGTCCAGAGTTCCTTTACGTTTAGACCCTCTGATGGCGATTATCAGATCAACCACTTTCCATTTTTATATTCTGTATCTGTTTTTAAGGGCCCTCAGTAATCACGAATAAACAAAGTTTCACTGTTATTTCGAGTTAAGTAACAGAAAACGTAGGCAAATGTACATTAATAAACAACATTATAAAAACGAATAATTTAAAGAAACACGAACCTGTATTTTTCCTTGCATGTATTATCTATGCATTAAAAGGGTTTACTAAAAATAGATTTGGCAAATCCCTCCATCCGTTCTATTGGACCGATTTTCTTTATTGTTGTTTTATTCTCTCCGGAATTACTTGCCGGTGAATCACGAGACACTGATAGGTCTCTAACTTCAGACAACTTTGTGTCATCATAAAATCAAATAATTATATTATCACCCCAATAATTGCAGGCGAAGGCTTACCCTAACCGGCACTGCATTCTGTACTTAGCAAATTGCCAAGCAACTAACACTTTCATTAATATTCTGAAATATGTGATCATCATTCTTAGTAATGTCAATCCGTGAAGCCATGTTTGATTACTGCCTGACAAGCTAGAGAGTATACACTTTCTCTGATCACGGAAGAATACTATTCGCTGCTAAATTCTCTTTGATTCTCTAACCTTTCCAAGCTTCCAAATATATTTAACAGATGGCAGAGCATTCCTAATAACTTACATTCTGAGGTCATTCAACGTTAAGAAAACAGTATTGCTCTTATGGATCTACAAGGAGTGAACACACACCGTCTTAGACACCCATAATTCCTCGGTCCGTAAGTTATTAAAATAACTACATAACATTTTATTTTTCATAAATATATTCGTAGGAAGGAAGCACAATCGCGCAAACAGCCATCGCATCGTTGCCTTCCTTCATTTTCCTTCTTGTGTTGCTTTGGTACAAGCCTCGTGTAGTCCCTCACACCGTGATCCGCCGGCAGCTCACTTCTGTAGTGAAGTCATCTATTTGTTGCGTGTGTGGTTTTAGGCTTTGAATCAGTGCGTACTCGTCTTGTGTTCAATGAGAGTTGGTTGTATATTGCATAGTATTTGTGTGTGTTCTATTATTTTCGTACTGTACAGAAGTTGTTACTGAAGATTTTGGTGTTGTGGTGCGCAGCGATACGCCATGGCATAACTTGTACTGATAAAAAAATTGCCGTGGGTTTTATTTGTGCTTGGTTTTGTTACTTATCTGTTCTTTCTTAAGCGCATTTTAATTTAAACACTTCTTTACGACCGCATGTAATTGTTACTATTGTTTTTGTGAGCGATACGACAGCACAGTAGTACCCCAGGTTGCCTGGGAAAATTTATAAAATGCAATTCAATGCATCGCTCACCTCTCGAGCCCATAAAAATTATTATTTTTCTATTTTCTGCCCCAATTTGCCTTACACTTCAATGTTGAGGTACAAATCAAAAATAGCCGCTGTAAACCGCCATCCCCTTTAGTTCATAAAAGTAATTTACAGCTTAGTTTCTTCCGCTCTTTATCTTGAACTTAAATACTGAATTTCTCAAATTTATGTGCCGCCTTTTCCCGTGATGGTGTAGAGCATAGCCGTTCGATACGGCAACCCTGTTGTTATAAGAGCAATACTTTATTCTTAACGTGGATTAAACTACCGTTCTATATAGTAGAACTTCGATTAAAAATACCATTGCTTTCTACAACAAAATACCAACATTTACATCAGGAACTGTAAGATAAAAAGGCGAATACATGAATACATTTTTACCAAAGAGACGGCATGATGACGTCATAATGGATGAATTCTGACTACTAACTGCGGCATACCATGAAGCGTTTCATTAAATGTTCATAAAACCACTGAAAAGGGCAGGCGAAACAATGTGATTACGACAGGCATATTAAGACGAGTAATCTGACCTATGTATAGCGAATGCTGCGTAGCAGCACAGGTCCTCTAGTAGTTTTATTAATTTCGTTTCGATTATTTTGACTCCAAAATTCTTCAAGTATTTTATATTTAAAGAAATACATATTCTGAGACTCATTTGAGTGAGTTTTTCTCGGTATTGATCATTTGGCCTCTTCAAAACAGAAAAGCTATGTACACTACGTTGTTCAGGTTACAGGAGAGCTGCCTGTCGTATAGCCACGATAGAACAGTCTGGTCATGCGTGATCTGAACTATTATGATGGCCCAACTATTCGGAACAGTCCAGCTTCTTCATTTGTATAATTCTTGTCTGTATTAAATCTTACATTTCCCCAATTCATTGGCTTCGGCCTTTGACGAGGACTGGCCCAGCTTAAAGGCCGGATGCCCTTCCTCTCGCCAACTCTATGTGGAGGACTGTATTCACTATAGCGTGTTTTTGTGGTGGTTGTCAATGTTGGGTGTTATATGTTAATGAAGGGGTGTGTATTACGATGAACGCAAATACAAAATCCTCGAGCCAAATCCCCGGCCCGGCAGGGAATCGAAGCCGAGGCCCTCTTAATTGTAGGACAGTACGCCGGCCATTCTACCTTGCCGCGGTGGAGAGGCTTGCGTGTCCCAATGAAGCAGATAGCCGAGCCGCAGGTGCAAACATATCGGATGGGTATCTGTTGAGAGACCAGACTAAGGAATGGTTCATCGAAAGAGGAGTAGCAGCCTTTCGGAAGTTGCAAGGGCGGCAGCCTAGATGATTGACTGATACGGCCTTGTAATAATACGCAACATGGTTTAGCTGTGTTGAAACTGCTACACGGCTGAAAGCAACGGGAAACTACAGCCGTAACTAACTCCGGAGGACATGCAGCTCTCTCTGTATGAATGATGTACTGATAATGGCTTCCTCCCGGGTAAAATATTCCGGAGGTAAACTAGTCCCCCATTCGGATCTCCGGGTGGGGACTACACGAGAGGGGGCGATCATCAGGAAGATGGATACTGACATTCTGCGAGTCGGAGCGTGGAATGTTAGAAGTTTGAATCGTTGTGGTAGATTAGAGAATCTGAAAAGGGAGATGGATATCCTAAAGTTAGATGTAGTTGGTATAAGTGAAGTACGTTGGCAGGAAGAACAGGATTTCTGGTCAGGCGACTACCAAATTATCAACAAAATCAAACAGAGGAAATGCAGGAGTTGGTTTAATAATGAATAAGAAAATAGGGCAGCGGGTAAGTTACTTTTACCAGCATAGTGAAAGAATTATTGTCAAGATAGACACCAAACCAATGCCCACCACAATAGTGCAGGTCTATATGCCTACTAGTTGAGCGGATGATGAGGAAATCGAAAGAACATATGAAGAGATAGAAGATTTAATACAATATGTAAAATGTGACGAGAATCTAATTGTGATGGGAGACTGGAATGCAGTGGTAGGCCAAGGAAGAGAAGGTAATACAGTAGGAGGATTCGGATTGGGACAAAGGAATGAAAGAGGAAGTCGGCTGGTTGAATTCTGCACTGATCATAATTTAGTCCTTGCCAATACTTGGTTCAAACACCACAAACGACGGCTTTATACGTGGACGAGACCTGGAGACACTGGAAGGTATCAAATAGACTTCATTATGATTAGGCAGAGATTCAGAAACCAGGTGTTGGATTGCAAAACTTTCCCAGGAGCAGACGTGGACTCTGACCTCAACTTGTTGGTCATGAAATGCCTTCTGAAGCTGAAAAAATTGAAAAAAGGAAAGAATGCAAAAAGATGGGATCTAAACAAGTTGAAAGAAAATAGTGTGAGGGATTGTTTCAAGGAACATGTTGCAAAAGGACTAAATGAAAAGGCTGAAGGAAACACAATAGAGGAAGAGCGGATAGTCATGAAAAATGAAGTCAACAGGGCTGCTGAAGAAATGTTAGGAAGGAAGAAAAGATCAACTAAGAATCAATGGATAACTCAGGAGATACTAGACCTGATTGATGAACGACGAAAATTCAAGAATGCCAGAAATGAAGAGGGCAGAAAAGAATACAGGCGATTAAAGAATCAAGTGGATAGAAAGTGCAAGGTAGCTAAGGAAGAATGACTGAAGGAGAAGTGCAGGGATGTTGAAGGTTGTATGGTCCTAGGAAAGGTAGATGCTGCATACAGGAAAATCAAGGACACCTTTGGTGAAATGAAATCTAGGTGTATGAATATTAAGAGCTCAGATGGAAAGCCACTTCTAGGGAAAGAAGACAAAGCAGAAAGATGGCAGAAGCATATCCAACAGTTGTATGAAGGTAAAGATGTAGATAATTTGGTTCTGGAACATGATGCTGATGAAATGGGAGACCCAATTTTGAGGTCAGAGTTTGACAGAGCTGTGAGTGACCTCAATAGGAACAAGGCACCTGGAATTGATGACATTCCCTCTGAATAACTGACTGCCTTAGGAGAAACCAGCATGACAAGGTTATTCCATTTAGTGTGTAAGATGTATGAGACAGGAGAAGTACCATCCGATTTTCGGCAGAATGTTGTTATACCTATTTCCAAGAAAGCCGGTGCTGACAGGTGTGAAAACTATCGCACCATTAGTTTAGTATCTCATGCCTGAAAAAAATTAACACGTATTGTTTACAGAAGAATGGAAAAACAAGTTGAAGCTGAGTTGGGAGAAGATCAATTTGGGTTCAGAAGAAATGTAGGAACACGTGAAGCAATCCTGACTTTACGTCTGATCTTAGAGGATCGAATCAAGAAGGACAAGCCCACGTATTTGGCATTCGTAGATCTAGAAAAGGCATTCGATAATGTTGATTGGACCAAGCTATTTAAGATTCTGAAGGTGATTGGGATCAGATACCGGGAACGAAGAATTATCTACAATTATAAAAATCAGTTTGCAGTGATAAGAATCGAGGGCTTTGAAAAAGAAGCAGCAATCCAGAAAGGAGTGAGACAAGGCTGCAGTTTGTCCCCCCTCCTTTTCAATGTTTACATAGAACAGGCAGTAAAGGAAATCAAAGAGGAATTTGGAAAGGGAATCACAGTCCAAGGAGAGGAAATCAAAACCTTGAGATTTGCCGATGATATTGTTATTTTATCTGAGACTGCAGAAGATCTCGACAAGTTGCTGAATGGTATGGATGAAGTCTTGGGTAAGGAGTACAAGATGAAAATAAATAAGTCCAAAACAAAAGTAATGGAGTGCAGTCGAACAAAGGCAGGTGATGCAGGAAATATTAAATTAGGAAATGAAGTCTTAAAGGAAGTAGATGAATATTGTTCCTTGGGTAGTTAACTAACGATGGCAGAAGTAAGGAGGACATAAAATGCAGATTAGCACAAGCAAGGAAGAGCTTTCTTAAGAAAAGAAATTTGCTCATTTCAAACATTGATATAGGAATTAGAAAGATGTTTTTGAAGACTTTCGTGTGGAGCGTGGCATTGTATGAAAGTGAAACATGGACGATAACTAGCTCAGAAAGAAAGAGAATATAAGCTTTTGAAATGTGGTGTTACAGAAAAATGCTGAAGGTGAGATGGATAGATCGAATCACAAATGAAGAGATACTGAATCGAATTGGCGACAGGAGATCGATTTGGCTAAATTTGACGAGAAGGAGAGATACAATGATAGGACACATCTTAGACACCCAGGACTTGTTCAGTTGTTTTTTGAAGGAAGTGTAGGTGGTAAGAACGGTAGGGGTAGACAGAGGTATGAATATAACAAGCAGATTAGAGCAGATGTAGGATGCAGTAGTTACGTAGAAAACCGGGCGAGTTGGCCGTGCGCGTAGAGGCGCGCGGCTGTGAGCTTGCATCCGGGAGATAGTAGGTTCGAATCCCACTATCGGCAGCCCTGAAGATGGTTTTCCGTGGTTTCCCATTTTCACACCAGGCAAATGCTGGGGCTGTACCTTAATTAAGGCCACGGCCGCTTCCTGACAACTCCTAGGCCTTTCCTATCCCATCGTCGCCATAAGACCTATCTGTGTCGGTGCGACGTAAAGCCCCTAGCAAAAAAAAAGTTACGTAGAAATGAAAAGGTTAGCACAGAATAGGGAGGCATGGAAGGCTGCATCAAACCAGTCTATGGACTGATGACTCAAAGAACTACAGTATTACATTTTCCTTACTCTGCAACTTAAACCCTAAATGCACAGCATCGCAAATGTGCAAAGGAAAATGTACTTGCTTGTTATATCTTTTTTACAAGTTCACAAGTGTGCATTTATTTCTAAAGTGTGGCAGTAGCTACAGTATTCTTACAGTTTTGGATATACCGGTACGTAAAAATTCAAAACTCTGAACACTTTGACTGCTCCAAATAAACACAAAATATGTTTTTGACAAATATATTTTAAAATATTTTTCTGATAATAGGTTCTAATGTGTTACTTTTGGGAAAAAAAACCATATTTGAAAGAAATAAATTGTGCATTTAAGGGTTAACATGAATAAATCGTAAGTGTAATTTCCGAAAATAAATATGGACGAAACATAAAATGCCACGTAGCAAGCTGATTTGCACTGAGATTTTAAAACAGACTGTCTTCATGATAAAAAAAAGAACTGCATTTCAAACAGTGTCGTCAAAAGTTCCAAGTCTTTCACAGCCATATCAAGGATTTTGAAAAACGTGCCGATACCTTAGCACCGGTATTTATCAATGCACAATGAACCACACTGCCGATAGAGGTTTAACAGCGATGTACACAGAAATTTCGTATTTACACCCAACTCCACGTTTTTTGTTGTTGACAATTTGCTTACGTCGCACCGAAACAGATACTGTAGGTCTTATGGCGAAGATGGGATAAGAAAGGACTAGGATCGGTAAGGAAGAGACCGTGGCCTTAATTAAGGTACAGCCTGGTGTGATAATGGGAAACCACGGAAACCATCTTGAAGGCTGCCAACATTGGAGTTCGATCCTAGTACTTCCCGAATGCCAAGCAGACGGCTACAGTACGTGAGATAAACCACGCAGCCACTCGCTCTGTTCCACAAAATGAGAATCACCTTTCGATGGTCAGGTATTCCTATAACCAGCATCTGTCGAACAGTTTTGAAAAAAGTAGTGTCAAATTTCCCTTCGGGAAAATTAAATGATCATAAATATATATTTCAATAAACTGAATTCAAATCAGGATTATCGCTCGTAAAGCCCTGTAAATAGACAGTAATTAGTGGAATCTGGTAATTCATGGTTGAATAACATTTTGTGCGCACTTACCACGTGTATGCATAAGTCTTTTCAAGTTTCACTAAAAGAAGGCACCAGCGAACAGTATGCATCGTAAGAATTTGACACATACGACAGTTTGTTCGTCCGACATTAATCTTTCAACACACATAAATTGAGTCCGCCATACACTAACGTTTGCGTTGTATCGTTCCGTGATCATGTCAACGTTTGTGCCTGAAAAAGAACATTTGCGGCACGCTTTGCGTTTCTTATTTAATCAAAAGAAAAAATCCGTGGAAGGTCATCGTTTGCTGGTAGAAACATATGGTGAACACGCTCCATCGATTAGAACATGTGAGGCATGGTTTCGGCATTTAAACGTGGTGATTTCAATGTGAAAGACAGTGCGCGCTCGGGTAGACCACAAAGTGCGAAGACGAGCAATTGCAGGCGTTACTGGATGATGACCCAACTCAAACTCAACAGCAATTGGCACAAACATTAAATGTGTCACAAGAAATAATCAGCAGACGTTTATGAGCAATGGGGAAGATCAGTAAACTCGGTAATTGGGTCCCACGCGATCTGAATGAACGGCAAATGGAAAATTGCAAAGCCACTTTTGAAATGCTGCTTCAACGCCAAGAAAGAAAATCATTTCTGTACCGAACTGTGACGGGTGACGAAAAATGAATTTATTTTGAAACCCGAAGCGAAGAAAAGCGTGGCTGTCACCTGGCAAAGCCAGTCCTTCAACACCAAGGCCAAATGGCTTCGGCAAGAAGACCATGCTTTGTGTCTGGTGGGACCAAATCCGTATTGTGTACTATGAACTCTTCAAGCCCTGCGACACCGTTCATGCACAACGCTATCGCCAACAAATTATTCATTTAAATCACGCATTGATCGAAAGACGACCGGAATAGGCAAAGTGATTATGTTACACGACAATGCGCTGTCTCACACAGTGAAAGACAACTTGAAATCGCTTGGATGGGACATCGTTCCGCACCCGCCGTACTTCCTCGACCTTGCTCCATCTATCACCTCTTCGCATCAATGGGGCACGCGCTCGCAGAGCAGCACTTCAGCAATTTCGAGGAAGTTGGAAAATGGCTCGACGAATAGTTTGTCGCAAAAGACAAGCAGTTTTTACGGCATGGTATTTTTACCTGAAAGATGGGCGAAGTGTGTAGAAGCCGATGGCCAATATTTTGAATAAACAAAAAAAAATGAATTTCCCTTGAACATTACGGGTTTTATTTACCACGAAACCGGTAAAAACTTATGCATACACCTGGTATTAGGTCATCCTAGAATTAAATTAAACTTATAAAATAGAGATTGTTTTATTCGTAACAATATTACTGCCTCTCCTGCAATTAGGAATGAACATGGCTATTGGTTACCAAGTGAGGGAAGGCAAGCAAGAGTAAGGCCCGTATTCACCAACGTCACTTACTTTTGCTTTAGGCTGAAATGAGTCACTTGTCTTTAATTCATGGCATCAAGCTTCCACAGTCCTTCAGTTGGGGCAGATGGAGACGCGGATACAATCCTGATCTCATATTTGTTACTGATACTATATCCCATCAATGCGTAAAGGAAGTCTGTGAACCTATTCCTCATGCTCAGCACAGAACAATTAAGTGTCAGGTGTTCTCAGCAGTTCGAACTCAAATAATACCTTTTCGAAGAAGGCATAATTTTCAAAAAGCTGACTGGGATAACTTCACCAAGAGTCTAGATTAAACGACCTTGAACATCGATCCAAATCCAGAATCATATGATAAGTTCACTGATGCTATCAAGAAATGTTCACGCAAGTCAATCCCAAGTGGTTGCAGAACACAGTACATACAAGGTTTAGATCCTTGTGCAGTAAAAGATCTGGAAAAGTACATTTCGCTTTTTAAGCGGATCCTTTTAGTGAAGAAACAATACAGGCTGGCAATAAACTGATAGAGACTGTTGTAAATTGAAAAGGGAACGTTGGATTAATTTGATGGAAGAAATGGATATGCCGCAGAGCAGCATGATAGCCTGGAGAGTACTAAAACGTTTGAATAATGACCCCACCAAGGCATCTGTTCATTATAATGTACAGTATCTCCATATGAAATCGCCCATCAGCTCTTGTTGAATGGCAAAGTTAAACGCAGAGCTAGACCACCAAAGTTCCTAGGGAACATTGAAGATGAAACCTGTGATATATCCAAACCTTTTATTTTTGGAGAGATGGTAAACGCCATGAAGATGTGTAATAACAGAAAAGCACCTGGTCTGGACGACATTCTTATAGAGCAAATCAAACATTTTGGAAACGCTACCAAAGAATGGATACTCCAACTCTTCAATAACTGCCTGAAGCGCTGTCACATTCCAAAAATCTGGAGGAAGGCCAGAGTAGTTGCTATCCTTAAACCCGGCAAGGACCCTAATGACCCTAAGAACTTTCGACCGATCTCCCTTTTGTGTCACCTCTACAAGATCTTTGAAAGAATGCTTCTTAATCGTCTTGCACCATCTGTGGAGCCTTTCTTAATCCCAGAGCAAGCTGGTTTTAGGCCAGGCATGAACTGTACTGCACAAGTAGTAAACCTAACACAGTATTTAGAAGATGGTTTTCAATCCCGCAAAATGACAGGAGTAGCGTTTGTAGACCTTTCTTGTGCATATGACACCGAACAACATCAAATCATTTTACAAAAATTGTACAGCCTTACAAAGGATTTCAAGCTTACCAGAATTGTTGCTGCCCTTTCACTGAACCGACGATTCTTTGTTGAATTTCAGGGTCAGCGAAGTCGATGGAGAACACAAAAGAATGGTCTTCCTCAAGGAAGTGTGCTAGCTCCCTCACCTTTCAATATACAGGGTGAAGCGTAATTCGCGCACTCGGGCGTCGCAGCGCGACTCCGCACATGCCAGCAATAAAAAAATGTCTCTTACAAAATTTCGTCTTGCGAGTATATCCGGCAGAAAAACGACGTTGAAGAGTAGCAATCTGGCAACACTGTAACCACATGAAGGGTAACTAGCTCTGTCAGCACACCTTACTCGTGCTGTACAGTTGGTGCAGTGGATAGAGTTTTGGGTTAGCATGTAGGAGGTCGAGTGGTCGATCCTGAGTTGAGGCGTATGTTTTTTTATTTCGTAAATGTAGTCCAGGTGGTGTGGTATCTGGCATCTTAATCGTCAACAGCGATTGCAGTGGGTCCTCTAGAAACCATTTGCTCTTACATACTACGATCCTAAAAATGAACGAACAATCGTTTTCATTGGTCAGCTTTGAAAGGCGCCCTTTCCACGTCGTGGGCGTGAATTTATTCGCACCACTTCATCTACTAGATGTGAAACCTATTTTCTTTTTACCCTCCTCCAATGGTCCTATAGATTAGTACCAACTATTATTCTTGCCTCGTTCAGGTCCATTACATTTCGTTGGGGCCTTACGTTACGTTACGTTGTCTCAGCGTTACAAAATGTTGTAAATGTAGGATACATGTGACCTCAGAAACGGTGTCTTACTGTATTACAATAGGTAATGTCAGATGGAAATTAGCAAATAAAATATGCGCCTCAACCCAGGATCGAATCATCGACCTCCTGCATGCCAACCAAATACTCTACCCACTGCACCAACTGTACAGTACGACTAACTTCTGCTGACAGAGGTAGTTACCCTACATGTGGTTACAGTGTTGCCAGATTGCTACTCTTCAACGTCGTTTTTCTGCCGAATATACTCGCAAGACGAAATTTTGTAAGAGACATTTTTTTATTGCTGGCATGTGAGGAGTCGCGCTGCGACGCCCGAGTGCGCGAATTACGCTTCACCCTGTATATACCAACGACCAGCCACATCCACCTCATACTGAAAGCTTCCTATACGCTGATGATCTAGCCTTGGCTACTCAGAGTGAATGCTTTGGATATTTTGTCTCACTACTATGAGACCAATAATCTCAAACCAAATCCGTCAAAAACTCAAGTATGTGCTTTCCATCTGAAGAACAAACAAGCATCAAGGAAGCTGCAAGTTAATTGGAAGGACAAAGTCCTAGAACATAATTACACACCAAAATACTTGGGTGTTACTTTGGATCGTTCTCTAACTTACAGGGACCACTGTTCAAACATCAAGGCATAGGTCTCCTCTCGGAATTCCCTGCTCCGTAAAGTGACAGGTTCAAAGTGGGGCGCTCACCCTCATACGGTAAGGACAACAGCCTTAGCACTTTGTTACTCAGCAGGGGAGTATGCTAGTCCCGTTTGGTATAAATCTACACATGCCAGAAAGGTCGATGTCGCCCCGAATGAAACATGCAGACATATTACAGGATGTCTGAAACCAACACCAACAGAAACTGTACTCCCTTGTAGGAATAGCCCCTCCTGAGATCAGACGCGGAGTAGCTGCAAATGTGGAGAGGTTAAGGGCTTGTACCAGCTCAGCCCACCCCCTACATGGACACAAACTACCACCCACTCGATTGAAGTCCAGGAGCAGTTTTATGTAATCCTCATCCCCCGCTAGTGCAGATGCACGGAAGACCAGAATTCTACTCTGGAATCAGAAGATCCCTTTTCATTCAGAACGCTTGAAGTTGGAGGAAAAGCTTCCCGCTGGTCATGAAGAAACCTGGACTACATGGAAGGCACTGAACAGACTAACAGCAGGCGTTGGAAGATCAAAGGACAATATGAAGAAATGGGGCCTCCTGAAGGGGGATCAGACCCTATGTGAATGCGGTGTCGTACAAACAAGGCACCTTATTAATTGCCCTCTATGCCCTGTTAAATGCACAGAACTTGATCTGGCACAGGCCAGTATCAGTGCTGTTAACGTGGCCAAATTCTGGGCCGATATTTTGTAAATAACTGTTTAATTTTATGCAATATTGTAATTTTATATATTTTATCTAATTTGCAATCTGTAATCTATATTGTGCTAGTGACACGAATAAATAAATCAATACTTACTTTTGCTGTTATCTTAGATTTCCAAAACTTGGATAATGTCATCTCGGATAACGCTCACATCTCTATTCACCACAGAA
The DNA here is from genome assembly GCF_040414725.1 of Anabrus simplex. NCBI lineage: Eukaryota > Metazoa > Arthropoda > Insecta > Orthoptera > Tettigoniidae > Anabrus > Anabrus simplex. The sequence goes on along the minus strand of NC_090265.1, from coordinate 650,863,448 downwards.
TTTATCTCCGTTTACCAAAAGTAACTTTTCGTTTCAATCTGAATTTGAACCGTAAATTTTTCATACTGACGCACGGAAAACAAATCACTACGTGTTGCCGCCACTATCGAAATGTAAACAAGTTTCTGATTCCATTCGGGATTTTCAAATAATTTGTATAAATTATGTCCGCTATTGAGCAGAAGCGAAGAAAGAAGCCTAATATTACTTTCCAAGAGAGTGAATTGTTATTGAATTTGGTGTCAGAAAGCATTAACAACATAAAGAATAAGAAAACACAGCATAGCCTACACATAGTATATTTCACTCAAAAAATAAGGCACAATTCCTTAATTGACCCAGTCGTGTACCATACAAGATGCAAGCTATAACCGAGAATTCATCTTAGGTCTACCTATGTATTGGGAAGTCCAGGTTATGTTCGATCATGGATAACACTGACAGTGAAAGGGCTTTGGATAACCTAAAATGTGTCTGAAAATCAGTGCCGTCGTAGTCCTCAAAATACGTCGCACGTTCCTTTATCTACCTAGGACGTTTATTAATTGCATAATTTTGATCATATTACTCGTCGCTGTGACTTTCTCTTTCAATTACATATTCCAGCCGTCTACGAGTTGCCATCTTGGAACGCTATTATCTTAGATTTCCCATTTTACCGGCCAACCGATCTCCGGTAAAATTTTAAACTGAGATAATACCCGTTATCCGAGATAATATTGTTGGTGAATACAAACTGATCTGTTATCTCTGTTTACGCAGCTTTACACTAAGATAAAAGATTTTACTCGCGTTGTTGAATACGGGCCTAAGGCAAAAATGTACACTCCTACACTCCTGGCTGTAAGCGCAAGACGGGCGTCGCTGCGCACAATTCAGAGGCATGGCACAGGAATTGAGGATACGCCTTCCCAGCACCACGTCTAGGCGACTAGCAGAGCAGGGTCTGTCGACGCGTCATCCCTTACGTCTATCATTGTGACCTGAGCATCGCCGAACACGTCTGAACTTCTGCTAGGAACAGGCAGCATGGCAGCTTGCGGATTGGCGATATGTGGTTTTCAGCAACGGATCATGGTTTTGTCTGGATATAGAGGACAGCAAAATTCAAGTCTGGAGACGTGCTGGGCAGCTCAGTGATCTACGCTTCACTGTAATGCGGCAGAGGTATCATGATGTGGGGTACCATTCCTATGGTTTTCACTCCAGACGGCACCGCGATAACTCCAGGAAATTCTACGACCGTGTGTGCTTCCCTTCCTAGTAAAGCTCGACAACCACTTCGTTCGTACCAGAATATCTCACGTCTGTATGTCTCCATCTCCGTCTGTATCCGCTTGTCTCTGTGCTACGGATAGTATCACTCCACACTAAGTGCATCCTTTAAGAGTGTGTTACTATGAAATAAAGGCTTTGTGTGGTACAATATCCTCGAATTTTCTTTATATTACCATGTCCTGTGCCCATGTCCATTTACGTGCCCCTCCAGCAAATCCTTCATAGTGTGCACTTTTTGTCGTTGTGAATGAGTGTAATTTGAATTTGAGTGATTAATTTGAAGAATGTATGTATGTACGTATGAAAAAACTCAAGACTGGTTGCGGCACTGATACTTCGAGTACTTAGCATCGAGAAAAACAGCAAGCATGTTGATTTTCATGCTTATTGATGTACTGACCACAGCCAAAGGATCTCCAATTTCACGGGGAAACGAACCTTTCGCTTCAAATGCCCAAATACACTGTCATTTTTTCAGTCATTCAATTCATTCAAAATGTATGATGTAATTGTAGGATAACTCTATAAAGACTGATGAGACAAAAGTAAGCCCTAATACAACTTAGGAAGGGTAAGATACAGGTTTGTCGTAGACTATATTGTGATAATACATGTATCACACCCTCGCACTATATGTAAAAGTGAGAGATATTATTGTCAGTATTCGATTTATTATTATTATTATTATTATTATTATTATTATTATTATTATTATTATTATCTGCATTTCAATTGTATATTTTGTCATTAATATTTTAAGCTGGGAGGTCTCCATATATGTAGTATGAGTAATTTGTTTTGACCATACGGCTGGGAAAACACTGCTAGGTTGGAACTTGGAAACTTTGCATGAGTCATGTATATATCCCAGTCTGATGAGATGAGCTTGTTGTTGTACTAGGAAAGTTCTATGACTCATGTGAACAGCCCAGAGTTTGTAATTTTCTTGGGACTAAGAAGTAGTTCACGGCATGGTCTTGACTCATGATTAGCTGGCCAGGATTAATCTAGGCGTATCATGTGAGAGGAAGGGGAATACTGATGTCTATAAAGGTTGATCAAACGGCGGGAACCAGACACTGTACGGGGATGAAGGAGTGCGAACACACACGGGAGTGAAACTGGATATACGGTACTGGAGTGACACTGCTGCACTATACTGGACTGGACTTCAAACGTTTGTGGAACGTAGTCTTGTTTGTGGAACGTAGTATTTTTATGTTTGTGAGAAGTGGCTGACATACAACTTAGTATTGTGTCATTTTGTGGTGGCCTGGTATTACATGTTGCTGGAAGCTGGGAGGTGCTATATCTCAGACTTTCCATAATTTATGCTGAGGAACGACAAGCGTGTGTTGCTCAAATGTATATATCTTTACAACAAGTGTTAAAGTCTGTGAACACAGTATTACTAGGTACAGTATCTGTGTGATTTTATAAGTGCTGATTATGAGAATCGGCAAGTCGTGTTGATACAGAGACAGTGAAGGGTTCTTATATACATATATGTACATTGTTCAACGAACTAACTACAAATGGTGGCTTAGTTCTCGCTTTCGTTTTCCCACTGTTTTCACTGTTGTTGTTGTTGTTGTTGTTGTTGTTGTAAATATGGAGTCTTCCAGCAATCTTTGGTTTGTGTATTATAAGTATATTTTGGCGTGTTGATGAGGCGCTCATGCACGGATTTTATTGAGAATACAGTTAGATATTTTAGAATCAGTGGAGTTATTGATGAACCTAGGTGCAGTTCCTACCTATTTAGTCGTTTTCAGAAGGTTAGATAAGGCCTGAAGCAGATGTACCAGTACGCAGCATTATGGGAGATAAAGAATTATCATGCTCTATCTAAATTCTGGATCCATTCTGGTGAATTATGGCGCCCATACTACGGACATTTCGATTAATTATTTTTATTAAGTGTTTAAGTAATTTTATTTATTCAATTTTATTTATTTATGATATTTTATTAGTATTCACAAAGAGTTACAATATAACACTGTTAACGTCTAGGACAAAATAAATACTTTTAAGAAAAAACTACAATTAAGAAACTGGATTGAAATAGTTAATAAGTTTAACTGTAATGTTTAATGTAGTAATAGGGAAAAGAATGCATGTATCAAAACACATTTTGGATTACAATAAATAATTCAGGTGATCCGAAACTGGAGGGTGGGAGTATTCTATTCTATTCTATTCAAATGCCCAAATATATTGGCCAGGATTAGAACCACCGGCCTTGATGATAAGCCAATAACGATTTAACACAACTACCACGCCCAAATGAGGAGTGAAGCGGGATAAAATCTGACACTCGGTAAAACTGGGAGAGGTTTTTCATTTTATATTTAGGTATATCGTACTACCAAACTAGTTATTTAGAAACGCATTCGAAAAATGCATCAGTTGTTCTATTATAATTCCTCTGTGAACGATTTTTTTTCAAGTGATAGATGATGATTCAGACTGTTCTTTAAACGGATCAAAAATCGAGGTCATCGACGCCTCAAGTGGGAGAACCCCTATTCCAATTACAGATTCTACCATTTAAACATAATACCATAATGAATTAACATAACAGGATTTCAGTTTACACACACACACACAAAATTCCGTACCACTTGAGTTCTGGCAGTACTTTCGTATACTTATAGCAGCACCCGCCCCCACCCCCCACTATCTTTCCCATCGTATCTCTCTTGTCTTCCTCATGTTAAGTCCGACCCTGACGACATGAAGTTTGCGATGTTTATAATGTCTACCGTGGACTGATAATTGCGTTTCTTTTGTCCCAAAACGAAAAATCACTATAATCATAACAAGAGAGGCGTATAATGTAGGCGTTTTGCTCCTTGAAATAACAATCATTGTATCACACACAACTACCACCAAGACTTAAAGATGTTCCAGTTACCTGTTATCAATAACATTCTAGCACGAAAAAACTGGAAAAAAAAACACGCATTTGCGGAAAATTTCATAGACCATACGTAAGTAAAATTATTCGAAAGAAGTAATACTCATGTAATCCTACGTCTCGCTCAGCCAGTAACAGTGAACTTTCCTTTTAAGGGTGGTACAGTAGTGTACTGTATTTGGAGACTTGAATAAAAACGAGCGATACTTATCAACCCGATAAAGAAAGGCCAACTGTACTTAGAAATGAAATATAAATGATAAATGAAAGACCTAAAAAAAAACGCGGCTATATAATGAAGGGGATGAGATATTCCTTTGTGACAGTGTGATGCCAAGGGCAGCCAGACGAAGGGTGCGTTGATGCTATCTCACCCTTCATTTACATGTGGTTCAATATTAATGGGTTAGAGCAAACGGAGATCTCACTGAATGGACGCAGCCCATTACTGCTCCAAATTGTACGTAACAATGCTGCACAGAGATGGCCGTCCAAAACATTACCCTACAGCTCTCTATATCCAGTTCCATTCAACGCTTGGTCTCCCTGTTCTGTGCAGCCAAGTCTTTATAGTATTTCAACAGTTCCCTGATTTACAATCACCACAGTCACACATAGAGGGAAAATATTACGTTCTCGTACAAGTCTTTCTGATTATTATTCTTTTTCTTCTTTCGTTCCATCCTCTTTGGGGTTCGTTGAATTAATCATTTCTCTGTATGTTCTTTTCTCAGTGCCCAGTATTTTTTCACTTTTACTGATCTTCGTTTCTTCTCATCTTCCGAGATAATATTTTTGGCTTTTGATGTAGATTTGCCTTGGAACCTTATAATATATTCGTCTTTATTACTTTAGCTGTTCGATCTTATAGTGAATTTTCTGTAATTTTAAATTCTACTAGGTCTTTTTCAATGTCTTTGAACCAGTTGGGTTTTGTATTGCGGTTACGGAAGAACTCAAAGATTTGTTTGGTTATTCTATCAGAGTTCAGTCTGATAAGATGACCGTAAAAAGGTATCCCTCCTTTTTCGCATAGGATCTGAGAGATTTTCCATTTTCTTGTGGAGTGTTTCATTCTTGATGTATATACTGAAATTTTGCTTCTATGATCTTTCTTTAAAATTTTCCTTTCTTTTAGCTTGAGTTTCTCCATACGGCCTTTGCAATTCATGTTCAGTGTTTCTGCTGCGTATAGTGCTTCTAGTTTAATCACTGTATTATAATGTTTAATTTTGGACCCGGTTGAATGGGATTTCTTGTTATATGAATCTTTTGTTAGCTGGAAGGCCAGTTCAAGTTTATTTTTCCTGGATTCCACTGCTTTGCATTCCACAGTTTACGAACTAATCCATTCTCAGATATATTTGAATTATTTTACTATTTCAATCATTTGTTCTTTGACTTTCAGGTATTTATGTGGGTGTTTGTTGTTCGTCAAGTTTTGGTCTTTTCGAAGGAGCTGTGATCTATTTTAGCTACTGAAGATCTATTTTAGCTATTATTATTATTTATTTATTTATTTATTTATTTATTCTGGTACGTCTCCTAATACAGAGTTGACGGCCATCACGGAGTAAGTTTTCCTAGTTTGTGCTTTCCGCGTCAGAGTTGCCTTCTATGATCAGTAGACATGGGATTTGTATGCAAAGGCATATTTTGTTGGAAGGTGAAAGTGGACGAATTATTAAGTCTAATAGTGAATATATTTTGTATTAATTATTATTATTATTATTATTATTATTATTATTATTATTATTATTATTATTCTCCAAGGAAGGTAGCCCTATTTTGCCTAAAATTATGTTAGGGCTATAGTTTATAAGAATACTAAATGTATTAATGCATTACCTCGTAGAACAAAATACTGCAAAGAATATTACAATGAGTCGAAAACATTATCTAGAAAATAGATAAAAGCTGACGTGCAACATCTTTTCACAAATATATGAGAAACTGGCGGAGAAAATTTTACACTGCAGTAACTCAGCTGTCCAAACAAGTTGTTCCTTTAGATAGCATGGAATGGACAATAGAAAATTAAATGAGCTACTGTTTGGTTTGATTGGCAGTTACAAAGGTATCCCTCTAGGGATTGTATTTGCATTATCTTGAGATTAGCGCAAACATTTCAAATTTTGGACTTACTGTGCACGGCCATCACGCAGTAAGTTTTCCTAGTTTGTGCTTTCCGCGTCAGAGTTGCCTTCTATGATCAGTAGACATGGGATTTGTATGCAAAGGCATATTTTGTTTGAAGGTGAAAGTGGACGCATTATTAATATTTTAACATGTTCTAAAGCAGTCTTCAAGAAAATGCAAAGTAATTAATGCCGTGAACTCTTCCGGCAATGAAACGGTTCAAAGGGAACTGGCACTTATCAAAACATACTCCAAAATCGTATCAGCTAGAACCAGTCAAGAAGCTAGAAACACGCAGGTTGTGTCTTGGTGATTCGCTCGATATTATGGACAACATGAAGCGTGAACTGGAATGTATCCCAGAAAACGTCGGACTTCGTCTGCAAACAAAATATCGTGATGTCCTTAAACGAAATCCGGGCTACGACATCATGGTAGCTATAAGCAAAATATTTGGCTGTTACCGATAATGAGAATCTACCACAATATTTAACACCTACACTCGCTCGCTGTTCTGTCACATCCGTAATGTAGAGAGATCATTCTCCACATCGAAGTTACAAATGCCACATATTTATACAAAAAAACTTTGAGAATACTGTTGTAGTGTACTGCGAAGCAAATTATGGACAGGAAAATTAGGGTGTACAGTGTAAAATGAAGGAGGAATGAGTATTTAAGTGTGTTTCTTCACGATTGTAGTTTCTTACAACCTTACTAATTCATTTATCAAGTGTAATAATAATTAAAACTGCGTCTTATCTAGGAGACGTCTGCATATTGTGAACACTGTGAACTGTCAACAATATTTATACGTTTCACAAACTATGCACGGATTGTTTGTACTTGTAGAACAGACGCACATGTAAGGACTGTGTAGGAAGTTGTATGTCCATGATGATTTTTTTTTTTTTTTGCTAGGGGATTTACGTCGCACCGACACAGATAGGTCTTACGGCAACGATGGGATAGGAAAGGCCTAGGAGTTGGAAAGAAGCGGCCGTGGCCTTAAGGTACAGCCCCAGCATTTGCCTGGTGTGAAAATGGAAAACCACGGAAAACGATATTCAGGGCTGCCGATAGTGGGATTCAAACTTACTATCTCCCGGATGCAAGCTCACAGCCGCGCGCCTCTACGCGCACGGCCAACTCGCCCGGTGATCATGATTTTATGTATTGGTGTGGTTGAATCGCGTGAGTCTAGTAATGTTACATTTCCATTTCATACAAGTGTTTAACAGAATGAAAATAAGTGCACACTTAAATCAATATTCGATCTGCAGCATAGTTTCATGCTTATATTAGTGATTTATACACCATATAAATCCGAAGACTAATGGCATGCACATAAAAAGACAAAACGCAACCTGTCATATTAAAACACTGCCTTGCCATTTTAAAGGAAAAATGCACTATTTTAACAGTGCCTTGTCCTTCAAGAAACACTTCACAGTGGATAGTACCGATTATTTAGAGGCTTTCTTGAGGTCTGGGCTATGGATGAAACACTCCGAACCATGCTAGCCGTACTTTTAGGAGATATTTCAGCTAACGTTGAAATTTCAAGGCTAAACGTCAAGTTCCAGATTCAATTCTTGATTACTTGCAAAACATTTAATTAGTCGTTGCAGCTCTTAGTAATTTGGTCTACACCGTGTGTAATTGGGGAAAAGCTAGTTCATTCCAACGTACTTTCTCCTCACTTAACATGCATCAAGTGGTGTAAACTCAGCATTCGTGTATGAATCATCTTTCTCTCGTTGTACTGTAACCTTCAATGAATAACCTTCAACAGAATATCGCAAGAGACTAATCTGAAGCTGCCCTATCAATTGGGCACATAAAATTACACTTTAAATAACATCTAGTTTACAGTGAGAACCTAAACTACGTTTTCCGTTGACGCTGGATGTGGCATTACGTATCTGATGAGCAGTCTTTGTTTGGGCTGATTCTACCCACACGTTACAAAAACGAATATGAAATGATCTTCCGAAACACCAAAGAAAACGCACCTGACGACTCTTTGGTGAGACATCCGGTATTTCATTTTATCATGGGATTTAGAGCAAGTATTCATTTCCTAGGTACCAAACCGGCTAATTGGCTGAATGGTCAGAGTACTGGTCTTCGTATACTTAACTTCTGTAGCTCGGGGGCTGAGTGTTTATGTTCTTCTTAATACATATCTCCATTTCCATACAAATAGTGACGAGAAATTACAAGAAAAATGTAACTGATAATGATGCTTCTTGTTTAAAGGAGCCTAACATCTAGGTCATATGCCCCTAATAGTACGAAATGAGACGAAATGTACTAACAATTTAAAATTCCAAAATTCATTCATTGAACAGAATTCAAAACTTATGATGAAGAATGAATATGCATTTAAAATAATCAGCAGATTCAACTCACAATACTGAAAGTTTTAAAAATTCCAAAAATCAATCCACTGACTAGAATGTAAAACGACGACGATGAACAATGGTTATGAACTTCAACAAACAGTCAGTGGATCCGACCCGCAATGCCGCACATTCCCAGAAGCAAGCGTTAAACAATAGTATTATTGACCAACGGACTGCTTCTAAGGCACAAAACTGAATCGATGATGCTTGTAGTCAAAATGGGTCCAAAATCCAGGTCATCAGCCCCTCATAATGGTACTTATCGCTAGGTATTTGTCATGTTGCGGTACTAATCAAAAGCAGCGAATACTAGCGGTATTCCACACATTATGGTACTACTCACAGGTAACGTAATGCGCACATGTAACACAGACGTATGGTGATTCGCACATTGTGTCGCTGCCTCTTACGACAGGCAGGGGATACCGTGGGTGTATTATTCGTCTGCGTCCCCCACCCACAAGGGGTGGACCATGGTATTTATCATGTAAAGGTACTAATCAGAAGTAACATAGACTCACGGTGTTCCTCACATTGTGGTATTGCTCACAGGTAATGTACTACACACAGGCAACACAGACCCACGGTGTCGCTCATCACAGGCAACGCCCAGACCCGTGGCGTTCCCCGGAACGCAGACACGTGATGTCCATAACCAGATGCTGAAACACCCTAGCCCTTGGGGTGTTCAATCGAATCTGGACAGAAAGTGAGCCTCCGTCATTGTGGCGGCTACTATACACGGGTACTGTAAACCCATAGCGATCCTCCCACTGACGCATGGTGTTCCTCACATAGTGGTACTCAAGAAAAGTCGACTCATGCTGTTTCTCGCGTGATGATAATCGCAGAAAATCTCATGGTTTAAAATTCAGCATCCCTTGGTCAACCCTTTTAGTCACCTTTTACGACAGGCAGTGCATACCGTGGGTATATTCTTCGTCTGCGTCCCCCATTCACAGGGCTCAATTACAATTACCTGAGAAATATTTTACTCAGCTACAATTACCTCTTCAACAAGTAATCAGTAAATCACAGTTACTTCAAAGAACGCCAGTCTTCAGGAAATCACCGACAGTCTTTTTTTCGCATGATATTAAAGTTTGCAGAGCCTCCGTGGCTCAGACGGCAGCGCGTCGGCCTCTCACCGCTGGATACCATGATTCAAATCCCGGTCACTCCATGTGAGGTTTGTGCTGGACAAAGCGGAGGCGGGACAGGTTTTTCTCCGGGCACACCGGTTTTCCCTGTCATCTTTCATTCCAGCAACACTCTCATTATCATTTCATAGCATTTATCACTCATTAATAAAAATCACCTTGGGAGTGGCGACCCCATTGTAATAACAGCCTATATATGTTTCATTCATTACATCCCTGACCCGGTCAAAGTCTGGAAAACAGGTTGTTGGTTTTCATTAAAGTTTGCAAGTAAAAATATCTTATATCTATATAAAACAAGAGTTTCGTCTGTACATTGTTCAGAATTTGAAAAGAATCGTGTTTCTGTATCGGTCATGTCCACAGTAACAAGGAAATGCATTTTTTACTTTTCCGTAATGTCTGTCTGTCTGTCTGTCTGTCTGTCTGTCTGTCTGTCTGTCTGTCTGTCTGTCTGTCTGTACACGCATCACGAGAAAATGGCTCAAGAGAATTTAATGAAAAGAGGTATGTAGTGTCCGGAAACAAGTCGCTACAATCTAGGCCATAAATAATTTTATTCACGCTGAGTGGAATGATAGTTTAGGGGAAGGCCTAAAACTTAATTCTCAAATATTTGTGTTATTAGTGGTCCTATCGACAAATACTACATTACTTAAGTTATATAGTATTAAATTTCCGATTATTTATGTCTTATATATTCTTACCGTATCGGCTATGATAACCGATATATACATGAATTTGGATTTTTGTTGCTAACTCCATATCAGCGCCAAGTCACGAGAAAAATGGGTAAACAAAATCTAATGAAAATCGTTATGTAAAGTCGGGGAATAAGGAACTACAGTCTACGCTATAAATAATTTCGTAAGACGCCCTAATATCACAGAGTCGAAAGAAAACTAAACGTGAAGGCCTACAATACCGAAAGCTCATAACATTGAAGAACAATAACATTACATTGACCATAGTTTGTTGTGTCTTCTGTTGCCAGTTATGTCCGATAGATGGGATTGCTGCTGTATACCGAGTATGTTTTAAAAATGTGTCTTACGTCGCACCGATACAGATAAGTATTATGGCGACAGTGGAATAGAAAAGGGCTAAGGGTGTGAAGGAAGCGGCCTTAGCGTTAACTCCGGTACAACCCCAGCATTTGCCTGGTGTGAAAATGGGAGGCCATGGAAAAACATCTTCAGGGCTGTCGACAGTGGTTTTCGAACCCACTACCTCCCGGATGCAAACTCACAGCTGCGCGCCCCTAACCGCACGGCCAACTCGCCCGGTCGTACCGAGCATAGCAGCCTGTCTGAATACTGGCGGGAAGTAGCTGCGGAGTTAGATAACTTTCTTCTTAAGCATGCCATTCCTCTGGTTCATACATTTTCTGGCACTACTAGTACGTAACAAACTGGTTCATCATAGCATTCGAGCTATTCAATCCCTACCCTGAAGCACTGACTGGAATGAGCAGTGTGCATATTTAACGGAACAGTGGCAGAGGAGTGTTCACGGCTGTCTGCGGCCTGGTCATTCCAGCACTGGAACTTTGGATTGTTAGATCGGCATCGTAGTACTGTTCGTTTAAAGTGAGAAAATGTGCGGTTTTTCATTTGAGCGAGTAATTTATATGATGACATTGCTTTTAATACATACATTCCTACTGACGATTTTTTAATGGCCTAAGTTAACTGTAGTTAGGAAAACCACAAAGACAGTATTTCTGAAAATCCCGTAGCGAAGCACGGGTACAACAGCTAGTCATACAATATGTTTTTTTCTGTTCGTTTTTTTTCAGCACAGACAATAAGTAAGTGAGAGTAAATATAATTATCTTGGAACATTCGAAATAATTGTTCCCCGCAATTTTTATTTTTGGTAGTAAATGTCAGCATTTCAAATAATCTGCCATTTACTTTACAAAAGGTACAATCGGTTCTTAAAATTCTCAACGCTAAGCTTCAACCTTTGTGGTGAGGTGAATACATCATTGCATTTGCTCTACAGTGGCACTTGAAGTAATAACTGTGTTGAATTTTAAGAAAATCCTCAGCACTGATGGATATTGTAGGGTAAATTTTATATCCTTACAAGTACTGGAGAGGTAAGAACGAACTTTTTTTTTATTATTATACAATTCCCTTTACGTCACACCGTCACATAGGTTTTATGGCGACGATAGAAAAAGAAAGGGCTAGAAGTGGGCAGGAAGCGACCGTGTCGTTTTGCCACCATTTGCAACATGAAAATGGGAAACCATGGAACGTGATAGCTACATGACTCATGTTGCTAGTTGCTTTACGTCACACCGACACAGATAGGTCTTATTGCGACGATGGGACAGGGAAGGGCAAGGAGTGGGAAGGAACCGGCCGTGGCCCTAATTAAGGTACAGCCCCAGCATTTGCTGGTGTGAAAATGGGAAACCACGGAAAACCATCTTCAGGTCTGCCGACAGTAGGGTTCGAACCTACTATCTCCCGAATACTGGATACTGGCCGCACTTAAGCGACTGCAGCAATCGAGCTCGGTGCTACGTGACTCAAACCGCGCAGCCACTTGCTCGGTCCTTTAAATGTTAAGCTCTGGAACGCAGGGAATGGATTAACTCTAAATATAATGAATACAAAAGTCTACATTCTCCTCGTAAGCCAAAATACCGCCTTCCACAGCAAAGGACGTAAGTCTCTCCACAATACGTCGGGGGAATCTAGGTTCAGCCATTCCAGACCACAGCGATTTTCTCCAGTAATTGTGCGTGGGGGGTTGGGGTGGCTTTCCTCAGGGTTGGTCCACACTCCAGAAAATGCTACGAGAGCACCTATAACTTTTAGTTAAAATCTGACAGACAACCCGAATTAATGCAATATTTGTTTCAATCTACCTGTAATAATTTAGATTAGAAATAGATAAAGGACTGCCTAGCCGAGGCGGTAAAGATGAGCTCGATTCACTCAGGATGAGGATTCGATTCTCCGTCAGGAAGTTGAAAAATTTAGAAACGAAATGTTCACTTTTGGAGAGACATAGGGTCCTGGCAATCATTCATCAACACTAAAAATGTACAGATTAATTTCTGAGAGCAATGGTGGCCGAACGAAGAGCTAACCAATGCTAACTTAATGCAGAGGTCACGGCTAGAAATGAAAGCCTTTATCTTCCATTTCCCCACGGTGATTCAAAGCTTGGCTTTGCTTTTCTTTTTAGGATGAATAGATACCCAAGGACTTGAAATCAGGTATAATTCCAGCATTTGTGCGAAGCGAATAATACGGAAAAAACGTGTCACGACAGAATAACTTTCCATGACATATTTCTAAAAACAATGAAATGAAATGGCGTATGGCTTTTAGTGAAGGGAGTGTCCGTGGACAAGTTCGGCTCGCCAGATGCAGGCCTTTTGATTTCACGCCCGTTGACGACCCGTGCGTCGTGATGAGGATGAAATAATGATAAAGACGACACATACACCCAGCCCCCGTGCCAGGGGAATTAATCACTTATGGTTAAAATCTCCGACCGTGCCGGGAATCGACCCCGGGACCCCTGTGCCAAAAGGCCAGCAAGCTAATTATTTAGCCATGGAGCCGGACTCTAAAAGCAATCGTGCTACCTCATAAAATCGAAATACACAATTTTACTTCTGAATTTCAACTAACAAAAATAGCCAAAACGAGAATTTCTAGCAGTATAATAATAACAATAATAATATTGGTGGTACATTCCATTACCCGACGAGTTGGCCGTGCGGTTAGGGGCGCGCAACTGTGAGCTTACATCCGGCAGATAGTGGGTTCGAACCCTGCTGTCGGCAGCCCTGAAGATGGCTTTCCGTAGTTTTCCATTTTCACGCCAGGCAAATCCTGGGGCTGTATCTTAATTAAGGCCACGGCCACTTCCTTCCCACTCTTAGGCCTCTCCTATCCCATTGTCGCCATAAAGTCATATCCGTATCGGTGCGACGTAAAGCAAATTGTTACAAATAAACCATTCCATTAACTACTGTACTTTGACGGTATTCGAGGAAGCTGACGTGCCAAATGTTATCCTGCAGAAGTTCCTTCACGAGCTGGTATATCTACCAACACGAGACAAGCGTATTTAGGCACTTTCAAATACCACCAGCCTGAATGGGGATCCAGCCCACTAACTGACGCTTGCAAGGTCAGCACTCTACCATCTGAGTCACTCACTCACATTTTTCTAAAATCGAGACTAAAATATTTATATACCGCGTGGCCGTGCGGTTATGGACGCGCGGCAGTGAGCTTGCATCCGGGAGATAGTGGGTTCGAATCTCACTGTAGGCAGCCCTGAAGATGGTTTTCCGTGGTTTCCCATTTTCACAACCAGGCAAATGCTGGGGCTGTACCTTAATTAAGGCCACGGCCGATTCCTTCCAACTCCTAGACCTTTCCTTTCCCATCGTCGCCATAAGACTTATCTGTGTCGGTGCGACTGCGACGTAAAGCCACTAGCAAAAAAAAAAAAAAAAAAAAAAAAAAAAACGAATGACGGTATTCGAGGAAGCTGACGTGCCAAATGTTATCCTGCAGAAGTTCCTTCACGAGCTGGTATATCTACCAACACGAGACAAGCGTATTTAGGCACTTTCAAATACCACCAGCCTGAATGGGGATCCAGCCCACTAACTGACGCTTGCAAGGTCAGCACTCTACCATCTGAGTCACTCACTCACATTTTTCTAAAATCGAGACTAAAATATTTATATACCGCGTGGCCGTGCGGTTATGGACGCGCGGCAGTGAGCTTGCATCCGGGAGATAGTGGGTTCGAATCTCACTGTAGGCAGCCCTGAAGATGGTTTTCCGTGGTTTCCCATTTTCACACCAGGCAAATGCTGGGGCTGTACCTTAATTAAGGCCACGGCCGATTCCTTCCAACTCCTAGACCTTTCCTTTCCCATCGTCGCCATAAGACTTATCTGTGTCGGTGCGACTGCGACGTAAAGCCACTAGCAAAAAAAAAAAATAACGAATCAATAGGGTCATAAGCAGATTCAACAATAATATAACATGAATATAATATCCACTGTTCGTTACTGGGACTGAAGGCTTGACGAAGTTCGCAACTTGCATCTCCACTCGCGTAAAGACTGGAAGGCAGAGCGCGTATCGACCAGGCCTGCGTGTCAAGGACAGGTGGGTGGTGGGGTACGCGGCTCTACTTGCTGCTACAACTGTACCACACGGTAGAGAACAGCCGACGAGCACAGTCCGTGGTTATACCCAAATTCTGAATAGATTTAACACCAACTGTATGAATAACAGAATTTAATGTTATTGTTTTTTACGTCCCACTAATTACTTCTGACGATTTTCGGGGACGCCGAGGTGCCGGAATTGTCCCACAGGAGGTTTTTTTACGTGCCAGGAAATCTTCCGAAATGAGGCTGACGTATTTGATGAAATATCACCTTCAAATAGCACCGGGCTGAGCCAGGATCGAACATGCAAAGTTACGGTCAGAATTATTATATTATTATTATTATTATTATTATTATTATTATTATTATTATTATTATTATTATTATTATTATTAATTATTAGCTAATCGGCCAACTAGGGACCACGATAAGTTTCAATATACATTCTGGCGTTTAATCAGTTTTTGATTGGTCCATAAGTTTTCATTAGCTCGTTGTGTCGATCACGGCGGTCATCCGACCACTTTGCAGCAGTTGTCAACTTCACATCCCGGAAAGTGCCAAAAGTCACAATGCTTGTTCTGAAAAGGTCTCGTTTGTGGACGTCATCTTGTCGTAGGCCCATTTCTTGTTGTTAACTTACCAGGGAAGTGTTGTTTTTGGTTTTGAGTTAAAATGGTTAAACATGCGTTTTGTCCATCGAGAATCGTCCATCCGTCGTAGGTGACCGGAGAAGCGAGCCCTGCGTTTGCGCACTGTGTCCGTGATCTTATCTTAGAGTAGATTTCTTGTCTGGATTTATTTTATGTTATTACCGCTTTTGTATGTAGTTTGGGTCAAGAATGTTGTGGATAATCTTTCTCTCCTTTTTTTTCTAACTTAGCGAACGCACATTTCCGAGACAGGATAAGGCATTCTGACGCATGGAGAAATACTGACTTGACGACGGTGTTATAATGGTGAATTTTGGGATTTATAGAAAATCCCAACATGTATGTTCCGGGTGGTTTGGAAAACTACCTCCATTTTCTGTGCTGTAGCAGCTAAGGCCTCTGTATCTACTCCGTCTGATTGGAACCACTCACCAAGGTTAAGGCATTCTGGAAAACTACCTCCATTTTCTGTGCTGTAGCAGCTAAGGCCTCTGTATCTACTCCGTCTGATTGGAACCACTCACCAAGGTTATGCACACGGTTTATTTTTTCATATTTGTTGTTCAGTTGGGTCGTGTTGTCTAGTGTTTGACATAACTTCCGTCTTTTCAAAGGACATCTGGAAGCCTGTGCGTTCTGCTACCTCTTTCAGCACCGGGCGAGTTGGCCGCGCGGTTAGGGGCGCGCAGCTGTGAGCTTGTATCCGGGAGATAGTGGGTTCGACCCCTACTGTCGGCAGCCCTGAAGATGGTCTTCCGTGGTTTCCCATTTTCACACCAGGAAAATGCTGGGGCTGTACCTTAATTAAGACCATGGCCGCTTCCTTCCCACTTCTAACCCTTTCCTATCCCATCGTCGCCATAAGACCCATCTGTGTCGGTACGACGTAAAGCAACTAGCAAAATAAACTCTTTCAGCACATTATTATTATTATTATTATTATTATTATTATTATTATTATTATTATTATTATTATTTAAGGGGTTGCTCAGCTGTAAAGGCGTGCTCGGTTCAATACCCTGTCAGAAAATCCAGACCTTTAGAAACAAGACTTCAACTTCGAGAGAGCTACATAGGCGCGGGGTTCACTCAACCTACAACAGAAATGAGTAACAGACTAATTTCTGGGAACCAATGCCGTACCGAGCAATTAGCTGCGCTGTTTGGCCCACGCAGCTATCAGCTTGAATTCAGGGGATAAGGGGGTCGTACCCCACTGTCAGCAGCCCTAAAGATGGCTGACCACTATGCCCCAAGCCCCTAAAATGAAACAATATTTCCTATGTCACTGAAGAGTGTAACGGTATTAGACAGGGCAATATACTTTCCTGCAAACCACTGGAAATGGCAATAAGAACATGTAATGTCCAAAATATGAATGTAGCTTTCAGTAACTTAAAACATAGTCCATAAAGACTTAGTAGTACGCAAAGCGTGGCTCTATATAGGGCGCCTCCACTATAACTCCACTCCGGAGAAACTTATCCGACACCTCCGGAAACTAAAGGTGACGGAAATAATAGAATGTGAGGAAATAAAATCCAAAGGAACTCTAAAAGCCTACAAAGTAGGCATACCATTGAACGAGCTTCAAAAAATCACAGTTCCAAAAGAATGGCCTGAAGGGGCCATAATTAGAAGGTACAGGTTTTTCGTCCCCAAAGCAGGGGTGCAGAAATCGAAGCTTAACCTACTACTACGGAACGTTGAAGGATTTAAAACCAAACCAAACCCCATGGCACTACAGCGCTTGAAGGGCCTTGGCCTACCAAGCGACCGCTGCTCAGCCCGAAGGCCTGCAGATTACGAGGTGTCGTGTGGCCATCACGACGAATCCTCTCGGCCGTTATTCTTGGCTTTCTAGACCGGGGCCGCCATCTCACCGTCAGATAGCTCCTCAATTCTAATCACGTAGGCTGAGTGGACCTCGGAACCAGCCCTCAGGTCCAGGTAAAAATCCCTGACCTGGCCGGGAATCGAACCCGGGGCCTCCGGGTAAGAGGCAGGCACGCTACCCCGACACCACGGGGCCGGCGAAGGATTTAAAAGCGCCTTAGAATTAACTGAAGGCGAGCTCCTAAGAAGCCATGACATACTCATCCTGACAGAGACTTTCGCGACGGACAATATAGAAATCCCCGGTTTCTACTCAAAACATATTCCTGCAAAAAAAAAAAAAAAAAAAAAAAAGGACCGAAGGGAAGACCTACAAAAGGAATATCCTGCTTCTACAAACCAACGATAGGAAGAACATCTTGCGTCTGTGAACAAGAAGACACCATAATAATGGAGTCCGAGAGCGTGACTTTCGTAGACCCATACATCGAACCACTGACCCCGATTGATGATGATGATGATGATGATGATGATGATGATGCTTGTTGTTTTACGGGGCCTAACATCGAAGGTCATCGGCCCCTAATGGAACGAAATGAAAGAACAAAAATTGCAAAGGCATCCACTGACCAAAATAAAAATAAAATATGGCATGAAGAATGAATGGATGGACGGGAACTCAACAAAACACAAAACAAACAAACAAAAGCCAGTGGATCGGACGCAATACAGATCGAAAATGACATTATTACCGACCAAGGAACCACTTATAAAGCACAATGATGCTTGGTGTCTAAAGGGCCCACGTCTAAGGCCCCACAGAATGGTACATGTCACGAGTAAAATAGAACCATGGTATGTGTCATGTTGGGGTATTAATCAGAAGGAGCGAAGACTCACGGTGTTCCACACAAGATGGTACTACTCACAAGTATTGCAATACGTACAAGTAACGCAGACCTATGGTGTGTCTCACACAATAGCCCAACTCAGAGTCAACGCAAACCGAGAAGGTTCCCCACCTAGGTGTACTAAACACGGGCGCCGGTATTCCCGTGGTGTTCCTCACATAGTGGGTACTAATCACAGGCAACGCAGACCCACGGTGCTGCTCATATAGTGGTACAACTCACAGGCTACGCCCAGACCCGCGGTGTTGCACACATGGGTACGACGCACGGGTACTGGAATCCACCAGGCCAGGCTTTTACTGCTACTAATCACAAACCTATTTCGTACCGAATTTAGTGGTACTACTCGCAAGTACAGGCAACCTATGGTGTTCCCCGCGTGATGGTACGATTCAAAATTAGTTTCATGGTTCTAATTCAATCAGCCCTTGGTCGCCCCTTTCAGTCGCCTCTTACGACAGGCAGGACCCCGATTGAAGACATCATAGCAATCGTGATGACTGCTCTAGGAAAGACGGCCACGGGTAAAGTATTATCATAGCGGGCAACCTAAACTGTAGGCTAGATAAGTATGATTGTAGAAGTAGGGAACTACTACAGATGATGGCTGAAGAGAGATTTATACTGGTTAGTAAGAGAGAAGACAACACATACTTAGCACATAATGGTAGCAGTACCATAGACATAATCCTGTACAAAGGCAACGATCTAGAAGTAACGGACCATAAGGTGTTATATTCCGACGCGGTGACACCAATAAAGAAACATTGTCCAGTAACAACTACTTTCAAATTGAAAGAGTCTACAGGCACACGACAGGAAACAAACCATACGAAAAGAACCTCCAGAAAGATAGACGTGAATAAAATACGCGAAAATGGAGACAAGCTTACCATCTTTGAAAACAAGATTCAGAAAAAGGACCTAAATGCTGCTGCAACAGCGCTAGAAGACATAATCAAAGCCGCAACCTCCACAATAAACGAGAGAAAGGCAAAGAAATGGTTCGATCAACAACGCTATACAGAGAGAAAGAGAGTCATATCAGCGCTTCACGTGGCCAAACGCACTCAAAATCAGGACGACCTGATCACATATAGCAGACTCAGAAAAGAATATAAAAACCTTCTAATGAAGAAACGAGACGATTTCACAGAACTCGAGGCTAGAAGAATGGTGGAAGAAGCAAAAGAAAACCCCTACATTACTCTAAAGCCACGACAGTCACAGACAATGGGGAAAATAGAGATGCCAATCTGGGAGGCTCATTTCACGAACATCCTAAACCAACAAAGGGTCAACAAAGCTCATGAAATAACAAGACAATACGATGACATCAGAAGATTTACAAGAGAGGAAATTAGAAACACTATATCAACATTGAAAAACAAGAAGGCAGCAGGCCCGGATGGGATATTTAACGAGCACATCAAAGCAGCCTCGGAAGTTTTAATCCCAGCAATCACGAACATGATGAACTTATGTCTGTATAAAAAACAAATCCCGGTGAGCTGGAAAACCTCGAAAATTAGAATGATATGCAAGGGAAAAGGAGAGCCACTTGACCCAAACTCGTACCGGGGAATCGCGCTAGAGAACAACTTTTTCAAAATTCTGACGAATCTTGTGAAGATAAGACTAACAGAGGAAATCGACAACAAGATCCCAGAGGAACAATTTGGATTCAGAAAAAGCCGAAGCACCCAACATGCAGTCAAAAACCTCATAAACGACATCGAGGAGGATATAAGATTCCCAAAAGGAAAATTCCACGCAGTATTCGTCGATTTTACAAAAGCGTTCGACAATCTCAACGGGACCTTAACATGCGCCAAACTAGAACATATGGTGGAACAAAACAAGGAACTAAGCGTCTTGATACACAACATCCTGAGTAAAAACACCATCATAATTTCAGACAACGTAACAACCTCGCAAGAAATTATACAGACAAACGGAGTGTTACAAGGAGACCCCGTTAGTCCCCTTCTGTTCAACGTAGCCACACATGACGTGGTCCAAGCAATAAAAACTTCCGCTCCGTCCCTCAAGATTTATATATACGCAGACGACATGGTGATGGGTTCTCGCGATACTAACGAACTCCAGAAAGGAATAAATGCTCTAGGAACATGGGCTGAATAAAACGGACTGCAAATAAATGCAGAAAAGACAGTACACATGGTATTCAGGAAAGGAGGACGCCTATCCGCAAGGGACAAAATTTACCTCAAACATGAACCTCTACAAACTACGAACAGCTTCAAATATCTGGACGTAACGGTCCAGACAACAGGACACTCATTCAGAATTCACACAACACAACGAGCAGCTGCCGCAACCAAAGCCATCTGCGACATTATGTCATTAAGCAAACTTTTCCTGGATACAGCTATAGCAATCTTTGAAGCCTAAATCGTTCCTATTCTAACATACGGAATAGAGATAACATGGGAAATGTTAAGCTATAAAGACCTAATACGAGTGGAAAACGTGAAAGCCAGATTCTTGAAAGCAGCCCTCGGAATTTCAAAGTACACCACGTCAAGACTAGCGTACAAACTCGCGAGAGAAACATTTCTAATAGAGGACCTGAGATGGAAATTCGATCTGCCCTGTACAGACAACTGGAAGAAACTGCGGTTAGAGAGGGAGAAGAAAAAGAAGGAGATATGGCCAGAGTTCTACTCTTCAGAGGCCATGATGAACAGAGCATGGACTGGCTTAAACCAGGAGCTGAGACATTTTGTAAATTCCATGGCAGTCCATGGCTACCATCACAAAATCTGTAAGTCGAAGACATACCACGACCCGGACGCGATGTGCATATGTGAACTCTGTGGTAAACATTGTGACCGATATCACGTACTGTCGTGTAAAATCGTGTGAAATCAATCATAGACCTCTGTATTGATTAATGTATCCTAATACTGCACAACTTTTGCGCAATAAAGTTTATATATAAAGACTTAGTAGTCCCCGACCTCCTCAGACGAATGCAGTTCAGTCAAATGCGCTGGAGACTAAGGTATGAAACGTGGCGACGGGAGATGACTCACTAAACCTTAATGAACTTCACATTTGTTATTCAATTCGCTGCTTCTGATATCAACAGATTCTCGAACCCCGTGCTAAACCCAACACTAGGGCTAAAACTCTTGAATAAAAGCAGGGCAAAAGACAGGAGGAAGGAACGCTACTCGACAAAACCAGGGGCTCTCAACTTAGGACTGTGTGCCAGCAACCACAGGTCCACATATCATGAAATGCGTAATATACAGTAATAGGGCATTTATTAACAAAATGTATTTAAGAAGCAAGTTCTATTTTTTTGACTTGTGATCATTTTTGATAGCTTTGCGCATAAAACATTCGAAAAACTCCGTACATAAGACTTGTTCAAAAAATGCATTTGAAAACAAGATCTATTATTGTTTTTTCTGTTTGTGAATATTGTTATTAATAGTTGTTCCCCATTTCACATGCCTGTGTTTATGTTAATCATGCCTCTCCAATAATTACCCGAAGTCGGCGCACCTGGTTACGTATCACGTTTACACAATCGGATAAAAAACTAGCCACGAAAAATGGAACTAAAATCTCGTGGAAACAGGCTTCTGATAAATTGAACTCATATATCGTCCCTGCTCTGGCAAACTAACGAATCTGAAAATTGTCAAAAGGTTAGGAGAGCTGAAAGAAGTTGCGATTACTTATGTCAAATCAATGTTTATATTTAATTATTGGTTTTATGTGTTAGGCATACAGAATGAGCTGCAGATGTGAGACTTTGTCAGAGAGTAGACAATATATAAATAACAAAATCTAGACCAGAACTTCAGAACTACAGATTCCTTAGTTTGTCAGTTTCGCTAGTTTGCCAGAGCAGGGACGATATGGCCTACAATTTGCCGAATCCAGCAAAACCTAGAACTCTGCAGAACTCATAATATGTGTATAATCCGTAACGACATTTTGAAGACGAGATCCGAATCACAGGTACAACATGATATCAGACTTCTTTTAAACGGTAACGCTCATGTGTATATTTTCCTGCCATAAAGCAGCTTATTACAGATTGTTTTAAATATAATTTTACTGTATCAGGCCTAATTTTTCTCCTTTACTGCGATTGTATTAATAAAAGAATGTTCATTTAAATAAATATTCAATGTTTGAATATAATTTTGTATTCCATGTTTTTGCTGCTAGAATGACGGAATTTCAACTACAGTATTGACGTTCGATAACCCGGCCAAATCACTAATCCGACACGGCTGTGGTCTCGAACGTGCCGGATTACAAAACGCCTAATGTACTACTACTACTACTACTACTACTACTACTACTACTACTACCACCACCACCACCACCACCACCACCACCACCGTCTTCGTCCCATCAACACAAAAGGCAGAAGAGCAATATGCAAGTAGTCCAGTGGACAATTGTTTAATAAAAATGGTCATCTGTTCTTCATGGAAATGCAAAGCTGTTGCTTCTTCTAGGTATGTCGTCATCAATATGGCCTTCTTTTAATGTGTATGTATGTATGTATGTATGTATGTATGTATGTATGTATGTATGTATGTATGTATGTATGTATGTATGTATGTATGTATGCATTCTGGGGCGTACACTGGGAAGGGGGTCCTTAACACCCCCCCCCTATGGAAATTTTACAACAACAAAAAATAAACAGAAACTAGCAATAAACTAAATGAAATTCAGAGAGATAATTGTAGAAACAAAGGATCTGTTGAATATCTTTTCTAAGAAGTCTCGAAAGTTGGATGTTAGATTGTAAACCGAACATACAATTCGTTGTAAACGGGTTGCCCTTGATCGAATTGTTCTTGTTCTGTATATTAATGTAAGTCTTTTTAGTGCACTGCAATATGAATACCAACATTATTCACTTGCAGTAGGGCACTTATAATGAAAAGTAATGCATGCATGCACCACACATGCACCTTCATCGTGTTCGATCATTTTGTAACTATATCCCCCTCCTCCATCGGCCGATCCTGGCTACGCTACTGTATGTATTGAACCCATGACCTTTGTGCCCTAAGAACATTATGCATTATAATACAATTAAATTAAAAGTTGGATTCTTGATAGCATGGATTTGACACGTGACGAGGGGGTGATTACCTTCGGTCCCACGCTCTGGGGTACGTGACGTCAACCACACGTGTCGACGGCGGAAGAATCTCAAGTAATTTTTATGAACTATTTCAAAGCGCGTGTACACGGCGTGACCACGCCAAGTCAAAAAAATATAGTGCCTATCAAAGGAGGTCAATCATCTCACAAATCGAACCCGTAAAATTTTTAAATGTCCATGAACACTACCATCAGAAATGTAGCAAGCATGTAGTCACTTTCAAAACTCTTGAAATTACAGTTTAGGTAAGTCAGAAAATTTATAAAATTTTTCTTGGCGGCAAAGGGAGAGACCTGAAGAGACGGGGTAACTGCTATAAATATGAAGGGACGCCATGATGAAGCTTCCTTCTCCGGCATTTGTGATACAAAGCGGACGAAAATTTGTTGAGCTGCTCTGCTAAATCAAACCAACGAAAGTAGACTGAGTTCGACTGCAGATTTTAGCCAGTGTGGCTAAGTCTTGACTCCATGGGGAGATAGTTTTCTTGAGAGAAATAAGTGTATCAGATAGGACGGTCAAAGTACTGAAATATTCTAATGTGATTAAGTAATTCGTGTGCGGGAATAATTATAATCCATCGTGTGCGCTCCGCAAACAAGTGAAGGGTATTTCTTTTTTTTTATGCTTTATTCCAGGAAACCTGAAGAAACATAATGAGATGTACAGCCATGAATGTAAAGATGGCTAAATAAATGCCAGGGTCACAGGTGAGCCCTAAGACGAATACTGGCGTGGACATGAGGTAGGTGGCTTTCCATCTTACTACCTCTTATATCTTGTCTCGTGATTTCTTGTATTTGAATGGGGATTTACGACGCAGAGGTCACCCCTACTAAGTTTTGTAAATGTGAGGGTACGACTAAAAGAGTCATTTGTTTTATTTTCCACTTGGATAAAATTTTGAAGTCTTGCGAGTGCCATATAATGTTGTAAAAAGTTATTGAATAAGGTTCTGAAGTGATATCACGTCCAATGTAGATCGTCATCCGTGTGAGTGTACTGCCTGTATTTTGTGGTGTCAATGTAAGATGTTCATTCGATGTAAAATTCTTCTGTCTGCAATTTGACGTTAATAATAATAATCCATGGTCACTCATTTTCAATCGAGTGGAAGCGCGCTGTCGGGTGAGAGCCAAGGGTGATGAATTTGGTCACGGAGAGAAACGTTTTCCTATGCCCATTTTAAACTGTGTCTGACTGACAATAAAAAGATCTAGTAGAATGTTTCAGTCATTTCTCGAAAAATCAAGTTATTAAATACGATATCATTTATGCGAAGTTATTCATGATTAATGCATTGTGCGATATTAGACGTCGGTATTTCTAGTGAGGATTTTATTCCAGTTCTTTGTCAATGATAATTGTGGAGCTGGGAAATAGAGGTCAGTTTTGTGAATCAGGTTGGACCTGTCATTGAAGCCGGGACACTGAAGCCCGAGGAGTGTTTTATATGAGTTGAGATGAGATGTGCGAATCAGGTTAGAGTCCTGTCATTGAAGCCGGGATATGATAGCCCGGGGAATATTTATAATGTTGGGAATGGAAAGAAATTCATAGAAATCCATAGCGGTATAATTGG
The DNA here is from genome assembly GCF_040414725.1 of Anabrus simplex. Taxonomy (NCBI): domain Eukaryota; kingdom Metazoa; phylum Arthropoda; class Insecta; order Orthoptera; family Tettigoniidae; genus Anabrus; species Anabrus simplex. Next base: position 650,838,224 of record NC_090265.1, on the reverse strand, counting down.
CGACGCGTATAATTAGTGTGGGCATCTTGAAGCATAATCTGTGCATTTTGTTGGTTAGAATATCGTATTTGTTTAATTATGTCGGCAGAGTTTAAAGGGAACATTTGAGAAGTCAGTCATCTGTGAATAAACCAGGTGGTTCCTGTAACTGCCAAGCGAGCGAGGGGGGTGAGACACCTCAGCTATCTAACGGGACAGGCTTGGTATTGAGACTGTATTCTCGGCCAGGAAAACGTTAAAATGCTGGATTTAGTTGAAATTTCATAGCCGGTAATGATCTAAGTATTGTGAAGTACTGTAATTGGGGACGTAATGAACATTCGAAACCATGAACTTTGAGTATAAGGAACAGAGTAACCCAATTTCAAGGTTGTCCAAAATATAGAGCGATGGTCGTGATGATCGATTTGTCTGCGAGGGGTGTGCAAAATTCATAATGGTAATGACGAGATATGACATCGTAATGATATGGCGAGTTGTTTGGTTTGTACGTAGATTATTAGGATATCCAAGTGTTAATAACGGTTAGGATTAGATTAGATTTTTAAGCATGATATCACGAGATGAGATATATAGCTGGGCCTGAATGATGTAACAAATTCTTTTCCAGCCAGATAAAAATCGCAATATTGAATTTACATCACAGCTGCGTAGAAAGTTGTGAAGAAACCAGAGTCCGCGGAGATAAAATTTACTGTTCTTTAACATTTCGATAAATCATTTAAATTTATTAAATTATTAAATTCAGTGAAACCGCATTTTGAAATAACTTTAATCAAGCGAATAACTTGGAGATGCATTCTGGAAATTTTAGTTTGTTTTTCTGGGGAATATTAACATGTAAAGTAACGATTAAGGGGACATATCCGAAGGAAATGGATTTTACTGCTCACAAAGTTTGTGAGCATTGTTGTTGTTGTAATTATTGAACTTTGATTGATTGAGCAGTGAATGTGCTGGGGATAGTAAAGTGGAAAATTTGGTCATCAACCGATGTAACTTAATTGTGTTTAGCCTTCAGCCTAGAAACTTGGATGGTCAGGGGGTCATCAACCTCAGTGACTTAGATTAGGGCCATATGCCATTGTAGCATCATTTCCTTGCGGTCATCATCCACAATGACTTTAAAGTAACTTAGAAGATTAGATGTCGGTCCATGACATAGACGCAGGTCACATCGATTCAATTAAGGGTCCATGCCGTAGAACCACTGTGTGGCACACACCGATTGGACGGCCTTAATTATAACCAGAGTCCAGAATTCGTGTTACGAGGGCTGGACCATAACGAATCACTATGATGGTACATGTGGTCTCACATGGAAGCCGAATTTAAGGATTTCCAGACTTTCCTTTCTTAAATGATTAATAATTGAGATAATGGTTTCTAGTAAGATTGCCCATCAGGCAGTTACGTTAAAGTCTCACACCAGTGTTCTGACATTTATGTAAAAATGATTGTGGTGTCCAGTGGACACAATTGACTATGACATCGTAGACATAGTAAATTACTTCATTTCCCTGAATAAATAGGAATATTTTAAATAGACCTTTCATTCCAGTAGATAGATTAGAATTAATGAACCCTACCTTTACCTCAGCAAGTGACGAAGAACCCGAAACGACCCAAGAGACAGATCTCATGAGCGTTGCTGATAGGTAAGGAAGGTAGGTATCCCTCAATAAGGACCTAAAGGGTTCAGTATGTATGTATAGTAGCCACAGAAAGTATTCGTATAGCAACATTTTAATGCATACCTTGTATATTAAGCACGATGAAGTAATATAAACACATCCAGTGTCCGAATCGTTGGCTGAATGGTCAGCGTTCTGGCCTTCGGTTCAGAGGGTCCCGGGTTCGATTCCCGGCCGGGTCGGGGATTTTAACCTTAATTGGTTAATTCCAATGGCCCGGGGGCTGGGTGTTTGTGCTGTCCCCAACATCCCTGCAACTCACACACCACACATAACACTATCCTCCACCACAATAACACGCAGTTACCTACAATTGGCAGATGCCGCCCACCCTCATCGGAGGGTCTGCCTTGCAAGGGCTGCACTCGGCTAGAAATAGCCACACGAAATTAATTTATTAAAACACATCCAGTGAGACGTATGCATAAAGAAAAGACACCTAGCTGTACATTTGCTATGAGATTTACAGCGCTCAACATAATACACAAATAAACTCGTCTTTTAACACAACAAAAAGTATTCGTACACTACTAGATTATTCAAACACTTGCCGAAGTCTTTGTTCAAACACAGTCTTAATATTTTGTATGCATGCCTTTAGCTTTGATGACCTGTTCCAGACGTCTTGGCATTGAGTTAACTAAACGTCTGGTGTACTCTGCAAATATGTTGGACCATGCATCTGAGTGTATCTCTTTAAGATGTTCTTTATCATTAGGATGGCGTGTTTGCACTTCTTTGCCTAGATGATCTCACGGATTCTCTATGGGATTGAGATCTGGACTCTGCGGTGGAGTGAGAAGTCTTCTTGGGGCATTGTACAACAGTCATTCACGGGTTATCATGGCACAATGCTTAAGATTATTGTACTGTTGGAAGTGGAAGACTCCTTCCAGATGAAGCTTATGTGCACTGCTGCTTGAATTATGGCGCAACACATCTATGTACTTTCTGGCATCCATAATACCATCAATAAATGCCAGGTTTCCCACTCCATTCGCAACCATGCAGCCCCAAACTATCACACTCGCTTCTCCGTGTTTTACCGTAGGGATTACATGTTGAGGTTCAAGTTCCGTGTTTGGCTTCTGCCCGTACCTTGCTGCTCCTGCCAGTTGCAAACTGTAAACTTCGCTTCATCAGAAAAAATAACGGTGTTCCAGAAGTCCATTGTCTTTTCACAATACTCTTTCGCGAACTGTACGCGCTTCTGCCTATTTCTTTCACTAATAAGTGGCTTCTTTCGTGGATATCTACTACGCAGGTTCGCACTGTGCAATATATTCCTTATAGTTTGCACACTCACCGTTTTGTTGGACCTTGAAGCGAGTTCTGTAGCACTCCGGAACGGTTCCTTTCGTGCCGAATGCACAATAATGCGTCACTCCCGTACTGTCAGCACTTTTGGACGACCAGATCTTGGTTTGTTTTCCGTTTGTCCACTGTGCTTGTATTTATTAACTATTGAACTCACTGTAGTATAGCTAATGTCCAGCTGTTTTCCAATTTGACGATACCTTTTGCCTTGTTTATACAGTAACACTATATTCTCTCGTTGACTCACTGAAAGTTCTCTCTTCTTTCGTCCCATACTAAATAACCTTGCAGCAACGACAGCACAGTGATGACTGAAGAGATAACAACCCCTGCTGCAGGCACAGCGACGTAAACCTGTGCGACAACTAATTTAACCAATCACAAAGACAGTACATCCGCACTGTACGAATGCTTTCTTGGCGGTACGATCTGCAGTATGTGGACAGTATCGTGCCGATCATGTTACGTTTTTAAACGACCTGTATGTTCAGCGTGTATATGTGATGTATGTCGTTATGCCGTTTATAAATCTAACTTCAGCTCGTATGCCGTAATGATGTTCCATCACATTCCATAGGTGTACGAATACTTTCTGTGGCCACTGTACGTATGTATGTTGGATATTCAGTCCGAAGGCTGGTGTATAATTCTCAACAGCTCCTTCATCAGCTGTCATAGATGGCCCAGGCTTCATTGAAGAGGCATTCTAGGAAAACGAGGAGTGATATATTTTCCCGTTGCTTTCTTCACCGAGCCGAAGTTGCTATTACATATGGCCTATCAGTCTGCCAAGCCAACTGAAATGCACACACCACCCTACTCTATGAGTGGCATTTTTACACAATTCATAACAGGACCGGCTGCTTAAGGTATGGCATCACTATAGCATCGTTCAATCCCCAGTCACTTTCATATCGTCAGAGCCAAGGATGAGATTGAGACAGGTCAAAGATGAATTCTAATGTTGAAAAAGACACGAACACTCAGCCAGAGCTAGAGGAATTAACCAATGGAAGTTTAAACGCCGGCCCGGCCAGGAATCGAATTCGGGACCCCTTAGACCAAAGGCCAGCATGCTAACCATTTAGCGACGGAGCCGGACTGAATTCGTGTCTTCGTTCGGAGGTGGTACAGCTATTTTAAGGTACACCCACACTGGAGATGAAATGCACGTACAATAAACTACACAAACATTGGCCGGCAGAGAAATATTTCAATGTATACATTCTCAAAACGCGACGATGTTTCATTAACTATGAATAGCCGGTGACCTCAGAGATGATAGGCCTACTTAAAATCCTCCACCTGCACAATACACTCTGTCGGGCTGAATAGCTCAGACGGAAGAGCGCTGAGCTTCTGAACCTAAATGTCACGTTCGATACAGGCTCAGTCCGTTGGTATTTAAATGTGCTCAAATACGTCAGGCACGTGTCAGTACATTTACTGACACGTAAAAGATCTACTGCGTAACAAAATTCCGGCACATATGTGTTTCTGAAAACCATAAAAGTAGTTAGAAGGACGAAAAATCCATAACATTATTATTATTATTATTATTATTATTATTATTATTATTATTATTATTATTATTATTATTAACAATATGTTCATCTTACCTCAAGCCAGAGGAACGGCCAATTTGGGTGCGGATGAGTGTACTTATTTAACCACAAACCAGCCCCCCTGCCATTTTGAAATTACTCGCCGCACTAGCAATCGAACCCGGTTCCTCGAGGACGGTAGCTAACAGAGCTAATCGTTGCACTACTGAGGCGTACACAAACTCGAGTGTCTTTTCAAGGGGCTGGCAAGATGATTTCTCATCAGGTCGGTAATACTAAACTAGTTTAATAATAATAATAATAATAATAATAATAATAATAATAATAATAATAATAATAATAATAATGGTATTGCTTTAGGTCCCACTAACTACTTTTACGGTTTTCGGAGACGACGAGGTGCCGAAACTTAGTCCCACAGGAGCTCTTTTACGTACCAGTAATCTACCGACACGAGGCTCAAGTATCTGAGCACCTTCAAATTCCACTGAACTGAGCCAGGATCGAACTTGCCAAGTTGGGATCAGAAGACCAGCGCCTTAACCGTCTGAGCCACTCAGCCTGGTTATACCATTTTGATATTCATAATACAGGTGACAGCTTCAGTTCCTCGAGTAGTGAGCATAAAGGGATCCATTTCGTACAGATAATTCTTCCAACAAAGGAATTCACAACTCTTCTAACGTGACACCTTCGGCGAGAAACAACCATGGTGTCTGCCTCAGTAACATCAAGGTTTTTACGTGGCTACGTCAGCCGGGCCAAAATATTCCACGAGTGACATCACTGCTAAAACACGTGGTTTTCTGACTAACCCACAGAGGCAATTTCGACAGCAAAGAACAAAGGACAGGTCCAGTATTTGAACTACCGGTCAGTATGTTCATCATGAGTCATCAGTCAGTCACCTCTGATCTGCATTTAGGGCAGTCGCCCTGGTGGCAGATTCCCTATCAGTTGTTTACTCTTTTTTAAATTTGTTCGTGGCGTCGACCCCTGTGGATCTTTTGCTACTACTTGCAACACATAATATGAACCTGCGTGTAATTGGAATTGCGGAAGTGTAGAGTGTTGAATGTGAGGGATATTGATCATTTACAATTAAAAACCCCTGACCGGCGCCGCCTGGTGAAAGACGGGTGCGTTTCCCCCTAAACTGCGGGGACGAACAGTTGTTTACTCAGTCTTTTCTTAAATAATTTCAAAGAACTTGGAAATTTATCGAATATATTGATATCTTCACTGATTTAGGGGCACAGCAATTATCTTACGGAATTCACCAACGTTGATAATAATAATAATTCCTAGCGAATTGGGTTTCGCAGTGTGGGTCATGTAGGTGTGAGTTTGTATTCGGGAGATCGTGGGTTCGAACCACCGTCGGCACCCATGAATACTGTATGTTTTCCCGTGCTTTCTCATTTTCTCAACAGGTAAAGGTCGGGACTAAACAAAGGGTGAAAATATGCAATTTACAGAAAAAGAGGGCAGACGGCATCAGAATGTACAATATTCAATAAAGTTTAAGGACACTTGAAAATAAGATGAAAAAACACAAAATTTATTCGTTCAAGATATGGATTACAACGTGTAATACCACATCAATTAACAATATTGTTCTATAAACTACAGATTTTATTACAGAACTCTGACGAAGACAAAACTATTTCAAACTGGAAATTACAAAGCAAAAGTGAATTCTACATTAAAGATTCATGTATAATATCAGTAAAATATGAAACGTTATTCTGGCATGTTTGGAGGTTTTTCTGTGACGAACATATTAGCTCTAACATCTGCTGCTTTAAAATTAATTTATAAATCTCTGAGCAAGACAAACGCTTAAAATGATATTTCTCGATCAGTAATATTTTTACCGAATCTAAATTTAAGTAATTCCTACGCTGAAATTAAGCGGGAAACTCTTTTAACATATGCATTATGACTGGAGAGTTCAAAAACATTCTGTAATTTTACGTAGTTCTCTATGTACCTTAAGAGTGCCTCCGTGGCTCAGACGGCAGTGCGTCGGCGTCTCACCGCTGGATACTGTGGTTCAAAACTCGGTCACTCCATGTGAGATTTGTGCTGGACAAAGCGGAGGCGGGACAGGTATTTCTCTGGCTACTCCGGTTTTCCCTGTCGTTCCAGCAACACTCTCCATTCTCATTTAATAGCATCTATCAGTCATTAATAAGTCACTTTGGGAGCGGCGACCCCATCGAACTAATAGCCTATATCTGCTTCATTCATTACATCCCTGACCCGGTCAATGACTGGATAACAGGTTGTAGGTTTTCATTGTTTCTATGTACCTTAAATAAGGCCACAGTTATTTATTACTTTCCCAGTATTAGCCTTTCTCAATACTATCACCTCCAAAAATGTCCAGCTTCATGGCTAAATGGTTGGCATGCTGGCCTCTGGTCACAGGGGCCCCGGGTTCGATTCTCGACAGGGTCGCGAATTTTAAACATCATTGGTTCATATCGCTGGCTCGGGGACTGGGTGTATATGTCGTCTTCATCATCATTTCATCCTCATCACGACAGAGAGGTCGCCTACGGGCATCAAATCAAAAGACCTGCACCTGGCGAGCCGAACATGTCCCCTGACACTCCCGACACTAAGAGCCACACGCCATTTCATTTCATTTACTTCCAAAGATGTGTGTTAGTGCGAAGTTAAATCGCAAAAATACCTAAGCACCAATACAGCTAAATACCGACCTATTAGTAGAGGTTCAATGCCACAACACAGAGCACAGGAGACATATGTACACACACACACACACACACACACACACACACACACACACACACACACACACACACACACACACACACACACACACACACACACACACACACACACACACACACACACACACACACACACACACACACACAATTTCGAACATGGTGCGATCTAATCCATTTTCTCTGAAAACGATGATCACCACCACTCGTTTTCTGCCCGGTTGTTCCGAATTCGATTTCTTATAGGAATCTGAGGTTTGATGGACTAAAACGAAGTGCAATTTCTGCGAGATAATGCGAAGTTTCTGGAGATACGATTTAAAAACCCAGATTCAGACATCGTGTAGGTGCGACGTAAAGCAAATTGTAAAAAAAAAAAAAAATAAAAAAATGTTGAGGCTACCTCAATTAATGATTTCACCTGCCACAGGAGGCAATCTACTGCATTAAGGTAGTTTAAAATGATCACGGACTCCCATCGCAACTGAGGTAGCATTTCCTCCTGTAAAATTGAACTTTTACGTTAAATTGTACTATCTGAAATAGTTGTTAAAATTGCAATACAGTAACTCTGAAGTAGACTTACCGTCGAGATTTAACTTCATCGCGCAATAAACTTTCAAATACGTTTGAATACTCTCCGTTTCGCTCTCCTGTTAATTTCACGCACCCAGAAGCTTCTTCTATCTCTCGAAATTTTCTGCCTCCTCACACCTATCAGACCGTCCATTGCAAGCCTGAAGTTTCCCGTAGAATCCCGTTCGATTCTGTTCCGCTAGATGTGAGCGGTCGCATGGAAATTTCGAATGTCGGTTCGATTCGATTCCACTAGGTGGGAACAAGCCTTTACAGTCCTGGTAGAAATGCGTTCCTGAATCCCAACATCGAACAGGACGGTGATCTGACTCACAGTAGCCCGTCGAGCGCCCTGTATAGTTCTGTAGAGGTGACATGATGTCCGTTCGTTAAACACCCGTGGTCTTCCCGTGCGGGTTTACGCGGGTGGTAACATTCTCTGCGATACTGAAGATTCACCCTCGACACTGGCGACCTCGGAAATCCGAATTCGCGTGTAATCTCCGCAATGCCATGACACATGCGCCGTGCGTCGATGACAATCCCACTTTTGAAGTCCGTTAACTCGCGACGTTTTGCCATTTTCACGACACTGGTGTCTGTGACAGACTGCTCAGCTACGCCGCAGCTAGTCGCAATGCCCAGGGGTCATACACGGCACATTTTCTAATGGGACACCCCATCCCGTGACTTCAGGCCGAGCAGTGTGGAATGGGTTGCAAAGGTAAGGAGACGACACAGGATGAAAGAAAATTGATTATAAGGCTAGATAATCAATGAAAATCATTGAATGAGATAAGCCGGATTGTTAATAGACCTCGCTCAACTGTTTACGATGTAACAGACAAATTCGACAGGGACAAATCCGTCCAAAACGGTCCAAGAACGGGACGACAACAAATCCTCATACTATACGATAAACGTGTCGTCCACCGCTCTATCAATAGAAAAAAACCCGTCTCAGTGCTTGAAGATTGCAGCTGAACTATAGAACACCAGTGTCAGTTTTTGCGAGCACAGTGCAGCGTGTTTGTAATCGTGAAGGGTGCCATGATCGAGTCGATCGAAATAAGTTCTGGGTGAATGAAACGAACAGGAAATAGCGACTGGAATTTGCTTTGAAGTATCAAAATAAGACTGAGGAATTTTGGAAAAAAAGTGATATGGACTGATCAGGGTAAATTCAACGTGTTTGTTCCGATGAAAACAATACTTCCCCCATTTGACATGCGGGAAAATTGCAAAAGAGGGTTTTTGTTTCTGCATGTTTTGACGTGGTCTATTAAGCCCTGGTCTTCGAAGACTGAATTGTGTATTCGCCCTGCATATATATTCGTGACCCCACCCCGGCTTCAATCGGGAGCAAATTTGAATTTATGATGATAGACTGTACAAGATATCCTTGGGTATCCCCCTGTGGGCGGGAGAGGTACAATAATGTCCACGGTATTCTCCACCTATCGTAAGAAGCGACTACTAGGCGTCCCAGGGCTCTCAAAAAGGGAGCGTGGGTTGGTGACCACGGGTCCTTAGCTGAGTCCTGGCACTGTTTCCACTTATGCCAGGCTCCTCGCTTTCACTTATCCGACCTCCTGTGGCCAACTCTTGTTCTTTTCCTACCCCGACGGTTTTCGGTATTGAGGCCTAGTGAGTCGTTCATTTTCACGCCCTTCGTGGCCCTTGCCTCTCGTTTCCCGATAACTTCATTTTTTCAAAGTGTCGGACCTCTTCCACTTTCTTTAATTAGTGTTCATGGCGGATGGTTGGCGAGTTGTACTTCCCCTTAAAACAATAATCACCGCCCCTAACATTCTCTTGCCGACGACATTAATTGACTTTCTCTTCTGGTATGTTACGTTGTTCAGTGCGCAGTTTTTCAAAGACCCTAACGGCCACCTGCCAGTTAGCTCGTTCCTTCTCTCTACACGATTTTTAACCCTCCCTGACCTTTCGCGAAAACGACGATTACTCGTAAAACACTCATGCACATTGTATACGGTAAAGGGTAGATTACAGAAGTAAACAGACAATTTATTTTGATAATGTTTATGTGATTAATCTCAAAATATGGAAGACAGATTTTAATGCAAATCGTTAACATAAGAACACAACGTACGTCAGTAAAAAATCAATATCCATTCGGAAATTCTCTGGAACGTTCATTTTTGATGTTATAGCGTTTCAATTCTTAAACATCATTTATAAGCCATCAAATCAAGCATTCAGGGAAGTGTTCTCACACAATAGTAGACAAGGCGCTGGAGCAAAGACATAATGTGCTCGGGTTCGAGTCGCCATCGAACCTTAGTCGCTCCCTTTTTTTTAAATTTGCTTTACGTCCCACCGACACAGATAGGTTTTATGGCGACGATGGGATAGGAAAGGGCAAGTAGTAGGAAGGAAGCGGCCCTTAATTAAGGTACAGCCCATTTGCCTGATGTGAAAATGGAAAACCATCTTCAGGGCTGCGGACAGTGGGGTTCGAACCTACTATCTCCCGGATGCAAGCTCACAGTTGCGCGCCTCTAACCGCACGGCCAGCTCGCCCGGTATCTCACCCCTCCCCTCCACCAGTTATATTTCAAGACTGTTTATTAGGAGAATGTTTTTGTAAGTGCGACTGAAAGAAAACAGTGGTACTGTTAAACAGTATAATCACATCAATTATCAATAAAAGGTCGTGTAAAAACCACACATGCAGTTAAAAACAACAGCAGGGGATAACAACTGCAATTTTTTTTAATGACTTATTGGAGACCGACATCTGTGTACCTCATACTGGGAGCCAGCGCCTTGGTTACTAGGCTATGAAAACACTTCCCGGAATGCTGGCTTATATTTACTACTACTACTACTACCACTACTACAAGTTTTCATTCCATCCCTGGAGGGGATGACGGGCCACCTTGACAGTAACGGCCAAGCAGATTTGATTCGATGAAGGAGATGTTTTGAGAAGGTGAGGGGTTTGACGGCCGTGACCTTTAAACTATATCGGCATTCGTTTAGTGCAGGAGAATGGAAAACCACGGAAAACCATTATCAGGACAGCTGACAGTCGGGACCAGCCCTTCTCCGTCTCCCGAATGCAGGGTCAGACTGGCAAGTATGTAATACAATGTGCTGGGCACTGTCCTCGAGGGATAGCGAGTTTACATCTTACCCAGACGCCCCGGATTCGACTCCTGGTCAGAGTAAGAAACTGTAACAGGATTTTTGCGCTCAGGGCTGGTTCGAAGTCCACTCAACCTACGCGAGAACAAATGAGGAGCTGTTTCACGGGTAGGGAAATCAGAGAAAACGATTTTCAAAGAAGGCAACAATGAGGTTCGAATTCGCAATTTTCCGAATAAAAGGCACGATAGACAACATACATTATAGGCAACTTATTGAGCAAAAACTGTGCAACAATCTGAAGTATTCAGTTACTATAAACCGAAAGAGAAAGAAATGAAGAAAATATGTAATAAATAATAGAAAGGAAAGGAATCACAACATATCTAGATGTATTACATTATTTCTAAACCTGTACAAAGATACATCAAACCATTGAAAGTTTAATCTACGGCAATACTTCAACGTTAAGGGTAACTAATTCAGATGAACACGATAACGGTGCCGACACACAGACTCTCGGTTCGAATCTTCCAAGTTAGGATATCTCGACTAGTATAAATAAATCAGCGAGAGGAAAATAAAGAGTTAAAATCACATAAATTATAGATTAAAACCGACAGATTAATCAAAATCAGCCAATTTAACAAAAATTAGAGTTAAACGCGGCCAATTGGAAGAAGGCCAAGCAATCCGACGAGAAAGAAGGGCGTACATCAAAAGGAGAAAGCAGGAGCTGCAACCAAAATGCCGATAAGCATTAAAAACTACACACAATTGAATGTTGAGTTAACGCAAGCTATCGTAAGTCTAATTGTGAGAGGAAGGATCTAGATTTCTAGGTCCAGCATTGTAGTATTTCAACATCACAGGATGATTTTATGAGGAGTGTAAACCGCAGTCATCCCATTTCTCTTGTGATGTGCGGATAAACATATTTAGGATGGGAACCTGCAAAATAATAATAATAATAATAATAATAATAATAATAATAATAATAATAATAATAATAATAACGTAGGTCAATTATTTTATGTCCCGCTAACTATTATTTCAGTTTCCAGAGACATCGAAGAGCAGGAATTCTGTCACGCAGGATTCCTTCTACGTGACGGTAAATATTCTTTTTCTTTTTTCTGCTAGTGGCTTTTACGTCGCACCGACACAGATAGGTCTTATGGCGACGATTGGATAGGGAAGGCCTAGGAGTTGGAAGGAAGCGACCGTGGCCTTAATTAAGGTACAGCCCCAGCATTTGCCTGGTGTGAAAATAGGAAACCACGGAAAACCATCTTCAGGGCTGCTGACAGTGGGATTCGAACACACTCTCCCGGATGCAAGCTCACAGCCGCGTACCGCTAACCGCAGGGCCAACTCGCCCGGTGGTAAATATTCTGACACGAGGTTGACGTATCTGAACGCCTTCAAACACCCCTGGAATGAACAAGGACGGGGCATGCAAATTTGGGCGAGCCACTCTTCCCAGTAGGCAACATTCAATATGAGGTACTCATTACACCATTCTTAACTAGCTAAGCCCGCTTAATGACAATGATCGTTAAGCCGTCAAGTCTATATGGTCTGACGCCGTGGTTAGCAGGTTCGAGTCAGTTGGTGAAAAAAAAAAAAAAAAAATCAAGATCAAAATGTTCGCGGCAGTGTAGGAGAGGTGGTGATTTTAAACTTGTAAGCACTAGATTATGCACAAAAATCCTGGATTAAATTCCACATTTATCCGCAGGGTGGGCATACGACGGTGTTGATTTGTCCGTCAGATGGAGACGTTAAGGCTTGGTATTATTCAACAGGAGTAGGCTATGTGACAACACGGGGTTTCTCCCTTCCCCTACATCATTGTTAATATCTTCATCATCAAGACGCGCAGGCCACTCATGGCAGTCAACTAGAAAGACCTGTACCAGACGTCCTCTGACATTCCTTGGGCCTGATCTTCGGTTCCCCTATGGACTGGAGCGATAAGATACATCTAGGTAGCAGCATGATTTTTTCGCATTAGCGATCAACGGGACAAAAATACTTTGAAGCGATTTTGAGATATCTTAACGAATCATATGATTATGGTTAAGAAATTAGTAATTTCGTTTTTGCGAATTAAGGCGATAAAGCAACTTAAAAGCGAAAATGACTTATTTTGCGACAAATGCGAAACTGCAGCGAAATTCATGGAAAATAACGAGCTTGAAATTGCATTTCAATATTACCTGTGTGAAGGGAAGCAAGACAGAATACGGATTTCTATATTTGATACAAGTTTTAATATTATTCTAGGAAATCCCTTAATGGTATGGTTTTCCCCTGACTTGTTTCACAATTTATTTCGCTACTTAGCTCACATGATAGCGCACCGAGCAAGTGGCCGCCTCGTTTGTTTCACGTAGCTATCAGCTTGCATTCGGGAAAGGGTACGTTCGAACCGTACATTCGGCAGCCCTGAAGACATTTTTCCGTGTTTTTCCATGCTCACACCAGGAAAATGCTGGGGTTGTACCTTAATTAAGGCCACGATCGTTTCCTTCCCACTCCCAGCTCTTGTTGTCCCATCGTTGCCTTAAGAACTATCTGTGTCGGTGCGACGTAAACCAAAAATTGTAAATTGTACAAAAGATAGCGTGATAGTAAGTAGCCTACATGTCACCCGAACGTATCAGCTATGGATGTGTAGGGTGAAAGGGCAATGTTCCCTAATCAAGTCCTAATCAAGATTACATAAAGAATAATGAATGATTATCAATATTGTTTCTCTTTATATATCTATCTTCCATATAAATAATTCACAAATCACTCAAATGAGACTTTTTATGAATAAGTTTACAAAATTATCACAGCGAAATTCAAGCGATGTTGCATGGCCTATTTCACGAAATAGTGCGAAAATTGTTTCGTTTTCGCGAAATCGTACATGAATTAATGCGAAAAAATCACGTCTCTACATCCAGGGTATCCTCTGCCAGTCATATGAAGCGAATGAAAAGTAGATCTACTGATCTAGGGGTGCTCAACCAGGGAGCTTGCGGTGGCGACCACAGGTGTCTAGCAGAATCTGGCACTGCTACCACTTGCTCCTCGCTTTCGTTTTGCCTGTTCGAACTCTTTTGGTCAATCATTGTTTTCCGATCCCGGCGGCAAGCCTGTCAGGTTCACGAGAATTGCGTTATTGGCCCTTCCCTTCTTTTTTTTTCTGATATCCTCATTCTTCGAAGGCATTGACTGTACAGCCCTGCACGGATGCGGATATCCGCGGATTTATCAGCGAATATTCGCGAAGTTATTGTCTTGGCGGATGCAAACTCTACGGCAGTGCAGATAGTTTTGTTGATAATTTCTAAATAATTAAGTTTATTGGTTTTCACTCGGGTATTATTCTTATTTTTGCTTGTGGTTAGGTGACCCTTGACAGAGGTTTGAGAGAATGTTGATATATAAAGAGCCTTGAGACCATAAAGCCGTAAATATGACTTAAGCCCAACCGGCTTCTGCCGGCAATGAATGGAAGGAAGGAACAAAGGTCAATACGTCGACGGTTGTCGCAAGAGAAAATCCCTCATGAACCTACGACTGCAGGGGCTCTGGTACCAGGTGTCAGGCCTATTGTATTATGTTAACAGATCTATCCGTTTCAACACCTTGGGTATAATATACAGTTAAATATTTACAATATCCGCGGATAAGCATTTGTGGATGCGGATAACCATTCGCGGATGCGGATGAAGAAAGTGCGAATGCAGATAATATTTTGTCCATCCACGCAGGGCTGTAGCAATGACCTCTTCCATTTTTACTCTCGTATTAGTGTTAAGTGGGGATGGTGTCTAGTTGTACTTCGCCTTTAAAGAATAATCACTACCACCATCAAGTATCTTCAGGGATTTTATGGTCTAGGAAACTCCACTTCGAACGGTTAAGCTGCCTCTTTTAGGGTAGTTGTAATATCATTAAGTCCCAGCTTCCGTGGCTCAGGTGGCATCGCGCCGGCCCCACACTGCTGGGTTCCGTGGCTCAAATCCCAGTCACTCCATATGATATTTGTGCTGGACAAAGCGAAGACGGGGCAGGTTTTTCTACGGGTACTCCGATTTTCCCTGTCATCATTCATTCCAGCAACATTCGCCAATATAATTTCATTTCATCTGCCAATCATTAATCAGAGGAGTGCGACAAGCTTAGGCAGCCGGCATAATTCCTGTCCCCACCGCTAGATGGCGGCTTCATTCCATTCCTGAATCGGTCGAATGACTGGAAACAGGCTGTGGATTTTCATTTTCATCTTGTGAGCTTCGGTGACCGGGTCTTCTAGTTGTTAATAATAATAATAATAATAATAATAATAATAATAATAATAATAATAATAATAATAATAATACAGATTAAAATTAGGACTGTTAGGCAGTACCATATGGCTGATAAAACAGGCATGAGGGAGTTTTTAATAAGTAACTATGATCGGTGGAAAACGGCAAATAAAAATGTAAACAGGCTCTGGGATGGTTTTAAAGCAATTGTTGAGGAATGTGAAAATAGGTTTGTACCTTTAAAGGTGGTAAGGAATGGTAAAGATCCACTATATTATAACAGGGAAGTAAAGAGACTAAGAAGGAGGTGCAGGTTGGAAAGAAACAGTGTTAGAAATGGCTGTGGAAGTAAGGAGAAATTGAAGGAACTTACTAGGAAATAGAATTTAGCAAAGAAGTCAGCTAAGGATAACATGATGGCAAGCATAACTGGTGGCCATACTAATTTTAGTGAAAAATGGAAGGGTATCTATAGGTATTTTAAGGCAGAAACAGGTTCCAAGAAGGACATTCCAGGAATAATTAATGAACAAGGGGAGTGTGTATGTGAGGATATTCAAAAGGCAGAAGTATTCAGTCAGCAGTATGTAAAGGAGGAGACTAAAGCTAAAGAAGTATTAAAATTTACATATGATAACAATGACATTTACAATAAGATACAAAAGTTGAAGACTAGAAAAGATAAGATATCTGGGGATATACTGAAGACAATGGGTTGGGATATAGTACCATATCTGAAGTATTTATTTAATTATTGTTTGGTCGGAGGAGCTATACCAGATGAATGGAGAGTTGCTATAGTAGCCCCTGTGTATAAAGGAAAGGGTGGTAGATATAAAGCTGAAAATTACAGGCCAGTAAGTTTTACATGCATTGTATGTAAGCTTTGGGAAGGCATTCTTTCTGATTATATTAGACATGTTTGCAAAATTAATAACTGGTTCGATAGAAGGCAGTTCGGTTTTAGGAAAGGTTATTCCACTGAAGCTCAACTTGTAGGATGCAAAGCAAGATATAGCAGATATCTTTGATTCAGGAGGTCAAATGGACTGTATTGCGATTGACCTCTCTAAAGCATTTGATAGGGTGGATCATGGGAGACTATTGGCAAAAATGAGTGCAATTGGACTAAAAGAGTGACTGAATGGGTTGCTATATTTCTAGAAAATAGATCTCAGAGAATTAGAGTAGGTGAATCTTTATCTGACCCTGTAAAAATTAAGAGGGGAATTCCTCAAGGCAGTATTATTGGACCTTTATGTTTTCTTATATATATATATATCAATGATATGTGTAAAGAAGTTGAATCAGAGATAACGCTTTTCGCAGATGATGTTATTCTGTATAGAGTAATAAATAAGTTACAAGATTGTGAGCAACTGCATAATGACCTCGATAATGTTGTGAGATGGACAGTAGGCAATGGTATGATGATAAACGGGGATAAAAGTCAGGTTGTGAGTTTCACAAATAGGAAAAGTCCTCTCAGTTTTAATTACTGCGTTGATGGAGTGAAAGTTCCCTTTGGGGATCATTGTAAACACCTAGGTATTAATATAAGGAAAGATCTTCATTGAGGAAATCACATAAATGGAATTGTAAATAAAGGGTACAGATCTCTGCACATGGTTATGAGAGTATTTAGGGGTTGTAGTAAGGATGTAAAGGAGAGGTCATATAAGTCTCTGGTGAGACCCCAACTAGAGTATACCGAGCTCTATAGCTGCAGTCACTTAAGTGCGGCCAGTATCCAGTAATCGGGAGATAGTGGGTTCGAGTCCCACTGTCGGCAGCCTTGAAGATGGTTTTCCGTGGTTTCCCATTTTCACACCAGGCAAATGCCGGGGCTGTACTATAATGAAGGCCATGGCCGCTTCCTTCCAACTCCTAGGCGTTTCCTATCCCATCGTCGCCGTAAGACCTATCTGTGTCAGTACGACGTAAAGCAAATAGCAACTAGAGTATGGTTCCAGTGTATGGGACCCTTACCAGGATTACTTGATTCGGAAACTGGAAAAAATCCAAAGAAAAGCAGCTCGATTTGTTCTGGGCGATTTCTGACAAAAGAGTAGCGTTACAAAAATGTTGCAAAGTTTGGGCTGGGAAGACTTGGGAGAAAGGAGACGAGCTGCTCGACTAAGTGGTATGTTCCGAGCTGTCAGTGGAGAAATCAGTAGACGAATAAGATTGGATGGTGTCCTTAAAAAAAGAAAAGACCGCAATATAATAAAGATGGAATTCAAGAGGACAAATTGGGGCAAATATTCGTTTACAGGAAGGGGAGTTAGGGATTGGAATGACTTACCAAGGGAGATGTTCAATAAATTTACAATTTCTTTGCAATCATTTAAGAAAAGGCTAGGAAAACAACAGATAGGGAATCTGCCACCTGGGCGACTACCCTAAATGCAGATCAGTAGTGATTGATTGATTTAACGAATTTCGGCGACGTCGAGATACCGGAAATTTTGTCCGTATGGTTATTTTACCTGTCATAAAATATATCAATATGAGGCTTGTGTATTTGGGTATTTTCAAACAAGAGGAAATTGAGCCGGGGTCGAGTCCACCTACTTGTGCTCTCTCACATGATTCACTCAGTCCGCTTCTTTTCAGCCCAACGACCAACCAAGTCTCACTCCCTTTTCTACAGAATCCGACGGCACAACCCCACCAAAATACGTTAGATTGTATTCTCGCGATCTTGCCTTCAAGAGACAAGTCTGACATGACATGCTTCAAAACTTCCTTGCTTTGTAACTTTTGCGGTCCATGGCTCCTGCAAGTCTTCTCCTGCACCCACCCACCATTGCTCGAAAACATCTCCCTCCGCCTGTCTCCTTAATAAAATTCATCGTCCAACTGTCCTTCTCCTTGGCTGCGTCAGCATAGTGGCTATCGGTTCAGAAGGCACCGAGTTCGATTCCCGGCCGCGTTGGTGATTTTAACCTAAGGTTAATTCCCTTGGCTCGGGGACTGGGTCTTTGTGTTGTCAATAAGACCCCTGAAACTCATACATCACAACACTATCCTCTACCACAATAACACGCAGTCCAGTCACTTAAAATGGAGATCTCACAAGTAACAACAAAATGTTATAGGAGGGCGAAAATACAGTCCGATAGTCCAAAATGAAAAACAAAATTGTGTCAATACGAATTAAATTTGATAATCATATTGATCAGAACAAAATAATATGAAATGTTAAGATTCTCATTTTGCATTAAACAGGTATATGTAGTCTTTTTTTCTTGCTAGTTGCTTTATGTCGCACCGACTCAGATAAGTCTTATGGCGACGAAGGGACAGGGAAGGGCTAGAAGTGGGAAGGAAGCGGCCGTGGCCTTAATTAAGGTAGAGCCCCAGCATTTGCTTGGTGTGAAAATGGGGAAAAACGGAAAACCATTTTCAGGGTTGCCGATAGTGGGGTTCGAACCTACTATCTCCCGAATACTGGATACTGGCCGCACTTAAGCGACTGCAGCTATCGAGCTCGGAGTATATGTAGTCAAACGTCATAATATAATAATGTACAATATTATTATATAATATATTAGATAGAGGAATAGGTTTATTTTAATCAGTTCTATTATATTTTTTAAAGAATAAGATACTCCCATCCCCTAATTCATGAAACTGGGGGGAGAGCGATCGTTTATTGTAATCCAAATTAGCCTTTTTATTCATGCATGAATTTCTTTATTACAATTAGTTTATCTTTTACTACATTAAACATTATAACTAAGCCTAATAACTGTTTACACACATTCTCCAAATTGTTATTTCAATTATTATTTTTTTGTAGATGTTAACAATTTTATATGGTCTAGGACAACACGTATCTATCTTATACTTCATATGCTGAGTAAGTGATTACTTTCTTACCTTCTCTTTTATTATCTTTCGCCACATATTGCTTCACTATACCAAGCAATTTTGCTGTTCTACCCGGTGCGATCCATTTTTGGTTCAATAATTTTATAATAGTATCAATTATTTTTCTCTATTTCTTGCTTTGAAATCGTCACCTAGGTGATCCCAACTAAGCGAGTCTGCATCCTTACATACTCTCAACAGATGTGTGTTTCCCATTATTTCTCCACATAACAAACAACAATATTCTCTTCATGTTTCTCTCTTTGACCCTTAATATTAGGCCTATAGATACGCATTAGCCACCACACCATACCTCTTACTTCTCTATTCCCCAGTCTTTCCTTCCTTTTTGATAGCTGTCTCCTAAATTCACAGAATTCCAGTAATGTTCTTTTCTTTCTACATAAAATAAACGAAACGAAGACAGTTACAATGATATTTTGACGGGGTGGTCGGTAGATGCAGAATGGGTTTCGTCCCTTAAGTGGCCACGGCTGGTCCGTGGTCCAACAGCTCTGTACATTGACCGGCCAACCGAGCAGAGGAGAGGTGCCCACGGCTCTACTGTGGCTCTACGCCTCTGCATTCGGGAGACGGGACAAGGCTGGACCTCACGACTGGCCCCTACCGTCGGCTGTCCTGGGAATGGTTTTCCGTGGTTTTCCATTCTCCTGCACTAAGGCGAATGCCGGGACAGTTCGTAGTATAGGCCACGGCCCCACACCCTCTCTGCACATCTCCTTCACCGTAACAAATCTCCCGGCCTGAGAGACGACGTAACCGTCTAAGAGGCCCACCTCCCCCTACAGGGGAGGAATGAAAACGTTTAGTAGTAGTAGTAGTAGTAGTAGTAGTAGTAGTAGTAGTAGGTGTGGTCAAATTCCTCAACTGATGGTATATATTTCCATGCAACTGTGAACCATTTCAAATATCTCGGCATCACCTTTCAGAATCGCGGGGATGCATTCGCAGTACATGTACGAGAGAAGGTCTCAGCAGCCAATATTGCGACATGTGACATTCCGCACTTAAACCAGCAATATACACTCAGTCATAATTTACTATTAAATGAAAAACCTTAGATATTTTTCTAGGATAACGAAGAAATTTATTAAATCTTTTCAACAGTCACATTCCACGAGTAACTGTAAACGGTTCTGTAGTCAAGTATGCCGAATGTGTTAAGAATTTAGGTATTCTTGTAGATAATACTCTCTCCTGGGCCTTCCATGGCAAGCATTTGGTCAAGAAAGTTTCGTCGAAACTTGTCGTATCTTCCTTTTTCGCTGAGAATGACGTTGATCCAAATGATGGTATCTCCTATTGTAGATTATGGCGCTGTAATTTACAGCAATATCTCGGAGAAATATAATATCAAACTCTAGCGATGTCAGAATGCCTGTGTGCGATTTATCTTCAATATTCGTAAAGATTGTCATGTAACATCTTACCACTAAGACGAAAAGTTGTTCAAACTCAGGGATAGACGATTATACTCAGCTGCTTGCTTACTGCTGAGAATTGTAAAACCTAACGCTCCCTTATATTGGACCAAGTCCATTGTTCAGATGAGTCTAGTGCATGATAGGGACAATAGATTTACAGCTAACACCCTTCAGGTCCCACGCTAAGTTTCCTCCATTCTGATGCGATTGGGGAGAGCATGAAAATATTTTTGAACTACAAGTAGTTCGATATTTCCTGCATATTAACGTACGCTAATATCGTATCCTTGGTTCATGTCCTGTTATAACTTATATTCGAATTGCAAGAGACAATTCTCATGGTTGGTCCGTATTGAAGCTGACTATAAGCAAATCATCACAAAATAATTTATTCTATCGTACCACCTATTCAATACATGCCACGTGCTATGTGGGTGAAATTTACATAAAACTTAGTACACTTCTTAGGAACATGTTTCGCCCCTTGTTAAGGTCATAATCAGCCTGTAGGTAACCTTACGGTCAAAAGTCCGAATCATTAACCATTCATACAAGGAATACCCTGAAAATATGTTACACTTTAAAATCATCTTAACATGCCACAAATATAACGTAGAAAAATGCCTATTACTAACCAATCATACAAGGAATACACTGAAAATAATAAGTTACACTTTCAAACATATTAAGTTAACATGCTACAATTATAATATTTAAAAAATGCCTATTGCGAACTAAAAGTATTGAGAATAAATAGTGTCTGTACTCATGGGAAATAAATTTAAAAAATGTAAATGAAAACGAAAAGAATATTTTAACGAAGATCATGACTTTGCAGGTAACAGTCGTGATAAAGATTGTAATCCTCTTTGGGTACAATAATCCCAAGAATTCTGTATCTGAACTTGATCGAAAACAATGCCCAATAGTTATAAACAACAGCTAGAAATTGAGAATAATTTGGGTAAGTTGAACGTTGAGAATTAAATGCTGTAAGATTTGAAAATTGATCGTATGCCTTTTGTCGCGTAAAGCGGTGTCATACATCCAAGTTCAGGCTGGTGCATATTGTTGAACTGTGTCCTGACGTTACGAACAGTCGTGTGTGAATATTCTTACTTGTAGAATTGATTAATAGCTTTTGGGAGATGCATTGTCTGTAATTAAATAAAAGAGAAGTTAAAATTAGTATCTTGAAGCACGCGTAATGATAAGAAACTTCAGTAGTTGATAATCAGTTGAGAGATAACTTACTTGGCAAGGTAGTGCTAAGTAGAACTGACTGTTCCGGCATCTCCTGCCTGACTAACATTTCTACTCCTGGTGTTATACTTGTGTGTTAAATGAGGGGGCGGTGTGAAGGGGGAGGGGGGGTTACGTTGATCTTTAAGTGCTTGTGTCGTTACTAGAGGAGCGTTAACAGGGATAGTGTGGGTAGACCTGATATTTGGTTTGGTGGATGAAACATTTGGGTGAGGGAATTTAAAAAGATACCGGATTTTATTCTGGTGTGAATACACGATGTGTATTAATTAGGGCGTTAATCCGTATAAAGGTTTTTATTTTCTGTGACCTCGTTTAAATTATGATTGTTATTATAGGTTTGGTCCAAAATCTTGCCAAAATTAACGGTTTCAAAATTGACATGGTCAATCGTCTAGTCAACAAAGTAAGAACTAAACTGTCCACGAACCTAATCCTAGACAAGCCTAAAAAAAAACAAATTCGCTACGTTTACATTTAATAACCCCACCAACCCCCAGGTTACTAATACCCTAAAGAAGCACAATATTAACATAGCTTTCAAAACTGTCAACACCAATCAAAACATATTTCTTAACCACAACAAGGTCAATTACAATAACATTTACTCAAGATCAGGTGTATATAAATTAAAATGTTCACAGTGTGGATTTTCTTATGTTGGACAGACTGGGAGGAGCTTTTCTGCGAAATACATGGAACACTACAACGCCTTTAAACACAACAAGTACTCGGCTATGAGCCAGCACATGACTGAGACAGGACTCCACTTCACAACTATAGAGAAGGATCTTACTATTATTAAATGTATCAGTAAAGGAAAGTTAATGAACGAAATTGAAAATTTACATATCTTTTTTGACCAAACCTATAATAACAATCACAATTTAAGTAAGGTCACAGAAAATAAAAATCCTTTATACGGATTAACGCCCTAATTAATACACATCGTGTATTCACACCAGAATAAAATCCGGTATTTTTTTAAATTCCCTCAACCAAATGTTTCATCCACCAAACCAAATATCAGGTCTACCCACACTATCCCTGTTAACGCTCCTCTAGTAACGACACAAGCATTTAAAGATCAACGTAAACCCCCCTCCCCCTTCACACCGCCCCCTCATTTAACACACAAGTATAACACCAGGAGTAGAAATGTTAGTCAGGCAGGAGATGACGGAACAGTCAGTTCTACTTAGCACTACCTTGCCAAGTAAGTTATCTCTCAACTGATTATCAACTACTGAAGTTTCTTATCATTACGCGTGCTTCAAGATACTAATTTTAACTTCTCTTTTATTTAATTACAGACAATGTATCTCCCAAAAGCTATTAACCAATTCTACAAGTAAAAATATTCACACACGACTGTTCGTAACGTCAGGACACAGTTCAACAATATGCACCAGCCTGAACTTGGATTTATGACACCGCTTTACACGACAAAAAACATACGATCAATTTTCAAATCTTACAGCATTTAATTCTCAACGCTCAACTTACCCAAATTATTCTCAATTTCTAGCTGTTGTTTATAACTATTGGGCATTGTTTTCGATCAAGTTCAGATACAGAATTCTTGGGATTATTGTACCCAAAGAGGATTACAATCTTTATCACGACTGTTACCTGCAAAGTCATGATCTTCGTTAAAATATTCTTTTCGTTTTCATTTACATTTTTTAAATTTATTTCCCATGAGTACAGCCACTATTTATTCTCAATACTTTTAGTTTGTAATAGGCATTTTTTAAATATTGTAATTGTAGCATGTTAACTTAATATGTTTGAAAGTGTAACTTATTATTTTCAGTGTATTCCTTGTATGATTGGTTAGTAATAGGCATTTTTCTACGTTATATTTGTGGCATGTTAAGATGATTTTAAAGTGTAACATATTTTCAGTGTATTCCTTGTATGAATGTCTAATGATTCGGACTTTTGACCTTAAGGTTACCTACAGGCTGATGATGCCCTTAACAAGGGGCGAAACATGTTCCTAAGAAGTGTACTAAGTTTTATGTAAATTTCACCCACATAGCACGTGGCATGTATTGAATAGATGGTACGATGGAATAAATTATTTTGTGATAATTTGCTTATATCCGAAAGTCATATACCTTACTGCTACTTATAACACTCCCAATGAAGATTGTGTAGCAAAATTATTTTACTGCTCAATGAATAAAAATCGAATTATAAGCTTATTTAGAATACATTTTATAGTAGCTTAACACTGCAGATATTCACGAGTATTGTTGCCTTGCAGCAAATTGCTAATCCCATTATTAATATTCGGTATGTTTGCTGTATAATGCTCCTTCCACTATTTTTCTCTCCAACAACGGTTCTATTGCTGTGCTCATGAGTCGCTTATTCAAAGCGATAAGACGAATGATAACTGAAAAGAATGTGGAAAAAAGTGCTGAAAAGAACAGTTGCAGTATGTAGCTCATGTTACTGCTGAATAAGTTCAGGCATTTAATGGACCTAGAGTAACCTTTTCATTGAAGAAATGTTTATGAAATTTAATTACTGTACTCAGATCCGGTCGCCGGGCTGACAATGCCTTAGATTTCTCATGACTGTTAAAAATAGATTTTGATGTAATTTATTAAATAAAGAAAGGAGATGGAAAGTATAACATGCAAGATTTGTACATTTATTTGTAGACGTGGGGTAGGTAGGGTTTTTCGTGTGTCGGATATGGCTGTAGGGGAGCTTCCAAGAATTGTGTGGCTGGAAGTGTAAAAACAGATCGCTTTTAAAACTCAGATTTCTCGAGACTGTTAAGAGGAGGACTATATTGTATTTTTTCACTTCGTCTAAAATCCACTATCAACTCACTGCTTCGATCCATAATTATTTTCTGCATCTTTAGGTATCTTTACTTAGAAGTAGCTCTCGATGGGGTTAGTATTCGAAGGGTAAATGAAATGGAGTATGGTTTTTAGTGCCGGGAGTGTCCGAGGACATGTTCGGCTTGTCAGGTGCAGGTCTTTCTATTTGACGCCCGTAGGCGACCAGCGTGGTGATGAGGATGCAATGATGATGAAGAATACACATACACACAGCCCCCGTGCCAGCGAAATTAACCAATGATGGTTAAAATTCCCAACCCTGCCGGGAATCGAACCCGGGACCCCTGTGACCAAAGGCCAGCACGCTAACCATTTAGCCATGGAGCCGGACTGTTCGAAGGTAACGATAAGAACGGTGTAACTTTCACTGTAAAATAAAAGGGACCATTGGCCACAAGAAATGTCTTCGCCATTTCTACAAGAGTGAAGGTGTGAGGAAGAGATGAATACAGCAACACAGGAAAAAGAGTAGAATGTTGTAACGAATTCTAGCGGATTTCATTACTCTCCCTCCTTCCAGACCCTTACATGCTGTTGATGGTGATGATGATACCTATCTTACCTCAGCCGCCTACTGCAAGTCTTGAGGAATGACACCACCCCGATGACTTGCGTGCCCATACTCAACTACACCCAGTTTAATAATTGTAATTTGGTGTAGCTTGGTGCAGCCTATGTAAGGGTATGTTTATGCTGCAGCCTGGCTGCTGGCACATCGCTAAGCCTCGCTGCTCGACGTTACGCGATGATGAAACAAACCAATGAATCTCAATCAGTACATTTACCCTGGAGCCCGGCTCATAGCTGCGCTGCTGGCTGCTATCCTTGCCACATCCATGGTCTCAAACATGTTTGATTTTCGAGCCTGGCCCATCGCTGGCAATCCTGTAACTTGGACTGTGATTGGTTCTTTCAAGGTCACCCGCTCTCCCACTCTTCCTCTCTTCGCACTCTGTACAGACGTTCGGTGATCACTTGCTCACTTGCTATCTGAACCTGTCTTCGAACGCAATGCGATTTGGAGCCAGCGGCATGCGGATCATCACACGAGTTTCATATGAGATAAAAGGAGTGACGAGATGACGAGCGGCCAGTAGACTTTTTCCTACGTTTTATGAGAGAGAGTGGCTTGTTTTATCGTGTTTAAAAGTAAAGTAACTATTTGTGTTTTAATTGGTTTATTGTTAACTACTATTTTACCCTACCGGGCGAGTTGGCCGTGCGATTAGGGGCGTGCAGCTGTGAGCTTGCATCCTGGAGACAGTGGGTTCGAACCCCACTGTCGGCGGCCCTGAAGATGGTTTTCCGTGTTTTCCCCATTTTCACACCAGGAAAATGCTGGGGTTGTACCTTATTTAAAACCACGACTGCTTCCTTTCCTATTCAGAGGCCGCTTCTTACCATCGTCGCCATAAGACCTATCTGTATAGGCGCGACGTAAAACAAATAGCAAAAAAAAAAACTATGTGTTTACTTTTGTGTATTTTTAATTGGAATTAAATATATTATTTTACTTCAATATCAGTGCATTGCGAATTAGATCCACTGCTTATTTTAAATTCATAATAATTTTCCTCATCATTATCATTTTTCTAATCTACTGATAGCTGCAGTCGCTTAAGTGTGCCCAGTATCCAGTAATCGGGAGATAGTGGGTTCGAGCCCCACTGTCGGTAGCCCTGAAGATGTTTTTTCGTGGTTTCCCATTTTCACACCAAGGCAAATGCCGGGGCTGTACCTTAATTAAGGCCACGGCCGCTTCCTTCCAATTCCTAGGCCTTTCCTCTCCCATCGTCGTCGTAAGACATATCTGTGTCGGTGCGACGTAAAGCAAATAGCATTTTCCTAATCCTAGTCAGTGGGTTAATTATAACTTTTAATCCATTTCGTCTCATCTCGTACCATCACGGGCCGATGACCTACATGTTATCCCACTTTAAACAACAAGCATCATCGTCATCAAACTATCGAATGACGTGGCAAAAGAATGCGGAACGATTACATCAACATTGTTCTTTTAATCTTGCCATACCGAGCTCGATAGCTGCAGTCGCTTAAGTGCGGTCAGTATCCAGTATTCGGGAGATAGTAGGTTCGAACCCCACTGTCGGCAGCCCTGAAGATGGTTTTCCGTGGTTTCCCATTTTCACACCAGGCAAATGCTGGGGCTGTACCTTAATTAAGGCCACGGCCGCTTCCTTCCCACTCCTAGCCCCTTCCTATCCCATCGTCGCCATAAGACCTATCTGTGTCGGTGCGACGTAAAGCAACTTAAAAAAAAAATAATCTTGCCATTTTGGGGACCTCTATTTTTACAAGCAGGTGATTTATATGAAGTGCCTCGTTTTTCATGGAAAGTTCGACAGTTACTTTTTCAAACTGTAAACACATTTTGTTAAGGAGACCTAACTAAAGTCAAAATGACATACTCCATAACCCCCTATTTTACATTATTTAAAAGTACACTATTAAATTATGAAATGAAGCATTTGTAGCTTCATTCATCAATCAACTCCCGCAGTAGAAATGCACTGAAAAATCCAGGCGAAGCATTTTACACTTTTTATTTCACATTCAGTACACCAAATTATTGTAAGATACACTCGCCAACAGAACTGCGACTCACTCGTTAAAAAAATCTCTGAATTTATTCCGCCCTTCAGAAGCTTCAGCTGGAGCTGTCTTGTTTCTCCACGACGAGGTAGCTCTTGGAAGTACGTCTTCGTAGTCTAAAAGGTGTTTTTTTATTATTTTGCTTTACGTCGCACCGACACAGATATGGCTTACGGCGACGGTGGGATAGGAAAGGCCTAGGAATTGGAAGGAAGCGGCCGTGGCCTTAATTAAGGTACAGCCCCGGCATTTGCCTGGTGTGAAAATGGGAAACCACGAAAAACCATCTTCAGGGCTGCCGACAGTGGGGCTCGAACCCACTATCTCCCGATTACTGGATACTGGCCGCACTTAAGCGACTGCGGCTATCGAGCTCGGTAGTCTAAGTGTTCATGCCCTCTATATCTATAATCAAATTATGCAAAATACAAACCGCCTTAACTATCAGTTCCTCTGTTTTGAATTTTCGACTACAGTTGAGAGCTGCCAGCAGCGTGCGCGCGGGGCTGCTGCAGGGTAAAAGGTCCATGGCGAGCAGCCAGGCTATAGCCAGTAGCGAAGTGCTAGGGCGAGCATCCATGAGCCAGCAGCGAAGCTGCAGCATAAACGTACCCTAAGGCACACCCTCCAGCGAGGGTAGCGATGTGTGAGGTACAGGGATTTGGGGGACATTGCAAACACCGAGTCCACGAGCAAGGAGAAACCATTTAAGGTTTAAATCACCGACCCGGCCGGTAATCGACCCCACGGCTCTGGTAACCGAAGGCGACTACTTCAAGGAGGCAGACAGCTATACCAGGTGACACCACTGTTGTCAATGTTGCGGCTGGTACCACGAAACCGTCAATTCATTGAGTTAAATTAATACATGAGGAGAACTGTAAGTACCTAGGTGTTAATATAAGGAATGATCTTCACTGGGGTAAAGACATTAACGAGGTTGTTAAGAAAAGTTACACATCTCTTCACATGGTTGAGGGTATTTAGGGGTTGTAGTAAGAATGCTTATAAGTCTCTGGTAATACCCCAATTAGAGTATGGTTGCATTGTATGAGACCCCACACCAAGACTACTTGATACGAGAACTGGAATAGTACCAAAGGAAAGCAGCACGATTTATTCTGGGCGATTTCCGACAAAGGAGTAGCGTTCCGATAATGTTGAAAACTTTGGGCTGGGAAAACTAGGCAGTAAGGAGACTAGATGCTGGACTATGTGGTATGTTTCGGGCTGTAAGTGGAGATATGGCGTGGAATGACATTAGTATTTCTCGCGCAAATTTTAGTGATACATGGGCTCCCTAGTGCTGAATCGGTAGACCTCGGTTTCTTTAGAAACGGCGCTTAAACTCTTCAAGATCATACAACTGTGACTTATAGCCTAAATTTGATATGGGACCACCTCGCCTTGAGTGACGTGAAAGAAATCGAAAAAGTGAAGTTCTTAAGTGTCGATATGTAATACAACCGAGCTGAGTGGCTTGGATGACAAAACGCTGGTTTTCTCCGCACAAATCGACGGGCTCGATCCCGGCTCAGTCCAGTGGTATTTAAAGGTGATCAAATACGCCAGCCTCGGGGCAGTAAATTTTCCAACACATAAATTTGCTTTCATGTTTGTGGGTTACTGTAGTCACGTCCTAGTTCGTGAACCATGGGCAACGGCTGAGTGGCCTAGTAAGTGTTAATGAGAGTCGGGGTACAAGTTGCTATGGAATGGGAGTGGGCACCTCGGACATATTCTGAGTCGTGGCCCTCCTTGTGCTCAGGCGGCTAGGACTATACAAATCACCGGTGGTCCATAACCCGTTAGAGGAGAGATCCTCACTTGGGATTTGACAAGCGAGGGACTCCTTGGAAACAACTTGGCGTACGAAATGGAATTCGATGGGAAGCTATCAATATTAATGGGGCTTATGGAAGAAAGAAGGTAGAACTGACTGAGTCAGCAAAGAGGATGCATCTGGATATGCTAGCAGTAAGTGATATTCGGGTAAGGGGAGATAATGAGGAAGAGATAGGAGATTATAAAGTGTACTTGACGGGTGTTAGAAAAGGAAGGGCAGAGTCTGGGGTAGGGCTCTTTATCAGGAATACCATTGCACGCAACATAGTTTCCGTTAGGCACGTAAATGAGCAAATGATGTGGGTAGATTTGTTAGTGGGAGGAATTAGGACAAGAATTGTGGCCGTGTATTCACCATGTGAGGGTGCAGATGAGGATGAAGTTGACAAGTTTTATGAAGCATTGAGTGACATCGTGGTCAGGGTCAACAGCAAGGACAGAATAGTGCTAATGGGCGATTTCAATGCGAGAGTTGGGAATAGAACTGAAGGATACGAAAGGGTGATTGGTAAATGTGGGGAAGATACGGAAGCTAATGGGAATGGGAAGCGTTTGCTGGACTTCTGTGCTAGTATGGGTTTAGCTGTTACGAATACATTCTTCAAGCATAAGGCTATTCACTGCTACACATGGGAGGCTAGGGGTACTAGATCCATAATAGACTGTATCTTAACAGACTATGAATTCAGGAAATCTGTTAGGAATGTACGAGTTTTTCGCGGATTTTTCGATGATACAGACCACTATCTGATCTGTAGTGAACTAAGTATCTCTAGGCCTAGGGTAGAGAAAGTGAAATCTGTCTGCAAACGAATAAGGGTAGAAAGTCTCCAGGACGGGGAAATTAGACAGAAGTACATGGATATGATTAGTGAGAAGTTTCGAACAGTAGACAGTAAGCAGGTTCAGGATATAGAAAGAGAATGGGTGGCATACAGGGATGCTGTAATAGAAACAGCAAGGGAATGCCTAGGAACAACTGTGTGTAAAGATGGGAAAAGGCGAACATCTTGGTGGAATGATGAAGTGAGAGCAGCCTGTAAACGTAAAAAGAAGGCTTATCAGAAATGGCTCCAAACAAGGGCCAAGGCATACAGGGATTGGTACGTAGATGAAAGAAACAGAGCGAAACAAATAGTTGTTGAATCCAAAAAGAAGTCATGGGAAGATTTTGGTAATAACCTGGAAAGGCTAGGTCAAGCAGCAGGGAAACCTTTCTGGACAGTAATAAAGTATCTTAGGAAGGGAGGGAAAAAGGAAATGAACAGTGTTTTGAGTAATTCAGGTGAACTCATAATAGATCCCAGGGAATCACTGGAGAGGTGGAGGGAATATTTTGAACATCTTCTCAATGTAAAAGGAAATCATCATGATGGTGTTGCAAACAGCCAAGCTCATGGGGAGGAGGAAAAGGATGTTGGTGAAATTATGCTTGAGGAAGTGGAAAGGATAGTAAATAAACTCCATTGTCATAAGGCAGCAGGAATAGATGAAATTAGACCTGAAATGGTGAAGTATAGTACGCGCACTTTTTCTTGAGCCCTAGTTCCCATTCGTTACTATGGAGATCCGGGCTCAAGATAAAGTGCGCGTATAGTACAGTGGGAAGGCAGGGATGAAATGGCTTCATAGAGTAGTAAAATTAGCGTGAAGTGTTGGTAAGGTACCTTCAGATTGGACAAAAGCAGTAATTGCACTTATCTATAAGCAAGGGAACAGGAAGGATTGCAACAACTATCGAGGTATCTCACTGATTAGTATACCAGGCAAAGTATTCACTGGCATCCTAGAAGGGAGGATGCGATCAGTCGTTGAGAGGAAGTTGGATGAAAACCAGTGTGGTTTCAGACCACAGAGAGGCTGTCAGGATCAGATTTTCAGTATGCGCCAGGTAACTGAAAAATGCTACGAGAGGAATAGGCAGTTGTGTTTATGTTTCGTAGATCTAGAGAATGCATATGACAGGGTACCGAGGGAAAAGATGTTCGCCATACTGGGGGACTATGGAATTAAAGGTAGATTATTAAAATCAATCAAAGGCATTTATGTTTACAAATGGGCTTCAGTGAGAATTGATGGTAGAATGAGTTCTTGGTTCAGGGTACTTACAGGAGTTAGACAAGGCTGTAATCTTTCACCTTTGCTGTTCGTAGTTTACATGGATCATCTGCTGAAAGGTATAAAATGGCAGGGAGGGATTCAGTTAGGTGGAAATGTAGTAAGCAGTTTGGCCTATGCTGATGACTTGGTCTTAATGGCAGACTGTGCCGAAAGCCTGCAGTCTAATATCTTGGAACTTGAAAATAGGTGCAATGAGTATGGTATGATAATTAGCCTCTCGAAGACTAAATTGATGTCAGTAGGTAAGAAATTCAACAGAATCGAATGTCAGATTGGTGATACAAAGCTAGAACAGGTCGATAATTTCAAGTATTTAGGTTGTGTGTTCTCCCAGGGTGGTAATATAGTAAGTGAGATTGAATCAAGGTGTAGTAAAGCTGCAGTGAGCTCGCAGTTGCGATCAGCAGTATTCTGTAAGAAGGAAGTCAGCTCCCAAACGAAACTATCTTTACATCGGTCTGTTTTCAGACCAACTTTGCTTTACGGGAGCGAAAGCTGGGTGGACTCAGGATATCTTATTCATAAGTTAGAAGTAACAGACATGAAAGTAGCGAGAATGATTGCTGGTACAACCAGGTGGGAACAATGGCAGGAGGGTACTCGGAATGAGGAGATAAAGGCTAATTTAGGAATGAACTCGATGGATGAAGCTGTACGCATGAACCGGCTTCGGTGGTGGAGTCATGTGAGGCGAATGGAGGAGGAGAGGTTACCTAGGAGAATAATGGACTCTGTTATGGAGGGTAAGAGAAGTAGAGGGAGACCAAGACGACGATGGTTAGACTCGGTTTCTAACGATTTCAAGATAAGAGGTATAGAACTAAATGAGGCCACAAAACTAGTTGCAAATCGAGGATTGTGGCGACGTTTAGTAAATTCTCAGAGGCTTGCAGACTTAACGCTGAAAGGCATGACAGTCTATAATGATAACGTATGTATGTATGTAAGAAAATTCCCGTAAGAGAGAATTCCGGCATCTCGGTGTGTATAAAACTGATAATAGATAGTGGGCTTATAGAATAGAACAGGTATAGAATATAAGGCGTTGCAGATCATTTCCCGATTTCACGAGAAGAGGTGAATCACCGGTCTATCAATTATTGTTCACACCAACACCCTACTCATTCAGTTGTACCTCACGCGATATTTTTTTAGCATAAAGACTGAAAATAAACTGGAAAGCAACCAGTCATGCCTTGTACATTCTACAGAAATCGTTTCTCCGCACGGTGTACCTACGAACAGCTACTCCTTGATCAGTGCGTAACGATCATATACTGTAAGTTGAATTAAGTGAATAGGCACCAGCGTACTGTATCTCTCAATACCTCCAGTAATCAGATATGTTCTACAGGGGCATAGGGTTCACTGTCGGGCAGAGTGTCTCAGACGGTTGAGGCGCTGGCCTTCTGATCCAACTTCGCAGGTTCGCTCCTGCCTCAGTCCGGTGGTATTTGAAGGTGCTCATGTCGGTAGATTCACTGGCACGTTAAAGAACACCCGTGGGATTAAATTCCGGCACCTCGGCGTCTCCTAAAACTGTAAAAAGTCTTTATTATTGTAGGGTTCACTATAGCTGATGAAAAATTTAAATACCGTTTTCTGGTGTCCAAGGTACAGTCGCTGTAATATTGGCCAGGGCTAAACACGGGTCGGGTAATTACGCTGTGAATTCGAAGGAGTTGAAAGTAAAGTCTTTAGCTCTCCGTAAGCTCAATACTGTAGTAGTAGTAAATTATTATTATTATTATTATTATTATTATTATTATTATTATTATTATTATTATTATTATTATTATTATATAATTCGCTGGGGCCATCAAGGACCACGTTAAGTCTTGTTGCATTTGACACTGAACTTGGCCTTCTTTAGAGCCCAAATTTCCCTCATTCTTTGTGAGTGGGCCTGCTACGCTCCTCTGTCCAAGGGGCATTGTGTCTTCTCTTCGGTTGCTCGTCTCGGTTTAACCCGTTCGTCAATATTTTCTTGCGGAAGAGATCTCTGTTAAGGGCGTCTTCAGCTGAGATATGTAGCATTTGCAGGTCTTCTTTGGTATTTCTAAACCAGGGAATTGTGGTTTTGGGGTTTGAATCAAAAAAGTGAAATATTTCTTTAGTTAACTTTATTCCGTCCATTCTTTTCAGATGACCGTAAAATCGTGCCCGTCTTTTTCTGATTGTGTCAGTAATTTTCTCTATTTTGCTGTAGACTTCCTTGTTGGATCTCTTTTGATGGATTCCATTTCTGTACTTTGATCCCAAGATTCCTCTCACAATTTTGCGTTCTCTTTCCTCCATTTCTTCAAGGAGTCCTTTGTTGGCATTTAGAGACAGGGTTTCGGCTGCATATAGAACTACTGGCTTCAGAACTGTTTCATAGTGACGTATCTTGGTGTTTTGGGAAAGGCATTTTTTGTTGTAGATTGTGCGGGATGTTTGGTAGGCTATTTCCAGTTTGCGTACTCGCTCCTGAAGTGCTTCTTTGTCCAGTCCATTTTTCATGATGATCTCACCCAGGTATTTGAATTTGTCTACTCGGGTGATGTCCCCGTATTTTGTATGGAGTTTTGGTGGAGCCTCTTTGATGTTAGTCATTACTTCTGTTTTCTCAAACGATATCTGCAAACCAGTTTGTTCGGCAATTTCCTTTAAAATTTCAACTTGAGCTCTAGCGGTTTCTATGTCGTTTGAGAGAACAGCAATATCATCGGCAAATGCTAAGCAGTCTGTTGCGATCCCCTTGGATTTGGTTCCTATTCTCAATGGACTGTAGTTGGTTTCCTGTAATCTCACCCGCCAGGTTCTGATGATCTTTTCAAGAACACAGTTGAAGAGTATCGGGGATAACCCATCACCTTGTCGGACTCCTGTTTTGATGTCAAAGGAATGCGAGAAACATCCGTGGAACTTCACCTTGGATTTTGTATCGGTCAGGGTGGCTCTAATTAATGCCAGCAGTTTCAAATCAACTCCAAATTCATTTAAGATGTTTAGCAGGACTTCCCGGTCAATGGAGTCGTACGCTTTCTTAAAGTCCACAAAGACAGACACATACTGCTTGGACCTTAGTGTATAATATCTGATGATCGTTTTGAGATTTTGGATCTGTTCAGCTGTTGAGCGACCTTTTCTGAACCCTCCTTGGTATTCACCTATTTGATGTTCGACTTGTGCTTCCAAACGCTCCAGGATGGCAAGTGATAGAATTTTGTAAGTCACGGGTAGCAAAGATATTCCTCTGTAGTTGTTGATATTCTTCATGCTGCCTTTTTTGTGTAGTGGATGGATCAAAGCTATTTTCCAATCTTCGGGTAGGGTCTCCTTGTTCCAAATTTCTTCTATTTGCTTTTGCAAGATATCAAGTGATTCCTCTGGGGCATATTTCCATAGTTCTGCTACTACTGAGTCTTCACCCGGCGCTTTGTTATTTTTGAGACGGGCAATGTGGCGCTTGATTTCATCTCTGTCGGGTGGTCTGGAATCTGGGTACCTGAGTAAGGGTTCCTTGGTCTCAATGGCGCTTTGCGGTTTAGAGCAATTGAGTAAATTCTTGAAGTAATCTGCCTGAGTGCTGCAATTTTCTTCATTTGACGTCGCCAGTGTGCCGTCCTTTCGCTCAAAGCATAGAGATGGTGGTTTATAGCCAATGAGTTTGCGTTTGAAGGCTCTGTATTACTCTCTGCTTTCATTCTTCCTAAAGTTTTGTTCTATCTTTTAAATGAGAGATTTTTCGTATTTACGTTTCTCAGTTCTGAACACCCTAGCTGCTTGGGCACGTTGGGTTTTGTAGGTTTCCCAATCATTTTCTGATTTCGTAGAGTAGTACTGTTTCCACGCATTGAGTCTTTCTTGGAGGACTGATTCGCAGGTACCATTCCACCAGGCATGCGTTTTGCTTCTCTTGATTTCTGCAACGTCTTTGGCGGCCTCAACAAGGAGACTTTTGGCGTTGTTAAAGTCACAGTCATTTGGTCGAGCCTTCTCCTGGAACTCCTCGACCCTTTGCCGAAGTTTATCGTTGTCGAAGCGTGTGATCTGTTTGGTTGTCTTCCTTGTGTTTGCGGGAATTGGTTTGAATTTGATAAGAGACATATAATGATCTGAGGCCACATTGATGCCTTTCTTTACCTTCACATTCATAATCTCAGGGCTGTTTCTCCCGGAGATTGCAACGTGATCAATTTGGAACTCTCCGAGAGCTTGGACGGGAGAACGCCAAGTCATTTGCTTTCTGGGTAGATGGCGAAAGTGGGTCGACATGACCTGCAGGTTGTGATTTTCGCAAATGGACACCAGTCTTTTGCCGTTGGGATTGGTTCTTTTGTGAGCAAGGTAATTTCCTATAACTTTCTTGTACTTCTGTTCACGACCTAGTTGGGCATTGAAGTCACCCAAAAGAAGCTGTTTGGGGATTTTGTTTAATTTTCCGTCCAGCAGGTCCCAGAAATTATCAACTTCGTCAGGATCAGACTTGTTCTTACCGTTTGTAGGAGCATGTGCGTTAACTAGGGCGTAGGTTTTGTTCGCGCATTTAATTGTGAGTATAGACAATCTGTCATTCACAGGTTCGAAATTTGCAACCGATTTAAGGATCTTGGTTCTAACAGCAAACGCGGTTCCAAGCATCACAGCTCCATTGAGGATTCCTCTTTGCGCTTTGCTCTTGAAAAATCGGTAGCCTTCGGATTCAAAAATCTCTTCATCTGGGTGCCTTGTTTCCTGTAGGGCCATTATGGATATATGATTTTCGTGAAGAGTTTTATTATTATTATTATTATTATTATTATTATTATTATTATTATTATTATTACTGGATACTGGCCGCACTTAAGCGACTCCAGCTATCGAGCTCGGTAATAATAATAATAATAATAATAATAATAATAATAATAATAACAATAACAATAATAAATGATCTTAAGGTCCACTGATTACTTTTGTCGGTGTTTGAAGACGCCAAAGTGCCGGAATATTGCGTAGGAGTTCTTTTACGTGTCAGTAAATATACAGACACGAGGCTGACGTATTTGAGCACCTTCAAATACCACAGAACTGAGTGAGGATCGAAGCTGCCAAGTGGGGGTCAGAAGGCGAGCATCTCAACCGCCTGAACCGCTCACGTGTCGTCTCAAAACTCACGAGTCCCAAAACTCACGAATTCCAGGAAGAGGATTAGTAAGAACAGGTTTCTCTACCTGGGCCAGTCTCAAAACTCACGAGTAGGGCCAGTTCTTCTTTGAATGGATATGTCCACCCTATTACTGATGGGATAATGGAATACTTTTAATAATCGAATAACTTCCATCCGATTATTTAAATATTCGAATGAGTTTCAAGTATCATTCAGTTATATCGCACAGAATAATCGGATGCGACATGAGTAATTTTTTTCGGTTTAAGAGTGTCAGACAATCTATTGAAATAAGCGAATAGATGAACTCTTACGAAAAATAGAAATGCGCCTTTTTATTTCAAATTAATCTCCAAGTGTTGAAACTAAATGAGTGAATTAACTTTCTTGATCTTTAATATCTCTAAAGAAAACTCCTTATTCAAGTAAATGCCGCCTTCTGGCTGCATAATGGAACTAAGCCCCAGTACTACCAATTGACAGTTTCTTTTAACTAGCAGGGGGCAATATACCTACTTTAATTTTATGTCGTCCGGCTGTATGCATAAATTGGTTCAAGGGGTCCAGGGTTCGATTTCCAGTCGGGTCGGAGATCTTAACTTTCATTAGTTAATTCCTATGGCTCGGGGACTGGGTGTTCGTGCCGTCTTCAGCATTGGACTTAATCTTAGGTAGGGTCTCATCCTTACACACGTGCAGGTCACCTATACGGCGTCAACTCTAAAAACCTACACCAGACCTCCCCGGAGGCCACACGTCATTATTATAAATTTATGTGAAAGGTAAAAAATACATTATATTACCTTTAAGACAATAGCAAAATATTTTAATAATAATAATAATAATACACCTCGGTCTCTTCCATTTACCAGCCATTATTTTTCCCCTGTGGGTTGGGGTGGCAGAATAACGTCCACAGTATCCCCTGCCTGTCGTAAGGGAAGCGTGAGTCACCGCTCACCTCATCCCTCACGCGGTCATCGCAAGCACTTGCTGTCCGGAATCGTGAATTTTGAGACTCATTAGAATGTTTACTTTAGCCACCAGTTTGTAGTCGTGAGTTTTGATACTATTTGTAACTAATTTTAGCCCGTGAGTTTTGAAACTCGTGAGTTTTGGGACGTAACCACCGCTCAGCCCGGCAGAAGAAGAGGGAATGTATTCCACTAATTGAAGAAAACCATTTACTTCACGTCACTTCAAATGGACTATTACGGAAAGTCGCTTATATACATTCTTCATTACGTGTAACACACTTGCTACTGTCATGTCTACTTACATAATTTTGTGTAGGCCAATTTACTACGGCCCATGTGTATGAAATATTTTGTTGCCTTCATTTTTTGAACTTCTGTTCCCTACGTGTTCTTATACAAAAGTTATTGCATTTATTGTATGTTAGTTACAATGCACGACGACGGTTGAATATATACAGTATATGTATCAGTCTAAATTGAATGACTGTTCAATTACTCTAGTTTAGAAGTAGGTCTGATAATGAATGATTAAATACCTTTGTAAATTATTATTACTCCCATACAAAAATAAAAGCTAGTACACAATCAATATTCCGATCTGTTGTATCTTATAATATGTTTCGTATGATGATAAAGGACGTAGGCCTATTTATGATTTTAGATCTTGAGTTATTTTTCACAAGGGCTTCAGCTTTCTTCGTT
Organism: Anabrus simplex; assembly: GCF_040414725.1. Classification (NCBI taxonomy): domain Eukaryota; kingdom Metazoa; phylum Arthropoda; class Insecta; order Orthoptera; family Tettigoniidae; genus Anabrus; species Anabrus simplex. Next base: position 650,800,052 of record NC_090265.1, on the reverse strand, counting down.
TTAGGTACAGTTATGAGCTTATGTACTTTGTACATTTTCTAGGTTAAACACATTATGAGAATGTAGGTTAACTATGGAACGCATTATAACAAAAGTAGATGTCTTAATCTTCCGACTAAGGATAGGACACACCAAGATCACCAACAACCATCTCCTAGAAAAGGAACAACCTCCCACCTGCAGTAAATGTAACTGTTCTTTTACTGTCAAACATATCATCTCAGCATGTCAAATCTATCTCCATCGGCGCCAACACCACAACATAACGAAGGAAATGGAAGTAACAATGACTTCACCAGCACTGAGTCATCAAGTCAACTTCCTCAAGGACACTGGCTTGCACTCTAAAATCTGATACATTTACTTACATTATATTTATTTATATTTTTTCCTTATAATTGCAATGCGGTATTGTTACTCTGTAATCATCTGTAAGAGTCGCCATAAGACTTTCGAGTTACAGCGACTATAAACAACCCTAATAATTTTTTTTTTTTTTTTAAAGCAAATGTGTCCCGGATGTCAGAGTGAATGGAAGGTCAGGTAGTATTAAGAAAGGGCCGTTATTTTAGGAAAGCGAGTTTTACGTGACTATTGATATCGTAATCATAACCACGGGACCTTCAGTTTTACGTGGAATCCAAACTACGAGGACGCGACTATTCATTTTTAAAAAATTACACATACATTGGCCAAGATTTGAACCATTGGCCGTCTTGGTGAGAAGCTGGTGACTATTAATGTCTTTCGGCTACCACGCCAGTCATTATTTTAGATTAAACCGTCATTTGGCTAATCTGGCTTACTTCATGATTTATAAATCGATATCTGAACTGGATGAAAATAAATTATAGGCCTACTGATATGGATTTTTAGAGAGACCAGGATATACATCTTTCTGTCCAGAGAACACGAGAAAGTAATAGTTATGATTTTGTGAGAGAAAGTATCAATGGCGTATCCTGTTAAAATACTTTTTTAACACGAATGAACCTCATCTGAGTCCGGTTCCTAGCCTGAATTGTCAGCGTATTGGCCGTGAGATTCATAAGGCCCCGGACTGGTTTGGTTATTGTTTATTAATTTGGTATTATTTAATGTTTTATTCTTCTTTTTACAATTTGCTTTACGTCGGGCCGTCACAAATAGATCTTATGGTGACGATGGGATAGGGAAGGACTGGGAGTAAGAAGGAAGCAACCGTGGCATTCTAACAGCTGTTTACCTGGTCTTTTCTTAAATTATTTCAAACAGTTTGGATATTGAACATTTCCCTCGGTAAATTATTCCAATCCTTAATTCCCCTTCCTAATCGCCTACGGGCGTCAAATCAAATGACCTGTACCTGGCGAGCCGCAAAATTTTCCTCGGACACCAAAAGCCGTACGCCATTTCATTCCTCTTCTAATAAACGAATATGTGCCATGGTCCATCTACCTACTTTTAAGAAACTATAGTCCGCGCCCCTTTTAGGGATATTACCAAGACCAACTACAATATCTCAGACCTTAACCGACCTATCGAAACTGTCCATAATGGCGGCAGCTGGAGTGCTAGCATGTGTTTGTTTTGATTTGTGTAAGCCGTGTTGTTACCATATATTTCCGGAAATTTGAATATTATTAATCGTACATTATATTTATTTATAGTCTTAAGAAGGTTACAGATCATCTTTCAGTGTCGTAAGAAGCTGTTTGTTCTCAAAGAGCTTATTTATTCCAACAATATCGGTGGTGATAAGGTTAATGTTGATTCTCGTGTTCTTCTCTGAAAGTTGTTTTCTTCATTTTTAGTTACCTATGCAATATGTTTATAGTTTAGTGTGCTGTGTGCCTGGATGTAAGTAAGAGCTTCAGCGTTCCCGTTTCCAAAAGACCTAGTATTAAGACAAAATTGGGTTAAGAGCATTCGTAAGGAAAACTTCGAACCGAATCATAGGACTAATAATGTTGTGTGGATTAATCATTTCATCATTTTTGAAATCAAATGTATTGTTAGGGAAGACATTATATACCCATAGAAGGTGGTGTTCTAATTCGAGTGTCGCGCAAACTTCCGAAGTTTAAACTAATGATGCCTATCGTAGCATTTGCCTTATCAGTCAACGTACCTTACTACAAAGAACATTAAATCAGACCCAGAAATCATGACTAAAATTTATGATTTAGACACTCAATTATTTTTAAACGGTGGTACAAGAATGATGTAATTAATTTTCAACGTTTTACAATGAACATGTGTAAACTAAACCTAACCCCATTTCCCGTGGAGTGAACATGAGGATTTTTTTTTTTTTTTTTGTATATAAAATACAATTATGCCATCAATTCTGGTGAGTTTTAAGCTGACAAGTGCTTTAGATGGTTAAGTGTATCATACAAATATCGCTTGTACCTACTCAACGATACAGGTGGATTTTGGAGGGTTGAAATTTTGTTGGAGAAATTTGTTTGCGTGTTTTCCTCTGCTAGTTGCTTTACGTCGCACCGACACAGATAGGTCTTATGGCGACGATGGGACAGGGAAGGGCTAGGAGTGGAAAGGAAGCGGCCGTAGCCTTAATTAAGGTAGAGCCCCAGCATTTGCCTGGTGTGAAAATGGGAAACCACGGAAAACCATTTTCAGGGCTGTTGACAGTGGGGTTCGAACCTACTATCTCCCGAATACTGGATACTGGCCGCACTTAAGCGACTGCAGCTATCGAGCTCGGTTTTTGCGTGTTTTACATAATGGGCTGTGGTTAATAGTGGTGTTACATAGTATTTGATGTAAGGTTAATCATGTTCTTTGTTGACATCTATATATCGTATTTGCTGACCGGAGATTCATATGCGAAATAAATTTACACTCTGTGTCTGTCTCAACCTGACGTTGATACAATAATTCTCCCTTCGTTATTTTCCCCTCTGAAATTTCATTTAGACTTACAATACGCTGTAACGCTACTTTTGGTGTTTATTCATATTTTGAGTTAGTGAGTTGCATTTCATGACGTTCGACTTGTGGTATTATCTTTAGGTGAATACCGGTAACCTTTCACTCAACCTCTCATATCGCACACCGATGTCCGCCATGTTTATTCTGGATTACGGTCTGATGTAATTGTAGTTGGTCTTGATATTACTTTGGGGCCGATGACCTTCGATGTTAGGCCCCTTAAAACAAGCATCATCATCATCATCATCATCATCATCATCATCAATATTACTTTGTACGGGGGTGAGGAGAAAGGAGGGAGCTCTCCCGGTTCCGGTTATACTGCCAACTGAATGGAAATGAAATCTGAATTGAATCGATAATATGATCGATCAATATGAATTTTCTAAACATTTATTATCTTACCCCAACAACTGTGTCACACATACATTATTTTACATTGTATAACATTTCTCGATGCGAATCTTGTTCCTAGCATGAATTCTATAGTTTGACTTTGCTGTGTAAACAACTACAGTACTAGTACGTAAAGTGTACGCCAGATGTCGCAAAGCGATCCATAAGCGATTCATAGTTTGTGTTTCAAAGGTTGCCAATAAGAATCTCGAAGATAACCGAGGTCGACCGATTCAGCACTAGGGTGTACATGTATCATTAAAATGTGCGCGTACTGCACATTCCACTTATTCGCGTCCTAACGTCATTCCACGCCATCTCTCCGCTGACACCTCGGTAGCATACTGTTTACAGTAGCTCGTCTCCTTACTCCCAAGTCCTTCTAAAACAAAGTTGCAATATTTTCGTAACACTTTTCTGTTGTCGGCAAACGCCCAGAACAAATCGTGCTGCATTCGTTTGGATCTTTTCCTGCTCCCAAATGAAGTAACCCTGGTGACTGTTCCATAAAACGGAACCATACTCTAACCAGAGTATTTTATCAGTGACTTTTACGCCCTTTCCTTCATATCCTTACCACAAACCCTAGAGGCCCTCGTAATCGTACGCTAATACAGTAACAATGTAATTGGTTTTGCGTCCCATTAACTGCATTTTTATGGTTTTAGGAGTCGCCGAGGCGCTGGAATTTTGTCCGCAGGAGTCCTTTCAGGTGCCAGTAAACCCACCGACTCGAGGCTGGCGTATTTGAGCACCCTCAAATACCGGAATGAGCCAGGATCGAATCTGTCAAGTTGCACTCAGGCCAGCGCTCTATCGGCCGAACTACTAACCCCAGCCACAACCTTATGAACAGATCTGTAACCTCTATTTACAATTTCTCGAACGCGACTACTCCAACGAAAATCTTTTCCCATATTAACACCTATTGTAGATACTTACTGTGACCTCCCGTAAGGTATTTCCACTCACACAATACAGTAATTCAAACTGGAAGGACTTCTCCTTTTGGTGAAACTTGCAACCTGAATTTTCACCCCGTTTACCATCATACCATTGTCAAAGTCTTTTTTGCACTCTCTCACAATCCTGTAACTTAGTTAATACTCTATACAATATAACATCATCAACAAAACGCCAAGTCTGTGATTCTGGTCCTTTACTTATATCATTTACATGTTGTTTGATGCAGCCCTCCATGAAAACCTATCCTAATGTTTTCATTTCTGCGTAACAGCTACAATCTACTCTAATCCTTCTGTCATATTCATAGCTTGGTCTACCCCTACCATTCTTACCGCCTACACTTCCCTCAAGAACCAAACGAGTAAGTCCTGGATGTCTTAAGGTGTGTTCCATCATCTATGTCTTATTCTCGACAAATTTAGCCAAATCTCCTCTCACCAATAGTATCTCTTCATTCATGATTCGACGAACCAATCTCATCTTCAGCATTCTTCTGTAACAACATTTCAAAAGCTTCTACTCTCTTCCTTTCCGAATTAGTAATCACTTTCACTTTCATGTAGAAGAAAATAAGGTCCATTAATACCCCCATGCGGAACCATCCTTTTTATCATTACAGGATCTAATAATAATGCTAATTGATTTACGTCTCACTAACTAATTTTACGGTTTTCGGAGACGCCGAGGTGCCGGAATTTAGTCCTGCGGGAGTTTTTACGTGCCAGTAAATCTACCGACACGAGGCTGACGTATTTGAGCACCTTCAAATACCACCGGACTGAGCCAAGATCGAACCTGCCAAGTTGGGGTCAGAAAGCCAGCGCCTCAACCGTCTGAGCCACTCAGCCCGGCCATTACATGATCAGATAATGCTTCGTCTACTGTTAATCTTCCGAGATTTGTTTCCTAGAAATCTGGCCACTCATTCAACGCTCTTTTGTCAGGTGCAATGGCCCTCATTCGTCAGTTAACTCACATAATATACCCTATCAACAACCTAGGATTTGTCAATAGCGATATAGTCTATTTGACAGCCATAAACTATCTGTCATATCCTGCAGGAATCCTACACATTTAGCCTCACCGGAATAACGTTTTCTTAACCTGAACTGCTTTCTATCAAACCAGTTGGTAATTTCAAAAAGAATGCCTTCCCAGAGCTTACATGCCAGTAGTAATGTGCTTTAGGTTTAACCTTCTCTCCTTTGTACATTGGGACTACTATAGTATCTCTCCATTATTTGAATCCAGTAGCTCCTTCGTGCAAATAGCAAATACGTACTACTCGCGCAACTTTTAGTGATAGATGGACATCCTAGTGCTGAATCGGACATCGAGATTCGTATTGGCAACCTTTGAAACACAAACTATGAATTGCTTATGCATCGCTGTGCGACATCTGGCGTACACTTTACTTACTAGTACTGTTGTTTACACAGCAAAGCCAAACTATAGAATTCATGCTAGGAACAAGATACGCATCGAGAAATGTTATATAATGTGTGTGTGTGTCACACAGTTGTTGGCTTAAGATAATAAAGGTTTAGAAAATTCATATCGATCGATCATATTATCGATTCAATTCAGATTTCATTTCCATTCAGTTGGCAGTGTTACCGGAACCGGGAGAGCTCCCTCCTTACTCCTCACCCCAGTACAAAGAACTATCACTAAAAGTTGCGCGAGTACATACTAATGCCATTCCACGTCATCTCTCCAGTTACAACCCGAAGCATACCACGCAGTCGAGCATCTCCTTACTGCCTAGTCTTCCCAGCCCAAAGTTTGCAACATTTTAGGAACACTACTCCTTTGTCGGAAATCGCCCAGAATAAATAGTGCTGCTTTCGTTTGGAACTATTCCAGTTCACGTATCAAGTAGTCTTGGTGTGGGGTCCTGTATAATGGAACAATACTATAATTGGGGTCTAACCAGAGACTTTTAACCCCTCTCCTTTACATTCTTACAACAACCCCTACATACCCTCATAACTCTCTTCCACATGCTCTATTTTCCAGGCTGAACTGTGGGCGATCAAGTCTGCGATCGAATGGTGGAAATTTAACAAAAAGAAATCTCGGTTATTAAGTTATTCGCAAGCTGCGCTGAATGCGATAAATAATAAATATAATCTGAATCCAATAGCTGTAGCTATTAGAACCACAGCTCAACAACGTCCGCACATCTGTTTTGGCTGGATTCGCTGTCATTGTGGAATATCTGGAAACGACAAAGCTGATCTACTGGCGAAGAGCAGCGGCTACATCCAATTTGGAAATTTCTTATGACAAAACGTCATCTAGCTACGCTAAAAAAAAAATCATAAAGAAGCACGTAATCCATCAATGGAACAACATTTGGACTTCTTCCTCTAGAGGCCAAGTTACCAGAGAAATATTCTTCCCTGAGGTTTTCAAGCGCCTACAAAGTAATGTGTTGGTGCCAAGCTTTGAAATTACTCAATTTTTGACTGGTCATGGCAGATTAATCAGAATTAATCGTCCTGATGGCTACGTGTGTGTTTGCGGATCCTCACACACGGGGGATGCCAACGGCCGTAGCCGTGTTGAAACACCGGATCCCGTGAGATCTCCGAAGTTAAGCAACATTGGGCGTGGTCAGGAGTTGGATGGGTTGCCACGCGCTGTTGGTGGGGGTAAGGGAATGGAGGAGCGGAAAGGAACTGGCCACCCTACCGCACGTTAACTCCGGCTCAGGAACACCTCTGCGGAGGTTCGGACCTGCCTTCGGGCAGAATAACCCTTACCTACATACGGTGGATCACATACTGTTTGAATGTGCTGCATTTGAAAGAAGAAGACATGAACTCTCATTTGAATTATTGCAACATTGCATTATCAAAACCCCAGTATCATTTGTTTAAGAAGCCGTGCTGTTACAAATATTTTATTAACTTCATCCACTTCATTTTCCGTCGATTAGATACATGAATTCTTTTTCATTGTAAAACTGAATTCGTATTTTAACTACAACCCTAGTATACTATGTAAAATAGGGTTCCAAACTGCTCTGGATATTCAGATGTCTTTATCCTAATGAAGATCATTCCTTAGATTAAAACCTAGGTACTTACAGTGTTCCCCATGTATTAATTGACGGTTTCGTGGTACCAGAAACAACATTGACAACGGTTGTGTCATCTGGTTTAGCTGTCTACCTCCTTCGAGTAGTCGCCTTCGGTTCCCAGAGCCGTGGGATCGATTACTGGCCGGGTCGGAGATTTAAACCTTAAATGGTTTCTCCTTGCTCGTGGACTCGAGGTTTGCAACGTCCCCCAAATCCCTGTACCTCACACATCGCTACCCTCGCTGGAGGGTGTGCCTTACAAAGGCTACACCAAGCTACACCGAATTACAATTATTAAACTGGGTGTAGATAAGTATGAGCACGCAAGTCATCGGGGTGGTGTCATTTCTCAAGACTTGCAGTAGGCGGCTGAGGTAAGATAGGTATCATCATCAACAACAGCATGTACGGGTCTGGAAGGAGGGAGAGTAATGAAATCCGCTAGAATTCGTTTCAACATTCTACTTCTTTTCCTGGGTTGTTGTATTCATCTCTTCCTCACACCTTCACTCTCGTGAAGACATCTCTTGTGGCCAATGGACCCTTTTATTTTAAAGCGAACGTTACACCGTTCTTATTGTTACCCTTTGAACAGTCCGGCTCATGGCTAAGTGGTTAGCATGCTACCCTTTGGTCACAAGGGTCCCGGGTTCGATTCCCGGCAGGGTTGGGAATTTTAACCATCATTGGTTAATTTCGCTGGCACGGGGGCTGGGTGTATGTGTATTCTTCATCATAATTTCATCATCATCATCATCATCACGACGCGCAGGTCGCATACGGGAGTCAAATAGAAAGACCTGCACCTGGCGAGCCGAACTTGTCCTCCCGGCACCAAAAACTATAGATCGAAGCAGTTAGTTGATAGTGGATTTTAGGCGAAGTGAAAAAAAATTGAGTTTTAAATGCGATCTGTTGTTGGAGAGAAAAAGTGGGAGGAGCATTCTACAGCAAACACACCAAATATTAATAATGGGATTAGCAATTTGCAGCAAGGCAACACTACTCGTGAATATCTACAGTGTTAAGCTACTATAAAATGTATTCTAAATACGCTCATAATTCGATTTTTATTCATTCAGCAGTAAACGAATTTTCCTACATGGTCTTCATTGGAAGTGTAATAAGTAGCAGTAAGATATATGACATGCGAATATAAGTTATAAGTGGACGTGAGCCAAGGCTATTAGCGTACGTCAATATACAAGAAATATCGAACTAAATGTAGTTAAACATTATTATTTTCATACATTCCCCTTGATATCAATCGCATGAGAATGGAGGAAACGTAGGGTTCGGAAGTTACTTCGTGCTTCATGGGTTGAAACCGTAACACAATATGCTCACTATCAAATATGCCAAGAGGAAATTCTTGAGAACTATGACTACGAGATTAGTTTGTATTTTGAGCTCAAATACCTCACCAAATAATCGAAGCTAGATCATAAGAAGCAGAAAAGAAAAAATATTAGTAGTAGGCAGACATCTGAACAACCGCAGCCCATCATTCTGATTCTTTTTCTCCCAACTTTAACTTGTCTGTCAATTCATACTATGAACCGCATAATATGGTACGATGTCAGTTTAGAAAAAAAAAACACACACATTACACTGTTCCTAAATGGGGTATTTGCGCTTCACTTAATACAATATCCTAGAATTAGTGAAAACACTTGACAGCTAGAGAGGAAAAAAAATAACGAACAGAACTACACACAGACTGCATGCTTCAGTGTTGACGCACGGAGGTGGCAGTGGGTCATTGTAACGATGTGAAGTCTGTAACTCGGCCACTTAGGTCAGTGGGAACGACAGTATCAATATTTTCATCCCTTAAATTATATCAAATAAACAAGTATGTGTAATGTTCCTAGACCGATTATTTCAGCTTTTCACAAGGCGTAAAAGGAGTAAGTTGTCACCACACCAAATGTTAAAAATAATAAAACCAGAACAAATTCATGACAGAAATTGATATTAATTTTCCTAGATATGTCTTCTAAAAATAGTTTCTTCTCTTCAGGTAGTATAAAATCGAAGAAAATGTGAAATTTTACGGAGTCAAAATGAGTAAAGTACCGTATATCTGTGCATGGATCGAGGTTTTTATTTCTCTCCAGAGGGATAATAGGATGGAGATCAAATTCAGTAAGTTCAAATCCATATTAGTTAAAAAATAGAGAAACCTATTAGAGGCAGGCTTTTGATTTTCAAAATTGTTTCAGACTTGGCGCACATGCCTACTCACAATTGGAATGCATGTGCGCTAACGACAGTGAGAGCAGCTGTCGGAGTTAAAAGGCAGTCTGACAGAAACACGTATTATCATTGTATGTATTGTGTTTTTAATGTCAACAAATGTTACTACTGTATTACAATACCTGCAGATCTGGATGTGTGTTGTCCTTGTGACTAGCTGCACGTATTACTCCCGCCCTCCAGCCCCACTCTGTGACTTTTCCCAATTTCAATTTGGTAAACCCACTCACTGACAGAAAACGTTTGCCAACTATTTCTTCTCGATATTTGTAAGCCATTATATTCACAATTCACACATTTTCAATTCAAAAACATCACAAATGTCAAACTTTTCTCCACGAGCGACTAAACACCACAACACCGTTCCATATCCGCGCAATGATACTCGCGGTAATACTTCACATCTAGCCGCTAGAGTCCACTGCTAGACATTGGGGGGATCCTTCGTATCCTTGCGCCACGCTCGCGTTGCAGGAAAATAGATCTAATCACGTGACCAAAACATTCAGTTGTCATACCTCAGTTCAATATGGCTGTTCCATGAGAAGTAGTGGTCGTTTGGCTGTCCAGGTTAAATGAAATTACAATCTTTGTGTTGGACGGTGGAGTGTTTGAAGCAGCAGTTATGATATCCTCTATCGTCTCTCGATTAGTTATGTGAGTATTTTCGATTTTCTATTGTTATATGATGATAATAAAACATTGCTTTTCTGGTTTAGTTGTTTACTATATGATAACAATAGGATGCGAGCGAAATACGAAAACGGTTAATGAATATACGGGCTACAGAATTAAATTTTGGCGTACTAATGCATTTTACTCTGAATTATGTGATGGTAGGATGTAGAGTATGAATAACTCTAAACGGAGAAGGCATTTTTAGTAAAGTTGGACAGCTGATTCCTATTGATTTTCAAGGCTAAGCCCTATTGCCCCAGACTTCGCACAAAGAGATCTTGTAATTAACCTTACATGTGCCTAACTTGTATTTAAATACTATTTGTGGACTTTATAACCGTGGTATTGTGTCTGATTTGATCACCAAGCTCTCTACGAGATAATTTGTTTTAAACAACTCCTTGCACCTGGTGTGTAACCGTTGAATTCAAATATAGATTCATTGTCTTGGCTGACAGCTTCATCTGCAAGGCTATTCAAGTAGTAACTTAGTTCATATTTATTGTATATATCTTGCACGCTTGGATTGTGGTATTATTGTTTGCCATGCAGAAAAAAGTCAACTCCATGCCACCTCATTTCATGATGCCGTTCGTTTTTAATCACAAACAAATCCTTATCAGTATTGTGTGGTGGATTTATTAGTCATAAACTTCCATAGCGCGCTGTATGGCACTTTATTTTAATTTGTCTTGTCTGAACAAGAGGTCGACTGTTCGATTCTCCTTCATTACTGCACGAGTTTTGGAGTGAAATATTTTACTGTTCGTTTTATTCAGAGAAGCAACTAGTTCCGTTAATGCCGAACATTGTAGCGAAGTACAAAGGCATACAAACCTCTAAATCTTAGTTACTTTGGATTTGATTAACAGCTGGTTATGTCTTACATTGCTGATGTAACTTATTAACTCATATGGCCAAGTAGATTTTTTTATGGATTGTGTTGCTTAACTAACATTTAAAAAATGTAGGTTGGGTTAGGGAAAATTGAGCTCAATTAGTTTCATACAGTACAAATTTTTTGCAAATTCACTAGGCTGTATCTGTAGTGGACCTACTCTTTATTTTCGATGTATTTAGTTCAATAGTGTGCTGGATTCCTAGTATGGTTTCCATACGATATGTAAGGTTTCCAGCACAGGTAATCTTTTTAAAAAGTTTTGATGCGCCAGTTGGGAAGATGTTTAATTCCCCTCACTTTTAAAATTAAAATACCGGTACTGACATAAGTAAGCTTGCCTGTTACTGTCTTGTAATTTTGTCATGTGGGCTTTTACCCATGAACGTTACATGAAACCTGAAAAATCCTTTCTCTAGTTAATTTGTGTAACTTGGGTTTTTATCTGTTTCCACTTACTGCATAACACATAGGTTTTAGTTTCCTCTTCTTTGAATGGAGTAGAGAATTCAGAAGACTGCGATACTGCTCTTTTCTTGATGTTCAACTTTAGTTTGATATCCTTTTTGGTCTGCTTGTCTTTTGTGTTTTTGGAAACTGATATTAGATGATTAACAAAATAATTCAGATTGATGGCTGTTTTTTATCGTTTAGTTGCAGGATTTGAAGAGTCCAATTTCCTAATTGTAGACCAGGCCTTCCTGCTAGAATGGGTATAATCTAGGGATTCTACTGTTTCATGCCAGATACTTCTTTGACTGTCTTCCAAGGTTTGGAGGAGAACAGTTGCATTGTTGGAATTAGGATGTTCTTCATATTCTCTTAGCAATTCCTCACTCTCTGAACTCTAGCCAGGGATATACTCCTTATATCCTCTAGGGATGCATGGTTTGGCTGCACCATTTATAACCCCTACAAATCTTTTCATGTTAACGGTTTATGGAAAGTCCAGTGGAATCAGTCATCAGTAGTCAACGAATATCTAGTTGGGAACAGCTGGTTATGTCTTACATTGCTGATGTAACTTATTGACTCGTATGGCCAAGTACAGTTTTTATGGATTGTGTTTTTTACCTAACATTTAAAAAATATAGGTTGGGTTAGGGAAAATTGAACTCAACTTTTAGTTAGTTCCATACAGTACAAATTTTTTGCAAATTCACTATATCTGTAGTGAGAAGGATTTGATCTTCCAAGGCGACAATGGAGAATCATCAATCAGATAAGAACTGGACAAGGCAGATTTGGTAATCTATTGTGCAAATGGGATTGGACTAGCTCTGCAAATTGTAATTGTGGTGCCCCTTGTCAGTTAACTCATCACATTGTTGCTCACTGCCCAATTCGAGCTTTCAAAGGAAAACTAATGGACATTCACCGCACATCAGATTGTGTCGAAAACCTAGACCCAGAGTTGTAGTATTGTACGGTCTTTTGACTATGCACATGTATCCTGAAACTATATATATATATATATGTACATTCATCATACAATAAATAATAAAAATAATCGCATAGGTTATGTTCATATCATGGGATGTTCAGACATCAGCCACTTTGCTGTGTTAAGCTTGTTAATAGGGTGCTTTTTTCCATAACCAATTACTCCTGGGTTAGGAACTGTATTAGTTCTTCTTATGTTGATAACATTGTGATTGGGAAAGTATTTTGTCTGTTCATTGCTGTTTTTAGTTTGTACTGGCAAATCCATATTATTCATATTATTCTAGGCTGTGCTCAGGCTGTGATGAGGTGTGTATTCTTTGTCCAGTATGTTGTTGGTAAGGGCTGATTTTGCTTCATCGCTTTGATTTGTTCTGTCTGTTATGTTTCAAAGTACTAGACTCTCAATACCATACAATTTACATTTCTTAGTATTTGTTACTTTGTAGCTTGTAAAACACTAGTAAGTTGTGTGTTCATGATATCCTATCAGGGTGATACTAAGTCTAGGATTCTCTTCTTCAGGGTGCTGTCTTGTAGGCCATCCTTTTTTTTTTTAATAATGAAATATGAGGTACAAGAACTTTCCATGTATACCTTGTACTGTTTGTCAAGTAGCGAATATTTAGGAATAAACTTGAATATTATGTTACGCGGTCTGCCTATTCAATATGTATATAATTTATTAGATCTAGACCATATTTCTTTCCCTAAGGGACATAATCAGGTAGAGTATTTCACAAAAAACATCAGGTATAAAATCACATTAGTAGATTGGGGGAAATGAAAATCCATAGCTTGTTTCCAGTCATTTGACCAGGTCTGGAATGGAATGAATGAAGCCTCCATCTAGTGGTGAGGATAGGAATTGTTCCGGCTGCCGAAGGCTGTAGTACTCCTTTGGGGCGATGATTAATGAATGACAAATGGAATGAAATGATATTGGAGAGTGTTGCCGGCCCCCCGGTGTAGGGGTAGCGTACTGGCTTCATGACACCCTGTAATCTGCATAATCTGCGGGCCTCAAGGCTGAGCAGCGGTCGCTTGGTAGGCCATGGCCCATCAGGGCTCTTGCGCTCTTTTTTTTTTTTTTTTTTTTTTTTTTTTAAGTCTTGCTGGAATGAAAGATGACAGGGAAAACCGCAGAGTATCCGCCTCTGCTTTGTCCAGCACAAATCTCACATGGAGTGACCGGGATTTGAACCACGGAATCCAGCGGGGAGGCCGGCGCAATGCCGCCTGAGCCACGGAGGCTCTACGCATTAATAGATTGGTAAGACATAAATTAAAATACACTATCATACACAAGGACATTGAAATTAAAATTGCAAACTTGACTAGAGTTGTTTCAAAGTACTAGACTCTCAGTATCATACCATTTACATTTCTGGGTATTTATTACATTGTGATTTTTAGAACACCGGTAAATTGTGTGTTCAAGATTATATCCGGGTGATACTGACTCTAGGATTCTCTTCTTCATGTTGTCAATAGGCCTAATATTGATTTGAATTGTTCATAAAATGCTTAATGAGGAAGTCCGTAAAAACTAACAGTTGCACTCATAACATCATAAAATGACCATTGATGTAAAATCCTTGAATTACAATATTTAATGACAATCCTTAAGATCTTTAAAAGTAATTCCTTTAAATTACATTGATGAATGAGTGCTTGCGTATTATAAGTCAAAATGGGCCCAAAGTTGTAAAGTTGGTTGTACAAGTGAATATGTAGCTTCCTTGTTATTGGCCTGGATATGACGTATGCTGAGGTATGTGTCTAACTGTAAATACAGTATTTGAATTGGTTCTTAAATATTTGCTGCTTGATTTTATAGCCAGTTTGGTTTTTAGCAAAAATGAAACTAAAGGCTTGTTACTTGTATTGTAGGCCCTACTGTTTTCATTTGAAAAATTGTAGTCTAGGACAGTATCCAGTTCAAAGCTGGGTGTGCTTAATATATCTTACATGTAAGAAGTAAGGCATGAAAATAACAATAAAGACATTAGGGTTTACTTAGAAGGAATGTTAGGAAGGAATTTGATTGATAAGCTGTGTATAAAGCGGCTTTGGTGGTGGGGTCACATGAGACCAGTGGAAGAGGATAGCTTACCTAGGAGAATAGGACATGGTTATGCGGGGTAAAAGAAACAGAGGGAGACTAATGCAACTATGGTTAGACTCACTTCTTCATTATAAGAGGGCTGGAACCAAGTATGGCAACAGAGCTACTTGCAAATAGAAGTTAGTGGAGGTGCTTAGTTAACTCACTGTAGCTTGCAGACTTATTGTTGGAATAACAGTTCATGAATGTATGTATGATGTTCTGATATTTTTCATATATTATTCGAGATAACCCTCTTCCAGAACACTGGAAATTATAACCGTGAGAAATATTGAAAATCGCTCCGTATTAGTAGGTGCAAAAACTAATTTATGTATAGGCATGAATTCAGCTAATTTCTGTTACTGCTAGCAACTTTCTTGGTGTACTGGGTCATTTGGTTGTGCAGGTAGGGGCGAGCAGCTTGTTTGCATTCAGGAGATGGAGGGTTTGATCCCCACTGTAATCAGCTCTGAAGGTGGTTTTTCTTGGTTTCCCATTTTTATACCAGGTAAGTGCTGGGGCTCTACTTTCATTAAAGCCATGGCTGCTTTCTTTCCACTCCTAGCCCTTTCATATTCCATTGTCGTCGTAAAACCTATCTGTATCAGTCCAACGTAAATAAACTTGTAAAAAAAAAATTCAGAGTGGTTTAAGACAGTACTAGCGTTCTGTTCTGGTGATCAAGGTAGATTTTAAGAAAATGTTTCTGAATTTCAGTATGTGGATACATAGTTTAATGAAAGAGAGAGGGTTAGGATTATTAGAACTGTGGTTGTAATGTTTCAAATTCTTACTTTTCCATAATGTGTGTTCGTGTTACTGTAGGATTACCTTTCCGGTGTGCAGATATGTTGTGAAACCTTAGATCTGCTTGTTATACACTGTCAATAGTTTGCCCTATCAATACCGGTACCATCTTTATAATTTCCTGAATATTAAGATTGCGGTAGGTCGAGTTCAAGTAACTTGGATAATGTGAGTGTTGAGTAGAGACATCGAATGGCCATAGAGACCAGGAGTATGACTTTCCTTACCACTCACAAACATTATGCCGATAGGATCACTTAACTGGAATTGTTTGTGTAACATCCAACAGAAAGTCGGTTCATCAACGAAAATATCAGCTCTAGATGTCAGATCAAGAGTGGCCATTTTTTCCTCTTCCTACCATCACTGGACATCTGTGATTTGAATCTTGGTCGATGCCTGTAGGATGTCTTGAAATTGAATGAAACGAGCTTATATACAATAAGTACACCTAAGGGTACAGTGAATCTTAACTTGGGAGAATCTGTTATAATATGGAAGTGCTTCTCCTCCAGTCACTTGTGCTTTTGGCTACGGAATCCATATTCTTATTGAAAGAGACTTTCAGCCTATTAGGTCATGTTATGTACATGTAGTGTGTGTTGAAGAAATATTAAATACAGAGGTTGTGGGTTCGGATCCCACTGCTATCCGGTTGGCAATTTTTGTTCTGGCCTCTGGATGAACATTTCTTGAATATGGGCGATTCACATATTTTGCTGTTTGGTATTTCTGTCCGTAATGGTTGTCAGTTCACGTGTACATATCACGACCTAGAAGGTTTAAAGTCGTTTACAATGTGGTCGCAAAATTCATTATTCATCTATATTCGTGCTTTACCTGAATGGATAAGTTCCTTGATACTATCTTAGGGGCTGCCTAGCCGAGGCAGTAAGGGCGGGGTTGATTCACTTGCAAGTCAGGAAATTGAAAAATTAAAGAACAGATTTCCACTTCTGGAGTGGCACAATGTCATAAGGTTTGCTTAGCCCTCATCAAAAGTGAATACCAGGTTAATTTCTGCAGAGCGAGTTGGCCGTGCAGTTAGGAGCGTGCAGCTGTGAGCTTGCATCCGGGAGCTAGTGGGTTCAAACCCCACTGTCGGCAGCCCTGAAGATGCTTTTACGTGGTTTCCCATTTTCACAGCAGGCAAATGCTGGGTCTGTACCTTAATTAAGGCCACGGCCGCTTCCTTCCCATTCCTAGGTGGTGTTGGTGATCATTGTTTTAAGAGGAAGTACAACCCATTCCTAGGCCTTGCCTTTCCCATCGTCGCCATAAGACCTATCTGTGTCGGTGGAAAGTAAAGCATATAGCTAGGTTAATTTCTGGGGGCAAAGTTGGCAGAGCATAGAGTTTACTCTATCCTATTTAAAGTCAAGGTTATGGATATGGGCTTCATGGCCTGCACAGAGATGGCTTTGCTTTGCGATACTATCGTTGCATCCATGGGGTTCGTAAGGATATATGACAATAGGTATCAGTTTAGAATATCAAACTCTGTAATAATAGAATTAATTTGTACATTGAAATTATGTGCGGGGAAACCTTTCTGGACAGTTTGCCCTATCAATATCGGTACCTTCTTTATAATAAATAATAAACAATCTTAGGAAGGGAGGAAAAAAGGAAATGAATAGTGTTTTGAGTAATTCAGGTAAACTCATAATAGATCCCAGGAAATCACTGGAGAGGTGGAGGGAATATTTTGAACATCTTCTCAATGTAAAAGGAAATCGTCCTGGTGGTATTGCAAAGAGCCAAGCTCATAGGGAGGAGGAAACTGTTGGTGAAATTACGCTTGAGGAAGTGGAAAGGATGGTAAATAAACTCCATTGTTATAAAGCAGCAGGAATAGATGAATTTAGACCTGAAATGGTGAAATATAGTGGGAGGCAGGGATGAAATGCCATCATAGAGTAATAAAATTAGCATGGAGTGTTGGTAAGGTACCTTCAGCTTGCACAAAAGCAGTAATTGCACCTATCTATAAGCAAGAGGAAGGATTGCAATAACCCACAAGGTATCTCATTGATTAGTATACC
The DNA here is from genome assembly GCF_040414725.1 of Anabrus simplex. Taxonomy (NCBI): domain Eukaryota; kingdom Metazoa; phylum Arthropoda; class Insecta; order Orthoptera; family Tettigoniidae; genus Anabrus; species Anabrus simplex. The sequence continues at coordinate 650,782,425 of NC_090265.1, read as the reverse complement.
AGGCAAAGTATTCACTGGCACCTTGGAAGGGAGGGTGCGATCAGTGGTTGAGAGGAAGTTGGATGAAAACCAGAGTGGTTTCAGACCACAGAGAGGCTGTCAGGATCAGATTTTCAGTATGCGCCAAGTAATTGAAAAAATTCTACGAGAGGAATAGGCAGTTGTGTTTGTTTCGTAGATCTAGAGAAAGCGTATGACAGGGTACCGGGGGAAAAGATGTTCGCTATACTGGAGGACTATGGAATTAAAGGTAGATTATTAAAATCAATCAAAGGCATTTATGTTGACAATTGGGCTTCATTGAGAATTGATGGTAGAATGAGTTCTTGGTTCAGGGCACTTACTGGGGTTAGACAAGGCTGTAATCTTTCACCTTTGTTGTTCGTAGTTTGCATGGATCTGCTGAAGGGTATAAAATGGCAGGGAGGGATTCAGTTAGGTGGAAATGTAGTAAGCAGTTTGGCCTATGCTGACGACTTGGTCTTAATGGCAGATTGTGCCGAAAGCCTGCAGTCTAATATCTTGGAATTTGAAAATAGGTGCAGTGAGTATGGTATGAAAATTAGCCTCGAAGACTAAATTGATGTCAGTAGGTAAGAAATTCAACAGAATTGAATGTTAGATTGGTGATACAAAGCTAGAGCAGGTTGATAATTTCAAGTATTTAGGTTGTGTGTTCTCGCGGGATGGTAATATAGTGAGATTGAATCAAGGTGTAGTAAAGCTAATGCAGTGAGCTCGCAGTTGCGATCAGCAGTATTCTGTAAGAAGTAAGTCAGCTCCCAGACAAAACTATCTTTACATCGGTCTGTTTTCAGACCAACTTTGCTTTACGGGAGCGAAAGCTGGGTGGACTCAAGATATCTTATTCATAAGTTAGAGGTAACAGACATGAGAGTAGCGAGAATAATTGCTGGTACAAACCGGTGGGAACAATGGCAGGATAGTACTTGGAATGAGGGGATAAAGGCTAATTTAGGAATAAACTCGATGGCTGAAGCTGTACGCATAAACCGGCTTCGGTGGTGGGGTCATGTGAGGCGAATGGAGGAGGATAGGTTACCTAGGAGAATAATGGACTCTGTTATGGAGGGTAAGATAAGTAGAGGTAGACCAAGACGACGATGGTTAGACTCGGTTTCTAACGATTTGAGGATAAGAGGTATAGAACTAAATGAGGCCACAAAACTAGTTGCAAATCGAGGATTGTGGCGACGTTTGCAGACTGAACGCTCGAAGGCAGAACAGTCTATAATGATAATGTATGTATGTTGAAATTATATATTTCAGCTGTTCAAAATATGAAAGTACACACGATCAACAGCTAATACCAAAATATGACTCGACTTTGTTTACATTTGTTTGGGATATATAGTATCAAACATTCTGTTTTTTCATCTATGCATTGCTTCTGCATTTATTCAACTGTACCGTTCAAGTTTACATGATTGAAACTTGACATAGTTGAGAATGTTTCATAAGGGGGACATGTATCTGTAATTTTACTGGCATGTTAAGGAGCTGTTTTAAGGCAAAATTCTGGCTCGCAATGTCTGTCAAAGAACAGTATTTGCCACGAACCTACTGCACTGGCGTAGCAGGGGGAAATACTCTCACGTGGCGCGTCCCAGGTGGCGGATAAGGGGGGTCCTAACCTGCTTGCCGGCGGACTTGAGGGAAATAAAATACCTCTCGCGGACCAAACACACAACCCCCTGTGGGTGGGGGACGCAGACGAAGAATACACCCACGGTATCCCCTGCCTGTCGTAAGAGGCGACCAAGGGATAATTGCATTAGAAGCATGAAACTACTTGTAATTAGTACCACCACGCGGGGAACACCATGGGTCGCTATTACTTGCGCGTAGTACCACTATGTTAGGTATCAAATAGGTTTTTGATTGGTAGCAATCAGGAGCACCGTGCGGTCAGGCTTTTACGGTACCTATGATTAGTAGAACTATATGAGCGACACCGGGGTTCTGGCTTGCATGTGATTAGTACCCACGGGATAGTACGAGTCCCTGTGGTTAGTACACTTATGTGATGAAAACCATAGGTTTGCGTTGCCTGTAAATGGCGCCGCTATGTGCGAAACACCATAGATCTGTATTACATGTGCGAATTTCATTACCTGTGAGTAGGACCATAATACCGCGAGTCTACGATACTTTTGATTAGTACCGGACCATGTCAAATACCATAGTTCTACTTTCCAAGCGATAAGTACCATTATGAGAGTCCGATGACCTGTATTTTGGACCCCTTTTGCTTGCAAGCATCATCGTTCAGTATTGAGCTATAGAAGCAGTCCCTTGGTCGGTATTACTATTGTTTTCCGTCAGTTTCTGAGACTGAGGCATTGCGGGTCGTCTCCACTGATTGTTTTAACTTTATATCCATCCGTTCATTTTCCGTCCTCACGCTTTGAATTCTGATCAGTGGAGGATTTTGTGTTTTTATTTTGTCATTGCATTTCATCTCATTGCGTACCATCAGGGGCCGATGACCTAGATGTTAGGCCGCTTAAAACAAGCATCACCATCAAGAACAGTATTTGAAGAGACATGAAATATATAATATGGCATGATGTTCCCGGTCTCCACTACATAAGTGTACAGGAAAAATACTACCGGTCGATGCCTTGTGCTCTGTGATGAAGATTCTTTAAATTTTTTTCCTAATTACTGTTGACAGATGTAGATGTTTTCGTTCAATTTAGGCCTAAAGCCTTCAGAACCAGCCTGGCCTCTGGATGACCATTCCTTGCACGTGGGCGATTTTCATACTTCTCTCTTTGATATTTCTGTCCGTAATGGTTGTCAGTTCGCATATATATATTACACGAGAAAGTTATGAAATGGTATCCTATGAATGTCTGTCATTAAACATTGCAACATATTCATACATTACAAGTCTTTGTTTTGGAGCAGGGCCGTGTATTACTGCACATTATTTTGAATTACTATAGAGATCTGGAGTGTTTTAAATGGAGGAGTGTGTTCTGCTCTTTTTCCTTTAGGCCTACAATAACTGATATTTCCATTTCTTTCTAAATCCCATGGAACGGTAGGAATCTCTCTCTTTCTGACAATGTCCGGTGTTTCACTAAAAACAGCCAAGTTCAATGTAGGTAATATAAGACCCTGTGTGAAGTGGCGATGTAAGCTATAAGAAACCATTTCCATTGAAATGAAGTGGGTTTGCATTTCAAGAGTAATTTGGGACGTTAAGTAAAAAGATAATTGTGACTTGGTGTTGAAATATAATCCTAATTTGTGTTGCTTTCCTGTTCGTATTTTTTTTGTTTGTTTGAAGGTTGTCATTAGCTTCTCCTTTTTTACCTTTGCCGCCTTTACCTTTGGCTATAAATGATGAAATCTATTTTTATGTGGGAGCCTTGCATCCGGGGGAGTGGTTTCGAACCCCACTGTCGGCAGTCTTGAAAATGTTTCCGTGGTTTCCCATTTTCACACCAGGTAATTGTACCTTAAGGCTACGGCCGCTTCCTTCCCATTCCTTGGCATTTCTTATCCCCTCGTTGCAACAAGAGCTGTCTGTGTCGGTGCGATGTGAAGCAAATTGTAAATAGAAAAAAAAAGTACAATTTGGGAGTGACACTGATCCACAATACACTGGCAATGGGCAGCAGAATTCTGAAGCCGGAAGCATGCGGCCGCCCCTGTCTTTCACTACACTATCCCGATGCATTAATGTAAAAATAAGTAGCTGGGCAGGAGATAATTAAAATAATTAAAAGCACATCGAAATAACAATACTGAGCTGTGGCTTTATTAGGTGTGTTCCTTTTCATGACTGAGCTTAAACCATTACATGATTGTGTTCTGTCTAAAATACATCTCGGTAAGTTTTCACACATGAACGTCTTTCGTAGCAACATACAGATTAACCCTATTCTTCTAAGAAATTAATGGATAAGGATTTTCTTTTTGTACAGCTGCTTCGTTTCAAGTTTCACAATGTAGAGAATTGACTAACACTTTACCACAACTCCTGAAAAATATTCAGTAAGATTGTGACAATAAACCTGACACCTATCGATTTATGCTAGCTTACTAAGTTTCACTCTAATTTTAACAGTGATCTTGACATCCTTGCAACATATCCTTGAAGAATAGAATGGACCAAGACCACTATTACTAATATAACCAAAACAAAAGCCCAACTTATAACAAAGTGTTGCAGTAACATTATTATTCCGCACTCCAACATAAGGGGGCTAACGACAACAAATATACATCCGAAGGAAGTCATCTCTGTATCCTACGTAATTAGGCATCTTTAACAGTAAATTTAATAACATTAATAACTTGACAGGAAGTGTACGTGAACACACGTGAACCACTTACCGGTGTATTGATACTCTTGTTCCTTCGTTCTTCGTGAATAGGAAAAACCACACCAAACACTACGCAGGTATTCACCTTTCTACCACACAGTAATTTGCCGGAAATAAAAGTGAAATGTGAATAGAAACAACATAAACCAAAGCTTCACGTAACACAAAAACATATGTTTTCAGTGGATCTGTAGTGACGTAAGATGGCAGGGGCCGCAAGTTTCCGGCTTCACTAGCACCAATGCTACGAGATACAGCGCTGCCAGTCTATTTACTATGTCTGTCACTGATAATGCCTTTGCTGGCAGGACCTAGTGTTTACAGTGCACTATGTCTTCTGGTATGGGCAATTTTGTTACTTTCCTACATCTGTCTCTGTCTTATCCTTGGCTTTGACAATATGAAAGTGACTGAGGTATGAGCGATGCCAGTAATGCCAATCCATATGTAGCCAGTCCCTGCTATGAATGGTGTGAAAATGTTGCTCATAGGGTCGGTTGGTGTATGCGTTTCAGTGGGCTTGGCAGACTGATGTGTAATAGCAACTCTGGGTCGGTAAGGAAAGCAACGGGAAACTCATTTCCCTAGTACGCCTCTTCATTGATGCCTAGGCCATCTATGACAGCTGATGGCAGAGCTGTTGAGGATCCCATCAGCGGCATCGCTGACGGACTGTACATACATACTGTCCACTGATCAGAGAAAGTTCTTTGTTTGGGATAAATCTTCAGGTACTTCAGCTTCTCTTAAGATGTTCTCAATTCTTTCTGTGGTGCATGGCTGCTCTGTGGTCTAGTAAGATGCAGTTCTCAGTTGTTTTTCGCTCCCTCCATTCCTTTGTACATTTTCATCAGTACTGTACATGGAATCTGGTTACTTTCTTCTATATTTAAGAGTATTAACATTAATTTGTTAGTGAAGTATTTACCACTGCAGGTTTTGTCTTGTCAGGAAATTAGTTTGAATCCACCTCTCCTCTTACGTTCGTCTCAGGTGCTTATGTGAAAAATGTCTAGCACAGTTGGTTCCTTCTTTCTATCAGAGAAAACTGTTTTGCAAGGGGCAAAGGGAGATATTCGAGCAAGGTGTATGAGAAATGTGTTTTACCAACCGATCTTCGTATCCATGGAAATTCCAAAGCCAAACTTGAGTGACTTCCCTTATTTAGATATTAATACTGTACTTTCTACACTTTAGACTTCGCATTGTAAGGTGATTAATAGGACGACCAGTAACGTACTGACACGTACTTTTAAAATGACAGCCGTTGAGTTTTGCAGATTTTTGTTGGTGATATTGTTCTGCATAAACCATGTCACTTTGTCTTTTCACTTGTCTCCTGATTAAATTAAGTCAGGCCGCTGTTTTGAATCGCCGCTTGACAAAGTACAGTACCTAATCAACAGCGCTGATTTATTTCTGCATTACGCACATTTCCGTTCCTAATATCCTATCTAGGTTCTTCGGAGGCTTTCTGCCTCTCTTAAACCTTTCATTCTGATGTGATAGCAATATCCTAGAACTATTAAGGACGAAAGGGTTGCGATTTAATTTGGGTAAGGATGAACATTCCTGTTGCGATTGCTTGCTGCTAGGAATCTAGAACATTTGATGTGCCCTGAAAATAATTTTAGTCTAATGCACGCTAGGGTCTTTGCTGATATCTCTGGAGAATTTAATTACTGTAACCGGTTGCATATAATCGTGTTAGCGTTTGGAATTAATTCGGGCTAGGATTATAATTCCTTGCCTGTAAACTTAATATCATGTTATCAGTAAAGGAGAGAATTCACTGAAAGTCACATGAAACTATGGTGAATTTTAACCACCTTCATTTCTCAGTTGTGTTCCCGAATTGAACGCAGACGCGTAGAGTGTGGTAAAAGCGCGAAATTGAAAGCAAGTGTACACTTACCGCACGAAAATTGGCCGGCAAAGAATTATTTAATTTTATGCATTCTCGAAACTCGCCCAACTATGAATAGCCGGTGGCCGAAAATATGGTGCTTGGAATGGTAACACTTGCACCCTTCACTCTGCTTCAGTCAGGAGGATTTTAAATGAGTCATCATCTACGACGGACAATTTTTGTGCTCTCGAATGTATAGTAAGCGCACCTTTTAGCCATAGATTTTCGTGTGGTGGTGGTGGTGGTGGTGGTGGTGATTATTATTGTTTTAAGAGGAAGTACAACTAGGCAACCATCCTCTATATAACACTAATCAGAGGAAAAATGGAAGGGATCCGACACTTCGAAAAATGAAGATATCGGCCAAAGGAAGACAAGGGCCACGAAAGGCGTGAAGGTGAAAGACTCCCTAGCCCTCGCAAACCTAATAGCGTCGGGGTCGGAAAAGAACAAGAGTTGACCAAGGGAGGTCGGATAGGATAGATGAAAGTGAGGAGCCTGGCACAAATAAGTGGAAGCAATGTCAGGACTTAGCTAAGGGCCCCGTGGTTGCCAATCCACGCTCCAAAGTTCAGATCCCCTGGGGCCCCTTGTAGTCGCCTCTTACGGCAGGCAGGGGATACCATGGGTGTTATTCTACCGCTCCCACCCACAGGGGGACCATAGATTTTCGTCCGGGGCGAGGACTAAGGAGGGAGCTCCCCCGGTTCCGGTAATATTTCCAACTGAATGGAAATAAAATCTGAATCGAATCGATAATATTATCGATCGATATGAATTTTCTAAACCTGTATTATCTTAAGCCTACAACTGTGTTACGCACATGACATTTCTCGATGCGAATCTTGTTCCTAGCAAGAATTCTATAGTTTGCCTTTGCTGTGTAAACAATTCAGTACTAGTACGTAAAGCCAGATGTCGCGCAGCGATGCGTAAGCGATTCATAGTTTGTGTTTAAAAGGTTGCCAATACGAATCTCTAAGTTAACCGAGGTCGACCGATTCAGCACTAGGATGTCCATCTATCACTAAAAGGTGCGCGTACTATACATGATGTATCACTTGTGCTTTGAAGCTGTAGGTCACAGCAAATCCTTCAGATGCGAATGGTTTGTGTGTGTTGAATTATGCTTACATTTCTTCGGCGTTCAAGCAGTGAGAAGCTGACCAGAAGGTACTTCATATTTTTGGAACGTAGCATACTGACATCGAATATGATGACCAAGGTACTTAGAGAGACTGCTTATTGAAGCTCATAATTCACTTGTGTTTTAAAGAGACTCTTCTTTGAAAAATATCACCAGATGTGTTCTTATTGTGTGTAATCGTATGACAAGTACATTTAAGCTACTGGTACTAGGATATTTCTGTGGCAATTTCCTGACAGGACGGGCACGTTCTCTTGTGAGTTTTAAGTTTTCCTATATAGTGACTTGATTATTTATACGAAATATGAGGGACAAAGAAACCACGATACACAAACAAGTCCTTGGAGGCAGCGAATCGTGGACCGGATTATCGAGCGAATTCGCAGCGTCCAGACGTCTGATCTACGAGTCAGAAAGGTTACCTGGGTGGGTTCGCTGGTCTTTCGTATTTTCTTCAATTGCTCTGTTAAATCGTCTCGTCCAACAAATAGCCTGTATTCAGCTGTTTAAACAAGTCCCACCGAGCTAGTTAGCCGTGCGGGTAGGGTCGCGCACTGTGGGCTTGCATTGGGGAGATGTGGGTTCGAATCCCATCTTCAGCAGTCCTAAATATGTTTTACCTTGGTTTCCGTGTTCACACCAGGCAAATGCTGGGGCTGTACCTTAATGCCACGACCGCCACCTATCGAATCTTAGCCTTTTCTCACTCTCGCTTCCCCGAAAACCTTCGATGTGTGAGTATGACGTTAAACCACTGGCAGAAAGAAGTTACAATTTGTTCGCTTCTTAGCATCCAAACCATTTTCGCTTCTGTACTTTTAGGTTAATTTACTGTGAATAAAGGTTCCTACATTTATATACTGTAGGAACCTTTATCTTATCTAGCGTTTACCTGGAATGTGAATTCCAGAAGGAAGGAAGCCCAGGTTAGTCTTCAGATGCCATTGTTTTCCAGGTCAAAACTACTGAAAAGAATTATACTTAACAGTCGAATATGTAGCCTGTGGAAACACTCGTAACGTATTTCGCATGTTTTTGTACACACCTGTAGATGTAAATTGATCAAATTTTACCTTTTCTCTCAGGGAATATGAGCGATCTTGCATGGTTTTCAAACCGTATTTCATGAATTAAAAGCTAGTAGAGTTGTTCCTGTGCAGAACGTTAACCTTCGTGTGGACACAATAGGTTGAAGTACTCTGTGAGAAAAAGAAAGTGGTTGCGGTTGTGTGAAATGACTCAGCAGCATGAAATCACCTCTCTCCAGGGCTAACCAGCCCACTCGTGACTGCAGCCGCGCTTCCATATTGAGATGTACAGTATGTGTGCAGGCAAACAATGTTGCAGCTATAAATATCAAATTCAATACTACAGTATAAGCCCCCATTTATTCAGGACCATCAATTTGCCTTGTATGCTAGAGATCGCGTGTTCGATAATGGTCTTCATTCAGAAGTCATTCCGCGGTACTCATTCAGTACAGATCACATGGGTTGGACTTCTCCAGATGGTCCAGTTGTATAGGTGTCTTTCCCATAGCTCTCAGAAATTCGTTATTGATCTAGTTGGTAGTATTAACAAAGGGAAACTTGAATTGTAGTAGTGATCTGGCCGGGGAAATAGTTGAATCTGTTTGCTGTATAGCAGTGCCGATCGGGGAATCCCGCTCCTGGCTCGGCTTATATTTATATCTTGGGCCTCAGCCTAAGCACATTGCTCCCTACAATGTAGCATTGTACTGGCAGTTCTCATTCTGGTCACAGCTCGGTCGTCTGGCCATGCTATTCCTTGCAGTTCGAATGTCAAGTCTTGACAACGTTGTGATTAGTTACTATCAGGTAGATTAGCTCAGGATTCTTATTTCATATAGAGAGCAATAATTGATCACTCTTGGCACCTTCCGCTGCGAGTGTTGCACCTGGATTGAAAATAGGTCTAAATTAATGAGGCCAACAAATTAGAGTGCTGTTTATTAGTATTATCAGAAAATCCGTGCTGCTCCGTAGCATTCATTATAACTAGGTCAGATAACGTGTCTCAACATAAAATTGCTCCATGCGCTGCTCGGATACTTTCTTGAACTTTTAGGATTTGTATTACCTGTTGTGTCAAATTTCTTTGGTTGATATTTTACGAACTATTTTGTAGTTCAAAAGTTTTTGTTGTGTGTTTAAAGTTTTAGGTTATTTTGTTTCGCGTGGAACTCTGTCCTTGTGGTAGCCCATATTGTGTAGGAAGGAGCTGATCCTTTCAACTCTATACTATTATAAAGAGGAAACATTTGTTTCTTTGTTTGTAACGAATAAACTCAAAAACTATTGAACTGATTTTAAAAATTACCTCACCTATAGAAAGCTACATTACCAGTGAGTAACATGGGCTGTATTTTATTTTCAATACAATTCGAGGTGGGGGGACGGGGATATAAAAATAGGCTAATATAGGCAAAATATCGAATTTGTCGTATAAGGACGAGACAAAGCTTGACGCAAAGAACAAAACTCGGTAAGCCCTACGGGCCCGAAAACCAACCGTTACGGAGATACTGGCACCACACTACCCCTGCCGTAATCATGACGTCAGCTCCAGGATTCTACAGCAGCGAAATTATCTACAATAAATCACAAAAACTTAACATGTTACAGACATGAAAATGAATATTTGGAATCTCCTTTAAAAATAAAAGAACGCAAAGATTCGTTTTCAGAACATTCACTTAAGGGGATAGGGGTGAAAAAAAGCGAGGAAGGAGTTGAATTCTTTGTTTGAGGATACATATGTCTCAAAAAATTTAGATGTTACAGACTTTAAAATTGGTACATGGAATCTCCTTTAAAATGACACTCTTTTTGGAAAATCCACTTAAGGGGGTGAAAAGAATAAAAAACGGGTGAATTTTTAAAATGAGTATCTTCTTCTATCACTTTACCCACGCCTGTGGGGTTGCGAGTGCGAACTGTGTCGCTCAACTGGATTTTACCCCGTTTTTCGGCTAGATGCCCTTCCTGACGGCAACCGTATGTGTGGGGATGTAATCTATACTTCTTTACTAATATTATTTGTATATTTGTTTGTAACGGTAGACTCAAAAACTACTGAACCGGTTTTAAAAATTACTTCACCTAGAGAAAGCTACATTGCCAGTGAGTAACATGGGCTGTATTTTATTTTCAAAACAATTCGACCAAGCTCGATAGCCACAGTCGCTTAAGTGCGGCCAGTATCTAGTAATTGGGAGATATTGGGTTCGAACCCCACTGTCAGCAGCCCTGAAGATGGTTTCCCGTGGTTTCCCATTTTCACACCAGGCAAATGCTGGGGCTATGTTTTAAGGCCACGGCCGCTTCCTTCCCATTCCTAGGCCTTTCCTATCCCATCGTCGCCATAAGATCTATCTGTGTCGGTGCGATGTAAAGCAAATAGCAAAACAATTCGACAGGGGTGGGGGGAGATATAAAAATATTAAAATAATAGGCTAATGTAAGCGAAATCGAACTTGTCGTACAAGGGCGAGACAAGGCTCATTTTAAGCCCCTTGGCGCAAAGAAAACTCGGTAAACCCTTTGGGCCCGAAAACCATGTTTTAAGGCCCTAAACCGTTATGGAGATATTGGAACCATACTACCCCTGCTCTAGGAATCGGATAAAGAAACGAACAGTCGAACCATGGCAACGTCAGCTCCAGGATTCTAGAGCAGCGGAATTATGCATGTACGTTTGGGCATAGCTGCCAACCAAAACTGATACACGCATGACTTGCTATCTGGAAAAAATAAACTGTTGGGAAAGACGCTCATAGCACTCCTCTGGGCGGTGATGGAAAGGGAGTGAAGTATAAAAATAATAGCCCCGGAGATCTCCGTAGTACAGCGGTTGCCGACGGGCCTTCGTTTTTACGTACTGACTTAGGTTTCAGCGTTTTGCGGAGTCTGTTACCTATAGTTTAAACTATTTTCTATCAAATCACGGAGTAGTAAGATCACTGATGTTATTAGTGCCGATATTTTGGTCCACTTTTACGATCATTGTAACCATGAAAACAACTTATATACTGTACACAATTGTCAAGACTTGAAAAAATTTCTCAACATTTATACTGAGATTCATTACATGATGTACGACATGAGTGACAAGCCCTGAGAATTATAATTCTCGATAATTATAGCAGTTTGTTTTATGCATCGCGTATTTCCTTGATCATTTGTAATAGTTATGAAATGTCGGATCAAACAAGTACATTCTATAATATTTATATTTGTGGTACTATCTAGCGGAAGTATACTTACACTAAACCTGCAGCTTTGTGAAGGGACCAGGTATATCTAAGTGGGAATGAAGGAAAAACATGGTAGCAAAAGATCTTGGAGGTCGACGCTAATTAGGAACTAATATTTAGAGGCCTCCATGAAGAAAAGATGATACACTATAATTCCAAACATGACAAATAATTTCTACGTACTTAACCCTCAAACACACGTGTATGGGGTGGAATCCACCCCAGGTCATTTTATTTCCTAGTGAAATGTACAAATAACTCTCCTGTGCTCTCCCCGCTCTTATATCTTTCTGGCTGGATCCCCGCAGACAGAGTCATTCTTATATAATCTATCTTCAAATCTCCAAATAATACGGTAATTCATATTTTACAATACAATGATATGTGGGGTGGAAAACACCCCTTCGCGTGTCTGCGTCCTAAAATTTGGCGCGTGTGCTTGAGGGTTAAGTAAATACACCAGTGATATAAATATATAATGCAGTCAGTCAGTCACACCGATAGTATGAGTAACTAAAGCCAGTTTCTGATAACCCGTACGAAGAACGGGTACTTCTGCTAGTAAATAATAAAAATACGTAGTTGTAGATATTCAACCTTCAGTAGATATTCACCCTTCACATTATGCATATGATGTACACGATTCCTAGTGTCACTGGGACTGTCACTTATTTGCCTTCCAAACTGTAAATTCGAAAATAATCTAGTTCATTTTGTATATTTTCTTTCTCAACTCTTATGGCCAGCATGCCGATGGAAGCTGTAATAACTTAGACGAGACACTAGTATGGTTCGCTATAACAACTGTAAGACGAAATTACAAAAGATAATAAAAATATGGCAATGTCGAGGCATTTGGCGAATTTATACTAGCGGAATTTCAGGAATCTAAAATTGAAAGAGTAGCTCGTGGCTATTCCAAAAGGGTGCCACTTAACAGTGCCGAATGGGGCATCCTCTACAAGGGGAACAAGAAGAAGCATAGTGCGTAGATGCCGCCATGCCACGTACCAGTAATTACCGACTATTATTCGCCAGTGCGTGAAGATACCGATATGAGTCCATGGATACTCCTTCATTCACAGGACGTATTCACATTAAACAGAAATAAGGAAAGTGTCCAGCTTGTGGCCGTGTCCCAACACAACCTACCAATTTTTTTAAAGCAATGCCTGATGACCCCGTCCAATAACAAAACCTCAGGGCCATAGCTGCTTAGCCCGACGGGTTGCAGAGTAGGCGGTGTCGTGTGGTCGGCCGGACGAATCCTCTTGGTCGTTATTCTTAGCTTTTTAGACTTGGGCCGCTATTTCACAGTCGAAGTCTAAGTGGACTTCGACCCCAGCCCTCACATCCAGATAAAAAGATCTGTGACCTGGCCGGGAATGGGACCCGGGTAAGAGGCAGGTACGCTACCCCTGCACCGTGGGGCCGGCATCCAGTCCCATTCTACATAGATAGGAAGTAGGAACGGCCTCCTTAACTACAGTTGCGTTGTTCCGTTGGAAATGGCCGTGCTTGGTGACATTTCTGTTGGCCCTTTTTTTTAATAAATTGCGGCCAACAAAGAGGATTGGGATATGTTATTTTCTTTATGCAGCCTCGTCTGGAATCTGATTTGATTGCTAGAATACTCTACAAATTGCAATTTGCTTTTTTTTTAAGTTGGTGGAAACCGTTCATTATTTATTAACAAATGTCGGGGGTCACCAGGGAAACGTGGACTTTTAAATTGTCATTGCATTTCGAACCATTAGGGGCCGATGACCTAGATGTTCGGCCCCTTTAAACAACAAGCATCATCATCACTGACGTAAGTGGGGGGTACGTAGCTAACGTAATTATTGGCATTTTCTAAGATGAGAAGCCCGGTAATGTTTCTCCTGACGAGTGCAGTTTTAGAGAAAGTAAATCATTCCTCCATTGCAGTGCTGTTTGATGATATGAGATGGGGTAAAAAGAAACAACGTACTACTTTTTGTAACTGGTGCCGCCCCGTACATGAAGGCAGCCAAAGGACTAAACCTACTTTATTGGAAAATGGTCCACGTAACGTGCCTTGCCACTTGGCCGAAGGGGTTCGGATCAACTACACTGAAGTAGGTAAGTTAATTGCAAATGGCAAGAAAATATTCCTGAAGGCTCCCCTTCGAGTTCAAAAGTTAAAAGGAACTGCTCCTACTCTGCCCCTTCCACTTCAGCCTGTCCTTACTCGTTAGGGTACTTGGCTCGACGCTGTTCAATATTACTGCAGCAATTATGATTACTTCAAGATGGTTGTTCAGGAATTTGATCCTTGCGATTCATCATCTCTCAGGATTATGCAAAATTTGTTTACTTCTGCCAGCTGGGTCGGGAATTTGGCGTTTATATAATCGAATTTCGGTGTGATACCAAGAGCAATCACTTGTCTTGAAACTGTGGGGCCTCCACTGAGTGACACGTTGGATGTTGTGAAGAACATTGAGTGTGATTTAAAGAAAGGGAAGGGTGAAGTGGCTGAAAAAAATTCTAGAAAACTGCAAAGAGTGCTGTTCTCAAATAAAGGTTATTCAGTCTAACTCAAGCAAGCAACGGAAGCGTACGTGCTAAGTGGAGAGTGCCGAGTAATTGTTGGAGTGGTACAGTACCGGGCCGCGATAGGAAGATGGCAATGACGAATGAAGAAGAAAACATGTGAAAGAATTGAGTGTAAGGGAGATTTAAGAAAGATGGGAGAGATGGTTCTGGTTGCAGCTGTGGTAACTGCGCTGCTAATTATTGCGGGCGTGGAACTAAACCCCGGCTCGAATACTAGTGGCAGTATGAGTTGGGGCGATAATGAGATTATTAGACGTGGTGAAGGAAGTCTGTCCAATAGAACAGATACGGGAGTTGATGCAGGACCAGACCAAGGAATATGAAGAGATGGATAAAGGAGGAAACAGAGGAGACAGTGGCTAAGACGGGAAGTAATGAGGAAAAAATCGTGAAACTGAAAGAGAAAGTTAAAGATTTGGAATAGAGATGGCGAAATTGAAAGTAGAGGCAGTTAGCTGTCAGGAGCTATGAAGAAATGTATATGCATTTATGGAGCGAAGGGGGATGCGCAAGAAACCAAAGTAGACCTCATATATAAGGTGGTTGAGGTTATACAGAACAAAATGATCAACTTCAGCGAAGTGCATATCGACGATGCTGAAAAGTGAGAGGGAATAGGCCAATCAGAGTGAAGTTGGTATCTACTTTGATGGCGGAAATTGTCTTGAGGAACGCGGGTAATCTACAAGGCGAAATAATATGAGTGAAAACAGACATGGGGAGTGACGGCGGTAAGTTAATGAACACTTTAAGGAGGCATCTAATGAGAGCAAGACACCAAGTGCGCATATCAGAGGGCCGACAGCTGATGGTATCCAACGGGAGATGGGGGGCCGGTGGCGAAGCTGCAGCCGATAGATGAAAAGCTCGAACAAGAAGAAATTATGGAACCAAGCCAAGACGACAGAAGGTTGCTGAGTAAGTGGAGCGGGGCAGCGCACGCGATGAAATAAAAAGGGAGAGGAGCCCTGAATAAAGGGAGAAGTTTGAGTTAGCGCAAAGTAAAGGTCAAAGCGCACGCGATGAAATAAAAAGGGAGAGGAGCCCTGAATAAAGGGAGAAGTTTGAGTTTAAGGGACTTATGGGGAAAGAAAAGTAAAACTGTTGAGAATAAGGACAAAGAGCGCTCCAAAGTAAAAAAAACAAGGCTTGGAAGGAGATAGGGCAATAATACACTGAAGAAAATGGAAATTGCAACACCCAGAAGGACTTGTGCTACATTGCTGCAGTTGAACATGCAGGACGAGTGTTCGGTTGTGCTTCGATGATTACACTTTCAGGTCCCTCTGACCGCAAGTTTGGACAACAATCAATAAAGGATGTGCCCACAACGAGCTGCAGTATATCGATGAATTCCTCGAGACATAGGGTCAGTAAGACCCTGGATCGCTTCCTGAGGAATTGTGGCCCATGCTTGCTGCACTGCACGGGTCAGTTGTTCCGGAGTTGTGGTTGGCTGAGGACGGTTGGACAGTTGTCGACCCATCATGTCCCACACATGCTCAATAGGACTGAGGTCCGGGGATCTGGCGGGCCATTCTAAAGTTGTGATGTGGAGAGCTTCTCTGGAGGTGCGTGCAGTGTGAACCCGGACATTGTCCTGCTGAAACATAACATTAGCTATGTTCGCCATCATAGGGACAACCGCTGGATTGAGTAACCTATCAACGTATTGTCGAGCAGTCATTGTGCCCTCAACAAGCACTAATTGTGATTTCACATTAAAGCCAATAGCTCCCCAGACCATAATGCTTGGTGTTGGCTCTGTGTGCCTCTCGACAATAAGATCTGGGCGGCCCGTCTCTCCGGTACGTCGGCGCACACGATTCCGGCGATCATTGCGGACAAGACATTCGTCGCTAAAGACAACCCTATGCCTTTCGTCGACCCACGTCGATCTTTCTCGACACCAGGCCAGCCTTACACGTCGCGGATGTGGGGCCAATGGAACATCTGCAGGGACACGGGCTCGTAAGCCAGCTGCACGCAGGCGGTTACCAACTGTTTGTTGTGTAACGTGGGGTGCCACAGCTGCTCGAATTTGCGCTGCTGTTGCATGGGGTTCCATCCGGGCCATCCGAATGATGCGGCGATCCTCTCTCACCTTTGTCTGTCGCGCTGGGCTTGTGCCAGGTCTACGAGTGTGGGTACGTTCATTTGACCACTGCTGTCATACACGTTGTACCGTAGATGCCTGTCGGCCAACACGTGCAGCGACAGTCCTTAGCGATAATCCAGCCTCACACAGCCCAATTATCCGAGCCCTCTCAAACGGCGACAGTTGTTGATAGCGTGCTTTTCTCTGTCGTCGAGGCATGTTTGGCGGGGAACACTTCACTACACAGACTGCAAGTCAACTACGCTACACCGGAGTCCGTATACTGGAGTTGATTCCTCCGCGACCAATCACGTGAGCAACAATCCAATAGGTCTGAAACTTTGATCGTTTACATACTTACATGACATCGTTCCATATCTTGAAAATCAAGACAAACGACCAAAGCCTTCATGGTGTTGCGATTTCCATTTTCTTAAGTGTAACGATAAGTAAAAATAGGGGAGGGGCGGGATGTTAAGTTGTAGCTAGATTAGAAGATAGGGTTCTTAAATATTGAAGGATTATTAAACCAGCTATGTAACGAGGTTATAAAAATGGTTAAAAGCTTTGACATTGTGGTGCTTTTAGAAATGTGGCTTGAAATTTGGAAGGTGATTAAATGGAAAGGGTATGAAGTATAAATCCAAAAGAAAAGAGCACAGCAAGGGTAGAAAGCCGGGAGGGATGGTGTTATTAATAAAAGAAGGGATTGATGAGCTAGTAGAGGACATTAAAAATCAAATGGATGAGGTAGTTTGGATTAGGTTTAGTGTGGGGAAGGTACAAGGAAGAGAAAAGAAGATATGTATGGTTTTTGGATATTGTCACTCTCAGAACTCTGCTTAAGGTAACGAAATTTTTTTTAGGACTTATTTGAAACTGGTATCATAAGAGGGAAATTTGATGAAGATTGATTGTTGCTATTTGGTGACTGCAACGCTAGAATAAGTGAATTGTGCCCTGTATACAGCAGAGAACTAGATGGCAATGATGGGAAGAAGACGAAGTGCAGATTGACAGAGGAATGGTTAGGGGTCAAAACTACTGGCATTATGCGTCGCAGGGAAATTTTACATTTTGAATGGCCAGTGGAAACGTGAGGTGGGAGGCTGGCATTCATTGCAGCGCAGGGTTGGGAGTGTTATTGACTTAGTAATGAGCTCGGAAAACATGTTACATTTAAGGGGATGGAAGTAGGTGACTGGGCTTAATCCCATCTAGCGCCGGTCTGGGTGATGGTTGAAAGATGCGAGGGAGAAGTAGAGGGGAGGAAAGGACATGTGTCGAGAAGGGTAAGAGTTATATTAAGTATAGATGGACGTAAAAGGTAAAACAGGAACTAGAGGCTCTTATAGAAAATAGGCCGGAATTAATTAGGTGTGGATGGGAGTAGGCTTTAAGTTACGAGAAGATAACATTGACAGGGCGTTAAATGAAATTGAATATCCAATTAAGAGGGTAGCACAGGCCGATAGTCACGAGAAAGGAAAAGAGCGCGGAAAAAGGCTGGTATAATGAGTGTAAATTATTAAGGAAGTTAGTCATGAAGTCACTAAAATAACTCAGGAAGAATGGTGGGAGTATAGAAAGAGAATCCTTCTTTAATGTAAGAAATGAATACAAACTGGATATCGCTGAGAGGAAACTTTGGATGAGAGGACAGGCCGAGGTAATAAATAGGGAGTGTAAGTTGAATCAAACGGAGATAGTATGGGAGAGATAACATAAGGGGGGGGGGGAGAAGGCTGATGAGCAGAGTATTGATTACGACCAATGGGTGGACTATTTCCGATAATTTTAGGAGCGGCGGACAAATGGAACCAGGGGAAGAGTGAAATTTCCTTAGGGATAGTTATAGATGTTCGGATACATGAACTTGATAAAGAAATTTAAAGAGAGGAAGTGATAAGTGTGATAGGTAATCTTAGGAGTAGGTCAGCGGGGGGGGGGTTAGCAATGGTAGATATCCAAAAGAGTGGGAAGTAGGGATAATGTACCCAATTTCTAAGTAGAAAGGTAGCAAAAATGTACGATGAAATTCTAGAGGAATTACATTACTAGAGTCATTGAGGAAGGTTTATGCAGAAATGTTAACGAATAGATAGACTGAGCGGAGGGGCAGTCGATACTGACAATTTTTCAAGGTGGTTTTAGGAAGGACAGGAGGACGATAGATAGTATAATGACAATAACGATGATCCTGGAAAAATATTTGGATAGGAAAGGGGGTAAAGTGTATCTAGCGGCCATAGATTTTGAAACGGTGTTCGATATGGTAAGTAGAAGAGCGTTAATAGAACTAGGGAAGATGGGGTTTTCAAGGAAGATCATCCGAGCGATCCAAGCGTTATACGAGAAGGTATATTGTATTGGATTGGAGGAAAATTTGGTGAACAGTCAGATAGAATGTAAGGTGGGGTTTAAGCAGTGCTGTGAACTACCAGCGATTTTATTTCTACTATTTATTACTCACATTCTACAAGGTCACGGAGGATATAACTGGGTGGCGCCGGTGGTAAACGGGTTGGAGGTCCTATGTTTGATATTTGCCGATGATGCGATTCTTCTACGTCTAACAGGTGGTTGAGGGGGACTGCGGAAAAGTCTCTGTGGTCCCTGAAAGAAAATTAATGGAAACAAATCGAAGGTTATGGTAGTAAGAATAAGAAGAGAAAGAATGTAATGAAATGGGTGGTTCATGGGGAGAGGATTGAAGAAGTAAATTGAAATATCTAGGAGTGATTATAAACAGGAGAGGAGGGTGGGAGGACCAAATTAAGAGGGATAAATGGAAGGGGGAGGCAGCTCTTTCGGTAGTCAGTCGACATTTTAGCCCAAGTTCCCGGATATAAATTATAATATACAAAGGTTGGTCTTAAATACATTAGTTTAAGCAGAGTACTGTATGGGGCAGAATTGTGGGGTTTAGAGGACAAGGGAGAAATGTTAATGTAAATTATCTGTAGGTTTAGTAAAACGGTAATGCAATTACCGCAGTGTACAGCGAATGCCGGAGCTATACTAACGTATGGGGAAATATATAGAAGTGGAATGCGTAAAGAGGGTTCTAAACTATTGGATGCGTCTAAAGTGAGGGGAGGGGCGTTTGTACTGCAAGCGGCGTATCAACAACAGCTGAAAAATATGTATACGGGGTGCTGGCTGACAAAAGTTAAAATGTAGATAGGATCGGTATGGGTTACATCTGGAAGGTAGTTTGGAATAGAAAGACGAATATTAGAGAGCGATTTTAGGGCGGATTAAGGATATCCAAAGGCAACGTCAGTTGGAGGAGGACAGAGGGAGTGGGTCACTTAGTTTATTTAATAAAGGTATTGAAGTCGCAAGGAAAAGCCTTAATAACGTAGATAGAACAGAGAGAAGAGGTTTATTATGGTGATTTTTGGGCCTGTATAGAAATAAGGGGTGGACGAGAATTGCAGACAAGTTACGGTGTATTATGTGGGAATGTGAATAATGACCTACACTTGGTAGGTGATTACAAAGCAACAGAAAATGTGAGAGTTAAGCTATTGAGTGTTAGGGAGCAAGAATTGCTTAAACAGGGGGATGAGCAGAAAATTGAGTGGGTGACTAAGGAATAGTTTAGGGGAGGGAATTTGAATATTTAAGTGCGGTCAAGAATTATCAAAGTGGAAGACGAGATCGGATAAGTATAATTTGAGATGTATGGAAAAGACATGTGTGTATGTGTGTGTTGACTAATAACAGTAATAATAATAATAATCGTATGGCCTCAGCTACCGTTTGCAGACATTTCGATTTGACGCCATCTGGCTGTCTGCTCGTCAATTTCGACGTTCCGGTTTACTCTGTCTGCCATCTAGCGGACCTAGAGTAAACCGGATCTCTCTTGGGCGTATATGGCTGAGATTTAATTAATTTTGTCGGGTAAATACCAAATGTATCACCAGAGTTCTTTTACATGCCGACATCGTACGACATGGAGTGTCGAATGGACTTTTTTCCGCCCTTCAAAAATCCGACTACCTCTGCCGGGTTTGAACCTGCTATCTTGGGATCCGGAGGCCGACACTCTACCACGGATCCACAGAGGCAGCTACTAATAACAGTGAGACTGTTGAGCATGATCATTCAGAGTAGTAAGGTAGTGTTGTAACTTAGGTAGGCACAAACTCAGCAGACTGAAGAAGCGGGGTGTTTGTGTCAGCAAGCCGGGGGCAGTAGGATAGTGAGAGCAGACAGGTCGAGCATATTGTAATATGGCTCATTGACAGTGGCTGCTTACTCAGATGTGTGACGTGAGAGGGGGAAGTGAATAGACAGGTATTGCTGACCCAAAAAGGATGAAGGGAACCCATGGTGTGGCCGGTGTGCCAATTTTTTTGTTTTGTATTGCTGATTTCTTTTCTTTATGCCGTGTTGCCAAGGCTATTGTTTTCCGAATAGGAGCTCAATTTTGTTTTGCCGTAGCTTTACTGTATGCTGTGTTAACATGGCTATCTGTTCTCCGATTAGGAGCTAAATTTTGTTTTGTTTTTGTTTTGTAGCGCATTACTTTCTATGTTCCTTGGGTTGGAATTAATGTGTTATCCGTAATGATCGAATGGTTTAATCACGTTATGATCTGTCGGAATAAATAAATGAATAAATAAACTATATCCTATGCTTTGTAAGATAATTCACATTCTTTGTGGACACCATACAACATTTGGAGATTTTCAACACCAGTTTTCTCCGGAGGACATAACCTTGTTCAAATTTGTTCCCATAACCTCGTGTGACGTCGAGCAGAGTTTCTCCAGGTACAGAAACATTTTGTCTGACTATCGAAGAGGGTTCGAGTTCGACAATTTGAAAATGCACATGGTTTTCCAGTGCAGTTTCACTGCCGGAAAGGAATACTGAGACAAGGTATGGATATTTACATCGCTTTTTTTAGATAGAAATTTGCCGATTCGGAACTGGTAAAATACTTTATCAAATCATCCGTTTCTAATTATTTCTTGATTTTTCAGGATAGGCCTACGTGTGCTACTATATCTGAAGATAAAAAGGAACTTTGTGACTAACAGAAATTGAATGTTTCAAAATTGACAAATGCTCATTTATAGGGCTAAATTAATCTATTATGTGAGGTCATATTTTTTGCACCGACACATAGTTCTTGTGGCGCCGATGGAATAGGGCAGGACTAGGAGTGGGAGGGAAGTGACAGTGGCCTCAATTAAGGTACAGTCACATTTGCCTGACGTGAAAACCATCTTCAGAGCTGCCGGAGTGGGATTGAAACCCACTATCTCCCGAATGCTGTGCCATAAAATGTAAATACAACAGAATTTTTACTCATTAATCTCCCGATGAGGAGACTTTTCTGGACAGTTCCCCGGTGAGTAAAGAAAAAGCGTTAATACTCCTTGAAGAACGAGGTAATAAAGTACATTAATGGCAGAGAAATGAAATAATCAATGTTCCTAGACCTAACGTTTACAATATATTCTTTGCAAACATATTTCAGCTTATTCACTTAACATACTCTATTTCCTAACCACATCCTAAATTAACTTCCGTGAAGTACCAATGTACAGTATTATCTGTTTTAATTTCCCTTTTCCATTACTGACTGAGCATTTTCAACTACGCTTGAACCATTTTTTCTTAGTTTTACTTAATTCTGTATTAATTGTTTTTACTTCTGATTAACGTGCTCGTTTACTTCTTTAAAAAGACCAACCGTATAGTTAATCAGAACATTTCTCTTCTTTACCGCATGAAAAGTCCAAGATACATTACAAACATCCTAAGGTAGGTGGAGGATGAAGGATCACGGTATTGGTCACGCAGGGGAACGGACTACACGACTCACCAGCAGCACGATGATTGCATAAGTAACTGGTCGAAGAACGAACTCCAGATCAATAAGTATGCCTCTGTCATAATGACAGCAATGCACTATAGAAGGAATTCACTATTCAAATTTACTGTGTGGGCTGTTTAAAACTAGAACATATTATAGAAGTTCACTGCCATAGCAGAAAATTATATATATTTGTTATTCATAATCATGGAAATTAATAATAGTTATAACGAAGGGGCGGACTTCAATGAATTTAAAATCTTCGAAATATGCTTGCAAATATGTCCAAAAACCGTTTAATTTTTATTTATCTATAATACCCCCTGTGTGCGGGGACGCAGACGAAGAATACACCCACAGTACCCCCTGCCTGTCGTAAGGGGCGACCAAGGGGATTGTATGAGAACCATGAAACTACTCGTGATTAGTACCATCATGCGGGAACACCATTGTTCGCCTTTACTTGCGAGTAGTACCACTATGTTAGATACACAACAGGTTTGTGATTAGTAGCAGCAGAGTGGCTTCGCTGTGGGTTTACGGTACCTTTAGTACCACTATATGAGGGACACCGTAGGTCTGCGTTGCCTGTGATTAGTACTCGCTATGTGAGGAACATCACGAGAATACCGGCGCCCGTGATTAGTACACCTATGTGAGGAACACCATTGGTTTGCGTTGCCTATGAGTGCCGCCATTATGTGAGAAACGCCATTTCTGCGTTACCTGTGCGACGTACGGTACTTGTAGTACCATAATGTGTGGAACACCGTGAGTCTACGCTACTTTTGATTAGTACCGCAACATTACGAATGCCATGGTTCTACTTTACTAGCGAGAGGCAGCATTATGAGGGGCCGTTGACCGGGATTTTGGACCCCTTTAGTCATCAAGCAGCTTCGTTTCAGGAATGTGCTTTAGAAGAAGTGCCTTGGTCAGTAATACTGTTTTTTTAAGATAGTTTCTGGGAAGGTGGGGCATTGTGGATCAGATCCACTGATTGTCTTAAATTCATATCCATCCACTCTTCATCATCACGTTGTGAATTCTGGTCAGTGGATGATTTTGGACTGTTAAATTGTCACTAGCCTCATTACATTTCGTTCCATTAGGGGCCGATGAACTAGGTGTTATGCCCTTTAAACAACACGCATCATGATCAATTATCTATAACGGTTAGGAGCGTATTCACTTTTAAGGGTTCTTTATACTCAGTTTTGTTTATTGCTCAATTTTTATTTAAATTGCGTGCACTCTAAATAAGTTAGCGTAATTATACCTCTTTTATAATAATTTGGAAGAAATAAGCTGTTTAATTGTGAAACAATTGCTGAAATCGGTTGTGTGGTTCCCGATATTACTCTCCATATACATTTTCATAAGATAATACGTGAGACAATATGCTCTTATACTCGACCCCGTGCATTCATCGGTGCAAAATCTGTCTTATGTTGTTACAGGCAACCTGTACGGCCTTTGCGACATGTGGACTGCACTGAGCCGCGCATAAAGGCCACGAATGATTCCCCCTTGGATCACGTTTGTTATGAATCCTAAAATCCATCGAAAAAGTCGAAAAATCCCCGAACTCATCCAGGAGACGGAGCGAGGTTTGTCCAAGTTGGGGCTCAGAAGCGAAACAGCATAAGCATAGGAGGGCCAAGGCCATGTTAAACTAACCACCCATTAGGGTGGTCACATTCTGGCCAGCACGATTCCGTTCAAAAGTCCCACCACTTAGGGCCTGTGCTACGACAGCCGGATAAAAATGCGGTTTAAATTTGTGGCAGTTTGCACATTTTGTAACCGTACAACAGGGTTACAGATTCCATTCAGTATTTATTATTATTATTATTATTATTATTATTATTATTATTAACCCGATTCATTAGATTTTATATTCTGTTTCTCATCGTTTAGACTGTAATAATTAGGTACCACGTATATTATTGTATTTAATCATAGGCTAAGTGAAATTTGTTTGTAAATATTCTGTATTGTAGTAAGTAAGATTTGTTGGTTTCATATAGTCATGCTGTGGTTTGTAACTCTGGCTAGATGAGCTGGCATAGTATTTTGCAATCGAGGCTATGTTTAACTGAGAATGTTATGTGCAAGTAGGTTTTCCGGTGACTCATGCCGCATAGTCACTGTAATCCGCTTGGGTACGCTTATACGACACATGACTGATGACATCAGTGCGTGGACACGTGATTGCGATCAAGTGTCAGTATTTGCCAGCTACTGTATGTTGAGCTGGAAGGGATGAACAGAGAGTAGGAAGATGAGTCGTCATCGCGAGGTTATAAAAGTCCAGGCAACGGTGGTGAGGGGTATCATATCTATCAGATCATATGTATAAGTCAGATGTATCAAATGGAAGAAGTGGTCTTAGAGTGATGGTCAGAACTAAGAGTTGTGTTTGAAGAAGTAATAATCGAGGAGGTCTACAATTGGTAGTTGTATCCGAGCAGAGACGAGTACTATGCTGATAAAGAAAAATCATCTTGTGAGGATGGACTTCACAAGATGTTTCAATAATGTTTTCCAATTTCTTATAATATATTGAGTGGACGTAATTACATTGGAGCTCCCTACACGCGTACATGGTATGTAGGCCAACTCCTTGTTATATAAGAAGATAACAGCAGACGGCTCCCGACTACAGCTCATAGGTTTTCCCTGGAATTTCAAGTTCAACAGCGGTGTATGCAGACATCAGGTAATTAAAGCATCAGACATGTTATGCATTCATAACATGAAGAAGAATGTAATCAGCGGCGATATCACATCTCCCTTCAAGTTCATGCCAATAGCTTTTTTTTGTTTTTGTTTAGATTAAATTTTCTTTTTCATATTACCGCAAATTTCACTAGATATATTTTTTTGTTAAATTAAAAGACGTCAATGCTTGTTCATTGTGACGTAAATTATAGTCATAAACTCAGTTTTATTTTAATTATAATAAGTGATTCCAGTTCCATGTACAATCCTCAATTGTGGAAATGCAAGAGTAATTTAATATTGTCCTGATCCATATCCCTGTATATTGCCAAATATGTGAGTTTATCACCTCACGCCTTGAGGTAATTGATATGAGAGGTATGCTCTACCAAATTTTGTTGTTTTTATTTAAAAAGCAACTGGCGCTCAAACAAATGTTATGTATATTGTGTGAAGGAGATGAAGGTATAAGAGTAGTGGTTGGAGTAGCCACAAAGTGTCGCCAGCAACGTGGGACTCGAAAGGTTCAGAAAAAGTGTTTCTGAATGGCAATATACATGTATCAGTTCTTTTAATGAGTACGCACATGTTAAATTCACCGACTAATGTTAGGAAGGTCATTTTGTTGAAGTTTGTATTTAAGGGGTAATGTCAAAGGAAGTGCAAGGGGAAAAAAGCTTTGAGATCGCGAAAAATTAGTAGGAAACCGAAGATGGACAAGGATAGCAATATGCAGTCAGGTGAAGAGGCTGAGGTTATTGTGTCCAAGGAAATCCAATGTGGTAACATAAATAGGAAGTTGGTGACTAAGATGGAACCTGCTGAAAGTCAGAAAATAGTAGAGACTGAGGAAAACGCTGTCACGCAAGATCAAAGTAAAGGGGTGATTGACCTTGGTTTATTTAATTTGCTGATGTCCAAAATGACTGAGCAGAATAATATCATTAGTGAGAAAATTGAATCTCAGAGTAATATTATGAGTGAGAAAATTGAATCTCAGAATAATATTATGAGTGAGAAAATTGAATCTCAGAATAATATTACGAGTGAGAAAATTGAATCTCAGAATAATATTATGAGTAAGAAAATTGAATCTCGGAATAAAATTGAGTGAGAAAATTGAAGCGGTCATTAGTGAGAAAATTGAAGCTCAGGGTATTAGTATTAATAAGAAGATCGATGATGTTAGTAATAAGATAGATCATAAGGTGTTAGAAATAAGTAAGCAAATTAATAATTTAGAAAGTAAGGTAAATAGGGAGTGTAGTGACATCAGAGCTGAGATGGAATTGGGTCGGAGCAATCTCCATACTGAAATCGAGCAAGTTAGTGAGACATGCATCAAACAAGGGCATAAGATTGATGGATTAAGCGCCAAGATCGAGTCTAAAATGGGGGAAATCAATGAGTTAGTGGAAGAAAGGTTTAAAAAGATAACCAATACAGTGGGGCAAGAGACTAGGAAATGTATTAGTAGGGTAGAACATGTGGAAAGAAAACTTGGAGAAGTAGGTGGTCTAGAGAGTGAACAAAAATCATTATCACAGAAGATGAGAGAATCGGAAAAAAGTTGGAAGAATTAAGAAAAATTCGAGAAAAGTCTGAGGAAACAGTGGAAGAAAAATTTCTGAGTTGCCAGAGAGTACTCCAGCAAGAAGTGCGTGATAGTAAGAATGTACGTGAGATAATTGTAAATAATGGTTTAATCACTAGAGATCATGATATACCAAAGTTTTCTGGGAAAGAATTTAACCCGATGGAATTTATGAAAGTAGTAGAGAAGAAATTTGCTGTTCAATTAAGAGACAATATTATTAGCTGGGAAACTGTGTTGGAGATCTTATCTAATGCTTTCGTAGGAGAGACTAAGTCTTGGTTTCAGGTATATAGAAGCTCGATGTCTAGTCTAACTGAATTTAAGGAAAAATTCATAGCTAAATTTTGGAGTGAAGGTGTTCAGAGTAGAGAGAGAGAGAGAGTAATGTTTGGCAGGTATAATTCTAACGAGGGTGTTAGAATGACAGTATTTTTTGGCTCATGTTTTGGTGTGGAGAAATTTAGAATTTATTGGACGTGAGGCTGATATAGTTAGACTTATGGCTAAGCACTATCCCGATAGAATAAGAGAAGCTGTTTGTATGCAAAAAGTGGAGACTATTAAGGAAATGGAGATTTTGTTGGAGAGTTTTGATGCATTAGGTAGTAGCTTGAATAATAGTAGGACACTAAATAGGAATGTAGAAGGAAGGGGTAACCAATCTAATAATCAGGACAGGCCTATGAACAATCGTAACTACAGAAGAGAATATCAGGAGAGACCTAATAATAATTTCCACAGGGAGAGAAATTATCAAAATAGTTCGGAACATTTTAGGACTGGGAGGCGTGATTATGGAAATCAACCAGAAGCTGGGAGGCGGGAGAATCCAGTCTATAATAATAATAAAAATAATAATAATGACGCTAGAGGAAATAGGCAACAGGGGAGGCCGACTGAGGGGTGTAACCAACAAGTCGTAACCGAACCAAGTAATTTAAACGCGCAACGGACTGTATAAACAGGTCACTGAGACAGTCCGTAAATGGTGAGTTCACGTATAAGGTAGATAAGTATGTTAATATCGACCAGCCTATAGTTGTAAGTGAACATGATTGTGACCTAAGTAGCAACAATTCAAATGTTTTAAGTGACGACTTAATCGTAGACATAAGTGTAATTTAAATTTAGATATAAGGCAAGATTTGTTAAGTGATCTTATATTATGTAATGAGGATAAGTTAAGTGCTGTTACTGTTACACCGAGGATTGAACTGCTGATATGGGGCAGAAAAGTTAAGATTTTGTTGGACTCTGGTAGTGAGAAGTCATGTGTAAATTCCAAGCTGTGTGAGGAAGTTTTGAGAGAGAATTATGATGTAGCGGAAATTCCAGTGAGGAATACGTTCATCGGAACAGCTATTGGAAACAAGCCTCAAAGGGTGAATAAACAAATAGCTGTCCCCATTATCATAAGTGGAGAATGTATTTTCCAACCATGCTTAGTTGTGCCTAATTTAGTTTATGCCGTTATTTTAGGTACTGACTGGTTAACGTGTCACAAGGCTAAATTACATTTTGATCTGTGTAATAGCTGCCTCTGTGGATCAGCGGTAGAGTGTCGGCCTCCGGATCCCAAGATAGCGGGTTCAAACCCGGCAGAGGTAGTCGGATTTTTGAAGGGCAGAAAAAAGTCCATTCGACACTCCATGTCGTACGATGTCGGCATGTAAAAGATCTCTGGTGACACATTTGGTGTTTACCCGACAAAATTAATTAAATCTCAGCCACAGACGCCCAAGAGAGTTTCGGTTTACTCCGTCTGCCATCTAGTGGGGGCGTAGAGTAAAACGGAACGTCAAAATTGACGAGCAGACAGCCAGATGGCGTCAAATTGAAATGTCTGCACACGGTAGCTGAGGCCATACGATGATTATTATTATTATTATTATTATTATTATTATTATTATTATTATTATTATTATTATTATCTGTGTAATGTCAATCTTATTTGGGGAAAAAGTACCGTAGCAAGGAAGTCAGGTTACCATATGATGTTTTGTCAGAAATTAGTGCGAATAAAGTGTGTTCTTGTACGGAAGGGCCTTGTGAAATTCCTAATATTAGGAAAAATATTGATGTCTGCCATGTGTCTATACAGAGAGATTCTAGAGATGAATTGTATGAGACAGTGGAGAAATGTAATTTAGCGGAGAGTCGGAGGGACGAATTGTGTGAATTATTGATATCACATAGTGATGTTTTTAGTGACCGGCCTGGTAGAACACATCTTTACGAACACAAATTTAATGTTCTTGATAACTCAACTTTTGTAGGACCGAAATATCCCATTCCGTTAAAATACGCTAGCGCTGTTAAAGAGCAGATTGACATTATGCTAGATTATAATATAATTGAACTATCATGTAGTCCTAATTTGAATCCACTTGTTATTATACCTAAGAAGGGTAACACGGTAAGATTGTGCATGATGACTTTTGTAGGATTATATTGGATGAATTTGAACTTGGTGACAAGGTTTTACTCAGAGTGCCGCAGAGTGCCAATCCCGTCATCAGCAGAAGCTGGTCAATTTTCTAAGTTTTTCTTGTTATATCAGGGATACTTCACCGTAGTGAAGCGGATTGAGGAATGTGCTTATTCATTAGAAGACAAGGAAGGAAATATCCTAGGCACATACAATATAAGAAATCTTAAGAAATATATCATGTGAGTTTGTTGATTAATTTCCATTATGTTAATTCACCATGTTTTATGAACAGGACTTCAGTGAAATTAGCGTGTGTTGTGATATTAAGTGAAGCACGGCAGTGCAATAAACTCCAGTGCTTGGAGACAGTGTATATAATGAAATGTCTTCGAGAATTACTTTTGGACACTAAATGAACGTTTGAAACGACAGAAGTGAGAAAGAAATGTAATCTCTGTATGTAAATAATACTGTATAATCAAAGTGAAAATGATAATTGATCAATCTTTAATATGTGTAACAACGAACATCCAGATGGATGATATTATGTACCCGATTTGTAAAGGGCATTTTTATACATGTATCTATGGTGTACTCGATTTCAGGTGATTATGTATATATTTCATGAATCAATCGATTCATTTAATCGATTATTTCATGAGGGAGGCGTTCTGTAACCGTACAACAGGGTTACAGATTCCATTCAGTATTTTTATTATTATTATTATTATCATCATTATTAACCCGATTCATTAGATTTTATATTTTGTTTCTCATCATTTAGACTGTAATACTTAGGTATCACGTATATTATTGTATTTAATCATAGGCTAAGTGAAATTTGTTTGTAATTATTCTGTATTGTAGTAAGTAAGATTTGTTGGTTTCATATAGTCATGCTGTGGTTTGTAACTCTGGCTAGATGAGCTGGCATAGTATTTTGCAATCGAGGCTATGTTTAACTGAGAATGTTATGTGCAAGTAGGTTTTCCGGTGACTCATGCCGCATAGTCACTGTAATCCGCTTGGGTACGCTTATACGACACATGACTGATGACATCAGTGCGTGGACACGTGATTGCGATCAAGTGTCAGTATTTGCCAGCTACTGTATGTTGAGCTGGAAGGGATGAACAGAGAGGGAAGATGAGTCGTCATCGCGAGGTTATAAAAGTCGAGGCAGCGGTGGTGAGGGGTATCATATCTATCAGATCATATGTATAAGTCAGATGTATCAAATGGAAGAAGTGGTCTTAGAGTGATGGTCAGAACTAAGAGTTGTGCTTGAAGAAGTAATAATCGAGGAGGTCTAAAAGTGGTGGTTGTATCCGAGCAGAGACGAGTACTATGCTGATAAAGAAACATCATCTTCTTGTGAGGATGGACTTCACAAGATGTTTCAATAATATTTTCCAATTTCTTATAATATGTTGAGTGGACGTAATTACATTGGAGCTCCCTACACGCGTACATGGTATGTAGGCCAACTCCTTGTTATATAAGAAGATAACAGCAGACGGCTCCCGACTTCAGCTCATAGGTTTTCCCTGGAATTTCAAGTTCAACAGCGGTGTATGCAGACATCAGGTAATTAAAGCATCAGACATGTTATGCATTCATAACATGAAGAAGAATGTAATCAGCGGCGATATCACATCTCCCTTCAAGTTCATGCCAATAGCTTTTTCTTTTTTTTAGATTAAATTTTCTTTTTCATATTACCGCAAATCTCATTAGATATATTTTTTTTGTTAAATTAAAAGACGTCAATGCTTGTTCATTATGACGTAAATTATAGTCATAAACTCAGTTTTATTTTAATTATAATAAGTGATTCCAGTTCCATGTACAATCCTCAATTGTGGAAATGCAAGAGTAATTTAATATTGTCCTGATCCATATCCCTGTATATTGCCAAATATGTGAGTTTATCACCTCACGCCTTGAGGTAATTGATATGAGAGGTATGCTCTACCAAATTTTGTTGTTTTTATTTAAAAAGCAACTGGCGCTCAAACAAATGTTATGTATATTGTGTGAAGGAGATGAAGGTATAAGAGTAGTGGTTGGAGGCTGCAGGTTCGGCGGAAAACGCGTACTGCGACTTTCGTTTATGTGTAGTCTGGGAGAATATTCTCGAGTTTAGCTATGCCGAAGTTGAAGAGGCAGGTAACGCTCTATCTGGGACTTTGCTCCTATCGAAAACGCTATTATAAGAATCAAGTTGAATGTACATCTGCATGATGGTATATGAAAAATTAAGTTACGGTATAATGTAATCTGTGCATAATTTATAAAATATCATGCTTCCTGTCCACAGAATGTTTAAAGATTGTTCAAGCTAACAAGTTGTTGCTACTGACTATGAGTTGCACGCAAGGAGTTCAACAGCATGCTTCCTAGGTAGCCGTAGTCGTTACGACGACATAGTTTAATGCTGTCACGCAGTTATTTGTGGGTTCGAGTCCCAGTAGTCCAACTTTTTTTTTAACCTTCAAAATGTTTGTCGGTATTGTACTTGTGATAGTACACATTTCCTAATCATTAGAGTGCGTGTCAAAAGCTTGGGTTCTATTGCAAATTTATCCGCCACGCACCTGTGGGATAAAGGTATACGACGTTGTTCACGGTGATTCATCCGTCGAATGAGGACGTTAAGGTTATATATTTTCGACTTCATAACAACTTGCTAATAAGTATTTACACTAAAGTGAGATAAATGCTTGCCAGTTACTCTTCCAATATTGTCTTGGAAAAAAAGAAACCACATATTAAATTAGCCACAATAAATTAATAATAAAATTAATGTTCCTACGCTGCATACGAATATAAACTTTACTTTCGCAGTAACGTGTATCCTAGTAAATAGTATGACAAAAAAATATTTATACCGTGTGGTAAGAATTATTTGATAAGATATACAACCTAAATCTTAACCTTTGCATCCAGGCTACATTTTCAGTCTTTTTACTTTTTACTATTTCTGAGTTTCGTTACATAGTTAATTAATTTCAACATTTCTTCGTATGTGTAGATTTCAGACCTAATTCCATTTTTGCCCTGAACTTCCGCATTGAAGCTTAATAAGGGTCTGATATTGGACTCTAGTAATATAATTTCAAAAGGAATAGCGCTAAACAAACAAAAACGCCAGAAAACACGTATACCGCCGCGCTAAATTTCATTATATTTTCAGAAACCTTATTAACAACGCAATAAGAATGTTTTTACATCTTCCGCTTAACAATTCCGTCGTTAAAATCCGTTGTTAGTACGAACAAACTTCTAGTTTGCAAAACTGTAGCCTATGTATCCGGTTGTTTATCTGACAGTCGTAGTACAGGCCCTTAGGAAACGTTACCATTAAACGGGAGAAGTTGAAAAGAACGAATGGCATGGTTGTCATGTATTACGACGTTCAAGATGGTTTTACGACCATACTGGGGTAGAAAATGGAAGAATGTAATAGGAGTAGGTACTACTGTAGTGCGAGTAGCTACATTCGAATAGTATTTATTTATACCGACTTAAGGACGCCTGGAACTGTAATTTTTTGGGCTACCTCATATTAAATTGATAGGTTTTGCTTACTAGCCATTGCAGTATCACTAC
The DNA here is from genome assembly GCF_040414725.1 of Anabrus simplex. Classification (NCBI taxonomy): domain Eukaryota; kingdom Metazoa; phylum Arthropoda; class Insecta; order Orthoptera; family Tettigoniidae; genus Anabrus; species Anabrus simplex. The sequence continues at coordinate 650,749,851 of NC_090265.1, read as the reverse complement.
AGTTATTGGGCTTTAGGTTTGATTTTGAAAATAAATATAAAAGTGTGTGTGCGCGTGCACGATGCCCTTGATAAACTCTGGTTTGTCGTTCGATAATCCCTGCTCCGCTTTGCGCCGGGCTCTGCAGACTACTGGTTAATGACGGTGCACGCTCGCCAGGGCGTCTCGTGGTCCTCTAGTGGACTGCAATCGCCTGAACGACAGTACTCGAGGCCTATAGTCACGCAAGCCTCTGTGCTGCGTCCCTGTACACACCACAACTGAAGGAGATCTAGAACATGTAGGCTCGTACAATGGGATTGGCATTGTAATTATATATCTTATCATTAGCATCTTCAGTAATTACTAGTAAGTATTAAAATTCTGGGTACCGGGCGAGTTGGCCGTGCGGTTAGGAGCGTGCAGCTGTGAGCTCGCATCCGGGAGATATTGGGTTCGAACCCCATTGTAGGCAGCCCTGAAGATGGTTTTCCGTGGTTTCCCATTTTGATACCAGACAAATGCTGGGGCTGTACCTTAATTAAGGCCACGGCCGCTTCCTTCCCGTTCCTAGGCCTTCCCTCTCCCATCGTCGCCATAAGACCTATCTGTGTCGTTGCGACGTAAAGCAGCTAGAAAAAAATCTGGGCAGCTCAGGCACGAACCAAAAACACTTCTGAACAAGCAATTCAATATACCATGTATTCTGAAAAATGGACCCATTATTTAGAGAGGAAGTAGTACTAATCAAAACATAAACGACTGCGTTCTGTTTCCCAACTTATTTCTTGCATGAGTTCACAGTATTAGATACACTGCTCTTTCAATGATAAACATTTCTCATAGGATGTTATGACCTATGTTTGTTAGACTTCTGTTTCTTGTTTTTATGCGTACTACCTCTTCTGTTAATATATATATATTCATTCAGAATTCCGTGAATAATTTGCTCTTGCCTTCACAGCCTGAAAAGCTGATGTGCGCACATTGGTTAAAAAGGAATCTGACATTTTGCAACTAGTCTCTTTTTAGCATTTAGTAGAAAATACGACTTGACTTGTGCTCTTCTTTTAACATAAGATCCTGAATATACTACTCGGGAATATCGCTTTCTGTCCGATACATATTTTACAAGTCCGCATATACTCCTTACTTGTTTCTGAATATTTCCGCCAGATGTTAATCTTTCCTTTGGGTTGTATGAAATGGCCTGAGGAAGGATCAACACTCAATGCTACATCCCATTCCTTAGTCATGTATCTGATTCCCTTCGTGCTGCTAAATTCAACCTTGTACTCTTCGTCGCTCTCTTTTTTCGCGGAATATAATAGTTACTTTTTCTTTCTTCGACTGTTTCATGCTGGAATGTTTTGTCTTTATTTCAGGCGAGAGTTCAAAAAAGGACCTTCAAAATATACCACGAGTATAGGCCTACTCGGGATTTTGAAACAGATATTGCTGCAACTTTTATTTCATTAAGTTTGTAAAACTTTCTTTCATTGTTAATCATTGACACTGTACTTCAATAAGTATTACATTTCAGCAATAAAACAATATATATATATATATATATTATAAAATAAGATATTTGTCTGTACATTACTCAGAACTTAAAAAGAATGGTATGTCATGTCCTCAGTAACAAGGAAATGCAATTCTTAATTTTCTGTCATATCTGTAGGTTGAAAATGGCTAAAGAGAATTTTATGAAAATCGGTATGTAAAGTCGGGAATGAGGCTCTACAATTTCGGCTTTACATAATATTCACTTTGAGAGAAATAGTAGTTTAGGGGAAAGCCTACAATTCGATTCACGAAAAATCGATGTTATTAGTGTTGCTATCGAAAATGGGGGAACAGAATTAAATGAAAAATAAAATCGCGTATGTCTTTTAGTGCCGGGAGTGTCAGACTCGGCTCGCCAGGTGCAGGTCTTTTGATTTGATACCCGTTGGCGACCTGCGCATCGTGATGAGGATGAATTGATGATGATGAAGGCAACACATACACCCAGCCCCCGTGCCAAGGAGGTTAACTAATGATGGTTAAAATCCCCGACCCTGCCGGGAATCGAACCCGGGACCCCTGTGACCAAAGGCCAGCAAGCTAACCATTAGGCATGGAGCTGGACAATTAAATGTAAATCGATATGTAAAGTCGGGGAATAAAGCACTACAGTATAAGCTATAAATAACTTTATTCACGCAGGATTAAATGGTAGTTTAGGGGAAGGCGCCTAAAATGTAATGTTTAAATACTTATGTTGTTATGCTATTACAAAAAATCTTTTTCACAATGTGTAGATAGATGACTTCACCTAGAATTATGTATATTATGTAGAATTCCGTAGCGAAGCACGGGTACATCAGCTAGTCAGATGAAGACTTTTGCTTAATAAACAAGGTCTAGAGTACTTGATATGTTTGTCCTTTAAGAATTTTCTGAAAGTTATATCATTATGATATTAACTAACGATAATCGTTCCTGTTAGGGTGAATATTCTGTTTACCATTCTTACTACTCGATGGTCTGATCATGATGTCCATGTTAATACTGTACTGTATATCTCAAGTTACCCCCAGCCTCGTTCTGTCAACAGCCTCTAAACATGTATATCTGAATAGGTGACGTATGGAATTGTGTGTAGACATCTCTTCCTGTCCACCATCAAGGACTTGTACTTAAATGTTATCTCCATGACGTTTTACCTCCTTCAACGTTGCATTGAACAGCTGCAGTTAGGTACCGTCCTATTTTTGGGCAAATGTTTATTGGGGATGCCCGAGAGGTACTCCTACATTGGGTTGGTGTATTCAGTGTTGGGATGGCAATGGATAAGGATGCGCGGTTAATTCTTAAATTATATCGTAACTAGCTGATGTACCCGTGCTTCGCTACGGAATTCTACATTGTATACAGAATTCTATGTTAAATAGTGTACACCTTGTGAGCAAGATTGTATTATATTGCATAGCAACGTTACCCTAGAAACGGGAGGGGGAAGTCACCAAACGTCTTTTCTCATATGAAAACTGGGTTAGGGAATTTTCGTTATGACGGTAGGTCTGCTTGCCTACTTTTTTTGCTATTTGTTTTACGTCGCACCGACACAGATAGGTCTCATGGCGACAATGGCTTAGGAAAGGCCCAGGAAGTGGAAGTAAACGGCCGTGGTCTTAATTAAGGTACAGCCCCGGCATTTGCCTGGTGTGAAAATGGGAAACCACGGAAAACCATCTTCAGGGCTGTCGACCGTGGGGCTCGAACCCACTATCTCCCGATTACTGGATACTGGCCGCACTTAAGCGACTGCAGCTATCGAGCTCGGTTGCACAATCTGTGAATTGTAGTGCTTTAATTTGGAATAGGCCTAAACTGTAATTCTAGACCAGGTCATACTACTATTACTAAGTGAGCCTCCGCCAAATCTGCACACTGTTCATTCAAAACAGCGAGTCGTAGGGAGCGAATAGTTGGAATACTGATGAACCAGTGTGTTACGTACCAGCAGTATCAGACAATGTATGAACCAGAGGAATGGCATGCTAAAGAAAAAAGTTTTCCAACTCCCCAGCTCTTTCCCGCTAATATTGAGTCAGGCTGTTATACTCGGTACCCAACAGTAATCCCATCTATCGGAGTTGAGGGCACGATATGAGGCAAAGAACATAACAACAAACAAGGGTCAATGTAATGTTATTGTTGATCAATGTTATGCGCTTTCGATATTGTAGGCCTTCACATTTACTTTTCTTCCGACTCTGAAATACTACACTTACCACAGTCGGTACGGTAAAACTGAATAAAACATAAATGATCGGAAATTGTATTTTCTATAACTTTTGTTATGCAGTACTTTTCTATAGGAGCAATAACGAAGGTATTTCAAACTTAAATTTTAGGCGCATATCCCTGAACTGCCATTTCACCCAGGTTCAGTAAAATTGTTTATAGCTTAGACTACAGTTTTTTCTTCCCCGACTCTATATACCGATTTTCATTAAATTCTGTTCACCTATTTTCTCGTGGCTTGGTGTTGATGTGGACTTAGCAACAGAAATCGAAATTCATGAATATCAGTGTAAAATTGTATAAGACATAAATGATCGGAAATTTAATTCTATGTAACTTTCTAGTATTTATCGACAGGACCACTTAACATGTAAATATTTGGGAATTGAATTTTAGGCCTTCCTCTAAACTACCATTTCACTCAGCGTGAATAAAATGATTTATAGCCTAGATTGTAGTGGCTCATCCCCCGACTTTATATACCGATTTTCATTAAATTCTCTTCAGCCGTTTTCAAGTGATGCGTGTACATACAGACAGACAGACAGAAATTACGGAAAAGAAAAAAGTGCATTTCCTTGTTACTGTGAACATGAACGATACACAAATACCATTCTTTTCAAATTCTGAGCAATGTACAGACAAAACTCTTATTTTATATATATATAGATTTGAGTGTCAGTTTGAATTATCAACGTTATTTCTAATCCTTGTTTACTTCCCAGTTTAGGTACCGTAAACAACCCGAGGTAGACTTTATGATCTATGCCTTTACATATTTAATTCTCAAGAATTCCTTGCGATTGTTAGGCATGTGTAAGTCATGAATGTTAAATGTGTAACCGTGCAATATGGAAGGGAATTTTTAGAACAATGTCAATATGATATAGATAGTCGCTGAATTTTCTGAAAGAATCTTACTTCCTGTTGGAACGATACAATGAACAAAATAAGAAATACTATCGGTAGCAACAAATATGGGTCTTCATGGATGAAACCATCAACATAGACGGTAGATATGTGGTAAATGTCATTGTAGACACCCGGCAGTCTTAAATATTACCATCCTGGGGTATGATTTTTGTTGGCGTATGAGGTGTTGGATGGGGTGAACAACTCCGTCGCTGGTGTTTTCTACACTGCAGTGAATTTGTTGTGTCCAGGTGAAATCTTCCTAACGTGCGTATTCCTTAAGTTGTTTCCACTGATTAACATTTAACAACGTGTTCACTGTTAAAACTGTTAAATGTTCACTGGTGACACCGCCGTTAACTGTTAAATACTATTTCATTTACCATTGTGTCCACACTTATGAACATGTTAAACTTGACTTCCTTTGTTCATACACAGCTAGTTCATATCAGTTTGTGTTAATACATTCAGGTGGTGTCCTGCATTTTCGAACAAGGACAGTTGACTCAGATGGAGATTTGGCCTTTGTTATTGCGACTGTTGCTTCTTACAGGATCTTGAGAAGGATGATGATTATGCTTGTTTAAAGGGGCCTGACATCTAGGTCATTAGTCCCTTCTTGAGAAGGAAGGAAAGGAGAATGTGGGTAGGACAGTAATATCTGATTAGAAGGCACAATGTGGATGACATTCTGAATGAGCTTAAAGTAGAAGACAGGTCTGTATCTAAAAACTATCTGAGAATGTCTGAGTTTACCTATACGAACTTTACCGAAGCCATGCCGATACAAGGCGAACAATGAATTTATTTAACATGTTTTCCAATCCCACCAGAAAACAGGCTGTACGTTAAGGCTTCCTTCCCATTCCCAGGCCTTTCCTGTTCCATCGTCGCCATAAGACCTATCTGTGTCAGTGCGACGTAAAGCAAAAAAAAAAAAATACGAATTTCACTTCTAGGTACAAACGTTACTTTATCAGTTGCTGCATTTTGTTTCCTTGAACGTTTACTTTTCACTTTAAGTAAATTATATTTGTTTATTTTGAAGATGCCTGTCGTAAAGCGGGACCTTAATAGTTTTCTTTCCACATTTTCGTCGAAATCGTTCAGACTACGTTATCAGACAAATTACTTGCATACGTTCATAGAATTGGTCGGCAAACACTTTCCTAGCCCTTAAAACGAATCAGCTGTTGCTACTAGGTCTACATGGCGGTATCTATTGCTAGTTCATCTTAATGTTGTTCGTTTCTCTTGTGCTTCAGACTTTGTGACAGTTACGACGTAAAATGTTTTTATACACTCACCGATTTGTATGTGTTCTTTTTGGCCGCTTACAGAAGAACAGTATGTTGGCTGTTAGTCCTATCTAGATCAGTAGAACATCTCGTGATATATTGCTTTTTGCAGGCCCTATATAGTCTCTTCAACTACATCATCGACCTTTCCAGCATGTTTTGAACAATACATGCCTTGATCTTCGTCGTCTGTACAGTGGGTGCATAGAAGCCCTTATAGTTGCGGCGACAAGAATGGTAGCTGAAGCTAGGGCTAACGTTCTTTGATTGCAGTATGTATAAATGTCTTTCTGATTATAGATTTCGAATTTTGCAAATACCGTTGAAACCGCATGTATGTACAGCTATATATCGCAACTGCCGTGACGAGGCTACAGTTTTTTTCACGTTTAACCAAACTCAACTCCGGTAAACGAACGCATCCATCGCATTAGTTATGAATAATTGAGTGAATATTGTACGTCGAAAATTATAATGCCGTGACATCCCTATCCCACAAAATTAGAGTGAGATGTTGCAGCATGTGATAGACCTTTTATCATATCACAAGTCAAGTATTGTAACTGTTACGGAAATAAGTATATGTTCATCAGAGCACACAGTCATAATAATTAACGGGTTCCATGTATTGCTGTGCCGCAGAATTCTTATTCTGAAACACGTTTTGGTTTTCGAGCAATATTATTATTAATATATTTTTTGACAGGTCAATAATTTTTACCTGATGGAAATATAGCTTCATAAATCCATTTCCAACGCAAGCGAAGACTGCAGTCGTTTATGCAGGGTTCCAGTTCCACCATACGCTGATCCTATGGATGCTATGCTCTACTGCATTGTTTTCAGTGCTTATAAAATGTGACGTGATTATTATAAATGTCCATATTTTTTATTATTATTATTATTATTATTATTATATATATATATTGCGAATGAGCCCATTAGGACTACGCAAAGTACTTAGAGACAGGCATTTGCCTTTCTTTGTGCCCACACTTCCTTCATTCGTTTGCTGTGTGCTTCTTTTCTCTCTTGAGACCATGTTGTTCCGGTCTTCTTCTTTGGTTTTTCCTCTTGGTCAACTTGCCACTTATGAACTTTGGTTCTGAAGATAACCCGGCTTTGGATGTCTTCAGGTGTAATTCCTGCCAGTTTGAGATCTGTTTTAATTTCGCCAATCCATTTTATTGTGTCCGTTTTAGCTTTACTTCGGTTTTCATAAAATTCAGCTATTTGCTTGGTAAGTCTATCTGGGTTCATCCTTTTTATATGTCCAAAGAATCTTAATCTGCGTTTTCTGATGTCGCTGTGAATGTTAGAAAATTGTTTGATTTCCTGTTTCCCTCTAAGGCGGTACTGTTCATCTACGAGTTTTGGGCCTAAAATTTTTCTAATGATCTTGCGTTCCTTTTTCTGAATATTTTCTAGATCAGTTTTCCTGTTCAAAATTAGTGTCTCTGATCCATAGAGGCATTCTGGTTTTATAACTGTATTATAGTGTCTTAGTTTAGCATGCTTGGAGAGACACTTTTTGTTATAGATATTTTGGGTGAGTCTATACGCAGTTTCCATTTTTTGGCATCTAACTTCATTGGCTTTTGTTTCCATTCCATTCTCCTGAATTATTTCACCGAGATATTTGAATTGCTGGACCCGTTTTATTTTGCCATATTTTGTCTCCATGAATTTAGGGGCTTCTTTGCTGCAGGTCATGTATTCAGTTTTTTCAAACGATATTTGGAGGCCGACTTTTTCCGCTGTTTCTTTCAGGAGTTCGATCTGGTTTATGGCTGTTGAAACGTCACGAGTTAAGATTGCCAGATCGTCCGCAAATGCCAGGCAGTCTACTGCTAATTTGCCCCTACCAAGAGTGATTGGTTGGTCAATCTTGAGGGCAGACTTCTGTTTGCGCCATTCCTGTATTACCTTTTCAAGGACGCAGTTGAAGAGTAGTGGAGAGAGCCCATCTCCCTGTCTTACTCCTGTTTTGATCGGAAAAGGGTCTGAGATTTCCCCCATGAATTTAACCTTAGATTTTGTGTCTGTCAATGTCTCTTTTACAATTGCGAGTGTTTTCCGGTCTAGACCCTGTTCTTTTAATATCTGAAACAGTGATTGACGATCAACTGAATCATAGGCCTTTTTGAAATCAACAAAAGTACAAACTACATTTTTGCTACAAATTCTCTGATGCCTTAGGATTAACTTTAGGTTCAAAATTTGCTCTGGACATGAACGGCCTGGTCTGAAACCTGCTTGATATTCTCCAATTTTTGGTTCTAGTTGTTGTTGGGCTCTATCGAGAAGGCACTGAGATAAAATTTTGTAGGCAACAGATACCAATGAGATTCCTCTGTAGTTATTTACATCTGTTCTGTCTCCTTTCTTATGTAAAGGATGAATTAGTGCACTTTTCCAATCTTCTGGAATTTGTTCTGTTTCCCAAATCTCTTGGATGATACCGGTGAATTCTTTTATAGTATTTGGGCCTGCTGATTTGAGAATTTCTGCTATGATCCCATCCTCACCTGCAGCTTTATTCATTTTAAGTCGTTTTATCTGTCTGGTAATTTCTTCTTCATCCGGTGGTACTGAATTTGGGTTTGTGAAGTCAGGTTCCTGCGGTGGAAATCTTTGTGTTGGCTCTGGGCAGTTAAGCAGTTCTTCAAAATACCTTGCAAGTTCGGTGCAGTTTTCTTGATTGTTCAGTGCAAATTGCCCATTTACTTTCTTAAAGCAAAGGTTTTGTGGCTGATACCCTGTTAGCTTTGTTTTGAAGTTCTTGTAGAAATTTCGTGTGTGGTTTTTTTCGAAGTCCTTTTCAATTTCCAGTAGTTGATCTTTCTCGAATTTCCTTTTGGTCTGTCGGATTAATTTTGCTGCCTCTTTCCTGACTGCCAAAAACATTTTGTGATTCTTGTCGGTCTTTTTGCTGTTCCACTTATTGTATGCATTCTGCCGGGATTGGATGGCTTGTTCACAGTCTGCGTTCCACCAAGGGTGTTTTTTTCTTTTCTGCAGAGGAATCAGTGTTTGTGCTGTTTCAATTAGTTTGGTCTTGAGTTGCTGCCAATTGTTGGACTGCTTTTTCTCTAATTCTTCGGTGAGAGATGGCTGGATCCGACTGGTATCAAATTTCGGAATTATTTGCTTCCTTCTTCTGAACCTTTGGGGTATCAACTGTAGTTTGACTCTTGTCAGATAGTGGTCTGAGTCTATGTTTGCACCCTTCCTTACTTGGACATTCATAATTTCTCTGTGGTTTGGGTACGAAATTGCCACGTGGTCAATTTGAAACTCGCCCAAGAGGGAGTTTGGTGATCTCCATGTCATTTGTTTAGAAGGTTTCTTCCTGAAGTGAGTCGACATGACTTTAAGGTTGAATGCCCTGCAGAATTCGACTAATCTCCGTCCATTTTGGTTCGTCCATTTATGTGCTGGGAATTTTCCAACTGTTTTCCTGTATTTCCTTTCCTTGCCTAGCTGAGCGTTGAAATCTCCTAACAGAATTTTGACGTGGTTTTGAGGAATTTTTGATGCTGTTTCTTCTAGTATTTCCCAGGATTTGTCTACCTTCTCGCGATCTGTTTTATTGTCTTCATTATTATTATTATTATTATTATTATTATTTTGCACTGGTATATGAGTATCTTGACCCTAAGGACTTTGTTGAAGTTTTGATGATTCGGTGTCATTCTTGAGGATGTTCTAATTCCCCTGCGATAATTTTCCATGTAAACCTGTTTTCTTGCAGCTTGTCCTTTTAACCTATTGCCGTTAATTTTTCCTTTGGCAATTAGCTACTTCTTCCAGGTTATCTTTCCAAGAAAGAAGCCAGTTCTCGGGCGTAACTGCCTTTTCATCGCTCTGTCTTCAGACCGACTTTGTTGTACGGGTGTGATGGGTGAACTCCGGATATCTTATTCACGAATTAGATGAAACAGACATGAAAGTTGCAAGAATGATTGCTTGTACAAACGGATGGCAACAATGGCAGGAAAACACGAATTGTAGAGACAGTGACCCGGTTAGGAATGAAGTTATACAAATAAACTGGTTTTGATGTTTGGGTCGTCTAAGGCGAATGGAGGGGAATACGTTACGTAATACGCGTAGAATGAGTTCGACCGTGGAAGGTAAGAGAAGTAGAGGAAGGCGATTGTTAGACTCGGTTTTTGATAAGAGGTGTGGAACTAAACGAGACAGCAGATCTAGTTGCAAATAGAGAAGTATGGAGAAATTTCGTTAATTAACAAATGCTTGCAGACTAACGCTGAAGAGCGTAGCAGTCCATAATAGAGACGTATGTCATCCTTCTTACCCTTAATATCTCCAAAGAATTATGTTATTTTCTGATAATCGAGGTTATGGAGACTGTTTTTCACCTTCACTTCCCGGATGATGGAATCGTTCGTTCTCCTGACTGTCCCGAGTATTCGCATTAATCTTAACCCTTCACCGTCCACGTTTCATTACCATGCAGAAAGTGTATTGACTCATCTTCAACAGTCACTACTTGTTTGCATTTAGGGATCTTCTTTTTCCTTGTTTTCTCTCTGGTTTGACACACACACACTCACTTTCGTTTTTAATGCCATATGTTGTGTTCTTGCGAAAATGTATAAAGTAGCCGTGTACTTGCCCAATAATCAGATTACATTGTTGGTGCTGGTCCAATGCTGATTCATGTTGGTATGCTGTATGACACTTTTTTTAATGTTTATGAAACGGAGCTCGTTAACTGCGGAGATCGCTAGGCAAGGCATGGCATGTCGCACGTGGGTAAACCAGCTGCTAATACTATTTCGAAAGTTAAGTGGAGGCCATGCTCCTCGTGAACACTCAGAATATCACCTGCTATTCCTACATATTGAAATAACTGTCATGTTTTCATTGTCATGAGACATTTTTGAATACTTTAGGTCTAATGTAGAACATATATTTTTAGATGAAGTTAGAGTTGCTCGTTCTAATAACTTAGTATAAATCTATCACTACAAATTAAATGCAGGATCATAATTAGCCTACTGTGCTCAAGGTTGCATAAGCTCTTTTAGTCTACCCACATCCGAATACTCGGGCTGCCTGGGTGGTCTCTCTCATTTAACGATATTCTATCAGTTGCTAAGGGGCACTGTTAGGTTAGCCGATTCGAGTCCTGTTGGTCGAAAATATTTTCACCGTAGGAATGTTGGCCGGCAGGGTAGGGGATTTTGTGGTATACAGTTTCTATCACTAGATTGCCTGCCAAAAGCCTGGATTAAATTCCAAACCTCTCCGCAGTGCTCATACGGAGTGAGGGCATGGGACGCTGTTGGTGATTCGTCCGTCGGATGGTGACGTTAAGTCTTGAACAGAACCCTTGGTGCTATTCGACAAGAGAAGTGTGTGTTGGCACTGGGTTTCACCCTCTCCGTACTATCACACACCATGTCGTTCATTTCATCTCATTAACTCCTCTGATGAGGTTGACGTCAGGAAGGTCATCTGGTCATAAAATCTGCCACGACAGATACATCTCACCTCATATCCGTCCCCGTAGAGAAACGGGACAAGGGTTGGAGAAACAAACACTGTTAGATAATAGCGTTCAACACTATAGCGGTGTTGCTATTTTGTGAAATTTGATTTTTTTGAAGTAGTAAAACTATGTATAGGTAAAAGTGAATGAACACCTTGCTCCCGTAGGGGTGGATTAGGGTGGGAGTAACATGTAAGAAATGATCGAAAACGACCTATAGTAGTGTTGAATCCTGATTTTCCGGATCGCTGAGATGAATAGTGACACTCCAAGTTCAGTCACCATCGTTACAGGAGTTGAGAAGGGGTGAAAATATCCAAAATTATCGAGATTACTGTTGAACCCCCAGGCTGATTGGGGACTATCTCAGTGACAGTTGAAATTGTAGACGCCTAAATACACACAGTTATCACTTATTTTTATTTGAAGGGATCGACTACTTCCCAGACAGTATGGGCTCCAACAAGAAGAAAGCTTCACGCGAATCTCAATTAAACACAGAACAATAGCTGTAAAACTACAAAATAGTTCGTAAGATATCAAGTCATTGTCACATATTATTAACAAGTTATACAATTCCTAAAAGTAGACCTTCAAAATGTACCCGGGCAGTGCATGGAGAACTTTCATATCAAGACACGTTATCTGACCTATTTATGACGAATGCTGCGGTGCAGCGCGCGTCCTCTAGTAATAGTAATAATAATATATGGTCTCGGCTGCCATTTGCAAGCATTTCGATTTAACACTATTTAAGACTTGATATGCTCGGTAAATTATCCTCTTATCGTCAGCGCCAGCCCCGTGGTGTAGGGGTAGCGTGCCTGTCTCTCTCCCGGAGGCCCCGGGTTCGATTCCCGGCCAGGTCAGGGCTTTTTCTCTCGACCTGAGGGCTGATTCGAGGTCCACTCAGCCTACGTGATTAGAATTGAGGAGCTGTCTGACGGTGAGATGGCGGCCCCGGTCTCGAAAGCCCAGAATAACGGCCGAGATGATGCGTCGTGCTGACCACATGACCCCTCGTAATCTGCAGGCCTTCGGGCTGAGCAGCGGTTTAGGTTTTATCGTCAGCGTTCATTTTTCATACCCATACTGCGCTTATATTGGAATGGCTGAGTTGCTAACCTCAGACGATTAAGCGCAAGCCTTCTGAGCTCAAGTTGGTGCATTCGATTTTTATTTGCTTTGTGTTTGAAGGTGATCAGATACGTCAGCGTCGTGCCGGTAGCTTTTTTCCACACGTACATACTTGCGAGTGATCACATTTCAGCACCTTCGCGTTTCCTACAATCGTAAAAGTAGTGGGACGTAAAACCAATAATATTATTACCATCATCGTTATTATTATTATTTTGAAATACTCTCTCTTGTGGCAGTGATGGTGTTGGTTGTTTAAAGAGGCAAACAATCATATCACCAACCTTTCGTAAATCTGATCGTAAAAAGAGGGGGAAGATTCGTCAAAGCGTCAAGGTATCTGCTAAATGACAATGTGGGCCATTAAGACAAACAATAATGAATTCCCCTTTGTGGTCGGAAGAAAATTTCATTTGTCCGTAGTATGACACAAAGTAAAGAGAAATCTGGCACATGTTGAAGCAATGTCAGTCTCAACTGGGTCCTTTGACTCAGTGTGAGAGTTATCCTATAACTTCACACAAGCTGGGTGAAAGGGGATCAAGTGACCCTTAAACGTCAAAAACTCGGAGATAACCGTATTTCGTTTTTGAAATTTTAGTTAAATAAGCAGCTACATGAGTGTTTTCAGTTAGGACATTTTCTATTTTAATTTCTGTTAATGTGGATAAGCAAAAGACATTAAGTCAAAATCTCACCCCTGAAAAAGTTTTTCCGTAGTTTACCATTTTCACTCCAAGCAAATGCTTCCTCCCCAATCACAGCACTTCCCGTCCTTGCATGTCCGAAAACCTGGGCACTAACTGTCTGGCCATGAGATCATCTTGGAGTAGCTTCGTAGAGTCACCCGCAGTCTAAATCTTCAGGCCGAAGAAAACCAGGAGCAACACACGATTCGAACGCACTCTGATTTTCATTTTCTTCACTATTTTAATTCGATCATTCTTGCAGATACATTTGGCGAAGTGGTAAGAAAGAGAGATGACAACCACAGATAATTGCTAATCGTTGAAATAGTAAACATGTGAAAATGTTTTCAGATTCATGGTTCTATCCAGCGGTCTTTGCAGTTGGAGTTGAAACGTACGTTAGTTCGTTTCCTCCCGTAAGAAAGGACTCTTTGCAAGTCGACTTGCAAGGACTGTTGTCGTGTAAAAATCTCCTTTCTTCCCGCAAACGTATGCTACTTATCCTGGCCATATTGTCATTCAGCCAGAAGAAAATTCTGTCAGACATTTGTCCGGCTCCAGTGCGAAATGGTTAGCGTGCTGGTCTTTGGTCCAAGGGGTCGCGCGTTCGATTCCCGGCCGGGTCGGTGATTTTAACATTCATTGGTTAATTCCGACGGCTCAGGAGCTGGGTGTGTTTGCCGTCTTCGGCATTTTAATTCATCATAGGTAGGGCTCAGTCTCCTCAGACGCGCAGGTCGCCTGTAAGTCGTCAACTCGAAAGACCTCCGCCGGGCCTCTCCGGAGACTACACGCAGTTAATTATCCTCAGGATTTCCTCACTAGGAACCACATCCTCGGGATGTTTTGCGTGCTCTCTTGTCAGTTTCAGAGTAAAACGAACTCTTGTAAATAACAAAACTGACATTCTGCTTTTTGTGCTTTCTATCCTTCGTGTGTGAAATGTAAGCTACTGCTGATCGGTCATTCAGTAACATATTAAAATAATCATTTGCAGTGCCCTTTCTTTGTTTGAGATTTCCATGGCGCTGTATTCTCTGGTGACATTTCTTAGGGTATCCATAGTACAAAACGCAAGGACGACCATTCTTCGTCTCAAAGCGACAACACAGACAACAACACTTCTGGAAGGTCTCGATTTGGGAGCATGGACTAGCAAGTACGGAGCTGTCTGCCATTGTTTCTGCCGTCTTGTTCCTGTCTCCAAAACTTTCATCGTTTCCATCCAACCTCCCGTGGTTAACTCTTGTTCCTTCGCTTCCCTGCACCAAAATGTAGGAAACTTTAATTTCTATACCTATCATAGCCATTTCCATTGCGAATGCCTTTATTTTTCGATTCACATTGTATCTGGTTGCGTTTTGCAATACAAAAAAATACTTCCCTGATAAGTTTACTTGGGCATTAGTGTAATCTTTATAATGATCAAACCTCTCTATATAAAATAAGAGTTATGTCTGTACATGGCTCAGAATTTCATAAAAAAGATAGTATTTCTCTATCGGTCGTGTCCACAGTAACATGGAAATGCTCTTTTTAATTTTCCGTAATTTCTGTCTGTAGATTTGTATACGCATCACTAGAAAACAGCTGAAGAGAATTCAATGACAATCGGTATGCAAAGTCGGGGAATACGTCTCTACAATCTAGGCTATAAATAATTTTATTCACGCTGAGTGAAATTGTAGTTTAGGGGAAGGCCTAAAATTTAATTCTTAAATATTTGTTATTAGTGGTCCTGTCGATAAATACTACTTAACTAAAGTTATATAGTATTCAATTTCCGATCATTTATGTCTTATACATTTTTACCGTACCGGCTATGATGAAAATCCATAACTTGTTTCCAGTCATTCAACGGGGTCAGGAATGAAATGAATGAAGCCTTCATCTAGCGGCGAGGATAGGAAATGTGCCGGTTCCCCAAGCCTGTCGCACTACTCTGGGGCAATGATAAATGACTGATAGATGAAATGTTAATGGAGAGTGTTGCTGGAAGGAAATATGACTGGGAAACCGGAGTACTCGGAGAAAAACCTGTCCTGGCTCCGCTGTGTCCAGCACAAATCTCACATGGAGTGACCGGGATTTGAACCACGGTATCCAGCAGTGAGAGGCCGGCGCGCTACCGCCTGAGACATGGAGGCTGTGCCGGCTATATCAGAGATATTTATGAATTTGGATTTGTGTTGCTTAAGTCCATATCAGCGCCGTCATGAGAAATGGATGAGCAGAATTTAATGAAATCGGTGTGTAAAGTCGAGGAATAAGGGACTACAGTCTACGCTATAAATTATTTTGTAAGACGCCTTAATATCACTGAGTCGAAAGAAAACTAGATGTGAAGGTCTACAATATAGAAAGCTCATAACATTGATTAACAAAACATTACAATAACCATTGTTTGTTGTGATGTGCTTAGTCTCTTCTGTTGCCACTCATCTCCGGTAGATGGGATTGCTGTTGAGTACCAAATATTTTAAAAAAATTGCTTTACGTCGCACCGACACAGATAGATGGCGACGATGGGATAGGAAAGGGCTAGGAGTGGGAAGGAAGTTGCCGTGGCCTTAAGGTGCAGCCCCTGCATTTGTCTGGAGTGAAAATGGGTAACCACGGACTGCCGACAGTGGTGTTCGAATTCACTATCTCCCGGATGCAAGCTCACACCCGCGCGCCCCTAACCGCACGTTCAGTTCGCCCGGTCGTACTGAATATAAAAGCCTTCCTGAATATTGGCGGGAAGTAGCTGGGAAGTTGGATAACGTTTCTTTTTAACATGCCATTCCTGTGGTTCATAAATTTTCTGATACTACTGGTAGGCCCCTACGTAACACACTGGTTCATCATAGCATTCGAGCTATTCAATCCCTACTCTGAGGCACTGATCGGAATGAGCAGTGTGCATATTTAACGGAATAATGGCAGAGGAGTGTTCACAGCTGTCTGCGGCTTGGTCATTGCAACTCTGGAACTTTGGACTGTTAGATCGGTGCCGTATCACTGTTCGTTAAAAGTGAGAAAATGTGCGGTTTATGTTTGATCGAGAATTTTATATGATAACGTTGTTTTTCATTGCTACATTCCTACTGACGTTGTTGTAATGACCTATGTTCGTTTACTTCAGTTAGAAAATCACAAATACAGTCTTTCTGAGAATCCCGTAGCGAAGCGCGGGCACATCAGCTAGTAAAATAAATAAAATTAACTGTAATGTCCGTAACTCGGGCGCCTGAGTCCACCTAAATGGATCCCTCGAATTTCGATAGGGCATGATAATTCTCTCTCGCAGGGCGTGCACGTAAACGGTGCTGTTGGTACATCTGCTATGGGTCTTTCTAACCTATGGGAACGATTAAATAGGAACTCCACTTGGGTTCTCCAATAACTTCTCCGATTCTAAAATAACTATATTCTGGCTTATATGAGCACTTCATCAATGCACACAAGTGTACAATGTACATTCACAACATTAACATTTGCTGGAATATTCCCTATGTGCATCAAACAAACCTAGAACAAAAGCAATTGGATACAATAGGATTGCACTTCTTTTTAGAGTGAGCCCGATGACCAGTAGTTACAATGCATATATCGTCGTTGCGTCTAGAAAAACCGCTATATGACAATGTTCCAGCTTAGAATTCTGTCCAGTAAGGCTCTGTCATATAAGGATCGGCATAGCATTAGCTAACGACGATATACGATGTATGTTCTGCCCTTCATTGTTTTTGTTTATCAACACAAATTGCCGACTCGAACCATCGACACATGGTTTAAATTCTTGATACTCTACCTCCTTATGCACTGACACTAATACTTGGTTTAAAGATACTGTCGCTTACGCAAACACACCTTGTTGGTCTATGCCTTGACCTAGATTGACAGGCCATATATTATTGAAAGTTACACTTCTCAGTTCATAACTTGGTAAATTAGTACAAAGTTCCATAGCAAAATTTAATAGTTCTCTGGACCACGTCCTTCACATGCATATATAGCCCCCACACACACACACACCACTACTTGTTCGGGTGTGTCTGTCCAATCATGAGTGAGATATTTCCCGCTCTAAGCCACAGACCTGCCTGTCTTACGACCACGCCTTGAATTATCATTTTTAGGTCCGTAAATAGCCACAGGCCCGAAATAATGATTTCCAGAATCCAAGACTTGATTTCTCCTGACTCTCCCTAACTTCGCCACTCCTAAAGTAAAATAAAATATTTCCCGGGACATACTTCCTGACCTGGATATAGTTGTATGTTTCCCAACGGCTTGTAGAAAATAAACTATTAGTATCTGATGTGGAGACCTTCGAGCATCAGATATTACTATATGAATACTCATAAAATAATACCTTGTGATAAATACAGAATGAGGGAGTGGGTGATATATGCACCATCACTATTTTTCCTTGAAACTAGCATCACTTAGTTCGTTACGCGTTTCTACAATTTCAAGCTTGCATTCAGAATATGGTAAGTTCAAACCGTATCGCATACCTGCCAACTCTTCCGAATTAGGTGGGAGACTTCAATTTTTTTGCACGGCTTACCGGTCTCCCGGTCACTTAAATGTTTTCTACCGTTTTTAAGCCTTTGATTCCTGAACTTAAAATACGTTTTGTAACTCCTGTCGTTTCTGGATGCTTCAGCTACTACTCTTATTGGTCTCGGTGAATGCCAAGATCCTTCTCTTCTTAAGTGGTCATGTAATAGAGCCATAAATAGTGCTACTTTTTGTGAGACAATGGGTTTAATGAACACCAATACTGTAAATTAAGTGTATGATGTTTATTATGACGAAAAAATATGATTCAGTTTTCCTGAAATAATTATTGGGGCAGTTTCTCTGTCTCGTTGAAGCGAGGAATGGTATTCATGTAAATATTTTGTTACTATGTTTGAAATGTTAACGAACTTGTGTACTACAGTTATTTGTGGATTTTTTAAAATCTTGGATTTTTTCTTGAAAGTGCACGTTTTTTCGTGGTTTCTTTTACATTTTAATTTATTTTCAGTGATTTTTGGTTCACCGTGCCCACGATGAGGAAGTTGCCTTGCACAACATCCGTTACTCGTGGTATTTTGGCAACGTTGAAGATAGTTTTTCGTGGATTCCCATCTTCATACCAAGTGAATGCTAGGACTGTAGCTGAATTCTTATATCTGCGTCGCCGAAAATCGAGGCGTTAGTGAGACGTTCAATGGCTATGAAAAGAAAGAGTAATATACATCCACCAGAGATTCCAACACAGGCTTAATCACTGACCAGGAGTCAGTGAACATTACTTGGGCACTGATCGCTTGCTTATATGCTGTGTATTACGCGACAAAAGTCCCAGTGTGAGCATTGTTAGTCTTGTGCTCACTCTCGCTCTACTTACTCTAAACGAACGAAAACTTACCTAGTATTGATTGTTGTGAAGAAATTCATACCATACAATTTCTCATGTTGTCGGTCCATAATTCGTTTCAGACCCATGGTTATTTACAAAAAGTATTCTTTTAGGTCTCTTTCATCCCTAAAGTATTGGGTTTTCATACGCTCTGTATTTCTTGCAAGTATTACAGTATTTAGACTATAATAAACGTATTTGTAAAGCATTGAATGGAAGACAGGAGTGTTTTCTGTATTTTGCGGGAAATAACCAGGATATAATGGACTGATGCAAACCTCAATTCACTTGTGCGCAGAAAAGGCTGTATGACTTAAAATGTGCCTGGTCGTGTTAAAAGATATGGAAATAGTTTATGAATTTGGCTGTAGTAGGCACTAGGTAGCGTTTAGAAGTGCTTAAATGCAAGAAACCCGAACCTGTATATTTACTCTTTTTAAAATAATTCTTCACTATCCCTGAAAACCGAAAGCAGTTTAAGAGTCTGTAAACTGTCATTCACAAGGCTTTTTTGACTTTTTTAATAAGGGACGTATTTTTGTTAAGTTCTCTACTCTAAGTGGTATATTGTTGTAGCTTAACAAAGTTACTGACGTTCATGAATTTTATTTTACCGAACGAGTTGGCCTTGCGACTAGGGGTCGGGAGGTAGTTTGTTCGAATCCCACTATCGGCAGCCCCATAGATGGTTTTCCGTGGTTTCCCATTTTCACACCCGGCAAAATGCTGGGGCTATAATTATCTTAACTGACATTGTATTCATGATAAAGATGTTCCATTCATAATTGAAATTATTCCCTAGTGTGAAGTTTTGTAATGGTGACCGTAGTGCTACAAGAGATGATGATTATTATTATTATTATTATTATTATTATTATTATTATTATTATTATTATTATTATTGTTACGGAGCTTTTCCGTGGTAGGTAGAGGTGAAAGAAGGTGCGGGTGTGAATAGGTCTCCAGCTACGAAAGCAAAATTAATTTAAAATTTAACAAGGTTATATTTTCTTTTCAAAAACAAGAAATAACAAGCATGGCAGGTACAAAGTAGCAAGTCAAAAAGGGTAGTTACAATATTTACAGGAATTGGGCTTCGCGCCCTGATTTTACACAGCTGGGGCAATCAGCTCAGTTTTACCCCAAACACGAGTTTTAACAGAGGGGCAGAAAACCCCATTCATACCTAGGAGCCCTTGCTCCAAATTACACAGAAAAGCCTCCACGAGGCATACAACACTTAATTTTCAAAAGAGCCACTCGCTCTCAAAATTTAAGCCTCTCCCAGGCCACACCAAACTCCACCTTCAAGTTGTCCTCACTGGACATAGACACAGGGGTACAATACCCAACCTACTGAGGTCTATTAAATGAAAAGGGGCAATTACATGACCTCTAAAATAACAATTTGAGAGGAGGCAATCTGCACTCCTAATACACTTGTTTTTAAAAAAACCTAATCTGGCTCTAGGCCACTAATGCAAGGGCTAATCCCATACTACCGAGGTGACTTTAGAAAAGAGCAATTTGTTTTACATTAACGAAGAATAGGTTGAGAAAATAAGTTCACCTCAAAACAATAAGAGTGGGAGCTCGAGAGGGTTAGCACTCTCTATCCCAGAAGGTAGCT
The DNA here is from genome assembly GCF_040414725.1 of Anabrus simplex. Classification (NCBI taxonomy): domain Eukaryota; kingdom Metazoa; phylum Arthropoda; class Insecta; order Orthoptera; family Tettigoniidae; genus Anabrus; species Anabrus simplex. The sequence goes on along the minus strand of NC_090265.1, from coordinate 650,729,492 downwards.
TAAAAGAGAATAGAAGAAAGATTGTTACATTTTAGGAAAAGGTTACATGGTGGAACGCTTCGCACCCGCCCCGAGAGTTAAACTGCTGAGCTAGCAAAGAAAGAATTTATTAATCGGCCATTACCTTATTGATGACCGCTGCCGAGGAAAGAGGCGCTTCCCGCCTCCTGCTATGTACTTTATACACTGAAAGATGGAACAGAAGTGGCCCGGAGACCCTAAAATCAGCAGTTTATATCCTCTCGCGGAAGGTTCTAGGCGTTAGGGGAATGAAAACACCCTCCCACAAACTTTATTGGCTAGGGTACAGAAACATATCCAAGATGGGGGAAGATACATCGGATTGGTCGGAAATTACTAAAAGAAATTCGGGATTGGATAAATCTAAAACAAGGGGGAAAAGAGGGGTATACAGCCAACTTAAACAATAACAGAAAGAAATTTAGCAAGAAACAAACATTTGAAATAAAAATTTCTCCAACAAAATAGTTCTTTGACTCCGCACTAGGGTGCACTATTGTTGATCTTCAGTAGTGTCCTCTAGAAGAGAAAGTTCACACTTCTTACTTCAAGCGAAACAAAAACACATCAAAAATGACACAGTTCAAAAACTCAATTTTCCACGTGGTGACATCTTCTGAGAAGGTAAAGAATTAATAGCGTAGATAAAGTTCAGACTTCCTCCAGCAGAGGAGTTTCAACTGGCGCACATTTTAAATTAGCGGAGTGGAGGTGTACCTCCCGGTACAGACCTCCCCCCCCCCCCCCCAAAAGTTCCTCCCGGGGTGACACATGAAATTGTTTGAAAACAAGGTCCAAGTTTTGATGTAGATATGGAGATTAATTGCCAAAAAAAAAAAAATTATAAGATTTTCTTAATTTGGTTTGATTTAGTTTCAAAATTTTGTTGTTGCAGATGAAGTAAAGTTTTTAAGTTTGTAGAAGTAGAATTCCGAAGATAGACTTTTAATACTTAAAAGTGATGAAAAATTTTGCAATGTCCACCAAATATTGCTGTTGAATTCCCGAGTGTAGTCATTGCTTATCGTAACTGTCCATGTAGTTGAGGTTGATGAAGTTGGATGGCCAGACCGGCCGTTGCAGCTTGCGTCCAAAGGAGGCCGCTCGGACCCCTCAAGTACCCTGAGATACCGCTCGCCCGCACTATGAGGGGAGCAGTGGTGTTGAAACACGCCGCGCCCGCGGTGAAGGAATACAGGCTGCGGGCAAGTAGCAGGACGTGCGCCGCACATCAGCCTAGGCCGGGAGGAGAGCTCCGGCTCGCCGTGCACATGTCGTCCTCGCTGGGGCCGAGGGGGCCCGTCCTCGAACCCAGCCGCGGCACAGCGCCGCGCGGCTGCGGGGGCACTGAAACATTTAAGCTAGGCGGCAGAATTGTGTTGGACCATCATGTTTCTTTTGAGGGCACAGGCATGTAGAGAGATTGAGGGGCCAGCGGCGTGCAGATATCCATGGCATTTCATCTAAGCCAGCCACTGTGTGTAGTGGAGCAGGAGACGGGAGCGTGGTAATGGCCGTGGCAAGGACAGGATGGCAGTTTAACAAATCGGGGGAGGTTTTACAGAAATGCTTACATATAAAATAAAATAGAAGGAGCAGAATGCCTTAAGAGTGGAACTCAAAAAAAAATATAACCTTCATATTCCTATCAAATTATATGAAGCAAGTTGACACAAAATTTACACCGGTTTCACCTGGGACAGGTGAACCCTAAATATCCTCTCGGTGGCTGGATTGCTTACTAACAATGTAACCGGCGTAAGAAAATCGAGAATGATGCATGGCCCATGAAATCTGGGGGCAAGCTTGCCCGCGGGAACGAAATTCTTGACCATCACCTGGTCACCTACCTTCAAAGTGGTGGGTCTCCGTCCACGATCATACTTTTCTCTAACCTTTTCATGAGATACCTTAAGATTGGCTTTAGCCTTCTCCCAAAGATCTTTAATATTATCCGGATCTATTGTCTCGGGTAGAATGTCACTCAGAGACCAAAGGTTAGAGAGCGGCGTGTTGGGAACAAACTTGAACATCAAGGAAGCTGGAGTGAACTTATGAGATTCATGAACCGCCGAATTCAAAGCAAAAGCTAACCAATGCAGGGACGTGTCCCACCTGGAATGATCTTCATGATGATAGGCAATAAGTGCGGACCTGAGATTACGATTAACCCGTTCAGCCAGAGATGGTTGAGGGTAATAAGCAGAAGTAGTTACATGAGAGATGGATAAGTCAAAACAGAATTTACGAAATAAGTTAGATGTAAAAGCCTTCGCATTATCAGATACAATATATTGGCACGGACCAAAAGAAGCAAAAATAGAATTTAAGGAAGTAATGGTAGACTGAGCGGTAGCCAGCTTAGTCGGAAATAACCAAGAAAATCTGGTAAAACCATCTACACACACTAGGATGAACTTGTTGGCATTACCCTTTGACTGGGGGAATGGTCCTACATAATCAATATACAGGCGTTCCATGGGGCGCGACGCTTGCTGAGAAGACAAGAGGCCTACCTTGGTGGACATGGTCGGTTTACTAAGCAAACAGGATTTACAAGCCTTTACTAGTTCACGGATTTCACCGTCCATACCTTTCCAGATGAACATTTCACGAATCTTTTCACGAGTTTTAAAGATTCCAAGATGCCCTCCTAATGGGGTCTCATGATAATACTTGAAGATCATAGGTACAAGAACAGCTGGAACGACAACTTTCATCATCTTATCATGCCTCGAAGGGCAACATAGAACACCATTCCTCAGAACATAAGGGACAACATGTTCCCCAGAAGAAAGGGTTTCCATTATCGGAGCCAGCGTCGGATCTTCACGTTGGTATTTCTCGATATCCCTAAAGAGCATGGGAGCATCTGTTAGGATGGCATTAACCTTAGATAGTATGGACTCGGAAGGTGATGAATTGTCGACCGGTTCGTGGGTCTCGACGTCGTTAGAAAACATACGGCTGAGTCCATCAGCAACAACATTTTCGGTACCTCTGATATGTCTAACATCAAACTGGAAGGCAGAAATACGGATGGCCCAGCGGGCTATACGACCAGTACGACGCGGCCTACCTAAGACCCAGCTTAAGGCTTGATTATCTGTCTCCAGGTCGAATTTGACATGTTCCAGATAGAGACGGAACTTCTCTAAGGCGAATAAGACTGCCAAACCTTCGAGCTCATATATGGAATACTTGGCTTCTTGAGCCGACAATGTCCTAGACGCATAGGCGATGGGGCGCCTCCCTAGTTCAGTCTCTTGAAGAAGGACTGCAGCTACCGCTGACGACGATGCGTCGGTTTGGACAATGAATTTCTTCGAGAAATCAGGCATAGCAAGTACAGGGGCATTACAAAGAGCTAATTTAAGGTCTTCAAAAGCGGCTTGTTGAGAAGGTCCCCACTTGAATTTGATGCCTTTCCTACGAAGAAGGTTTAAGGGCGCCGCTCTATTAGCGAAGTTAGGAATAAACTTCCTGAAGAAATTCACCATACCAATGAACCTGGCGAAACCTTTAATGTCTTTGGGAGGTTTAAAATCACGGATGGCCTGTGTTCTAGAATGATCGACTGCTACACCATCCGGTGACACAATATGCCCTAGGAAAGACATAGAGGGCTTAGCAAAGGCAACCTTGGACAACTTAACAGTTAACCCAGCCTTACGAAGGCGATCGAGAACTTCTCGCAGATGATCTAGATGTTCTTCAAAAGTCTCTGAAAATACGACGACATCGTCCAAGTAGTGATATAAGTACTCAAATTTGATGTCGGAGAAGACCCTATCTAGTAGCCTAGTGAGTACAGCTGCTCCCGTGGGGAGCCCGAAAGGCACGCGGTTGTATTCGTATAAATTCCAGTCCGTGGCAAACGCTGTAAGATGTTTAGACTCTTCGGCAAGGGGAATTTGATTATAGGCCTGATTCAAGTCCAAGATAGTAAAGAACTTGGCCTTACGAAACCATGAAAAGAATGAAGGTCGGGAAGGGGCACAGATTGTAACACCACCTTCCGATTGAGAGCCCTGTAATCAATGACAGGCCTGAAGCCCCCTTGGGGTTTCGGGACTAAAAAAATAGGCGAAGAATACGGTGACTTAGAGGGCCTAATAATACCGTCCTTCAACATCTGATCGATGATTTCTTTTAGAGCCTTCATTTTAGGAGGAGATAGCCTATAAGGTGGAAAACGGACAGGAATCGAATCCGTGACCTCAATTTTGTATTCAATAAGGTCAGTAACACCAAGAGTATCAGAGAACACCTCGGGAAACGACTGACACAATTTGCGAATACTATCAGCCTGCTCCTCAGGTAGATGCCTAAGGTCTAACAACATCTCATCCTGGGTAGGCGAAATAGAAGAACATGATGCAGAATTACACTTTAATAGAGGGATATTACAATTAGAGGCAAATTTGAAAGTGCAAGACCTACTCTGAAGATCGAGCACAAGACCAGTGTGAGAAATAAAGTCCGCTCCCAATATAATGGGGCAAGACAAGTGCTTGGCCACAAACAATTTAACTTTCCATGTAAATTTAAAAATACGAATTTTGACCAGTAAGGAACCTAGAATTTCTAATGGAGATGAATTAGCCGAAACATATAGAACAGGAGATGAGACATAGTCAGGTAGTTTACAAACAGATTTCAATTTAGAATACCATTCAGCCGAAATAATCGAACAGACATTGCCTGAATCTAATAAAGCGGTTATAGGCTCATTGTTTAACTCAATCTTAAGAAAAGGAATAGGTGCGGGGGAATCCGCCGAAATCCTAAGACACTCTTTGGGACATTCAAAAGATGCATTTGAAATTTGCTCGTTCCCTGAATTTACAACCTGTTTACCAGGGGCTGAGTCTCGGGAAGATGGATTAGTCGACTCAGCCGAAGCCACTAGTCACTTTTTATTATTGGCATAGGTGGAATTTGCACCAGAAGTTGAGCAGGAGGGGGTGCTATTCGAATTGGGACAATTCTTGGCGATATGTGAGAAAGCCCCACATTTAAAACAGCCTTATGATGACCCGGCTCCATTCCTTGTCCCACTTGACTTGATCAGTGGACACTTGTTGCGCAGATGGTCAGGCGACCCGCAAGCATAACATTTACGGGGATTGACTGGTCGGCGAGGTGGAGGCCGAGTATTACTAAAGGAAGGCGGGGGTTCTTTCGCGACACGCAAAGAATCGGCGTATCTAACTCCTTCCGCTGAGACGGCCAATGCTTCAAGTTCAGAGAAAGTTTGCGGGCACGCCGCGAAACACAAATATGACCTGTAGGGTGGTGAAATCCCTTCCACAATAGCTTGTACAATCTGATCCTCAGGGAAATGAAGAGCAAACACCCTAGTATAAAACTTAATGTCCTGTATGAAATCAGCCAAGTTTTCATCCAAGCGTTGTACACGGTAATAGTACGTCTGAATAAGGGAGGACCTGGCCCTAGCCGGGATGAAGTTAGCTAGCAAATGGGCATGGAAATCCTCAATAGATGATTGCTCGGCAATGGCTCTTACGATTTTATCTGAGAGAATACCAATAGCATACGGATAGATAATTTGCAAAATTTGACATGGAGAAAGAGAAAACACAAGGGCATGATCCTGAAATTCAACTAGAAATCTTAAAAATGAAATTACATCACTGGTGGTATTAACGGAAAACCTAGAGATGCCTCTGAGCAACATTGCCAATGGATGAGGCAAGCTGCTAAACCCGGGTGACATAGTAGGTAAAGGTTTCAATGGCAAGGAAGTTAATTCAGAACGGATGTTACTCAATGATGCACGACGTTCAGATTCGTTGTCCAATGGGGCAGGGATAGTTTGAGCAGCAACGGTTATCCTATTAACTTCTCCCTTGGGAGGCGCTTCCTCACTACCTGCATTCACTGTGGTGGGTAGATCGCTTTTGGGAGGAACCTCCCCTGTTAACAATTGAGTGACCTTGCTAGATAATTCAGACATATTTTCAAGCAGCGTACTAGCTTCCTTCTTCTGAACGTCATTCAACTTTAGAGACAACAGATCGTTAACCCTATTCGAAAAATGATATAGCCTAGCTTGCACACGCTTAATTTGATTAGGAGAAGGATCATTTTCATCAAAAAAACTAACTACAGAAGCTAGCCCAGTAATATTCTCCGTGATCGTGGAAAGAGAGTCGTCAATTTCTTTCTCTCCCAAATTGGGGATGGAAATGGGCAAATCTAGGGACTCTCTAAGCTTGTTTGTGTCTACTGCAACCGTGCCTCCAGATTGTACATTTCTAATAGTCAATTCATAGATCAACTCCTCCTTGCGCAAATAGTTAAGATGGAGAACATCGCGAGGGCCGGGCATGGTGACAGAACAATTTTGAAGAACTCAAAACATTCCAGCAACTGGGAAAATAGTTAGAGTTCGGAACAAACAATGTTTAGCCGTCAAAAGGGGCTAAATTGAGACCCATTCAACCACGCTCTGCTACCACTTGTTACGGAGCTTTTCCGTGGTAGGTAGAGGTGAAAGAAGGTGCGGGTGTGAATAGGTCTCCAGCTACGAAAGCAAACTTAATTTAAAATTTAACAAGGTTATATTTTCTTTTCAAAAACAAGAAATAACAAGCATGGCAGGTACAAAGTAGCAAGTCAAAAAGGGTAGTTACAATATTTACAGGAATTGGGCTTCGCGCCCTGATTTTACACAGCTGGGGCAATCAGCTCAGTTTTACCCCAAACACGAGTTTTAACAGAGGGGCAGAAAACCCCATTCATACCTAGGAGCCCTTGCTCCAAATTACACAGAAAAGCCTCCACGAGGCATACAACACTTAATTTTCAAAAGAGCCACTCGCTCTCAAAATTTAAGCCTCTCCCAGGCCACACCAAACTCCACCTTCAAGTTGTCCTCACTGGACATAGACACAGGGGTACAATACCCAACCTACTGAGGTCTATTAAATGAAAAGGGGCAATTACATGACCTCTAAAATAACAATTTGAGAGGAGGCAATCTGCACTCCTAATACACTTGTTTTTAAAAAAACCTAATCTGGCTCTAGGCCACTAATGCAAGGGCTAATCCCATACTACCGAGGTGACTTTAGAAAAGAACAATTTGTTTTACATTAACGAAGAATAGGTTGAGAAAATAAGTTTACCTCAAAACAATAAGAGTGGGAGCTCGAGAGGGTTAGCACTCTCTATCCCAGAAGGTAGCTTAAAAGAGAATAGAAGAAAGATTGTTACATTTTAGGAAAAGGTTACATGGTGGAACGCTTCGCACCCGCCCCGAGAGTTAAACTGCTGAGCTAGCAAAGAAAGACTTTATTAATCGGCCATTACCTTATTGATGACCGCTGCCGAGGAAAGAGGCGCTTCCCGCCTCCTGCTATGTACTTTATACACTGAAAGATGGAACAGAAGTGGCCCGGAGACCCTAAAATCAGCAGTTTATATCCTCTCGCGGAAGGTTCTAGGCGTTAGGGGAATGAAAACACCCTCCCACAAACTTTATTGGCTAGGGTACAGAAACATATCCAAGATGGGGGAAGATACATCGGATTGGTCGGAAATTACTAAAAGAAATTCGGGATTGGATAAATCTACAACAAGGGGGAAAAGAGGGGTATACAGCCAACTTAAACAATAACAGAAAGAAATTTAGCAAGAAACAAACATTTGAAATAAAAATTTCTCCAACAAAATAGTTCTTTGACTCCGCACTAGGGTGCACTATTGTTGATCTTCAGTAGTGTCCTCTAGAAGAGAAAGTTCACACTTCTTACTTCAAGCGAAACAAAAACACATCAAAAATGACACAGTTCAAAAACTGAAAATTTTCCACGTGGTGACATCTTCTGAGAAGGTAAAGAATTAATAGCGTAGATAAAGTTCAGACTTCCTCCAGCAGAGGAGTTTCAACTGGCGCACATTTTAAATTAGCGGAGTGGAGGTGTACCTCCCGGTACAATTATTATTATTATTCCAAATAGGCTAGGATAGCGAAGTTCTCAGTTTTGTGTGCGTTGAGTAGTCGGCTCGAAGGATGGTTGGATCCTGAACAGCCACCAGCTGTCAAAGTACAGGGTTCTCTGAAGAGGCATATGAAGGAAATGATGAGTGAAGAATTTTCTGCTGCTTTCCTCACCTAGCCAGAAGTTGCCATTACATATCAGTCTGCCAAGCCCACTGAAAAGTACGAACAGACTGACTGTATGAGCGGTATTTTCATTCTGTTCATAGCAGGGACTGGATGCACAGGGAATGAATGACATTACCGACATCGCTCATACCTGTCACTTTCATATTGCCAAAGACCTCGTGCGGGTGGGGGACTAGATGAAAAATACACCCACGGTATCTCCTGCCTATCGTAAGAGGCAACTAAAAGGTGCCTCAAGGGTTACCAACTTGGGAGCATGGTTTGGTGACTCCGGGCCCTTAACTGAGTCATGGCATTGCTTCCACTTAATTGTGCCAGGCTCTTCAGTTTCGTCTGTCCTGTCCGACCTCCCTTTGTCAACTCTTATTCTTTTCTGACCCCGACGATATTAGAGCATTCGTGGCCTAGGAAGTCTTTCATTTTCACGCCGCTTGTCTTTCTTTGTCCGGAACTTAATTTTTTTCGAAGTTTCGGATCTCTTTTTTTCTTTCCCTCTCTCTCAACCCCGTGTGAGTGATGGACGCAGACGAAGACTACATCCACGGTAACTCCTGCCTGTCGCAAGAGGCGACTAAAAGGGGCGACCAAGGGGATGATGACATTAGAACCATGAGGCTACTTGTGATTAGTACCATTACGTGCGAAACACCATGGGTCGACGTCACTTGCGACTAGTACCATCTTGCGAGGAAAACCTTGGGTTTGCGGTATATAGGAGCAGTACCATTATGTGAAAAACACTACGGGTCTGGGCATTGCTTGTGATAAGGGTCATCGTGTGTATTTCACTGCGTTTAAAATGGGTCAGCGTTACGTATGAGTAGTACCATTTTGTAAGAAACACCATGGGTCTGCGTTGTCTGTGAATAGTACTACTATGCGAGAAACCGTACGGCTGGCATCCGTGATTTGTTCCACTGTATGAGGAGCATCATGGGTCTGGGTTGCTTGTGAATGGTGCCCTTATGTGCGAAATACCATGGGTTTGTGTTATCTGCGAGTGTTGCCATTGTGTGTGACATACCATGGGTCTACATTACCTGTGATTAGTACCACGATGCGAGAAACACCATGAGTCTACGTTACCTGTGATTAGTAACTCTATAGGAGGAACAGCATGGTTCTGCTTTACCAGCGATTAGTACCATTATGAGGTACCAGTGATCTGGATTTTGGAGCCCTTTAGATAAATACGCATCATCCCAGCAATGAAGACATTGCGAAATTGATTCACTGGCTATGTTTTGTTTCACGATCGTTTTTAATCGCTATTCGATTTAGATTCTAGCCAGTGGATACATTTTGAAGTTTTAATTTGCATTTCCTTGCTCCTCGTACCATTAGGGGCCGATGACCTAAGAGTTAGGTCCTTTTAACAACAAACATTATATTGTCAACGCCATTGGTGAGAGAGGTTGATGAAAGTAACAAATTTGTTCTAACCTATACCAGAAGACATAGTGCATAGTAAACCGTAGGTCTCGCCATCAAATACAGCTGTTGTATGTAGGGCTAGGATTTTTAATGCGCAATAGAATACGATAACGTACTTAAAAATACCAGTTTGCTAAAAACTGTAGTAAGCCTAAATATTGCTGATTAAAACCAGTTTTTTACAAGTATATTAATGTTACCAGCCGTACATTGCAGTGCACTTCAAAGAACTCCTCTAAATACTCAAAAGAAGATATATAACGATTATCTCTTATTAAAAGCATACCTGCGCGATCCGGGTTACCTCGCTGTGAGCTTGCTTTTGGTAGATTCGAACCGTATCGTCGAAAGCCCTGAGGATGTTCTCCGTTTGTTTACAGTTTTCACACCTGGCAAATGCTGAGGCTGTATCTTAATGAAGGCCACGGCCTCACCATTCCAAGAATTGGTCCATTCCCCGTAGAAACATGGCCGAATCAAAATATTGGTTAAGAAACACGCCAGAATGGCTAAAAACGCACACAAATGTGATCTCTCCAAATCATTAAAATCATTATCCGTCATAGATTCTTAATTTAGCTCATGTTCGGAAGCACATTTGCTACTATTTGAACAGCGCATTGCCGTCAAAAATAACATTAAAATGTATCCTAATCTCAGTATTAGCTATGTGCTTATAGTAAGACATGGAGAATTTAAAAATACATTCTTGTATCTACATTAGATAATCGAGGTTGGACTGTAAAGCAGATCGAAATCTGAATATACGGAATTGTTTCTAAAGCAGTTGCCTGGTACATAATGGAGGGTGTCACTTTTCTCTCTCAGGTAGATGGAATTTTAGTGGACTGATCTCGTGCGCCATATTTATAAGCTCTCCATTTTCATGCAGAAACAGTCTCTTTAAATTTATGTTTAAACATTATGCTGTGACTCCTTCCGTAACATCCCATGGCCTTCACTGGGCTTCAGGCTCAACCTTGCCAGATGAGTTTATTTCCGTATATTTGTCTTTGGCAGACAGGCTGAAGTATACTTTCTCATTGTGTTCGGCAGCATCTTTATTATGTTCTATTGTTTTGCGTTGAATGCCAACTTTTGTTACTCTATAGTTTTGCAATAAGGTACAAAGAGACTGCCGCTAACATTGAGGCTGTCTTGCCAAATTTCTGTACGCACCGGGCTGTTTTTTTTTTTTTTTTTTTTTTTTTTTTTTTTTGCAAGGGTGGTCTTTCTTTCTTTCTTTCTGTCATGCCTCGTGAGTCATTAACGTTATTGACAGCTGCCATACTTAGCGGTACTGGCGGCTCACGGCTGGAGAATGAAGCACGTTTGAAGATACTCCATTTCCTCTGGAAAAGTACTTGTCCGATTTTGGAAATCACACACCTCTGAACATGCAATGTTTCATGTAGGTGTAGACAAGGGGTATATGTCTAATTCCATTTAAAGAAACCCTTATTAGAGTGATCTCCGTAGAATTTGACACCGTAGAAAAGAACTCAACGTTCGATGAGTCCCTTGGTAATAATACTGAATAGGAAGACTAGTGTTCTATATGTAGGCTGCCAGGGATAATGAGTATGTCAGAAAATGACTTTTACTCTCCTACCGTAACATGTTTACTTGTACGGTAGGATCAAGTGAAATAGTGTACATACAATTTGATTTCAGAGTTTTACCATTTAGATCAAAGATCGAAATCCTTTTCAGGACTCACACCGTGGACTTATCTTATTTTGAACATTTTCTTACTTATACTAGTTTTCCATGGGAACCCAGATATATCGCTCGTGCACTACAATAGTGGCACAACTCGAAAAAAGTTTCTGATGGACCGCAGACAGTATTGTATTCTTCTGCAACACTGGCATCACTTACAGCGTGTCACTATTGATGAACAGAATGCGCTACGCGACTGCCGAGCTGCAGGAGCAATATGAGAAGCGCCCCTATTGCAGCCGATGTAAACAACAAAGCTGAGAATGCAGCACCGGCACTTCTGCCATTCGTTGGTGGAATATTGAAATAAAAGCTGAACAAATTCAACAATTTGAAGTCCAGAAATGGGGTGAATTATTTCGTAATGCAGTTTGGAAACCATAAATTAACGAGGCGTTTAGATTTTTAACTCGGTAAATAAAACCTTGATCGCTCGTCCTTTTTCCCTGACTGTGACGACTGATGTGTCTCCTAGATTTTTTCCTCCCATAAGATTAATTTCTTTTATTGGTTTCATTTATTTTTCGTGTCGTGAAGAACCAGAAATTTCTTTCGGTTACTTTTTAAAATGTATGCTCTTTATCTTAGGGTGTAACTCGAGAGATGTGTAGATGTTTTAGAGCCCAAATTGCATTTGTTTACTTTGAAATCAACCCACATACACATTATCCTGTTATTCTGAAATTTAAAAATTTGTTTAGTGTTCTGTAACGTTAATACGCTAAGGGCCCGGGTGTTTATGCAGGAATACGTTAGAATGCAAACTTACTGAAGAGGGTAACAAGTATAGAGTACCCTGCCCAACAGTTATGCTATGAGGTTTGCATAAATATTAGTAGGGGTACGGACCATTACAATTCCTGGAGTCTATGTAACTCTCACTAGATTACGGAAGAGTGGGCTAGAGGACACTTCCTATTGACCAAATTCGTTTGCATTCCAACCTATTACTGCATAAGATTCCGGGGTCCGTAATTCCATATTTTGTGAATATTACATATTTCATTAATATTTACAAGGGTTTTATGTGGCTACATATTTCGCACTTCGATATTACATAAAAATCCGAGAGCTACTTATGACGATTCTCCCTACTTAAACTTCTCCACAGGGTACACGTAATTCGTTGTTAGGGTAACTACAGCCACGTGCGGGAGATGGTGGTGTGAGAGGTTGTTGAATATGATATTGCATGGTGATGATCGGACCCCGGATTCTTATGAAGTAATAGGTTGTAATGCAAACTAATTTGGTTAATAGGAAGTGTCCTCTGGCCCACTCTTCCGTAATCTAGTGAGAGTTACATAAATTCCAGGAATTTTGATGGTCCGTACCCCTAATATTCATGCAAACCTCATAGCATAACTGTTGTGCAGGGTGGGGTCTGACACATCCCTCTCTGATGAGTCTAGTGTCAGACCTAAGCCGAAACGGTGGTTAATAGAGCAAACGCCTGAAAAGCCTCATCTGATTTGTTTTTAGTCTATACTTGTTACCCTCTTCAGTAAGTTTCCATTCTAACCTATTACTGCATAAACGTCGGGGCCCTACGGGGGGGAATTGCTCTCAAGTAAAACCCCATTCCCTCGAGGATGCTTAAGAGTATTCAGAGGTACTTTCTCTTACATGCAGTCGTCGTAAAATCTTATTAACCGAAAACGGTTGGAAAATGAGGTTTGCAGTGTTGTTGGAATAACATCATTATAACCTGATTGCGAACCGTAGGTCTTTTATTCGTAATCACCAAAGTTTGAGACTTGATAGGCATAATTTTACGCTGTCTAAAATACTGTGTTCGTGTTCATAAGCTGTTTACTAACTCTCGATCTCGAACTCCCTAGTTTCTGTATTATTGAGGTTGACGGGTGTTCATGAATTGTTCACAAATAAGTTATTATCATTTGTCGCAGAGGTAGTGTGATAATCAAACATCTTTACTTCCCATCATTGACTTCTATATCATTTGGAGTCTCTTACTTTGCGCTCTGTGATGCAAGGAGTGTTCGTTAGAATAGCTCTCTGTAGACTGCTATACACGAACCTGGCGCCTGACCATGGGCTCTTTGCCATTGCATTCTTAGACTAAAGTTCCGTACAACTATTAGCGTGTTCCATGCTCTTACAGTTAACATAGACTAGTCATCAAATGAAAGAATTGAGATTTCCTTCATTTGTTTCGGAGATACTGTAAAACTGGCGGTATAAACATGGATTGGATAATTATGTTCAGTTGTAGGCTATTATTTGTAGTATTTTCCCAGTTACTTGCGGTCGACACTACATGTGAATTTGAGCCAATTTTACGGCCGGGTGCCCTTCTTGACACCATTCATATGTGGAATTTCATTATTGCGTGTTTCTGTGGTGTTTGACAGTGTTCTTTATTTTGTGTATGTGAAGAGGTGTGTATTGCAACGGACGCAAATACCCAGTCGCCGAACCAGATCATGTAAACAAATCGGCTTAACATAGAACCCAGGACATTTTGAACAGAAGGCCGCTTCACTGACCAGCCAAACAGCCGGATTATTATTATTACTGTGCTGAATGTCTGGCATGGTTGAGCTCTTGCTTTTGAGCCCAAGGTGGTGGGTTCGATCCCAGCACGGTGCTGCCACATTCGAAAGTTTTCATGTCCGCTTAGTTATGTCTGTATTGAAACAAAGTGCATGAGGTACGTACTTTGTACGGACTAATAATATAAATCTACATTTTTATTTAGTTTTCGATTTGTAGGTAGGCATGTATGTTAGTACCGGCGATTTAGACTTAACTTTGGCTCGAAACAGAAATGATTATTAGAAAGACAATTCCTTCTGAAATACGTTCTTTAGGTCCTGCTATACTTCCCCAGAAAAATCTCAAATTCTGCATGGGGAGCCCATTTTTAATAAACAGCCACCATCTCGGATTTTCCATAAAAACGCCGTAACTGAACTATGGACAATCATAGGGATATTATTTTGCGTTAAATGCATAGTTTGTGTAGCATAGTAAATTAAAATGTCTTTCCTAAAGGAAGTCTCCAGGTGACGGAAGCAGTGGAAGCTTTCCCCAGAGTGGCAGATGAATCCTCCGACCAGCACATTTCATCATCAAGATCGTAGCATCTCGAGAATTCTGTGATGTGAAGAATTTTTAGTTTGGCTGAATTAACATTCGCCCTTTGACCAATCCGAAGTGTTCATTTCTCTGTATTCAGGAACCGTTGCCAAGGATAGAGTTAACTGGGACTCAGCCGAAAAGATAGGTGAAAATACCCTCAAAGGTATCTTAGGAAAACGATTTGTTACTTTCAAGAGGAAGGTGCAAGTGTTCACACTGGCCGCTGTGAGAGAGAAACTATAACAATTGATAAGGATCCTGTAGTTGTCAACCATAACCAACTGTTCCATCACATCGCGTATGTTGTAAGAAGTGTGGACGACCTCGAAGACTGTCTACGATACTAATTAGCACCCTAGCCTCTGTCTGCATTCAACGACGTTGGTCTTCGCGCGATAACAATTATTAAGTTATGAGCAAGATGTGCATGGTTAGCAGTAAATTGCATGAAAACTCAAGCTGTGTTCTCGACGGTGGACAGAGTACATTGGCCCCATCCAGCAACGTATAGTGATGTGTGTACTGCCTAAGTGAATTACCTCAACCGAAATTATGGGGCAAATGTCATCGTATTATTCGACTGATGGGGAACCAAGTACGAAAGATGAAGTGCATATGCGACGAGCTGTAGGGAAATCAGCCGCAGGGGCTGATGGAACTTCATCGAATGTCGTTCTTGTGGAACGTTGAGAATAAACATAATTTAATGTTTTGGTTGTTGACACAGCGTAAATAGAACCGGGATCAGGACGATCAGCTGTTGTTGCTGCGGACTCAGATCTACTTGCACTCATTGCTTCCTTGACGCAACCCCATGGTGCCGTGTACATGTTAGTTTCGGAAATGTTACCACCTCTTGAAAAGTTTTCTGCAACAGAGAATTAAACGGGCCTGGTTGAGTGGCTCAGTCGGTTGAGGCACTGACTTTTTGATCCCAACTTGGCAGGTTCGATCCTAGCTCAGTCCCGTGGCATTTGAAGATGCTCAAATACGTCAGCCTCATATCGGTAGTTTTACTGACACATAAAAGAACCCCTGCGAGGCTGAATTCAAGCACCTCGGCGCTTCCAAAAGCCGTAAAAGTTGTTACTGGGACGTAAAGCTATTATTATTATTATTATTATTATTATTATTATTATTATTATTATTATTAAACGAAGGCATTAGTAAAATGACGAAACACATACTTCAACAGGCTTTTACGGGGTGCGATACAACCTTTGCTTTGTACAGAAGAGGTCCAACTTCAAGCTTCAACAAACTACAAAATTACCGTGAAGTGCAGAAAGTTGTGGAATATTCAACAACCTAAACATGTCGCAGCATTGGAGGAGAACAAATCATCGTTCACTTGTACGGAGATAGACTCTCAGAAGGACTTGACAAAACCAGATGCAAGAAATATGTCCAGACTGTTGGTATTAAAAAAAAAAAAAAAAAAAAAAAAAAAAACTCCAAACTACGTCATGAATGTTGCGAGCCTTCCTCAGACTTCAGCTGCCGCCCGCCTGAATAGTGGGTGAGTATATAACCATCGCAGACGGCGATGATATAACAAAGTCTAGGCGTGGAAGAGTAACTTGTTTTCAGCTTAAAAATGAGGTTGAACCGTATAACAGGCACAGTGCAAGCCTGTCATATCCTCTTTACTCTTGTCGCCAAACAATCTGCTGCATCTTGTACGTTGTGGGTGCAGAGGAGACTGCTCCCGAAAATAGAGTGCAGGCGAAGTTGGCTGACATTCACCACTATGTGCAGCGAATGTGTGGGAGAGTCCTACTTCAATCGGAATATTCCGAATTCCGAGGATGAAGACTATATTGAAGGCAATTGCGATACCGAAGATCATGTCGAAGATAAACGTACCAGAGCCTTGACCAGAGATAGTGCCGAACGAAGACCAGTTTAATGATGATGCTTGTTGTTTATAGGGGCCTAACATGTAGGTCATCGGCCCCACCAATTAAATGAAAGACACAAATTTTTTAGACATATTGACGGCTTACCTGTTTTTGTATACGTGTTCATTTTAAACCTCAAACGTCAATAGAATTGTCAAAACGGTTTTGGACTTGTTATTGCATTAACGAGTTGTTCTTCCAAAACAAAAACATTTGGCACCTACTGCGCCTCCCTATGATTATCCATTGCTGAGTTACAAAATTTAAGGGAGTTCCCTATGCAGGGATTTTGTTGCGATTTTTTTCGTGGAAGTATTGGGGTAGGGGGGCGTAAAGAACATACTTCATGCCTCTCTGATTGTTGTATAGAGAATGGTTGCCAAGTTGGACTTATTAAGAACAATAAACACCACCACTTCGGGGTCCCGGGTCCAGTTTTCGGACAGATAGGGCGATTTTAATAGTGTACAGTAAATTTTGCTCTGGTTTTGAGGTATCCAAAATTTCTTCAATTTGCACACCGCGTACAGTACTCCACCACATTAACACTCAGTGCCCTATACTCGTAGACTGTCTCGCAATGGCTACATCAAGCTAATAGTAGCCACACGAAATTATTTATCCACTCAAGCGGATTTCCTAAAGCCTTGCTCGAGATGAACGAACGATCCCCATCTGCAGTATACGGAACTCGGGTTTCGGAATGTATGTTGTGTTCGGAGAGTGAATCGTGGATTAAAAATAAGTTTATCTTCGAGTTGGGATCCTGGCTGGAATTTCCTGTGACAGACTGTTGTAGCTGCTGTATCCAGCCGTGCACTGCTTTGCATGTCCGTGTATTTGTGTTTGGAACAATTTCCTTATTGTGAATGTAGGTTTTTCTCTTGTTACGAGAATGTACTCCTGTGTGAATTCTCTCTCGTTAGCACTTCGTTTAGAATATATATTTAATCTGTCACATAATTATTTGTTTGCATCAATGTCTGCGTGTTACTTTTTTTAAAAAAATAACTTTAATTACCGGCGCAGGTCAATTGTGGCAGCCGCCGAAGGATATCGAAGTGAAATTGATTGTTCATTGTTCACCTGTCTTATCATCTTAAGCGTGAGCCCGCCCCCCAGTTAAATTCAGTGGCGTAGTGAGTTATTCATTTTTTTGTTCCCAAATTTGCTGCTTGGATCCCGCATAATAAATAATGGCTTGTGGCCTCCGAAGGGGCCTGGTGGAGGTCTTTCGAGTTCACTCTGTATAGGCGAACTGCGCGTCTGTGAGGATGGGGTCCTATCTTTGATAATTTCGTGTGCCTATTTCTAGCCGAGTGCAGCCCTTGTAAGGCAGACCCTCCGATGAGGGTGAGCGGCATCTGCCACGGGTAGGTAACTGCGTGTTATTGTGGTGAAGCATAGTGTTGTATGTGGTGTGTGAGTTGCAGGGATGTTGGGGACAGCACAAACACCCAGCCCCCGGGCCACTGGAATTAACCAATGAAGGTTAAAATCCCCGACCCGTCTGGGAATCGAACTCGGGACCCTCTAAACCGAAGGCCAGTACGCTGACCATTCAGCCAGCGAATCAGACCTATCTTTGATGAACTCTAATGATGAAAACGACACACACCGAGCCATCGGAAGTAAGCAATGAAGGGTGAAATCCCCGACCGGGCCGGGAATCGAACCCGGGACCCTCTGGACCAAATGCTAGCACGCTAACCATTTAGCCATGGAGCCGGACGGATCCCGGGTGAGATCTTCGGAATTTGAGGATTTTAAAGTGCGATTACTCAATGTCGTTGGCGAACTGTGTCGCACATGTGGATTTTCATGTTTTACGACCTGATGCCAATCCTATATGGAGGGATGTAATTACTGTACTATTGCGTGTTTTTGTGGTGGTTGATAGTGTAGTGTGTTGTCTGAGTAACAAGAGGAACACCCATTCCCCGGGCCAGGAGAATTAATCAGACTCGATTAAAATCCCCGACCCGGCCTGGAATCGAACCCGGGACCCTCTGAACCGTAGGCCTCAACGCTGACCATTCAGCCAATGAGTCGGACTCTCGGGTATCTGTTGTTGATTGGGAGAATAAAGCAAGATTACTGTACTGTACATTCGTAAGCAACCTTTCAGGATAAAGCCCTCCTGGCTTTCTTCTTTCATATGTATTTTGCGAATATGTATCAGTATGAACTGTTTACCGAGTTGCTATTGGTAACTCAGTTGATAAATCAGACTTCGGCCAGCTCGGCTATGCTCTAGAACGCCGTATCCTTGGTGGCACAAAAGTGATGTTCCAGATAAAACTCTACAGTGTGGATTTTCTTGCTTTCTGATATTTCTGAATACTTTTCATACTTTGTGAAATATTGAATTGATGTGATAATTTCGTCTGAGCTGAATACTTCTTCTTTATGACCCTGTTTGTTACTTGTAGTGTTTAAAGCAGTATCTTCGCTAGTTTAATTTCATGGTTTTATTATTGTTATTGACGAAGACAGTAAGTAATTTTAACCGGTCTGGTGCCATGATCGTTAAAGCGTCATGTCTCTATGGTCTGACCAACAGTAAGTTGGTCCAGTCCATTTGGTGCAGAAAAAATCTGCATCAGAATGTTGATCGGCAGAGTAGGAAGTGTGTGGTGGTATAAAATTCCTGATCCCTAGATTTCGTGCCAACTGCCTGGTTTCAGTTTCAAACCTCTTTGCAGTGCTCATCAATAGTGAGGTTATTTGACGTTGGTAATGATTCGTCCGTCAGACCCCTTGGTGTTACTCGATTGGGTGTCACTATTTCCCTGTAGGGAAAGCATAACAGTTCTAATTGTTTGCAGTGCAAGGTCGCTCTGTTTCATTTGCACCAAACATTTACTTCATCCCAATTCATCTATGCACTAATTTATATATACTTGTTTGTGAAGACTCGTTTTATGCCAAGTTATATTAATATTATGTACGTGCACATGATGAGATGCTAGAACTGGTCTGAACACGACATTGGACATTGATTACTGCCGTGGGATGCTAATACAAGTCAACGCTTCTGGTCGGTCATCTCTGGTCTCTCTTCCAATTGTGGGCTGATGTCTTCAACTAAACTATCTCGCAAACTTTTCCATACAACTGTGGCCTTCGGTACGATATTGATAACAAGAAGGATTACTAAACAAGAGTCATTGAGTTCATATTATTCGGTATCCAATGTTCTCGAGTATACAGGTCTTATTTCGAAATGATGAATTCACATTGGACTTAATCAGATCTATTAAACCACCTTTTCTCGGCCCAGTAGCCACATACTGCAATAAGTCGTTCGTAGCCTGCATAATTCGGGAGATGGTGGGTGCCAGTCCCACCGTCGGCAGCTCTTAGGCTTGGTTTACACTAAGCGCAATTTCTTCGCGAAATAATTTCGCGAGGGAATTGCGCCTAGTGTAGACGCTCCCTCACCCATGAGTAATTGCGCAGTGAGGGCCCTCGCTGCGAGCCGGAGGTCAGTCGGTTTTTGTCCGCGCATCAAAGGGTTTCGCTCATCGAATTTCCCTCAGTGTAAACGTGGTCCCCGTAGTTGCGCGAGGGATGAATCAAGAACAGTGCTTGCAGCCCATCGAGCTCTACCAAAATAGAGATTTTATGTGGAATCCAAAAACATAAACTATTTCAATCGCAATAAAAGAGAAGATGCATATAAGGAAATTAGTTAAGCGAAGATGAAAGCACTACTGGGATCATATCGAAGTGAAAGATCGAAAGAAAATAAGAGCAGAGTCCCTGGAACAGGTAAGCTATTACTATTGGACCTACCGGTACCTATTTTGAAGCATTCTTGGGTCATTGTGAAGAACTTCCACTAGTGGAGAGACAACACCACATTCAGAAGGCACAAGCCCTGAACATTTGGATTCGTCATATCTAGATGGGCTATTGCGCTTGTGACTAATTTTACTTGGTTTGTGATTTATTTTTTCTTCCATTATTTTATCTTTATTTTACATTTTCACCCACTTTTTGTGTTGATCCACAACAAATAACAAATATATCAAACGATGTTTTTTAATGAGTGCGGTTTGGATACGAAATGTATTTCTAAATTGAGTTAATATTGTGTGATTTTTAATTATTAGCATTCATTATTCACTTTTTAAATACATATATAATACCGAGTCGATTTACTGTTTTAAATGCGATTAATTATTATCCTTACCTTCACATAATCCTGATATGTTTCAATCAACGCATCACAAACTTCTGGGACGATTTTTGATATCGTGCACTTCGATATTTTAAATAAATGCTGCAAACTTGTGTACGAATCACCAGTTGCTAAGAAACTCAGTGTGACAGCCAACCTTTCTCTCACTGTTACTGCTTCTCTGAATGTTGTCTTGTTTTTCAACTTTTTGACTGATCAGTGAAACAAGTTGTTCAAAATCTTGGGTACTCATTCGGACGAAGTTCTTAATTGTATCATCAATAGGTTCCTGTACTATTTCTATCACAAGGCTGTTTCCATATTGGCTTCTTCCAAGGAATAATTGTTTGCCCCACCATCGTCGGGGGCGCCGATTTTTCTTCTTTCCTTTCTTGATCAAAAATGACATTGGTATGATGGAAAACGCGGCTGCAGAGGTTGGAGGGACAAAACAAGTTTCCATGTTGGCTGCAAAACAAGAACAGAAGCGTTCAGGCTTGTCGAAGGCGGCTCGCCCCACTCGCGCTATTTTTCGTTCTGTATTGCGCTCTGTTTTGGGTAGTGCGAAATTTCACTCGAAGCGAGTAAGTTTCACCCGAGCGACTTTCGCGAGGGAGTTTCGCTAGTGTAAACGCAGCTTTAGGATGCTTGTCCGCAGTTTCCCCTTTCTCACACCAGGTAAATTATGGGCCTATGACCTTAAGGCCATAGGCGTTATCTCCCCAATCCTAGCACTTTATCATCGTCATCGAAGACCTTCATCCACAAACACCGTTTTATGTCGAATCTTCTTGCTGTAAGTTTTTACTGCTCTGTGGTGTAATGGAGTTTACAGTTACCAGAGATGCCAACTATTACGATTCAATCGTAATAATTACGAATTACCCATCACAGTTACGCCTTTACGAATTACACAACACAAATTACGATTTTTTGTTGATTTTTAAATCTAAGTGTATGAAGTGTTCAAAAAGATACACAAGGAATCCCATTAGAGCTTGAATTCTCAGATTTTTTTTTTTTTAGATTTCTCAGTCTCATGTTTAAGAATACTTCGAGTTTTCATGTACCGAACGCAGTGTGTGCTTCCAGTTCCGGAAAAATAGGCACCTGTGAAGTGGAATATATTGCGGAGTTGTCTTTGTTCGTCACATGACCCGACTTCTATGAAAGTATGCGAGTTCTTTTGGCGGCAAAGTGGTGACAAACTCCTTTTCATTGTGGATACTGTGTGCGTGACAGTTGAAGAAGTGTTTATTGCGATTTTGGTTGCCAAATTTACATATATTGCTCTTCTAGGATATATGCTAATCGTGTGTTACAAAATGCGGAAGGTTTGAAATAATGAAGTGATTTCTTGTGCAGGAAAATACGTGTGGTGACGTTACCGTGATTAGCGACGCTAAGTAATAAACCAAACATAGTTCAAAAATTTAGGGAGGAATACTTGAAAGAATGGCCCTGTTTACTGCGTTCCTCAACATCTCATTCACACGTGTTTTGTAGTGTGTGTAGCCGCGATTTTTCAGTTGCGCATTGTGAGGAAGAACAAGACTGAGTTTCGTTCTAATATGAACAACTGTTAAGTGCTCTGTTAGTGCAGAGAATGCACATGATATTAAAAGGAAAAGCATGTCACCAGCGTACGTTTGCCAAATAGCAAATACAAGCCGCTAAGGGAGCAACTACAGTACTCAACAAAAGAAATGATCCTTCAACCTCCACTCAGATATGTACTGCAGATCACCTGTTACTTTAGCACGTAAGAATCTACACTCTTATATGCCAGTCTTTGAATATCTGGTTGAATTGCATGGTTATTATTATTATTTAATGTATGATGCTTCATTTGACAATCGTTTCAAATGTATTTTACATATAAATGTTATTAGAAAATATAAACATATTTAAATACATGGATATAGAGTATTTACAGACTAACTAGGAGGTAAACACACACAACTGCAGGTGCTGAGATTTCATCACAAGCTGATGTCAAGTCCTTCCAGCCAAGTGAGTGCCGTAGGGGTTACTTGATGCAGCTCCTCCATAGGCCCAATGAATGCTCGGCGAGGACATTCTTTCACGATGTGGCTAATGGTTTGCACTTCAGCACCACAGTTGCAGGAAGGAGACTCAAACCACCTCCATTGGTGTAGTGCAGAAGCAGTTCTTCCAACACCGCAGCGTATCCTGTTTAATCTAGTCCAGATGGTGCGTGGGAGGTTGAACCCAGGAGATTTTGCTGTTGGGTCATCAATGTTGATTAGACCATGTAGGTGTAATCTGGCCCATTCTTGCTTCCATGCTTCGTCAGGTCTAAAAGGTATGTCAGTTAGTTCCCTGACCGTCTTCCAGGCAGGTTTCCGGGATTTGTCTCGCAACGGCGTTTTCTTCTGCATCCTGGTGGATGGGAAGTGAGCTGTTCATCATCACCTTAGTCCATAATCTGACAAGAGCATTTTGTATGGTGTTCATTGATTTTTCAATGATAATATGAAAGTTAGTAAGATCTCAAAAAAAAAAAAAAAAAAAAAAAATCTACGGCCGCCGCGCCAGCCACCCCCTCCCTCACCCGTGTACGAAAGGCTGCATTACGAATTGCCTTTCTTGAAAAATGTCATCTCTGAGTTACTAATAAGGCAAATCGCTGTGTACACTACAGTGGTTGTATGTACAGAAAGTATAAGGAAAGTCAACATGGCACCGTCGCGCGCGCGTATGTATGTGGAGGAGAACAAATGTACAGGACGGCTGAGGACAAGAGGCGAAGAAATACTTCACACCGTCGATCATCAGTATGGACCACCTGAAGATGTGGCCTTCAGAGTGAAGAAGCGAATTCAAGAGACAAAGAAGAGAGCAAGAGAAGAAGCGACTCCACTATCTTAGATTTCTATGCAGGAGTTGGGTTCTCTGCATAACAGAAGCTACGACTTTGTCGCTGATATACCAGCTCAATGTACTTTAAAAAAAGCAATGTTTCCGCAACGAAATCATACACGCGAATTTCCAGTAGAGCCATAAACGAGTATTCAGATAATTCTTAAATGAAGAGGCGTTAAGGATGAATAATGGCAGCCCGTTTCTTTTAGCTTGACGACGGCATGGGAGAACGATCATTTTTAGTGCCGTAAAACAAAGGTAGAGAGGAAATCTTGGCATTGTACGTAGTTTTTTTTTTTTTAATGAATGGTATATGCAAGAATTGTACCAAACAGTTCGCCCAGATATACACTATTCACGCAGACCTTGGAGGCCGGAGTGATGAAAGCAATGTTTATCCAGTCGTCTTTACGTTCCTGTCTAAGAAAGAAACTTTAATTCATTTCTTTCACCTTGTCTTGGAAGCGGTTCCTCAATGGAATCCGAACAAATTCAATATATTTACTTCGAAGTAGCTACGATATCAGCCGTACGAGAAGTATTTTCGTCAGCAGAGTTAAGTGGCTGATTTTTTTTCGCATGAAGCAATGTCTCTGGAGGAAAGTACAAGAACTTGGCATGCCAAGGGACTGCAATGAGAGCGAAGAAACGACCCACACGTTATCTGATGGAATCCAACTTTTAACACACTATACATCGAGATTTTTTATATTCTGTTTGTAAATTGCGTAATTTTATGTTTAAAAAAAACTTGAGCCCCTGTGGGTAGGGTTGCAGACGAAGAATACACCCACGATATCCCCTGCCTGTCGTAAGAGGCGACTAAAAGGGGCGACCAAGGGATGATAAAATTAGACCCATGATACTACTTGTAATTAATACCACCACGCGGGGAACACCATGGGTCGCTGTACTTGCGCGTAGTACCACTATGTTAGGTACATAATAGATTTGTGATTCGTAGCAATAGAGTGCGTTGGCGGCTTTTACAGCACTTGTGATTCGTACCCCTATATGAGCAACATCATGGGATTAGCGACACCATGGTTCTGCCTTGCCTATGCTTAGTACCCACTCTGTGAGGAACACCACGGGATAGTACCGGTCCCTGTGTTTAGTACACTTATGTGAGGAACGCCATAGGTTTGCGTTGCCTGTAAATAGCGCTGCAGTGTACGAAACACCATAGGTCTGTGTTACATGTGCGAATTTCATTACCTGTGCATAGTACCATACTGTGTGGAATGCCGCGAGTTTGTGCTACCTTTGATTAGTACCGCAACATGACATAGCATGGTTCTATTTTCCTAGCGATAAGTACCATTATGACGGGCCGATGACGTGAATTTCGGACCCGTTTCGACTAAAAGCATCATCGAGTCAGTATTGTACTTTAGAAGCTGTCGCTTGGTCAGTAATACTATAGTTTAACGCTAAGATTCTGGGAATGTGGGGCATTGCGGGTCGTATCCACTGATTGTTTTAACTTCATATCCATTCATTCTTCATCCTCACGTTTTCGAATTCTGGTCAGTGGAGGATTATGGATTTTTAAATTGTCATACTATTTCGTCTCATTTCGTACCATTAGGGGCCGATGACCTAGATGTTAGGCCCCTTTAAACAACACGCATCATCATCAAGAAAACGTAACGGGTTTTTGAGAAATAATGTCTTAAAGTTGACGCCTGGCTGAAACACGTTTAAAAACAGGCTATTTTTGCGTTCGATCCGCGATAAGAATTACTAAAATGTAATTTACAAATTCCAAACCTACATGATCTGATGTGAAATGAAACAAGGATAATGGTGGTGTTATTTTGTGTAAGACTCTTGATAATTTCATAGACAACCTCCAAACTTAGAGTATACGTAATCTTTTCGTCGACTAGAGTGATGACTCGCACTTCTCCGGAGGCAGGTACCTCTCGCACCTCGGCCGACACAGTCCGGGCTTAAATATACAGCATTGGCCGCAAACGTCCGGCGTGTTATTCCGCGGGTGCGGCATTGGAGTGCAGACACAGTTACAATTGTCAGAGGGTGAATGATTTCAGTGATAAACGTAGTCAACTTGGTTAAAAAAAGTTTGAAGATTATCAGCGAAGTTTTTGGCCGCGTTTTTTCTGGGGATTTTAGCTCTGCACTGTGGCAGCGATCTCTGTCATTCACAATGATTTCAGCACCCACAGACATTCAGATCTAACTCTTCACAGTTTTTATTTACACCTTCGAGTACATTAAAGATCCGGACATTATTTTTCCTACGATACTGTTCCAAATCGTCACACTTCACACTCAAATCTTCTCATTTTTAAGATTTTTGAGTCGTTATTTTCTAATTTCTTCTTCAGATCACCTAACATGCCGGTACTAAAAAAAATTACTTTTTAGGCTCCTTTAATACCATTTTCGTAATGTTTTCGCTATTGCTTGCACCACTTTTTCCAGAAAGTTCGACTTCATCTAAGGCACTCTTCACCGCACGGTCTATGTCTGCAGCGCTGCGTGCTTGATTCTTGCTTTCATACACCATGTTAATATTTACCACTGTCATAAGTTCAAAATATACGTAATTGAAGATACCCCCAAGGTTCAAGTTTTTCACACACGTTGCTGCACCCAAGTGCACAAGTTTCTCTAATCACCACTGTTCATATTCACCTGTTAATCACTGTTAGCTACGGAGCTGATGTTACACGTATGCGTCACCTAACATAGCAGTCATAGCAGTGTAATGTATATCATTGAAGTGAGCACATTTATTTTCTTAAAGGAGTATACTGATGAGGACAGTCGAACATCATGGAGACTTCGCTGTGGATTGTGATCAGCCTTCATTAATGGAGAAGGCACTACAACAACAACAACAACAACAACCAGAACCACCTTCGCTGTCATTCGCCTTGAATGTATAACTGCGCACAGGAATTTATTTGGTAGTACATTGGCCATATTGAAATGACGATAACCTTTACATACGGAGTGAGCCTTATTTAGTCTGGAAACGACTGACTTCCTTTTAAGAAATTAAGGATTTTTCTCCCCGGTTATTCTTATGATTTACAAGATTTGATATACTTACACCGTGATTAGCCGGTTCGAGTCCCGTTGGTCGAAAAAATTCACCATCAGAGTGTTAACTGGCAGGGTAGGAGAGGTGGTGGTATACAATTTGTAATCACTAGATTGGTTGCCAGAAACCTGATTTCATTTCCAAACCTCTCAGCAATTAATATGCAATGAGGGCATATGACGCTGTTGATTGATGGTGATTTGCTCGTCGGATGGAGACGTTAAGCCTTAAGCAGATCCCTTGGTGCTATTTGACAGGAGTAGTCTACGTGTCGGCATCGAGTTTAACCCTCTCCCTTCCTACTATCATATATGACGTAATTCATTTCGTCTCATTAACTCTTCCGAGGAAGTTGATGTCAGGAAGGGCATCCGGTCGTAAACACTCGCTACGAAGCTTCGTCTCTCTTGCACAAAAACAATTGTATGTTCAATTTCAGTCATAGGCTAATAGCTATTATTTGCTACATAGGTGACGACTGTGGGACCATTGAGCTTCCTCTTAATTGTCACAGAATCACTGATCGTTCTTCTACTCAGTCGCCCTTGACAAACTCTTGTTCCTTTAAGGCGCCACATGTTAATGTTTGTGTGATCTTGGCAATCTTTCATTTTCCCGTCAGTTATGGCCTTTTCCGCCTTATTTTCTTCGAGTGGTCTGAATTGTGTGCCTTATTCTTTCGCGGAACTGTGAGCTGTACATTAATACACCTTACATTAGGAAATAACATTTCTTTTGTTAAAATATTGTTCTGGTTACACAATTTCCCCAGAAGTTTGCGTCTTGCGAGCGCGGAGTGGTGATCTTGGATGCCCAGGTGAGTCTGGCATTTCTCCTACTCCCTTATAGTTGCTCCTTTCCCCTTTCTATCCGTCCAACATTAGTTGACTCTTTTTCTTTTTCGTGTACGACCCCCATAGCCTTAGTTTTGCGAAGCCCAAGGAGTCTTTCATTTTCACAATTTAATAGCCCTTCCGTTTGTTTAACCGACACCTTCATTTTTCGAGGAGTCGGAAGTCTTCCTGATTCTCCTGCGATTATTATTATTATTATTATTATTATTATTATTATTATTATTATTATTATTATTATTATTATTATTACGAAGGTTTGATACCCCGTTGCATTTACTCCTAAATCAACTCTGACCACCATGTCAAGACAAGACTGCATCTTGTTGTCTGTCTTCCTTTGCCAGACTAGAACTAGCAGCCTTCTGTGTGACCGTTGCTGTTTCATTGTTATACAATGCAGCGGACATACAGCCAACAAGTTTTATTGATTGCCTGTTATTGCCTATAGTTTGTTATCGTACTGTATAGCAAGATATTAGTTTTCGATATATGTTTATCTTCCCCATAGTAGTAGTGTTAATGTAAATTCCTCCACTCTGTGGACTGGCCAATTAGAAGACATCCCTTTCCTGTTGTAAGTGGCGACTGAAAGAGGAACCCTCTGGGGCCCTCTATTTGGGATTGTGATAGCGACCTCAGGGTTCCTAGATGATTTTGCATTGCTTCCGCTTGCGCTAGCCTCCTAACTTTCAACTTTCCTATCCGGCTTCCCTTGGTCCACGTTTCTCTTCCGACCCCAAAGTGTAAGTTTTGTGGGTTTATAGAGTCATTCTTACATCCTTCGTGGACCTTCCGTTTCTTTTGCCTTATCCTCATTCTTCGAAGGGTTGAACGTCTTCCTGTTTTTCTTTCCGATCAGTGCTGTGGGAATGGTTGCCCACCTCTAAATTCCCAATACATTCTGTTCTATACAATAAGACCTGCTCTTAAATTGGTTGATTCGATGTATATTAAAGTCAAATTGACCCTTTAGTCCGGACCCATTCCTGGTAAGACACAGTTTGTACAGTGCATTTTATCTTGTGATCTGGGAAGAACAATTTTTTTTTCCTTTCATTGACCTGTCCGTCCGTCTGAGTCTCTTACTTAGTTTTGACTATATGAACGTTAGTCACAAGGGAAGTCTTTGAGGTGTTACACTCTGATTTCGTTAAAAGTTTGCATGCGCGTATACATTCCCAAAGTGAAAACCATACATTCCTATATTATTTAATGCGGGTTTTTAACGTTGAAAGTGGTGGATATGGCGTAGGTTTAGAGGGATGAGTCATGCATACAGCTGTCAACTGACCAAGACGAGCTGATAACTTACGAGTAGCAACTCTGGTCTTCCTGGAAGATACTTTGTAAACAAAACCATCCACTGATACATAGGGTGACGGTGAAATTGAATTAAATTGAAATTGAATAATATTAACTGGGTACATGAAAGTATGGTTGCTACAGTTTTACAATAACTGCCTACAGATGTCCAAGATCCCAAAATTGTGGAGCAAAGCACGTTTACTTGTTGTTTTAAAGCCTGGAAAGAACAGCAGAGACCCTAGGAAATACAGACCAGTATCTCTCCTGTGCCACTTATATAAGATTTTCGAAAGGATGATAGTCTGAATGAGTCTGTTGAGTATCATTCCACTCATTCCACAACAGGCAGGCTTAAGACCAGGCAAGAATGCTGTAGCACAAGTTCTCAACCTCATGCAGCAATTGAGGATGGTTTTGAAAATCGACAAATCACAGGGGTAGCTTTCATTGACGTCAGTGCTGCATATGATGGTGAACCGCCGTATACTGCTTCAGAAGATCTTTACACTCACGAAAGTTTCAAAACTTACCAGATTGATGCCAACCTTATTGCAGAACTGCAGTTTTTGTTGTTGACTTTCAAGGACAAAGAAACAGATGGAGATCACAGGAAAATGGATTGCCCCAAGGAAGTGTACTGGCTCCATTGCTACTTAATATCTATACCAATGACCAACCACTCCCTAACAAAACAAGAAGCTTCATCTCTGCGGACGACCTTGCACTAGCCTGCCAGAGTGCAACTTTTGAAGAGGTAGAACTCGCTCTTGACAGCGCTCTGAAGTGATTAGGCGCGCATTACAAGGCTAACCACCTAAAGCCGAATCCGTCAAAATCTCAGCTTTGTGCTTTCCACCTCAAAAACAGAGAGGCATCAAGGAAATTACATGTCTCCTGGAATGGAATCCTCTTGGAACATTCTTTCAACACAACTTCCTGAGGAAGCTGAGAGGTACAAAGCCACAAGTTCTTAGAACCCCTGCACTGGCTCGGTGTTACTCTCCTGTAGAATACGCATCCCCTGTGTGGTATAGATCATCCTACGCCAAGACTGTGGACCTGCCC
The DNA here is from genome assembly GCF_040414725.1 of Anabrus simplex. Taxonomy (NCBI): domain Eukaryota; kingdom Metazoa; phylum Arthropoda; class Insecta; order Orthoptera; family Tettigoniidae; genus Anabrus; species Anabrus simplex. The sequence goes on along the minus strand of NC_090265.1, from coordinate 650,699,779 downwards.
TGAATGAAGCTTGTAGGTTAATCACAGGATGCCTAAAACCTACCCCTGTTGAGAAGCTATACTGTCTTGCTGGCGTTGCACCTCCAAGTATTCTTCGAGAAGGCGCTGCTGATCAAGAACGAATGAAGGTTGAGAACATTGAAGCTCACCCACTGTTTGGTCATCAACTAAGGCAGGACTTTCCTTGTGGAAATCTAAGCATCGAGACTGGATGGAGCCGCGTGAACATCTTCCGGCTGGCTACACTGAAGACTGGAGTGTTTGGAGGTCCCTTAACCGATTAAGAACTGGTGTCGGCAGGGCTAAGTCCTCCCCTAAGTTATGGGGCTTTACATCAGAGGACAGCAAATGCTACTGCGGAGGAAAAACAGTATGTACAATCGCGTACACAAGAATTCCGGGTGGAAATGGAAACGGGTAACATTTGGGCATAGATATTGGCCACCCCTGAGGGGGAAGGAGAAGTAACCAAGGCAACATCACATGTGTTCGTCTTCCAGGAGGTGTGGCTTGCGACGTTGCGCTTTCAGAGGCTACTCCCAACTCAATGTTTTCGTGAACTGATTAAGACGTTTCCATGGTTAAACATTCTGACTATACTAGCTTTTCCTAATCAAGGAAAACAATTAACTGTAATTTAATTGCTATGGAGTGTGCACGATGTAATCCCATCCCAATATAGGGCATTTCATTGTTTGATCAGCGCTTACAATAACTTCATAGGAACGGTTTTCCAAACGCCCATGCGACTCTGATAATCATAATTATTTAATGCCAGGTTATTTTTACTTTGGGTTTTGAGGATAAAACTATTATTATTATTATTATTATTATTATTATTATTATTATTATTATTATTATTTAATAGGGCCTATATTGACGAATATAACTGTCATTCTTTCTTACAGTGGTTGAGCACGATGCCATTTGATAATCAAGTCGTAGTCGAGACCGCTAACATTTCAGTCAGACTTTGCACGCAAGAATTACAAAGAAACTGGAGAATTTGACCCTCAATGAATTGACATACACATTACGCCTGTTGCCTTGAAGGAGCCGTGTGGTTACTCCCTTCATTTCCCTCTCCCTTCATTGTCGAGCCAGTGGAACGTGTCGGCGCGTGTGTTTCGTTCATGCTAGATAGCCTCATACTTCGTTTTCTCCACCTTCCTCACTCTTCAGATGTGTGCATGTGTTAACGCGTCTAATGGATGTGACCAATGCGAGTGTGTAAGCAGGTACTGGGTGGTTCTGAGGGCTGTACTGATTTCTTGCCTGAAATGAATATTTCTGGCCACGAGATACTAAAGATTTCGAGTGTCCCAATGTCGTCTCTGCCCATTTTCATTCTCAGAGCAAGATTTAATGCTTGCTGATGACGGTGCCGTAGGTGTGGCTCAGTTTTGGTAAAACACCACCTAGATGAACAGTAAATTTGGTCAATTTCCATTGTTTGTTATTTTTTGTAAATAGTTTAATTTTATTTTAACTGGATGTATTAAGTGTGTTTCTGACACGAGTAAACTGGATTGTATTTGCAAACGCAACACATGTGGTTGTTTACAAACAGTACGTTCTCGACTGTCAACTAGGCCACGAAATATGTACATTAGGCGGTATATTTTCAATTTTTGTTGGTTTAATATATCGATGTTGCTATGTATTATTCGTAACACACAACTTTCCGAATGCCACTCGTCCGAGCGGATTAATAACGTCAGGTACTCAACAGTCGACATCATCGCGAATCAAATCGTTCTGCCAGTGGATGGTTTTGTGTACTTCATGTCTTCCTGGCTCCTAGCCCATTTCTCAGTTCTTTAGAGTCTATATGCAGGGATATACTATTACATGTTTCTGTGGTGGTTGGTAGTGTATCGTCGAAGGGTCGATCGGTTAAAAAAAAAAAAAACACTATTTCGTAGTGAGCAGTTTAGAGCCTGTTACAGTATTACCCTTTGTGAGTCTATACGTACGTTTTGTTCTCATTGATCAGATTTGCCTGGAGCCTCGTGGTCACAGTGCAGTTATCTCATGTCTTGAGTTCATGGGGCATCATTTTTAAAACATAATCTATGCATCTACGGCAGTACTTTCGAAACTGGTCGCTTGAAGGTTTATGAGGTGTCGCTGAGTGGCTGATATGTATTTGTATGTGTCGAGTTTTTAAAATTATTTTACTCTATGACCTCGTGATGGACGATACTTCTGAAATGAAGAACGGAAATGGCTGGTCACACGTTAGCAATTTGAAGTCTGAAGGTGAAAGAGAGTATCATTGGAATGTTCCAAAACACATTCACAGTGATTTGAAGAATGAATATTATTCAGAGAGAAGCGTGTTACTTTCCAGATCTGAACACAAATGCTTACGACTAGGTAAGAAATCAATTTGTTTCATCGGGAGTTCGACTTTCCTTGGTAGAACAGCAATAATTATCAGAACTTAAAAATTATAGGAACTTGAAATTAAAACACCAAGGAGACGATTTGGGCAATTCTGAATTTCATTTCAAGATGAATTTCCGCATCTAACTAAATGGGATATTGTAGTTTTGTTGCAGTTGTCGACCACATCACAGGATTTTCTATGATGACCAGTATCAAAACAGTAAAATGTGTATATTCATCTTCTCGTCCCGGTGTGGTACAGCACTTTTCAGGCACAACCTCGCTGGAAGTGAGCTGCGCGTACATTTTTAACCACATAAGAGCGCTCTTGCCATTCTTACATTTCTGGTATTACTGAGAGTCAAACCAGGGCCTCCGAGGACGGCAGCTGAAAGCGCTGAACTTCACTACGGAGATGGACATCAAAACCATGAAAATGACATTTTACACAAATGCTGGTTGAAGACATGCTAGTATATTCCTCAAAATATAAAAGAAATTTGAAAGACTTGCCAAGCACTATGTGAGCCACTAAACATTATATCGAAGGGTGAAGATGCGTGCTTTTTATCGTCCTCTTAGAGTTGCATGTATATTTTTCTTTAGCCTGATATAAAATTTAAATTGTACTGGACATTTGTGTGCGTTTCTTCATCTTACGAAGAGCGATACCTTCATTTGAGGAGTGAGGTGTCGCATGGGAAGTAGTTTGGAAGGCACTGATCTAAGGACTGGCGGGCTGAGGTTGTAAAGGCGTGCCCTGTTCACTCTGAAGGACGTGGGTTCCCCGTCAGGAAGCGGTGGAAACAACTAGGCAGCGAAATTTCTTCTTCTGAAAAGGCACGTGGTCTTGAGGTTCTCATTCTACATTTTTTTTTTAAATAGTCCCAGGTTAATTTGAGGGAAAGGGGGTGCGATGGTGGCCGGACATAGAGCAGGCAACTTTATCCCTCCTAGTGCCATGCTTACAAATAGTGGACGCCATTACGTTCCACTCCTCCAAGTACCTACATAGCCCGTACGAAGATGGGTTCTTTGACAAAATGTATGCATTATAGATTTTTCATGTGTAATTATGTACTCATGTCCACAATATAAACTTGTACTTGGCGTGGTGCCGTGCATAGAACTGTCGTTTTAGTGCAGTGTTTCCTTTGTTAATGCTTTGACCCAGAGAGCGCATGTTGGCAGAGCACATGCTTGTTGGGAGCTAAAATTAAGCGAGGGACTTGAGATAAACTGAGGGCACGCTGCCATCTACTTGCTAGTCAGTTTCTCCGAAACGTCACTTCCAGCCTAGTGTTTTTATTGTGATGTGAATAGTCGTACTCATCATATCCTGACGGGATAAGCTTCTCCAAATTGAACTGATTACAGTACTCTGATGACGTGCTTTGTGTTTGTGGGACTGCGTAGCGTAGGCTACAGGCGTGGACATTTTGCCTTATTGTTATTCTGTTCTCTATGTGTAGAGGGCGTATAGAAGAGCATTTTATTTTCTAGCTTTTCTAATGAATTGGTTGTGTGCCATTGTACTGCATCACCATATCGTTTTACATTGCAGGTACCTCTTGCTGGTATAGCGATCGATCTTGTGTTCGTGCCTGTCGCTGCCTGCTGTAATCGGCGTCGTCAGCTTGTTGAATACTGTTGATAAGTTTGTTGTTTAATTTTATTACAGTCGTGAATGAATCACCTCTGTATGCTTTTTTCGTTAATTACGAAATTCATATTCTTTAAACTCCGTTTGCAGTAGTGCTACTTTTGAAATAGCTCGCTATAATGTCTCAGAAAGTGAAAGTAGACATCCGCATTACCATATTTTATAATGATGGTATCGTGGTAGTATATATTTGAAGGCAGAGATGCTCAGAATGCGTGTGTTTGCCCAAAGCGGGGCATCGGCATTGCTGAAGCATATACATCGTTTACACATCTTAACGTCCTGAAGAAAAGGTTCAGTCAAGTAAATATTAATTCATTTTGAGATAAAAATGTAAGCTGTGATTGTCCATAATGAGGGAGAATGAGACTCCATCCTCTATAGTTGTGTGCGGCCATTAATATTCTGTGTGCAATGACGTCTAATTGGCTGGAGTGTTCGTGGGGTACAATGACACGCCTACGATCGCCAGATTGTGGAGCTTGATCGTGGTCGCCGGACAGGTCATCAGCGATACAATGGCTTGTCCTTATTGTCACAGCTGTGGGACAAACGTTGAAATCCGTGAGAAATGACCTAGCAGTGCTGATCTTCCGTTAGTGTGTGGATTCTCTCCTTACGTGAAGAAGATAATTTTAATGTTGTGTTCGTGTGTTTCTTCGTTATCGTGTATCTGTTATTTTATTTTAGTTTTTATTTACTCGGTGGTCCATTATAAATTTAGTGAAGTGATGTTGCATTTGATGAGGCCATACAGAGAACACTTTCCTTGTAAGGGAAACCCTTTCTTTTACGAAGCATCTACTCTTTTTCGCTGAAGTTGTGTTGCTGCAGGTATTTGACCAATGTTTGAAGAAGGCGTGCGTGTATCACTGAAGCACGAAGTTCCACCAGTATCGAATAGCCATGGCCTCAGGCATCGTTCCTTGGTTTCTAGACTGGGTGACACCAGCCTCCTTGCCGGTCACTATTACAAACTGCGGACTCCTTACAGCTTTAATCAGTGCCCTGTGTCCTACTGCTATGACTTACCTTATTTTGTATCCTCTTTACAGACTGGTCTTCGGCACCCTCTACCCGGCCTATGCATCATACAAGGCCGTCCGGACGAAAAATGTAAAGGAATATGTAAGTACTACTTATTCATTACGTGCATGATGTTGTGTACTCTCCGTAGATAAAGTAGTTCTCAATATTATTTGGAACGCTGGGATCAAATATGAAACATCACTTGATAATCACTTTTAGATATAACTAAAAAAAAACACTTAAAATGTTTGTTTCTAAAATTATAATTTTGTCTGTAAACAGCAAATTTTTGCTTCATAGTTCGCTTTTCGTAAATCGCAGATTGGGTATAGAGAAGTCGAAAGTAGGTTTCTTTTCAATTTTTGTCTTGTTTTGTTTGTTTGTTTACCACATCACGGAGAATGGCTTCAGGGAATTTCTCGAAACGCTGTATTTAAAGAGTAGTAGGCTGTGTATTACTTGGTTAGTATTAAGGGAGCCAAGAAGAAATGTCATATATCTTCGCTAATATCAGTTCTGTCGAAAAACTTCATATAATACAAATTCTGCAGAATTGAATTCCCTTTGTTTTGAATGTTTCATGCGTTTTTACTATGCAGGTGGTGGTGGTGGTGGTGGTGGTGGTGGTGGTGATTATTGTTTTAAGAGGAAGTACAACTACAATAACACTAATCGGAAAGAGAAAATGGAAATGATCCAACACTTCAGAAAATGAAGGTATCGGCCAGTGAAAGACTCCCTAGGACTCGATGCCTAGTACCGTCGGGTCGGAAAAGAACAAGAGTTGACGAAGGTCGGATAAGACAGATTAAATTGAGGAGCCTAGCACAAGTGAAAGCAATACCAGGACTAAGCCAAGGGCCCCGTGGTCACCAACCCACGTTCCCAAGTTGAGAACCCCTGGGGTCACTTTTTGTCGTCTCTTACGACACGCAGGAAATACCATGGATGTTATTCTACCGCCGGCGCCCACGTGGGAATGTTGCTATGCAAGGAATAATGATGGAAATATTACTTTTCATAAACCCCAGATCTCCAGAAGTATTAGTCCTAAAAATAGTTATTAACATTATCAGTGTAGAATAAAGATTAAAATACTGGAGTTTTTCAAGAAATCATTTATTTCGAAGTCCATCTACTGCAAGCATCGTTGACATAGAAATATTATGAGGTCGCCATGGTAACGAGTTAACTAGCGGTAATGGTGGTTGTCATTGGAATTGTTTTTTGTGGTTTTTTTAGATCCAAAATCGCGGGGTCGACAGTCTCTGATGATCAGAGTCCACACTGAGTTGCTACTAGTATCTGATCAACGTCTTCTACCACTAACTGGGCGTAGCCTGTCTCGTTACTTTCGGGGCGTTAATTCGGTAGTCCAACTCGGTCTGGGCATACAGTGTTAAGATAGCCCCAAGTATGGACTGTTAGGTGTAACCGATAGTCTAACTCGTACCATTTGTAACATCAAGAGTTAATTAGCGTAGTCAAAATATTCCCTCCCACTTCAGCGTGGTTAAAAATAGTCTTGATTAATGTTTGCGTTATATAGCACATAGTAAAGTACTTATTAAGGTTCAGTCAATAATATAAAATGAAAGCAAACTGATATCACAGTTCTGAACATATTACACTCATGCCCATAAGTTAAGGGATATTCGTGATTCACGGGAAAACATAAGACACGGCGATAATATGTACACGGCAAGGTGACTTGGCAAATGTGACTCGTGACACAGTGATACTGAGACAAGGTATGCAGGAAAACTGGACATAGGCAGTGGGTGGCACTGACCGTGTGTCGTGTCCCTCCGCCGGTGGCATACAAAACGGCAGTTCGGGGTGTGATGACTTCGCATGGCAAAACACCGTGCAGAACATCTCCTCATACTGCCGATCTGGCCGTCCAGCATTATTTGCGGTAACTCATCCCATTGTTGGACAAGCGACAACAGTGGTCCGTGGTACTGTTGTTTGGGCAGCAATCCTTCGACTTGGAGCATTCCATACATGTTTAGTTGGATTTAAATGGGGGTATCGAGCTATCCATTCCAGACCCTTGATATCCTCATGTTACAGGTACTCGTCCACCAGGCCAGCCCTCTGAGGGCGGGCATTATCATCCACCACGAAAAAGTCGCACGTACTGTTGCTTGATTTCATCCCTGCAGACTGCACCCGTCAGAGTACCCGTAGGAAACACATGCAGTAGCGTACGTGATCCTAACTCGTGCCTCCCCAGACGAGAACACGGCACTTATATATCATTAGGGTTGTAACGTGTACCGTAGCGCGCCATATGAACAGACGGCGAGTATCACTCTCGAGGCTAAACCGCGACTCATAGGTGAACATGACACTACCACACTGTTCCTGGGTCAAATCTTGTTGGGCAAGACACCACATTCGACGAGCCACGGGATGCCTTTGTGTTAGGGTAATGCATCTGGAGGGTCGCACAACCTTTCGAAGGCAGAGGTACGACCCAGAGGCTGCTGCGAGGTCTCTAGCCGGTGCAGGTGCTGTACTGGTTGGGATTCTTCGAGCACTCATGGCAAGATAACGATCCTGACATTGGATTGTAGCACGTTTTTGACCTTGCCCGTACTGCTGCCGAACGTATTCTCCTTCCTGGAATCTTATCCATAGTCGCGAAATGGCACTGTGGGCGACATTCAACTCCCTCGGGCTGGCTGTGGCCGGCTTCTAATGTGCGGATGATCCGGCCACGCAAATAATCCATATGTATTCGCCGTGCCATCCTGCTTACGTTCGACTCGAGTACTAGGTGCTAAACGCTCGCTACACGCAGTCAGAGCTGCTGGACGCAAGACCTTTGTCCACAGGCACATTAACCGGTCTCGTACTGAGCCACGGCCAACTCGATCGTGACTGAGCTTGTTTCGGTAATAATAATAATAATAATAATAATAATAATAATAATAATAATCGTATTGCCTCAGCTACCGTGTGCAGACATTTCAATTTGACGCCATCTGGCTGTCTGCTCGTCAATTTCGACGTCCCGTTTTACTCTAGGCTCACTAGATGGCAGACCGAGTACACCGGAACTTTCTTGGGCGTCTATGGCTTGGCAGACCGAGTACACCGGAACTTTCTTGGGAGTCTATGGCTGAGATTTAATTAATTTTCTCGGGTAAACAACAAATGTGTCACCAGAGATCTTTTACATGCCGACATCGTACGACATGGAATGTCGAATGGACTTTTTCCCGCCCTTCAAAAATCCGACTACCTCTGCCGGGTTTGAACCCGCTATCTTGGGATCCGGAGGCCGACACTCTACCACTGATCCATAGAGGCAGCTGGCTTGTTTCGGTGTTGTCTAGTCACGGTTTACGCCGCACATTTATCGCCATGACGTAATGTTTTCTCGTGGATCTCGAAGATACCTTAACTAATGGGCATGAGTGTATGAACGGTGTCAAATAATGATACATAATGATTTAATGTACATTGTCACAATTTAACCAATTTGTAATTATCCAGGACGAGAACTCACGATTTCATTCACAGACAGTGTACAACTTATGATTATTCCTCTGCATCGGAGAGACAAGGGAACGAACGCCACCTTGCGACGAGACGGGTGCAGGATTTAAGAAAACAAACTTCAAAGAAAGAAGAGACGGACAATTTGTTTACGTTTATATACGGACTGGGATATGCAACGGCGTGCTTGCCTATAGTTTTAAAATCATTCAATTAATAGTCGGCGATGGGTAGTAGGCCTACAGCATGTTTCTAATGTTCCACCTGGAACCATTTTATGATGGCTAATCCATCTATATAGAAGTGAAAGTAAGAATTAGTGTCCCAGGTAAAGGAACGGGCTGGACCCTTGCCGCGCCATAAGGTAGAGAGATTTGTAAATAGACTGGTAATTAGTGTGGCCATTAATAACTGGTTAGAATTGTTTGTATTTTGAATGTGTGTGTGTGTATTTATTAGGTCATCCTGAAATAAATTAGAGTAATATGGAGTTTTATTCGTAACAATATACCCGTATTGCTCTGTTTGTGTGATAAAGATCTCATTTTGCTTGTCTATTTTATATAAGTCGACCAAATTTAACTCATTAGACCTCGCATTTTCTTTTCCAAATATACAAGAGGTTCAAATCTCAACATTAGGCTTTTAAGTGTCATTTTCTTAATTCAGGCACACACATTGCAATTATGCAGACTACTTCAGCCCTAAAGTAACTTAGATTATGAAAAGTTACTCAGGGGCGATGGTTAGGCACTAGAATACTCTTTTTCTTGTACCGCTTTTTCCACCCCTTGGTGGGGCTGGAAGGGTGATCTGTCACTCGTGTGAACCTGACTCATTTTTACGACTGGTTTCTGACGTCAAATTTATGAAGTGGGATGTGTGCTATTACTGCTGTTGCTGTAGTGGTCGGCATTGTAGTGTGTTGTGTGTATTAAGTCAAACTCCCGTGGGAATTACTGAACGGGCCGGATGGGAATAAAACCCGGGACCGTCTGATTATTCAACCAAGGATTCAGATAGTCTCCAAGACTCTGTCATGAATCAGCTTCACCATCTAATTTGCTCCTTCAATCTAAAGCTTTAAGAGAAAGCATTAAAATCTGTTTCACGAGCTTGGATGGCGTAATCCATTCAGTGTTAGGTTGATGTCTAATTGCCTTGAAACAATTTCTTGTCCCTGTAACAGTTCTCCATACTAGGAACTTGAATTATGTTCAGATACTCACTTGCCATTATAACCTAGCTTTAAGAGAAGAATTTCTCCCTAGGAGGAGAATACGCTGATATGAAGGAACATCAACTGCTGCATAATATAGCCGTATTCAGAATAGGGCCTTTTATTTCTAGGTTGAGGGAACACTGGCGATATTCCTCGCAGCAAGATAGCTTGAATAGACCCTAGGGATTTATCATGTAGGGTATCTATCCACATGGAAGGAATAGAATTGAAAGTACGTGACGATATTTCATGAAACTTGCCCATCGTACTCCGTCAGCCGCGGAAATGTAATTATCCCGATATCATGGGGTTGAAAAACTAAATTAAAACGAGGTGATAATGTATATTCATTATCAGTATATCTTTTACAATATAGCGAGATCATTTGAACTAAGAATCAGTGCGCCATTCGACTGATTCGCAAACTTGAAATACGGACAACATCCGCGTTGTATGTCGTGAGTCACAAAGTTTGAGGCATACTTGCTGGCAGTGGTCATGCAATTCTAAACTGATATCATGTGAAGAAGTTAATTTAATTTTAAAATATTCCTTTGACATTAGATCTATCAGCGGATTTACCCATTTAAACTTAAATCAGTTGACTTACTTTGTCGTTCTCAGTGTTGGCTGTATTCCCAATCGGAAGGGTGGTTCATATTTCATCCCCAAGCTGGCATAGGAAGGCCGGGCGTCACTGAAGGGCCTAGGAAGTTAATAGAGAGTGAGGTAGTTTCCCCGTTGCATTCCTCCCAAGTCTGGTAGTTTTCTTTTACCATAGCGACCGGTTGAATAAGGAATGGCGTTACAAGTATAGCTCGTACTTCTGTCACGTTGATAGTATCAGCAGTCGACAATCAATCAAATGTGTTCTAGCTCATACAAGAAAAGACAGTACGCTACAAACACTGACATCATTGATGGATCGGGGCATATCCATAATTTTATATATTTCATACGATCTTCGGGCTTGGTGTTTCTTACTGCATTTCGTTGTTCTTGTTCCTACAGAGCAACCGTAGTAATATGAGAGTCGGTCGATGATCTCCAAATTGAACCCCGTAGACCGGGCTATGAGTAGCTCAGACAGTAGAGGACTGTCCTGTGCTCTCGTTGGCATGTTCGACTCGGCTCCGTCCGGTGGTATTTGAAGGTGCTTAGATAAGTCAGTCAGCCGGGCTGAGTGGCTCAGACATTTGAGGCGCTGGCCTTCTGACCACAACTTGGCAGGTTCGATCATGGCTCAGTCCGCTGGTATTTGAAGGTGCTCAAATACTTCACCCTCGTGTCGGTAGATTTATTGGCACGTAACTGCGGGACTAAATTCCTGCAGCTCTGCATCTCCAAAAGTCGTGAAAGTAGTAGGAGGGACGTAAAATTTATTATTATTATTATTATTGTTATTATTATTATTATTATTATTATTATTACCCGTTAAAGCAACTATCATAATTTTAAGTACACAATCTATATTGCGGGATAGTCTTCTCTGGTAGACAGTTTGGACGCGAAAATTCAATATTAATTGAATTAGTCTTCAGCAGGCCTTATAACCAGGTCTCGATGGCTGTGTTGATCGCAGCATCAGTTCCATAGCAAGTATCTTAACCTACAGCTAACAGAGTAGTATGGCGTATCACGGTACTCACTATTCAAAGCAAATAGTTGTAAAAGAAAAGGTCTTCCAGTTTCATTACCACTGTACCAAACATCTGTTTGGCGTATACACAACTAGGTATAATGACCGAAAATGAAGTAATTCTTGGTCGTGAGAAATATGTTATAGTTTTCTTGTAGTTTAACTTTACTGTGTTGACACAAGCTGTTAATTTAGTACACGAAAATTTAAAAGAAAATAATGTAATCGAAAACATTCTCTGGTCCTTGCACAATTACGTGCTCCACATAGCGTCCTTCATTGTCCAGTACGTACCGGATACCTACTGCAAGCATGTTAGTATATTGATATAGAGTTATTTCGCATGTCGCAGACTCAGTGTTCGCCTTCAGGTCGTCAGGTGGTACCGGATGAAAACCTTGTTCCTTTAACATGCCCCACGGAAACGCGTCGTGAGGTCCCGGGCTTCTGGGGGGGGATAAGGAAAGGCAGGTACCCTGGAGGCGACCTTATTTGGAAAGTTTTTGTGTGGTGTAGCCCGTTTGGCTGGAAGACTTGTTGCTCAAAATCCAAACCTCTGAGCTCGTACATCGGTGTGGAAGCGGATAAGGATATGCTGGTAAACGGTAGCATTGACAGCGATAATCTCACCATTATTTTCATTGAAATAGCGGACAACGACGCCATGACTTGATATTGCTGCCCATGTGGTGGCCTATCCAGAATGTAGGGGTGTCTGCAGGTACTCGCCAGGCTTTTCCCTCCCAAGAAATCTGGTGCCCTGCTTTTTTAACGCAGGAGCTTATGACACCCATCTCACCACCACCAATTGTCAAGGCTGTGTTCATCCTTATAGAGGCAGGCCAGTACATGGGCAAAACACTGCAAGCGAGCGCGAAAATCCGGAGGCGTGTACTCCTGACACCTTTATCCGGTACGAGCGGACACCCAGTTCCTTAACCATGCGCCACACACCTGTGGTGTGCAAATGCAATTCCTTCGACATGGACCAAAAGCTCTTCTTCGATGACTGCAGAAGTCTCCATCATACGACCAGCATTCTAATTGCTCCTGGTAGTGCGGGGTGTTCCCGAATGTCCCTCTTCGCCATTCTTCACGAATCCTGTTTAGCGGAACATTTCTATCCAACACAGGATAGTTTTCTTTGTTGGTGCAGGTCCCCGGAAATAGCTTTAGCGGTTTCCTCCACGAATTTAAGGGAAGGCCCGCATTCCGTCTTGTCCCGTAACTTTAGAAGTAATGTTCCATGCACCTTACGCGTTCTAGGACGGCATGTTATGGCATGTCGGCTGTCACTCTCTACTGTGTATAAAGGCATGTATTCTTCCAGTATGAGAGTGCCTAGTTAATTTTTGCGTCAACTAGTTCGTGTAAGTGCGAAGAACCGTAAAAGCCATACACGATAACTACACAGTAAAAAAAATTAGAACATGTTTTTGAACGTATGCCATGCTCCATAAAACAATACCTCACACCCAGGTATATTACCAACTAAACCTGTATTCATTACCGTTGAAGTATACAAAAGAACATCGATGGATTCGCGTTCATTCACAAACGGAAATGTCCGAATAGGGGCGAAAACAATGTGATAGCAGTCCTCCAGGGTGGATTTTTATCACAGTTGGAGAGCTTCAGTATGGTGTATGTTTTCCACGAGCATTTATCACAGCGCGGCATGCTCGGTTTAAGTCAACGGAGGTCACGTTGCGCTATCAGGTCCCATTCTTCAATGAGAGCCTGTTCGAGGTCTTGGAGAGTCTGTGGTGGCACAGGACGCCCTCGAACACTTCTGTCAAGCCTATCCCACACATGCTCAATTGGATTAAGGTCGGGACTCACTGCTGGCCATTCCATTCTTGAATGGTCAGTTCTCTCTAGACAGCTCTGGTGTTGCGCGCTACACGAGCCCTGGCATTGTCGTGCATGAGTACGAATTCAGGGCCAACACCGTATGCGGCAACCATCACATGCTGTAGCAGTATCTGCTCGATGTTCCCCGCAGCGGTAAGATTACCACGGACGACGACAAGATCCGTACGGCCATCAGTACTGATGCCACCTCACAGCATCACAGAACCTTGTCCGTATCGGTCGCCTTCCTGGACAACATTTGGCATGTACTACTCACCACGGCGTCTCCATACACGTTGATGTCCATCACGCTGTGTCAGGGGAAATCTGGACTCGTCTGTGAACACATGTCTCCAATGGCGAAGTTGCCAGTTGACGTAGGTACGGGCAAACAGAAGGCGAGCTGCGCGATGTTGCTGCGTTAAACGGGGCACTCCAACAGGACCTCTGGATCGTAACGTCACTTTTTAACCTGTTCCTTACTGTCTGGTCAGACACCGTGACTCCAGTCACCCTGAGGTCTTGGTGCAGTTCTTTGGCAGATGCTGAACGACGCCGCAACGCACAGATGGTCAGATATCGGTCATCCTGACGGGTTGTCATGCGTTCACGAACTTGTCAAACCCTCCTTGTGAACTGGCCTGTCTCATTGTAGCGATTCAACAAGCGGTGAATAACTGACGGAGAGACGTTGAGATCCACAGCAACACGACGAAAAGTCCATCTTTCCTGGATCAAAGTGACGGCCCTTGCGACTTGAACCTCGTTAAGATGTGTCATGACATGTGCTGGTTGACGTACAACGTGCTCAAATGACCGCAATAATATGTGTACCTCACGACGACACACGGGCGCACCGCTATTCACTTTGTTTTGAGGGGTCACCTGACAGTTTAATGCAGGGCCTCTCAGACTGCATGCGCTGTGCACGGTTCAAAAGACTACTTCGCTAGGTTGGCCAGAGTGCAGACCCCCACTCCTCGATTTGGAGCAATAGCACTGTCTTTCTCTTTCCCCGTGCCTTCCCTGCTCGCACCGCCTGTCTCCCCCTTCCTCTCTTGCTCCGTAGCGCTCCAAATCCGAGCCGAGCTTAGCCGAGTAGCCCAGAGACGAAGCTTTGGTCTGAGCTGAGCCGAATGGGACCGATGCACTGTGCACAGGAACTCTGCGCCTCAGTTTGTACGCGAGAGTTTTTGGGCGTTTGAGAGGCCCTGATTTAATGCATGGCCACGCCTACAGATGGAGTATAACTTCGATTTAACATACCCTGAGTAGCTTAGATGTCAAGTATGCTGTGCGACCATTGAAACCCCATCTACCAAATTAACGTTCACATACCAGACGTTACAAAATATGTTCCCTAATTTTTTTGAACTGTGTATATGCTATAAACATTTCTCAACAAGTTGTAAACTCTTCTGATTGTTCTATCATATGCAGAAAGTTTGCCCTATATTTACAGACGGTAGCATTTAAGTTCGCTTATTCTAACTCTTCGTGGTACTGAAATTGCCATGCACATTTTATTTTCTTCTCGAGCCGGGCCGAGTGGCTTAGACGGTTGAGGCGCTGGCCTTTGGGCCCTAACTTCGCAGGTTCGATCCTGGCTCAGTCCGGTGGTATTTGAAGGTGCCCATATACCTCAGCCTCGTGTTGGTAGATGTACTGGCACGTAAAAGAACTCCTGTGGGACTAAATTCCGGCACCTCGGTTTCTTCGAAAACCGTAAAATTAGTTGGTGGGACGTAAAGCCAATAACATTATTATTATTATTATTATTATTATTATTATTATTATTATTATTATTATTATCTCGATGTCACCTTCCTGTGTTCCATCTTAGTATATTAAGTTGACCTATCATAATGTGCTCGTAGTACGAAATCTTCGGTGAACGTTCGAAGGTTTGACCTCTAATACCGTTCCTTAGTATGTAGTTCGGTTGTTTTTGTAATTAAATACTACTTTAAAAACATTGCTTCCAGTGATATATTTTCGAAGTGAATTTCTGTTCCTATTTTTTAGAGATTCCTTGTGTCTGTAACAGTGTTCTAATAATTATTTAGTGATACGGATGCCGACATCTCCACTGCAGCATGCATTCATTCTTCTTTTTTCGGTTGTGTCCCATTTGTGATCACAGCAAAATGTGTCCCATTTGCGATCACTCGCGTTACAGAAGAGAAAAAGAATGTGAAGAAAGAAAAGTTCGTGTCCCATTTGCGATCACTGTAAAATTATCAGTAGCCTATAAGGGTTTTCCAACGTCCATGGAGCAGGGGGACTGCTAATTAGGGCGTACTCCAAATAACCGTGTGATAAGACGTGTAGGCCATGAACCTGCTACGCTGGCGCAGCAGGGGGAGAGGTGATACTCCCACTTGGCGCGTCCCAGGTGACGGATAGGAGGGTCCCAACCGGCTTACCGGCGGACTTGAGGGAAATAAAATACCTCTCGCGGACCAAACACACACACCCCCTGTGGGTGGGAGAGGCGGACGAAGAATTCACCCACGGTATCCCCTGCCTGTCGTAAGAGGCGACTAAAAGGGGTGACCAAGGGATGATCCAATTAGAACCATGAAACTACTTGTAATTAGTACCATCACGCAGGGAACACCATGGGTTGCATTTACTTGTGCGTAGTACCACTGTTAGGTACGCAATAGGTTTGTGATTAGTAGCGACAGTGCGTGAATCAGGATGTGGGTCCTACAGTACCTGTGATTCGTACCCCTATATGAGCGACGCCATGGTTCTGCCTTACCTATGCTCAGTTCCCACTATGCGAGAAATTCCATGAGATAGTACGAGTCCCTGTGGTTAGTCCACTTATGTGAGGAACGCCATAGGTTTGCGTTGCCTGCAAATAGCGCGGCAGTGTGCGAAACACCATAGGTCTGTGTTACATGTGCGAATTACACTACCTGTGAATAGTACCATAATGTGTGGAATACCGCGAGTCTCCGCTACTTTTGATTAGTTCCACAACATTACACACAGCATGGTTCTACATTCCTAGCGATAAATACCATTATGAGGGGCTGATGACCTGGATTTTTGGCCCGTTTCGACTATAAGCATAATCGATTCAGCATCGTGCTATAGAAGCAGCCCCTTGTTCAGTAATAATATTGTTTTATGCCTTCTTCTGTGCATGTGAGGTACTGTAGGTCGGATCCACTGATCGTTTTAAATTCATGTCCGTCCATCCATTCATTCTTCATCCTCACGTTTTGAATTCTGGTCAGTGGAGGATTTTGGACTTTTAAGTTGTCATATCATTTCGTACCATTAGGGGCCGATGACCGATGTTAGGCCCCTTTAAACAACAAACATCAATCAATCAATCATTCAAGACGTGTAGGCTCAGGGATTCGCCCAGCCGTCCCCTCTCTTGAACTTTTTGAGGTAATATTAGTCTATAGTTTTCACCATAATTAGTTTTTGTAGTATGCGTGACTACTTACGACATGGAGTTCATTGAGACGAATAAATGCAAGTCTTCATTTTATAATGGATACTCTTACATGAATTTACGGGAAAGTCAAAGATGCTTGGTGACATGGGTATGTTTAAAACATAAGAAATCCTTGAATAAAGGAAGGCTAGTGTGTCAAAACCATACAGTAGTGAGAATAATAGATCATCAGTGCGTTCCTGACGAGGTGAACTTTGACGTAAAGAAAGCTACATTTCAAGCGAAGAAAAGGTACCGTGAGGGCAACATTGTGGCAATTCCTCAGGTATTTTGACGTAGAAATTCAGCCTTCAGGGGTTACGAATCCCTTACAATGATGCCACAGTTCTACATTTTAAAGAGTACGTTGTACCGAAACAGAAGCCACACTCAAGGGGTACAAAAAGAGCCAAGGGGTTCCCAGGAGGTTGTTCTTCGTGATGAAATCCTAAAAATGTTTGACAGGTAGAATTTACTCCTGGCCGATAATGGTACAAAAGATCGGTTGTCGGTGTTCGGCGGAGGCCAAGGAAAGCAGATTTTGAGAAGAGAAAAGTCTTTCATTGTGTTTGTTCAAAAGCTGCAGAAGTCGGTTTAATCAAATCTATTCCATACATGTCCACCTTGGAAGCTCAGAAGATGAAACAAACGTTACCCTAGTCGTCTTAGCTCTTCTTCCTGACGTAAAAAAACTCATTTACGAATGCTACGTTTGCTTCTACCAGAATTACCTTATTGGCCGCCTCAGACGGTATATACTGATTTTCAAATGTCGACTGTCTCAACCTTAAAGGAGGTTTCTTCGCAGTGTCCCTGGAGAAGGGTTCAGCATATTGGTATGACATTATACCAGGAAATTGAAGACGTCGGGCTATGTATGAATGTGTGCCGCTTTTGCTCTTCTCAAGCCCCAAAAAATGTTGATGACTGACTATATATCCACGGACAAGCACCAGAAAAAGAAAAGCTCGTCGAATTCCATGACTACCTCATGGAAGTGACATCTGAATTATGGAACTGCTACCGGCGACATAGGACGAATAATTCAGTAAAAGGATGGAATCATAAACTGAACATTCGGATTGGAAGACCATACACCAGAGTGAACGACTTCACCAAGTACTTAAAAACTGAAACTGGGAAATCTAATAATAAGTTTCTGAGGATGGGCTTGAATTAAGAAAAAAGTGAAAATGAAAAGGCTGAATAAGGAGTTGGATGGAAGAATAGCAAGGATTACTGGAAGGTACGAAGAAGATTCTGAAGTTGGAAAGTTTCCTACGACGATGTCTTACGTTCTGAAACTTGACTTATGCCAAAAGGGCAACAAGGTCTTCAATTGAAGACCAAGTACGGCTAGCCGTAATGCCCGTGGTTTACTTGACCCCTTGTCTTGAAGCTGGTGCGAGGCGGCAAGACACTCGAGGTGCCTATTTACGAAAAAGGAACGCAGTTCTGGCTGGTGCTAACAATGGACCTTTTCGCACTAATGTTATAGAATTATCTCTTAAAGTTATTTTAATCTAAACATTCTTTCCGGGTTAAGTTTTGGAATTTTGTACACCTAATCCAATCGTACAGAGAAAATTATTTTATTTATATAGGTAAAAGTAGGTTGAGTGGCCGCGCGTGTGACGGCTATGGAGCCAAGTTGTGCATTCGTGACACGCGTAGGTTCGAACCCTACCATGAGCTGTCCTGAGAATGGTTTTCTGTTGTTTCATATTTTCATTTCCAGGCAAATACCGGTACAGTTCCTATTCATAGGCCACAGTCGATTCCTCCCACCTCTTTCCCCAATTTCATTCACCATAATATATTTCATCTCCATTAGCTCCTCAACTGAGGTTGGTGTTAAGGAAGGGCATCCGGCCGTAGAAATATGCCGTATAACTTCTAATCTCCGATCCCGTATCCAGAAATGGAACTAAGGGGTAGATATATATATAGCAGGCTAATTATGCTATATTTTGAGCAGTTCTTTACCTAACCTGTCAGTTTGAATATTTGAAAAGTTTGAGCATTATTTAATCATTAATTTAATAGTGTCCCGTATTGTATAATGGGAAAAATAAAGTGATTTTTTTTTTCTAAGTTGGAGATGATCTATAATTGCTTCGCACTGTCAAGGAAGCAGTGTGTTACGGCAAATATATTTGTTTTGAATCCGAGAAGTCTGAAATTCAACTGGTGTAATACACCGTCCTTTTGTCCTGCTTTTTAAAACCCATTTGACCGCCTTTACACACACAGCCATCTGGTAACTCTTATTTAGAGTTGCATTTGTGTCCTATTTCGTCTCTGTCCCGATATCAATGCATCACGCTCAAACGGTAAACGTAAGTAATTTAATGAGTTTAAACATCAGAATCGTAGTACAGTATGCAGTTTTCGCCAGTTGAGGGCTGTCTCCCTGTACCAGTCCTTCAGTAGGGAATTCCCTCAAGTCATTACGTTCTCGCTGAAAACCTAAAAAAGGTAGGTCTTAGGACGTAATTATTATTATTATTATTATTATTATTATTATTATTATTATTATTATTATTATTATTATTATTCATTTATACAAATACGGTAAATGATTATTTTCAAATGTTGGCTTCCCGGTTAAAACGTGCTGCGCTGCTGATGGATGGGTCTCTCGTGTACTTTGTATCTGTTCTTGCACGTCTTAGCGGCCAACATATAGATTCAAGGAAATTATGAAAGCGAGTTGATTACTTCCGTGGTTTTTAGTACTATGGTTCCGGACGTATCTCAGCTATATTCAGAAATCTGTGAAACAGAGTACGAATTTCATCGACAGTAACTTTAGAAGGAAGAAAATTTATTGGATGGGAACTAAAGGATTGGTTTACTGCAGGAAATTGATAGTGCGAGTGCATAACGGAACTGGTCCGCTTGGTTTTGGTCATGCTGTGTGCTTCACTCCTAGACGAGCGCAAAGCAAACAAACGCTTTTGAAACAGTGCTCTTCAGGTATTATGTAATTCGCTTCCTGTTACATGTTAGTGGAAATGGGCAAGTTGCAAACCGTATCGGAATGTGAACATTTCAGTTTATATGAGATCGGGGTATGACGCTATGTGCTAAGTGTGCATTGCGAAGTGTAACGTCAATCTCGAGATAAGTCCTTATGAAGCTTTTAGTTTAAGATTGATTTTCTGCTGAAAGTTTCACATTTTTGAAGGCTGAATTTTGTCATTCCATTGATGTCGGCTGCTTGTGTATTCCGATAATTTTGGCAAACAACCCATCTCTTTGGAATTCGCCTTTACCACATGTTTACTGACCATAATAGCTGTATCTGCTAAGTCATGAGAGAACCTAGAACCCAAGGGCAAGTATATTTTTTCTCAGATGAGTTTTTCTTCCATAAAGCAAATTCATGCATGGTATCATGAAATGTATGGACTAAGCTTTAGAAACTCATCTTGCTCTGTATGACTGGTGTATTTGCAAGTGCTGTATATGGTCTTGTTCTTTGCCTTGCAGGGGTGGGGGCGCATGGGTGAACTCGCGTTTTTTTGCACGGTGAAATTGAGAGATTGTACAGTAGGTACCCACAATGTTATCACAGTTCAATGAACGATGCATTTCCTCTGACGTAGGTTAGATACATTCAGAGCTGAATATATCGTGGGATTACAAGAAAACACAATACGTCAGTTTGAGTTCCGTAAACTCAGTTTGAATAATACTTTTAAAGATAAATATTCTTGTGATTCCCCTGAGAGCAAATATTGTCAGTGAAAGACAGCAAACTTTCAAACCTCTTTTTTCTCAGAAATACGAATTTTGACTTAATGTATTTTGCTTGTAAATTCGCGATATGATTGAATTTTTGCAACTCCAGGTATTGAATTTCTTCAACGGGCGTTTGTAACGCAGTTATTAGTTTGTCCGCCTTTGTGTAGGTTTACAAGGTTACATGATTGAATCAAGTTGAATCCTATGTGACTGGATTTGTTGGCTTATTAAAGAATACCTTTGGCCAAATTTGTCATTCTGGCTTAAGACAAATATTAGTTGTTAGGCATTGATGTACACCTTATAGTGTAGATAATCATCATCATCGCTTCTAAATAGCAGCAGGTCTGTGGAGGGAACACCATGTTGAGGTTGCCAGGTGAGGTATTTACATTACGTTACTTGTACAACTTGCCAATTAAGTTTGGAGCAATCCCAAAAACTGAAATGGTTTTAGACCCGAATCTGCTTAGTACTATAGTCTTCATGTTTTCTTCTCTTGCTTGAAGTAAATTTCCTGCATCGAACGAGGGATGCATATTTTAAATGGATCGATATCGTGGTGGTTATATAGGCCAGCGATAAAGAGAATTCCTCTTCCGGTGTCAGGTGAGCGTGTGAACTCAGATTAAAGATCAGTCCTTGAAAACAATAATTCATTAACATGTCTGCTATCCATAGGGGGTAATGAGACTTTGTGCCGCACCCTGTACAGTACTGCCATACTTCACTTGATAGGGTGGATCAGGGTAGACTACTGACAAAAATGAGTGCAATTGTACTAGACAGAAAGAGTGACTGAATGGGTTGCTATATTTCTAGAAAATGGACTTCAAAGAATTAGAGTGGATGAAGCTTATCTGACCATGTAATCATTAAGAGGGGAATTCCCCAAGGCAGTATTATAGATCCTTTATGTTTTCTTATATATAAATATTACGAGTAAGGAAGTGGAATTGGAGATAAGGCTTTTTGCGGGCAATGTTATTCTGTATATAGTAATAAGTTACAAGATTCTGAGCAACTGCAAAATGACCTCGATAATGTTGTGGGATGGACAGCAGGCAATGGTATAATGGTGATAAACGGGGTTAAAAGTCAGGTTGTGAGTTTCACAAATAGGAAGAGTCTTCTGAGTTGTAATTACTGCGTTGACGGGGTGAAAGTTCCTTATCAGGATCACTAAGTACCTAAGGAAATTGTTACGGAGTACCCGTGGTTCATAGAGGTGACAGAAGGTGTGGGCTCGAATGGGTCTATCTATGATATCAAAAATGAAATTAAAACTTTAAATAAAGGTCATATTTCTTTTCAGAAAATCAAACGTAACAACAGTGTATCAGGTACAGTGACAATTTTGATATTAAAATAGAAAACCCCAGAATAGGGAATTTAACACTTTTGTGCTTCAAGCCCCCAATTTACAACTTTACAATATCGCCAATGTAGCGTTTACATAGACAAGGAGAAAAATCTCCCTAGACAAAGCACCTTGCTCCAACCAGTACAAATATTACAGCCTTCCAGAGGCACCCCTCAGTGTTACCGCAATCTCTTATATAACAACGAAAGAGCTTACGAGCCCCACCTTTAAGTTTGCATAAGGGATAGATTTACATTACTCGGCCTCTCTAGGGGATATCTATTACCCAAACTACTGGTCCTTCGTGGAAAGAACAGGTTAAATTCCTGGCCCAAACACAAAATGTATGGAGGCTTACACTTGCGCTCCTAGAAAACCAAGTATGAAACCATAATTGGGCTCGCGGCCCGATGATACAGAGGCTAATCCCAAGCTACTGAGGTGACTAGAATGAAAGGTTAATTAATACCTTACAGAAAGAGAAACAGTTACAAAATCGTAGTCACCTCAAGATAAATTGAAAGGGAACTCGAGAGGGTAACGCACTCTCTATCCCCGATTTAGTTTAAGACTTTATGAAATTTTTACATGAAAAGGGAGTAGTTTACATTTTAGAAATCAACGGTCACATAGTTTAAGTTTAGAACCTTCCCCTCGTATAAGTTGGCGGAGATAGCTACAGAGATAGAAAACTGGTGGCCATTACCTGGGCTGGTGTACTGCCTGCCGAAGAATGATGCACCCCGCCTCCTGTCTTAACACACACACACTCAGTAAGTCGACTATCAATAAGACAAGGTAGCTAGAAAAGCCGCAGCTTATACACCCGAGGGTATTGTTCGAGAAGGCTCTGGACTAAATCCGGACACACCCTCTCATTTTTATTGGGTAATTCAAAAGGTACAAGAAGCCTATTATTGGCTGAAAAATAAATACACAGTTATCTAATTGGACAGATTCAAAAGCTGGCGGGATGAGAAGGAAGTGTTGCAAACCTTGACCTAACAAAATAAATGAAAGTTGATTTAGTTGAGAAAACATAATAACACAAGACTTGCTCCAGAGTGCATGACTTCCGGTTTTTTTGTAAGGACGTCTATGGAGAAATGTTCGGACTAGTTGCTGTACACCAAAACAAAAACAAAAAAAAACAAAAAATCCAGTCAGTTTAGGAAACTTTCAAATAACACAATACTCTGTTATTTATGAGTGACATCTCCTGATGAATGTCCCAACTTCATGCAGTAGCTGTTTCACGTTTTGTTAGATAGATAGATAGATAGATAGATAGATAGATAGATAGATCCTTAAGGCGCTTCTTTTAAATGTGCGGAGTTGAGGTGTACCTCCCGGTACAGAAATATTTTCATTGGGGGTAATCACATAAATGGGATTGTAAATAGAGGGTACATCACTCTGCACACGGTTATTAGGGTATTTAGGGGTTGTAGTAAGGATATATAGGAGAGGGCATACAAGTCTCTGGTAAGGCCCCAAATATAGTATGGTTCCAGTGTATGGGACTCTCACCAGAATTATTTTATTCAAGAACTGGAAAAAATCCAAAGAAAAGCAGCTCGATTTGTTCTGGGTGATTTCCAACAAAAGAGTAGCTTTACGAAAATGTTGCATAGTTTGGGCTGGGACGACTTGGGAGAAAGAAGAAGCGCTGCTCGACTATTTAAGTAGTATGTTCCGAGCTGTCATTGGAGAGATGGCGCGGAATGACATTAGTAGACGAATAAGTTTGAGTGGTGTCCTTCAAAGTAGGAAAGATCACATTATGAAGATACAGTTGGAATTCAAGGGGACAAATTGGGACAAATATTCGTTTATAGGAAGGGGCGTTAGGGATTGGAATAACTTACCAGGGGATATGTTCATTAAATTTCAAATGTCTTTGAAATCATTAAGGAAAAGCCTAGGAAAACAACTGATAGGGAATCTGTCACATGGGCGACTGCCCTAAATGCAGGTCAGTAGTGATTGGTTGTGAAACGATTTTTTAGAAAAGGATTTAATAGAATAACGAATAGACAGAATATATTAACCGCAGGGAGTAAGGCTGGCCATTGTTTTCAACTAAATCGCCATAATTTTTGAACTACTTGAAGAATAAATTAATAAAATTTATTGTATTGTTTTATAGAGAAAGTGTTTTCTGGAATATAATACACACTAATAATCTATATATGTAAAATAGTATGTCCTGACTTAATGATTCATCATCGCCGAGCCAAAACTACTGGACAAAAAATGACATTTTAGGGATACATTTATATTACAAGGTAGGTGCTCACTAAGGGAGGATTTTATGGATATTCCGTTGCTAAGGGGGTGAAAAGGGGGGTAAATTTTAAAATGAATGTACCTATATCTCAATCTTAACCGTTTAAAAACGTGAAAATGTATATTTGGAATCTTTTAAAAATAAGGAATCGCATATCCTTTTGTTATCGGAAAATCCTTTTAACGGGGCTGAAAAAAGGGTTGAATACCTTTTATGAGGATACTTACAGTATACCTAAACTGAGGATGTTAGTCATGAAAAGTGGTGTTTGGGAAATCTATTTAAGACGGTATGCACAGGAGTGGTAAAGGGGTTAAATTTTTAAAATGAGTATATCTACAGTATATCTCAAAAACGTAACATGTTACAGGCGTGGAAATTGGTATTTGGAATCTCCTGTACAAGCAAGGGAACACACATAATTTGTTTTCTGAAAATCCACTGTAAGGGGAAGTGTTAAATGGGGTGAATTTTTAAAATGAGCTTATCTACACTATATTTGAAAAACCTGAACATATTACAAACGTGAAAATTGGTACCGTATTTTTAATCTTTTAAAAATAAAGTAACACGTATTTTTTTGTTTTCGGAAAGTTCAGTTAAGGGGTTTGTAATAAGGACGGAAAATTGGGTTGCATTATTTTTGTGAGGTCACTTAGATCTCAAAAACGAAGGATGTTACAGACATGAAAATTAGTATTTGGAATCTCCTTTAAAAACAAACACGCATTTTGTGGGTCAGGGGGATCAACTTAAGGGCATGTGGTGTAAAGAGAGTTGAATTATTTTTATGAGGATACACATAAGAAATGGACTTAAAACAATACACCCCTAAGGGCTTTTGACTGGCGGGTGAGGAATGATGGCAAAAATATGCATTTATATGAAACTGTTTGAATTGCGAAGGTAACATTTCAAGCGATATCCTAGGTGTAAGAGAAGAGAAGGTTTGAAACAAATTTAACCCCTCAAAAAGTTGAATGGAGGTTAAGATCCAAAAAGAAATAAATATATTCATTACTTCCTCCGAAACGGTTTAATGTACGAAGACAAAATTCCAAATAGCGGTATATAGGCAATTTTAAATCCTAGGTGTGAAATAGGAATTAATTTTAAACGTTCCAGCCCTGAAGGGTTAAACGAGGTTAGCTCTGTAAAAGAAATTATTCATCCCTCCAAAATAGTTTGACGTACAAAGTTGTAATTTTGTGAAAAGTGTCTTCCTTTATGTCCTAGGTGTAAAATATCGTATACCGGTACTTCAAAATATTTCTCCCGAAATGGGTTTAGATGGTGGTTGACTCAAAAATACGATATCCATTCTTCCGAACAAGTTTCAGGCACGAACTTTTTTTTTTTTTATGAAGGATGGCCTTTTTTATCCAAGGTGTTAATAAATATTTAAAAACATTCATCCCTTGAGAAAGTATCCATTCCTTCATTACTGTTCGATGTACAAAATAAAAATTTCACAGGTTGGTCGCTTTTGCATCCTAGATGTTAAATAAGCTATGGTTTAAAACGTTCGAATGCTTCCGTATGTGGTTCAAGAGAGTGTTAGATCAGAACAAAATCATTTCCGGAAACCGTTTGACGTACGAACTGAGGGCGTATTTTACATGCTCAGCTGACAGTGGACTCTCCAAAATGTAAAACTTTGAATAATAACTTTCAGTTTAAAACCGTAGTGAAGCACGGGTATCTTACTAGCACAGAATATAATTACATGAATTACTTTTTTGTTGCGAAATACAGTACATCCCTGATTTGTGAGCTATATTTGGACGTAGAATGCATGTAGTTATGCTTAATGTCATGCCATTCTAACAAAGCATGTTTGCAGAAAAATCATTACGATGGCAAAACTAGTAAGCTTGCTGTCTTGTATATAGTTTTACGTGGACACTTTGTTGAACATTTTTACTTAAGAAAAACCTACCTTAATTATATTTTAAGTCGTTTATTTTGACTGCATGAAAAGAAAACGGCGCTTCTCATCTCTGTATCTAAAAATGACATTACTTCTGTCCGTTTCTGTCCGCCCTTCTATAGGTATCACGGAATTTCATGGCATTTTTCATACTCGTTCCCAGAGGGAACTGTCACATGGTTGAATATTGACCTGGAAATATTTTCCCGATCGTGTAATAGTTTTAAAATGTCTTACTTTTATCGTTCAGTGCCGCCTTAACTACTTGAATATTTGAACTGAAATTTGGTATGGGAGGGTAGCTCAGATAATCAGCCCATTTAATAGCCTGTTCGGATTCTTTAATAATTGGCATCCATTGTATGGAGGACTGTACGTATTCAATGAACTTATGCATGTTTTATTCGGCAAGTAGTTAGTCCTGTCATAAAATGAAGCCGTGTACTTGAAATTTAAAATGTTTCTACAAAAAAAAGTCGCACATATTTTCTAACTTTTACGTTTCTTCGGGAAATGACGCTTGTACGTGTTAAATCACTCTTTTCAAAGTGTTTAATAATAATAATAATAATAATAATAATAATAATAATAATAATAATAATAGCTCACAGTTTTCTAAACTGTTGTTAATTGAAACATGCTTTTTCAACTGTTGTCGCTAATGTCCGTTGCAGTTGTTCCAAAGCCGTCTACGAATGGTACAACAGCTAGTATGCTATTAAATCTGTTCGTATAAGATACACAGTTTAATAAATTAAGTGAACATATTTTGTAACGTCTGGTATGTGAACGTTAATTTGGTAGATGGGGTTCCAATGTTCGTAGAGCATACCTTGAGACCTTTGCTACTCAGGATATGTCAAATCGAAGTTATACTCCATCTATGGCGTAGCCATGCATTAAACTGTTAGGCGACCCCTCAAAACAAAGTGAACAGCGGTGGGTCCTTGTGTCATGAGGTACACAAACTATTGCGGTCATTTGCGCCCGGGCTGTCGCTTTGATTCAGGATGGATGGACTTTTCGTCGTGTTGCTGTGGATCTCAATGTCTCTCCGTCAGTTATTCACCGCTTGTGAAATCGCTACAATGAGACAAGCCAGTTAACAAAGAGGGTTGGATAAGGTCGTGGACGCATGACAATCCCACAGGGTGACCGATATCTGACCATCTGTGCGTTGCGGCGTCGTTCAGCAACTCCCAGAGACCTGCAACAAGACCTCAGGAGGGTCACTGGAGTCACGATGTCTGACCGGACAGTAAAGAGCAGCTTAAGATAAGTGTCGTTACGACCCAGACGGCCTGTTCGAGTGGCCCGTTTAACGCAGTAACATCGCGCAGCTCGCCTTCCGTTCGCCCGTACCCACGTCTACTGGCAACTTCGCCAATGGAGCCCTGTGTTGTTCACAGACTAGTCGAGATTTCCCCTGACACAGCGTTATGGACATCAACGTGTATGGAGACGCCGTAGTGAGCAATACATGCGAAATGTTGTTCAGGAAGGCGACCGATTCGGATAAGGTTCTGTGATGGTGTGGGGTGGCATCAGTATTGATGGCCGTACGGATCGTGTCGTCGTCCGTGGTAATCTTACCGTTGCGGGGTACATCGAGCAGATACTGCTACAGCATATGTTGGTTGCTGCATACGGTGTTGTCCCTGAATTCGTACTCGTGCACGACAAAGCCAGGGGTCATGTAGCGCGCATCACCAGAGCTGTCTTGCGAGAACTGGACATTTAGGAGATGGAATTGCCAGCAGTCAGTCCCGACCTTAATCCCATCGAGTATGTGCGGGATAGGCTTGAGAGAAGTGTTCGTGGGCGTCCTGTTCCACCACAGACTCTCGAAGACCTCGAACAGGCTCTCATTGAAGAATTGGGCCTAATACCGCAACGTGACCTCCGCCGATTTATACGGAGCATGCTACGTAGGTGCCAAGCTGTGATAAATGCTCGTGGAGGACATACACCATACTGAAGCTCTCCAACTGTGATAAAAATCCACCCTCGAGGACTGTTATCACTTTGTTTTCGCCCCTATTCGTACATTTCCGTTTGTGAATGAACGCGAATCCATCGATGTTCTTTTGTATACTTCAACGGTAAAGAATAAAGGTTCAGTTGGTAATATACCTGGGTGTGAGGTATTGTTTTGTAGAGCATGGCATACGTTCAAAAACATGTTGCCCTAATTTTTTTTGAACTGCATATTAGTAACTGGACTACTACAAAGTAGTCCGTGGTATTTATCCAGGCTTTTAAATTTGATATATAGTGTTGCAGTCGTATATCACTACTGAAATGGCCATATAACCGGATTTTCATTGAGGTTTTCTTTTGTTTTAGATTCTTAGTTCGACCTAGATTCTTTAAGACTATTCCAAGGTCTGGTATAAGGTGCACTCAGTTTCTAACACAGCTCAGAAGAGCAGTGGAATGAAATCCGCATCTTGGTTCGGTGGTTTCCCCGCGTCTCCTCCAGGTGAATACCTAATATCCCAACCACGACCGCCCCCTTTGCATTCTTAACATTCAAACACAAACTACTACAGCCAAATGGGTTATTTGAAATGAATATATTTTCTCTACCATGACATGAAACAGAAATGATTCGAAAAACGAAAATCGGTTGGGTGTGTGAAGGTTTTATTTTCACCAGCGTTTTGCGAATGTGGATCCCGCTAAGTTCTTGCTAGAAACTTGTAAAGCAAACATATTTCTTGCTTTCTCCTATATTTTTGTTTCTTTCTCACTAAATCAATTTTGTACAAAAATCCAGCTCCCTAGATTTTCTCTATTGTAGCCTGAGTACTCACAGACTGCGCTAACCTCCATGTCGTCTATTTTTTGAGGCTTGAAAGTATCATTTCGACCAGCTAATTATCATGTAGATTCGAGGTACTCGCCGTATAATGATATGGGAACACACGAGGAAAATTAGAATTTGCATTACAAACTAACGGTTAGAACGGAATCAAGAGTGTTTGCGGGATTTATTTAGTCTAAAATACAACGGAAACATCGAAGGGTAGAACATTTCCTGTAAAGTAGTAAGCAAAGAATTAACTGGCTTATAGATGAGCGAATGGAACATGGTAGACTCTACACACACAGAGAGATCAAGGAAGAACACGAGTAATATGAATGTGGAGACGCGGATCTATAAAATAATTCTAAATGAAACTTACAAACCGTTTACATAATATGTGATGGTCTTAGTAACCATAGAATGATGAAGGTAAATATTTACCTTTGTCTTCCTGGCCTTTTTCCTACGGTACTATTCTATGCCCAGCACGATGCCATCACTATGTGCAGATTTGGAGGGACGTATTCACTATTGCATATTTCTGTGGTGGTTGGTAGTGTAACGTATTAAGTGTATATGAAGTGAAGTGTATTGCGACGGACATAAACCCGTGGTCCCCGAGCCGGAGGAATTAACCAAACACAGTTAAAAATACCTGGCCCGGCCGAGAATCAAACCTAGGACCCTCTGAACCGAACCATACAGCCAAGGACTGTTCTGAGAATCGGTGGATAGCAATAATTGTTCACAAAAGAAGGTGATATGAACTTTCCTTTGTAGCTATGTCCGCCGCCACCAGTTTCCGCATCCTCTAACCCTCACTTGTCGGACAACCAGTGCAAATTGCCTCTTACTTTATCGCTTGAAGACAGATTATACGTTGTGAATGAAAATTCTAGTAAGTCAAAATGTGTTTCCCCACAAGCACTTTTTCATCTTCTGAAATTTCTTTCTCTGTACAGTAAATTTTTAGCTAATATTCTTGAAATTATTTTAAATACTATCGAGGTAAAGTAACCCCTTTTAGCCACGATTGCTGTGCATTTCTCTGTTCTGAAGCCGTTAGCAATGAACCGATAGTGGCGCGTATTTCACGAATCTCTGTTTTGCACTTTGGGCTTGGTAGCGCGATAAAACCCACGAAAGTGGTTTAATGGAGGGCGGAGCAATTCATTGCATGATTACGGAGCACATTAGGAGATCCTCATTCCAAGA
This sequence comes from Anabrus simplex, assembly GCF_040414725.1. Taxonomy (NCBI): domain Eukaryota; kingdom Metazoa; phylum Arthropoda; class Insecta; order Orthoptera; family Tettigoniidae; genus Anabrus; species Anabrus simplex. The sequence continues at coordinate 650,669,654 of NC_090265.1, read as the reverse complement.
GGCTGCCTGTGACTGTGACCTTGTCCTCTCATTTTCTTGAATTGGGTGTAATGAGGAACTGGGGGTACGTTTTACTCTTAGTGCACTAACCTGGCCGTAACTTGCACGGGTCAGTAACTTTATATACAAGGCAGGAGACTTAACTTCCGACTTGGTGGCAATTACACTGGAGAACGAAGTGTTTTTCATACTTACTGAAGAATAATACCCGTTTTCTATGAAGATAATTGGGACTTAATCCTGAAGTCACGGCTGTTTTCTTCTGTATAAAAGATAGTTACGATACAATTAATTCATGGAAACTAATTTTATCATCGTCATTCTCTTTTAATTTAACAATGCAGTTTAAAGTGTTGTTACTGAAAATGATGAAAAGAGTGTGTGTACTTGAAATTATGTTTCACATTGAAAATGAAAACCTACAACCTGTTTTCCACTCATTGACTGGGTCAGGGATGGATGAATGAAGCAGATATAGGCTATTAGTACGATGGGGTCGCCACTCCCAAAGTGATGCATTACTGATAGATGCTATGAAATGAGTATGGAGAGTGTTGCTGGAATGAAAGAGGACAGGGAAAACCGGAGTACCCGGAGAAAAACCTGTCCCGCCTCCGCTTTGTCCAGCACAAATCTCACATGGAACGACCGGGATGTGAACCACGGTATCCAGCGGTGAGAGGCCGACGCTTTGCCGTCTGTGCCACGGAGGCACCTCTGTTTCACATTATCAGAGTAAAACATGGGCGTTCGCAAGCCCCCCCCCCCTCCTGGAGTTCTAAAAAGGTTGATGTTCAATATTGTTTAATATTATACCAGATTATTTCATAAACTGAACTTACTGATAGTCATCTAGCATCTGTTATAACTGGAAATTTCTGTAAACAATTTAACATTGCTGGCGTTATATTGGCTTTTATATTCAAGAAAATTGTTAATGTCCCCCCGCCCCCCCCCCCCCGGAAAAGATCCTGCGGGCGCCCATGGAGTAAAGGAAGACATACAAGCCATGAATAGACTTGGAAATGCTTGCCACTTGATTTCTCTTGTAGTCCTATATATTCTGTTTCAAAAACTAACAATAATTGCAGAATTTCACCGACCATGTAACGTTTTGCTATTGTGGCTACGTCCTATGAAAACTTTTTCCTTGTTCATCACGTTCAGTGCCTATTCCTTCAGAAAGCTTGCTCTATAACAGTGTGAATCGAGGGATGCCTTTCAATGCCTTGATTTATCCCATTTCTCTGCGTTCGTGAAGGAGGCCTATAGTGGCAGCATGAGATACGTAAATTTCGTCCTTCCTGTTAACTACAGAAAGTTTCTAGAACTGTCATGGAGATAGGTCAAACCTCATTTTTCTCACTTGTTTACTTTCATATCGTTCGTCTGAGTTTCATTATATGGTTTTACAACAATAGCTTGTTTAATGTTATAAACTCGGACACACATATCTTGAAGGACCCCCATCTTTTCTTTATCCTTTGTCAAACTTTTAGCAATTCAGGCTGCAGTCTCTCAGTTAGCTCGTACGGTACACTCATCCATGCATTCTCGTTAAACAATATGCATCTGCAGTAGATAATTTAATTTTCCATTAAATGACTATTTTTTTTTATATAATTGACCTTTGTTGGAACATTTGGTCACCCTCCATGTACAAGGAACACTCGCAACACACACACACAAATATAAACTGTCAGTGCAAAGTACATACAAGAAATTCTTCAAATACATAACACTACACTGAATCTCTCTTCCGGGAGAAAAGGGGAAGAACAGACAAAACACAGGCAACAATGCGATAAGCTTAAATTCAAAATCTTATATCCGCGTTTCTCAAAGAGTCCATCACAGCATTGCGAACTGAATTGTTTTCACCTTGCAACACCGATGCAGCGCTAGTCGGGAACGGCACTAGATAATAGTTCAGATAGAAAGCGGGTTCGAGAAGCATCATTAAGGCCACACTTTAACGCATACTGACATCGACAGCAGGGTGAATCCGAAACCCCTATGCGATGTAGATGTGAAGGGAATGAACCCATCATTGAGCCGCATTCGGATTACTAAAACCGTGACCTCGTGACCGATGAAAATTATAGTGCCATGTCTTAGGAGGAATGTTGGGTTGCACGAGAGCATAAGCTCTACCTGTGCAGTTGAGATGTTTCCCATTCCGTAGACCATTTGTGACGAATTGTCTAATAGTGGGAATAAAGTCCATCCATGGGAATTGAAGCGCTGTAAGTAGACCTTCCGATGCACCAAGTTTGATTAAATGACTGTGGTGTCATAAGTTAGACAAAGTATGCTTTGAAGTCTACGAACTAAACCAACGCTCAGTTGTATGAGTACTGGGGCAAGGCCGGTTCTAGATTACTGCGTCAGCATTTTTTTTGTACCGAGTCAGCACGCGAGGTCATTGACCCCTAGTAGTGGGGAAACGGAGGTCTGAGGCTTTTACCCCTAATATAGTAGTTGGCCGATGTGGATTCGCGGATTTTGCATAAGAGAGCAAGTCTAACCTCACAATCGCAATCTTGGAGGGGCCTTACATCATACGGCCTAGTTTTACGGCCAGATGCCCTTCCCGACGTCATATCTTGCATAAAGAGCAAGTCTAACCTCACAGACGCAATCTTGGAAGGGCCTGACCTCACTTTTACGGGAGGTGCCCTTGCCGACGCAATCTTGGAGGGGTTTAACTACACAGGCCCAGTTTTACGGTCAGATGCCATTCCCGTCTCCATTTAGATCCTCCCACCAGAGCGGGCACATACGTCGTAACCTAGTTTTACGTCCAGATGCCCTTCCCGACGCCACCTTAGAGAGGCCTAACCTTAGAGAGCTTAGTTTTACGGTCAGATGCCCTTCCCCTAGCCAATTTGGAGGGTCCTAACTACATCGCCACCTTGGCTGCAGTTTTACGGACAGATGCCCTTCCCGTCACCATTTTGAGGGGCTTAACTACACAGTCGCCATCTTGGACCCAGTTTTACGGACAGATGCCCACCTCACTTCACCTGATCAGGCTCAGTTTTACGGTCAGATTTCCTTCCCTCATCTGGCATAGTTTTACGGCTAGATGCCCTTCCCCATCACAGGCGCCCTTTTGGAGAGGCACATCACAGATTTCTTTTTCGTCTCCTCCCCTTTGGAGTAGTGACAGAGCAGTGACGTAATAAGCGCGGGCGATTTAAAAATTCCGTTTTATCAAGGTCACTCACTAGTAAACTCAAGCCTTTATAGGTGGTACAAGTGTCAATTCTTCTTTAGTCTCTGAGATACTGTAATAGAGAGTAGAGCACTTTTATTCTATCATGACAAGAACGTTAATAATTGATGTACAAGGCTTTATAGTGAACGGATTGCAGATCTGTGTTGGATTGCACTGTGCTGTGGGCGCCAAAACTCGTCAGTTTAGTATTTAGTCAGCCTTTCTCTTATTATTTGCAAACACACGATAACAAAATGCAGACACAATAGATAGAAAAAATTAGATCTGCAGTGGGAAGAAAAAGGAATACCTTATCGCTTTCTATCTATGATCATGAACGCTCATTTGTTAAGAGCAGATTTTTTTTTTTTTTTTTTTTTTTTTGAAGGGTTGTGGAAAGAAGGAATGGTTGCGTGAGTATCTACCATCAACATGTGAAATTATCGACATGCATGAATTAGGATGTCCATCATTTAACACTCTTCACAAGGAGCATACTGGAAAAACAATTTATCAGTCTTTACACCATGTGTGCATGCTCTTTGATTGGTTGTGTTGCAGTGTATGCCGGGAGGTGCACGACATATTTAAATTGCAGTGTCGAAATAACGTCAGTGTGAAAGAAACATTTGTAGAGTAAAGACATGTCATTTCTATCTGATTCTAAGTGTAACGCAGTTGAAAAGGCATTCGTAAAGTTTTATGCTTGCAAAAAGAAACTAAACACTTTTACTGATGAAGAGTTAAATGTATTACCAAAGGCATTTTTAGTCGGTGTAGCTGCGAATGCTGTAAAGATGATCTGTTATAAGGTGCCTCGTGAGTGGACTCAACATCCTGTTTTGTCAGAGCTTCAAACGTGTAGCTTACATCATGAGCAAGTAAGTTTAGGAGACCTTCAGTGAGACAGTGCCATACATGTCAACTCGTTAAGCTGTATCACGAACCTAAAACTAACGAGTTGTCTTCGCGTATAAACACTTATCATGACTGCGAAAAGAGTAAGCAAGCTATCGCAGAAGGAGGTGAAGAAACGTGGAGTAAGGTCAGGAAGCATGCTGGGCATGGGCTCATCAATAAGGTTATTGATCTTCCTTTTGAGCTTCATCTTCCTAGTTACGAGTACTGCGGCCCTAGAACTTGACGTCTGCTTGGCACGTGGTGATCCTGGTATTTATGTGTTAGATGCTGCCTGCAAAGAGCATGACATTGCTTATCGTGAAAACAATCCTGAACTAATACGTGTAGCTGATGAAAATCTGTATCTTAAATGTATGCAGCGTGTGCCGTCACCTAAGGCTACAGTTGCTGAGAAGATAGTAGGACTTTTCGTTGCCGGTGCAATGAAAGGAAAACTGTTACTGGCTGGTGGAATTAAACACTGAAGACAGTAGAAATAATCTATGTAAGAAAGGACACAACAGATTTACTTGAAGATCGAAAAATGTATATATTCTAAAATAAATACGAATTGTGAAACATATTGCAGGTGTTGTTTAATTTTTTTAATATTAATCCTACCATACAGCATGTCCTAAATTAATTACTAGTAATAAGGTTGACTTGCAAGTTTAATCTTGTCTTATGATGTAAAAGAAGGGAGAGGTATAGGTTCGAGAATAAAAAACTAAAGTTTTAAAGTACACCCTTCTTATTAATCCATGCATTGAAGTTCTTAAAACCAAGCCACTTGACATACAGTTCATTTCCACAACGTCGAATAACACGTTCGATTAAATAGTGATCAGGATATTTTGTTTTCCGCAGTTCTTCGATGTAGAATTCTCCTTCAATAGTCTATCCTCTGAGATCGCGAAGCAAATACGTAACTGGATTAGTAAGCTTAACACTCCTGATTTGAATAATTTCTGTGCACCAGTTAGGGGTGTATCCTTTTGTAAAAATAGACTTGTTTGCTGATGTAAACGAAATCACTTTTTTTAAAGCGATGGTGGCGCGGATCAGCCGTTTTGATTAGAGATGAATAGCATCCTAGCGTGGTATATTCTTAGTAACAAGACGTGCTTTGTGCCGATAGTGTGGCGATGAAGTTTATCGTTGTGGGTAGACACGAGTCTAGGTAGCAGTCAATCCAACGATAAGAACCTTGAGCTGTAAATTATCGCCACATCATTGTTTTCAGTGTACGATTAAAGCGTTCTACATCACTTACCTTGAGATTGCTGTACGTAGTGTAGTGATGAATGCCAAGTAACTTGAGGTAAGAACAAACATTCTTGTTGTTAAACGTTTCACGTTCATCGGTTTGTAGAAGCTTTGGGCAGCGTTTCGATTGTTCAACAATATGTTTAAATACAAGGTGTCCGGGTTAAATGTATAATAATATAAAATTGAATAACTTGAGAAATAATGGAGATATTCATTAGCGGTTTGTTTCTACAACGATGGTAACTCAAGATATTTTGTGTTCGCTTGCGGTGGTGGTGGTACCACATGCGCATGCGCGTAACTGCATGGTTCACGAGAAGCACGCCAGTGACAATGTGGACTCCACAGCAGGAGGTGTTCTGTGTGCTTTCGCTCGCGGTGATTAAATCCGTTACACTAGTACAACGTAGGTTTCGGCGTGAGTATGGACTGCTACAAACTGATGGTGTTCCCAGTTACGTTACAATCATGAAATGGGACAGGCGCCTTCGAGAATCTGGGACCTTGCTGTCGATGTCGGGCCGCCACGCCAAGCACGGAGTTTGAGACTACTGTTGATTTAATCCGTGAGTCCTTGAAGCGGAGCCCTCGTAAGTCAATTCGACAAGCAAGTAGGCAGTTACAGTTACCTAGTTCGACAGTGCACGATGACGTCCACAAAAAGTTGCGCCTACGGGCGTACAAACTGCAGCTTCGTCAGAAAATCATACATCAGGACAGCCCGCTACGGAAGGCATTCGTGGAGACAATCTGGTAAAATTTGATGGAAACGAGGCATTCCTCGATTCGGTCTGTTTTTCGGACGAGGCTTCATTCCATATTTCCGGCACGGTAAACAAGAACAATTGCCGTATATGGGGATCTGAACCCCCCACGTATTGATAGAGTTGGAACGGGACTCTCCGAAAGTGAATTTGTGGTGTAGATTGTTGAAAGACAGGCTTATTTGCCCCTCTTCGCGGAGCCTACAGTTAATGGAACACGTTACCTACACATGTTGGAGCAGTATGTTGTGTCACAACTTCCTCATGACGTGATCTTTCAGCAAGTTGGTGCACCATGCCATTATGCGGAAATTGTGAGGGATTTCTTAAATCGTGAGTTCTCAGATCGCTGGATTGGGAGAGGTAGTCCATCAATTGCTTGGCCCCCTAGAAGCCCCGACATTACGCCACTTGAATTTTTTCTGTGGGGGTTTGTCAAGAATCAAGTGCGTCTACAATACTGCAGAACACTTGGAGAGAATTGGAATACCGATTAGGTGTCTGTCGCGCCACTGATGGTGCGCATATCGAGTTTTATTAGGTTTGTAAACAAACATTTTGAGTTGCCCTACTTGTAGAAACAAAGTAAATATCTCCACTACTTCTCAAGTTATTACATTTTATGTTATTATACCTTTAACCCGGACACCTTGTATGTCTTTGACTTGAGCTGCTGTCTTAGAACGCACAGGTTGTGCTAAAGCAAATTTAGAGTTCACATCGATGACAGTAAGTAGATACAGTACTTATACCCGTCATTGCTAGAGGCGTATGGAATCATTTCTACCTAGTCTGCTTGGCAGAGATCGTCTTTTCCGCGTGTAATAACTCGTCTCCGACAGTAGGTGCGACGTGCTGATTTATGAACAATACCCGCATGACGTAATTCTCTGTTTCTAGAATTTCTGATTCGTGACCTGTGTGAACGGCATCTTGTGTAGCTGTCAGAAGTTGTAATCGTTCAACGAGTAACTTAAGGTCATTCCAGTATCGTACGTATACGGCAACAACGACTTGTAGATAACATTAAGACCACGGAAACAGCTTAGAAATAAACTCTCGATGCTTATGACTCTTATTTGCATTTACACATTCTGTCCTCTTGTAATTACGTCGTGTTGCCTCAGTAGCAACAAGTATTGCTTTATATTTTTTTAAGATCATCTTAAAAATGATATCCTTGTCAGGTATTATTGAGAAAAGAAGTTCTTAGAGTCCTTCAGTATGTTTGTGGGTGGGTAACAACTTTTACGATGAGTCTTTTGCTGTTAATCTTAACATTTGCATTACTTATCCAGAAACAGTCGTCTTCATAGCGAAGAGTTTTCTATGTAAGGAACAAAGAGAGATCCATAGGTATTTCGAATAAAGGTCTTACACTGATTACGATACTCTGGCGTGATCATAACATCAGACAAAGAAGGTAGGTCTTGTGTTGATGTAGGTGTTTCAGCAATAACATCTGTTGTTGAAAACTTAACACGCTTAGATGGTGAAGTATCGTTAAGTTCTTCTTCCTCATCCTCTTCATCCCAATCCTGCTTCTCCCCTTCCTCATTCCCGCTTCTCTTTTTGCTTTTCTTGTTCATGCTTCCCTTATTCTTCCTGCTTCTCCTTATTATAAGATGATTGCATAGAAACAAAACTTGTAGTAGATTGGGGCGGTGAGGTAGAATTAAAAATGTCTGTAAGTGGTGTACCTAGTTGCAATTTCAAAAATAAATCAATGTCTGCTTGAATACGTTTAAGCTCTTTAAATTTTCATCGAACATTGTTTCGAGTACGGATTATATGTTTTGTAATCTCTTTGCTGATGTTGACATGGTGGTTTTTGATCAAATGGTGACTGCAACTGTGTTGATGCATATAAACTGATAAAAACCATGCGATATCGTCCATAATGAACATCACTTTATCAATAACTAAAAAGCCTTTAACGATGTGATGACCAGCACGTAGCACACATACGTTTAAAGTCATTGAATGTCATATCAGTGTTAACATGATAATTATACACATGTCGCATGCTGCGCTCATCTTGCCGAAAAAGCACAATGATGCGTTGTCGCGTATCAACTGCTTAGGCACACGAGAATAGGTTGGAATCTACATATTAATGTCGTCCCATACTAACGTATGCACGAATAACGTTTTGCTGTTGTGTTACATCGTCAAAGATCATAAGAGAATTGAGAAGCATATCATCTGGTGATGGTACTTGCTCATGTGAATTAAATTGAAAATATTGCAATCCATCTGTAACCAGGTCGTGCATTACAATTTGTTGAATAGTATATAGCGGATATTCTCGAAGCGTATGCCATTTAAGGAAGTTATGAGTGTGAGTAATAGATTTGTCTTCCCACATTCCGATGGGCCATATATACATCGAATAGTAAAAGGAAACAACGTTCCATGTCGTCTTTTTGTAGTTGTACCAGAATTAGGTAAGAGAAGTGGCACTATGTCACTAAAAGATATTGTGTCTTGCTGCTTTATAATCTTCATGGTAACTGATTAATAAAGTAGGTAATAGTAATATATATATATCTCGAACGAAACAACAGCTGTCAGTTCATAAATCGCTCTTGACCAGTGAAGTCGTTTACAGAATGGTGAAACAACCTTATCCAAACGTTAAGAAGAAGAAAACTAAAACAGTTGGATGGAAAGAAGTTGCAAAGGCTGCACGAGGGGTATACAATCTGCTTGTAGCTATTACTAAGGCACTACGCTCAGCAAGAGCAAGAATTTCTCCAAATTACAGAGCAATGTTTGGTAAACGTGCATGATTTATCCCTGTACCAAAACGAGGAGGATTTCTTTCTGCGCTGTTTGCTGGACTAACAGCTTTAGGGTCTTTGCTGGGTAGTGTTAGTGCTATAGTAAGAACTATTAAGGCTGTAGAAGAAGCGAAGCAATTGTTGAGAGTGAACGTCATAACAAGACAATGGAGGCAATTGCATTACGAGGCAAAGGCGTACACATGAAACTTGCGCCATACAAAAAAGGGCTTGGCATGTACATATCACCAAAGAACGTATATTGAATGCACTGTCACATAGACCTCTAACCCACGAAGTTTTTACATTTGCTAAACAACTAGGAATTCATGATTTTCGATGTGTGAATATGCGCGATCAACTATCAACACACCCACGTGAACGTGAGATTGCTGTAATTAACTTAGGCAACAGTCGCGGACCTGGATCTCATTGCGTTGCCTACGTAAATCTAAAGTATGGTATTTCTATAGCTATGGAGACTTAATTCCTCCATTTGATCTCATATGTTATTTCAGAAGCAGTTTACAATAGATATTAAACCCATACAGTAGACAAAGAGAAACAGTGTACACGTGATGACCAACAGTGAAAAAACGGTAGCTGTACGTGGGGAAGGACCTGAAACAACCGTCTACTTTAATTCACCCATCGAACTCGGTCACATTCACACGTCCTGCGCGACATTATTACAGAGGAAAGTGGATTAATTATTCGTGAGAAACCGTCAGTAGTTCTTTATCATCCTGTGTCGTTTGAAAGCTACAATAAAATCTATAATGTGCATGATGGCGTAAACAAGTTCTATTACGATGAGTATGTGCTAACGCTACCATCAGGCAGTTATTCAGTAGACGATATTCATTACTACATTGAAAGTACGTTCATTGAACAGTTTAGAGAAGAGAGTTTTAGTAATCACAATTACAAGTTCTCAATTACTGTAAGCAACATTACACATAAATCTGTTATTGAATCATCATTTAAGATTGACTTCAAATCACAACCTGATTCGATTGGACCATTGCTTGGATTTTCACCAAGTGACTTCATATCGAACGCACGTTACGCGTCTGATCAACCTATAACACTTCGATGATCATCATGTAAACATTACTTGTACCGACTTGAATAGTAATCAACAACATTCACACGTCCTGCGCGACTTCATTATTACAGAGGATAGTGGATTAATTATTCGTGAGAAACCGTCAGTAGTTCTTTATCATCCTGTGTCTGTAAAACACATTAGTAACATCACTCTTAGGCTTGTTATTAAACATAATCAGCTTATTAATTTAGAATGACACACGTACGTAGCTTACAAACTTAATCTTAAACCAGTATGAAAAAATCTGTAAAACACGGTGTACATTTCGGAGACATACTACATGTTTGCGAAAACTCAGCGAGTTAACAGATGCCCATAAGCATATTCTTCAAGATTTAGGTTATACGCTACAACAACAAAATGGAAGAAATGCTAGACATTATGAACACAGTAGAAACACATGAAGGTGTCGTACGAAGTGAGTTTCATTCTTATCAATCTTTTACGTTTGGACTCTATCACAATGATCAAAATTCGTTTTATCATTAATCAGCAATCAACCCTACCACACGAAAGCTATCTCTATATTGTTGGACGTCTAGATAAGGCAATTGGAAGTTGGCCAAGCACATCTCAACTAAACCATGGTCTAGCTTTTCTCTTTTCTGAAGCGCGTTATGAAGTAAATGCTGTGGAAATAGATCGAAGAATGTTGGTATTAAAAGTGCAATGAAACTCTACCCTTCTTATAGTGATGAAGAAAGTATTCTCTCACGGTGGGCAGGATGGTGTCCGAAAGCTAATAACAACTGGATGATTAATCAGGACTGTACTTTTTCTGGTATGTTACTATTAAAACATATTCTCGGCTTTGCAGATGATTTTAGACGTATTACAATCAACGCAAAACAAGAGATAATTCTAATCCGTGATCGAAGTGATTACAATACTCTTAAAAACGCAGAAACACAGGTAGCCTCGAAAATTACACTTCATCGTATATTGTGGAGGATACCACATGTAAAATTATCTGATCGAGAAAAACTCGATTGCTCAAGATTGTAGGAAATGATACACCACTACCTATATTTTTTCGAAGTTTCGAGCTGCATGAATATCCTGTGTCACCACCTAAATTCAATCATAGCTGGGCTATTAAAACGTCACGTTTACTGAAAAGCCACTGTATATTATTTGTGGATTTTAAACCCATCGTAAATTCAACCATGAAAAAAAGATAGCTTACAGTTCGATCACTGTAAATTAAGAAATATTAGACTATATCTCAACGGATTTACGTATCCCTACAAAACATTGATATTAATTTTGAAAAAAATAAATTTGGGTTGCTCTGTCATGTTTTGTAAATTCCAATCATCGTATTGTCAGAAATAAGATCGTCCGCTATTTTCGCCTGAAGAATTTAAAAATAAAGCGCTGATTCCAGTTATAGACTGCTCTTGTCGTGAAGAATCAATGAAAGTCTCTCCTGTCGATATTCGTTTAGAATTTGAAGCATCTGAAAATATTCCTGGTAACACAACAGCCTATTGTCTTATTAATCATATGAGTGATGCCGCTTAACATCCGCTAACGAATATTGTTACAAGACTATAAATATGGATAACCCTTTATCAGGATCATTAAATTGTGGTTCTACATCGTACACTATGGAACAGAAAGAAGGAAAAGAATACACGGTTACAGACAATCGTCTTTTTAACAAAGAATGTGGATCCTGTTCGCGTACCAGTGGAACTAATTCGCAACATCTTATTTATATCACACAAGGAAGTAAGGCTATTAAGATGTTCTATAAGCATAGAACCTTATATCAGGTGCCAAAACGTCTGATTCATTGTTTTTATCTACGTACGCTGCTCCTTTCGTATATGCATTTTTGGGACATCCTTCCTCTCCATAGTAAGATGTCAGTCGATGTAGCTTTATGCAGACCCTGTTGACGTCATTACAAGCATCGAGGTAAAATGGTTCTGATGATTGGGATGGAGCTAATCCGAAGATTTTAAACTGTGCACAGCATATGGATGAACTTGTTCCCAGCATTACAGTGCCTGATAATATATGTCTATAAAATAGATTGTCCTGACTGACTGACTGATTCATCATCGCCGAGCCAAAACTACTGGACATAATGAAATGAAATGTTGGGGATACATTCATATTAAGATGTAGGTGCTTGCTACGAGAGGACTTTTTGGATATTCCGTCACTAAGGGGCGTGAAATTTTAAAATGAGTGTATCTATATCTCAAAACTTTAAAAGTTTACAGATACAAAAATTAGTATTTAGAATCTTCGTTAAAAATAAAGAAACGCGTATTTTTTTTTGTTTTCGGAAAATCCCAATAGGAGGGGTCTAAAGGGGTGAAAAAGTGGTTGAAAGCATTTAATGAGGATTCTTATATCTCAGAAACTGAAGATATTACAGATCTGAAAATTGGTGTTTTGGATCTCCTTTAAAAATAAAGAAACGTATTTTTTTGTTTGTGGAAAATCCAATTAATGGGGGTGAAAAGGGGGTTGATTTTTAAAATGAGTGTATCTGTATCACAAAACGTTTAAAGTTTATAGATGTAAAAATTGGTATTTAGAATCTCCTTTAAAAATAAGGAAACACGTATATTTTTGTTTTCGGAAAATCCCAATAGGAAGGGTGGAAAAGGGTGAAAATGTGTTGAATGCCTTTAATGAGGCTAATTATATTTCAGAACCTGAAGATATTACAGACCTGAAAATTGGTTTTTGGATCTATTTTAAAAATAAAGAAACACGTATTTTTTTGTTTTTGGAAAATCCAATTAATGGCGGTTAAACAGGAGTGACATATTGGGGTGAATTTTCTGAATGACTATATCTACAAAATACCTGAGAAACGTAGAATGATACAGACGTAAAAGTGGTATTTGGAATTACCTGTAAATGTAAAGAAACTCCTCTTAACTCCTCTTAAGGGGAACTAAAAAGGGGGTGAAATTTTAAATGAGAAATTTATACAGTATATCTCAAAAACTTAACATGTTACAAAAGTTTAAAATGGTATTTTTATCCCTATTAAAAAGAAACGCGTATTTTTAGTTTTCGGAAATACCACTTGGGTTGTGAGGGGGGGGGGGGGTAAAAGTGACTGAAAATGGCGTTGAATTATTTTAATTAGTCTACTGTTATCTAAGAATGATGTCACAGACGTGAAATTTGATATTTGGAATCTGCTTTGAAAGCAAAACACGTATTGTCGGAAAATCCAATGAATGGCGGGGGGGGGGGGGGGAGAATTGAAAAATTAATTGACTTAATTGTATGAGAATACTTACATCTAATAAAAACTATAGTTGTTGGGGCCTACAGATGTAAAAATTGGTATTTGGATCTCCTTTAAAAACAAAGAAAAGCCCGTTTTGGGGGGGATGATCTTTGGGGGGGGGGAGTGAAAAGGAGTTGAATTCCTTTCATGAGGACACATAAATCAAAAACTGAAGAAGTTACAGTCGTGATAATTGGTATTTTGAAGATCCCTTACTATTAAAGAAACAAGTATTTTTTGCCGGAAAATTCACTTAGGGGGGGGGGGGGTTGCGGAGGGGAGGAATGTGAAAGTGAAAACCGGGAATTATATTAATCTCAAAACTGAAGGAAATAGACGTGAACATTGGTGTTTGGAATCTTCATTAAACATAAAGAAACACGCCTTCTTTTAGTTTTATTTGGGGGAGGGGAGTAAATAAACTTAACGGCGGTGGGGTGTTAAAGGAGGTGAGACCAATTGATTTTACTGTTCATAATGTATTTATAAGGAGCCTCTCACAGCTGGGTTCCGTGGTTCAAATCCCGGTCTCTCCATGTGCCATTCGTGCTGGACAAAACAGAGGCGGGACAGGTTTTTCTCCGGATATTCCCTGTCATCATTCATTCCAGCAACACTGCCCAATATAATTTCATATCATTTGTCATCCATTAATCATTGCCCCAGATTTCGGGTGCTGGCACAATTCCTATTGTCGCCGCGAGATGGGGCCTTTATTCATACCATTCCTGACCCTGTCGAATGACTGGAAACAGGCTGTAGATTTTCGATGTACTTATTCTGATCATAAAACGATCATCTTTAATCTTTCGTGGGTTCGTTTTCAAGAGCCATCTTTTCGTTCGGAGAACGTTCCTAGATTACAGTAGTTTCTCCTGGCATATAAATAAAAAAAATAAACACATTTGAAATAAACGATAGGTATGAGATTGACCGTTCAATTTTTCACCTCTATAATAAGGTCAATAATGCACGGAAGTATGTCATTCGTACACTTGCCTACGCGCGACAATGGTGCTGGTCACATTCTCAACAATGACAATGGCAGCAGATGTAATTTACCGCCAAGTAGCGGTCTTGCATCTTGCTGTTGGGCCCAGAACATCTATAATAATAATAATAATAATAATAATAATAATAATAATAATAATAATAATAATAATAATAATAATAATAATACCGGGCGAGTTGGCCGTGCGCGTAGAGGCGCGCGGCTGTGTGCTTGCATCCGGGAGATAATAGGTTCGAATCCCACTATCGGCATCCCTGAAAATGGTTTTCCGTGGTTTCCCATTTTCATACCAGGCAAATGCTGGGGCTGTACCTTAAGGCCACGGCCGCTTCCTTCCAACTCCTAGACATTTCCTATCCCATCTTCGCCATAAGACCTATCTGTGTCGGTGCGACGTAAAGCCCCTAGCAACAAAAAAAAAAATGTTCCGGACTGTCGTCAAATGTGCGGACCGCGCTGGAAACGGGTCCTGGACGGGTAATGACTAAGAATGCAGTCCGGCCGCGGGTTCTGTACCGCCAAGGCACCCAAGACGACACCACGCCGGATCTCCTGAAGGATTTCTTCCATATTAAAAACGCTTATAGGGAAAGATGGCAAATATTTAGGGACCCAAGTGACCGGGTGGAATACCTGGACGTAGCCCGAAAAGTACGAAATCGATTGCTGGAAAGACAGATTGAAAAATGGGAGGAATTTTGCCGTAATCTATTAGAAAACTAGTCAGATCGCGAATTTTGGCGGATTATATATATAAAACAATAAGCATTCAAGTATAAATTTCAGTATAATACCATAGCGAAGCACGGGTATCTTGCTAGTAATTTATAAAGAAACAGAACACATAACAAGGTAAGAACTGCATTAACTTCTTTGTAAAACATAACATACATAGTGTAATATATTTTAAAAAACTTAATTTCATAAACGATTAATGTTTTATTTAATTTGAATGTTGCAGGGGGCATGGCAATTTTGGAAGCATGCTATTTCTTCGCAGTAAGCTGTTAAGGAGCACACCAACCTTGTCAACAGCATAACCAAGACTTGTATAATCTGCAGTAGTTTAATTTTGTAACTAATTACACAATACCTATTTCATTTTATTCAAAATGTTCTACTTATTGCATTCTCTTTGCCTCCTTACACCTATCGAAAATGTTCACACTTATACAATCTATAAAGGCTTGATTTACTAGGGAGTAACCTTGATAACGAACAAGTCTAAACATGCATAACCATGTCGACGTAATCGCTGCATGTTAAAACGGAATTTTAGTATCGCACGTGCTTAGTCCCGTCGGAGACAACTCTGGCACAGGTAGACAACTAAGTAGATATGCGTTATAGGAGGTGGAGGAGGAGGAGGAGGAGGAGGAAAAAGAAGGTAGTGTATGAGGTAAGGCAAAAGTTTAAAGTCCAGAGTCTCAACCGTCTGAGCCATTCAGCCTAGGAGGGTAAGGTAGGTCGTAGTGTACATTTTCTAATTACTAAATTGTGTGCCCATAAACGCCTTCTAAACCTCTCCGCAGTGAGGACATATAACGCTGTTGTTGGTTATTTGTCCATCGGATGGAGACGTAAAGCCTTGAGCAGACGTCTCGATGCTATTCGACAGAAGAAGGCTATGCGCCACTACCTGCTTTTACCCTCGCTCCATATATCATGACGTTAATTTTATCTTCCCTGCCTTTAGGAAGGGTATCCGGTATACGATCCTAACAGATTCATCTCATTACAAAAAAACGGACACCGTAGAGAAACAAGACAAGGAATGGACACACGTCATGCACACTTAGCCATCAGTCCGCATTTCAAATAATTTCCGCTGTGACGTCACAGCTCTTAGGAGATCTGTGCGTTCGGTTGGGCACATTTTCAAAGCACCCTCGCTTATTACGTCACAGCTCTGTCACTGATCCAAGGAGCGGACTAGGCCACATGAGGAGGGAAGGGCATCTGTCTGTAAAGAACTCGGTCAAGATGGTGACGCTATAGTTAGGCCCCTCCATAATGGCGACGAGAGTGGCATCTGACCGTAAGACTGGGCCCAACGAGCTCGATAGCTGCAGTCGCTTAAGTGCGTCCAGTATCCAATATTCGGGAGATAGTGGGTTCGAATCCCACTGTCGGCAGCCCTGAAGATAGTTTTCCGTGGTTTCCCATTTTCACACCAAGAAAATCCTGGGGATGTACCTTAAGGTCACAGACGATTCCTTCCCACTTCTAGCCCGTTCTTGTCCCATCGTCGCCATAAGACCTATCCGTGTCCGTGTGACGTAAAGCAACTTGCACACAAAGAACTGGGCCAAGTTGGCGACGGTGTAGTCAGGCCCCTCCAAAATGGTGTCTGTGAGGAGGTAAGTGCATCTGACCGTAAAACTGAGCCCAGGATGGCGACTGTGTGCTTAGGCCCCTCCAAAATGGCGACGGACCAATGGCGATGGTGTAGTTAGGCCCCTCCAAAATGGTGACGGAGGGTGGCGATTGTGTAGTTAGACCCTCCATAATGGCGACGGGAAGGGCATCTGACCGTAAAACTGGCCAATATTGAGACGGTGTAGTTAGGCCCCTCAAAAATGGTGACGGGAACGGTATCTGACTCGTAAAACTAGGTCAAGATGGCGACAGTATAGTTAGACCCTTCCAAGATTGCGTGGGGAAGGGCATCTGGCCGTAAAACTAGGCCCTGTCCAGTTAGGCCTCTCAATGAGATTAGGCTTGCTCTCTTATGCGAGATATGACGTCGGGAAGGGCATCTGGCCGTAAAAGTGAGTTTAGCCCCTCCAAAATGGTGACTGGGTGGTTAGGCTTGCTCTCTTATGCAAAATCCTCATTGCACTACTGCTATACTAGGTGTCAATGACATCGGGGTCAGAACTCCGTAACCCCCACTACTAAGGTCAATGGCGTTGGGTGCTGACTCAGCACAAAAAGTGCTGACGCAGTGATCTAGAACCGGCCTTGCCCTACTACTTGTATGTAATATAGGAACTGCTCACTGTTCAGTTATTCATTCAAACTTAAATTACTTACTGAGCTCGATAGCTGTAGTCGCTTAAGTGCGGCCAGTATCCAGTATGCGGGAGATAGTGTGCAAATGCTGAGGCTGTACCTTAATTAAGTTCACGGCCGCTTTCTTACCACTCTAGGCCTTTCCTATCCCATCATCGCCACAACACCTGTCTGTGTCGATGGGACGTAAAACAAGTTGTAAAAAAAAAAAAAAACTTAAATCGTTGGGATCTGTTTTAAAATAAGTTGTTTCACTTTCATAAGGGAATAACTAAGTACAAGTATACAAGATTGTCCACATGTTTCATTCCCACGTGATAGAGCACAATTTTGTCTTCTTATTCTGTTTAAATATGTTCAGATGTTCAGTATCCTTGCCCTCTTTTTGTTTCGTCATAAACCCAGCATGGGGCGTATCTAGATCACTATTTTTTCTTGTGTTGTTAAAGTAAACGTTATTTCGCGTTGGAAATTCCGCACGACTCGTTTAGCACCAAGTACACCCTGAGAAATGTTTAATGTACAGTGCTAGAAGGGTGATAATTCCAAGATCTTGGCACATGCGCGTAGCGAAATCGAACGTGTTATTTATTACTGTATTCTTATCTGATGCAATAAGTCTTGGACGCTGATACTGTGTTTTTCTTTATTTACTACGAATGCTGGAACACATCCAAGATTTCATCTTCCTGCGATGAAAAATCTACCCTGAAGGTGGGGAATCTGGTCCAGAAGTAAAGCGTCGCGTAATCCTCTTCTTAAAATTTGCTTTATGTTTCACCGATACATATACGTTATATAGCGACGATGGGATAGGAAATGACTAGGAGTGGGAAGGAGCGGCCGTGTGTTGAATTAAGGTGCAGAGCCAGCATTGGCTGGTATGAAAATGGGTAACAACGAGATGCCGACAGTGGGGGATCAAACCCACTATCTCCTGAATGTAAGCTCACAGCTGGTGTAATTCTTGACCGCAGTGTAATGCATTGCAGCCAAGTCCCTCATTATCAACGTCATCGTTATCCCCATTTGGCTGTGAAACGTGGTCGATGAATAAAGCTAGCCGTGTTTCTGAAGGATACTTCAGCTAATTCCATGAACCGCATAAATTACAAATAGTCATCCTTGACCGCATCAGACCTAGGATGTTTGCAGTGCAAAGTAAAACAGCGGCTCTCATATTTCGGCTATGTAATAACCTGCTGATTCACTGGAGTGATCTATTATGCTGAGAACAGTCAAGTGGCGAACGAAGACCATGTCGCCCAAGGATCCTCTGGATTGACACCATCAGCGCAGACGCCAAGATGGGAATGGAACAGCTGAAAGAAGAAGTTCAACACAATAGCGTGGCGAACCGTGGTCCATGAAGTGTTCGATAGCCGACCTCGACTGAACGGGTAGTGATGAATGTATTTGTAATAGTGATACAGAAATATTCTTGTTGATTAATCTTGAGATTGAGACCTTTATTCATCAGTATCGCTTACTTGCGATTACGAGCAATCGTATTGTTCTCGTGAATAATTCCGATTTTCCGCATTAAGTTGATAGGAGGATAGATACCGGTACCACATTAGGCAACTTTTCGTCTTCCAAAATACGAAAACGTCTGTCAGATCCTTTCGAAAGATCTTGAATTACTGCCTGGACAATTTTAGGACAGTTAGGCTGGGCTTGGCCGAAACTCAAGTGTGTATGAGTTTTCTGCGCTTCAGCTCAACCCGGATCACGCCAATTTTGAATACTATTTCAAAACATAGTGGTACATTACTGTAGAGTAAACGCGACGTCGCTAAATTTTAAAATATTATGATGGCTGGAATATCAGCATTGTTCTTTCAGTTCATACAACAAAGTTTGTATTGTAAAAGGGGACATACGCAACGTTCGTGCTAGCAAGCATTTTTTTAATGTTTTTTTTTTTTTTTAACTCGCATGACGAGAACACCAGATGGAATTTAAAGAGCACCATGGTTCGCACGAGCACCAGATTGAGAATGTCTGTCTTAGGTATTTCTACTGTTCTTCAGCTCGACGTTATATACGTAACAAGCATAGTGATGTTTAGAAGTAATAACTCATATATACTGTATGTATTGATGTTTGTCTGTTGATTTTCATTTATTACCTGACGACACACAAGTACTGAACAGTTTCAGTAAAATGTTTCCTTCATAGTACGTTTCTGTCTTTTGAGCAGTACGTCATGCTTACATTAATCTCAATGGCATGTTCTTAGTATTTTCTCCTGATGCATAGCGCTTATGTCGATGTCTTCGTTTTTCTTTTGTAGGTGAAATGGATGATGTACTGGATCGTGTTCGCTCTCTTCACTTGTGCAGAGACTTTCACGGATGTGTTCCTCAGTTTCTGGTAAGATTGCTTTTAAGGTTGTAATTCTAGAATAATATCATTATACACTCAGTATAATGTTCACATTTTTCACAACTTTTCAATTCAATCATGTGAGCCTCTGTCCCGTTCCCTGTACCATAATATGGATTATTTTTCTAGCCGTGTGTTGTAGTTTTGATGGGGGCCCACCGCTTGCTTCCCAAATTTGTGGAATCAAATTCTGGTTCATTAGGCTAGCATTTAAGAATGCTTGAAGTTGAATGCTGACTGTGATCAGTAAATGAACTGCTTCAATAAAGAAAATCCTTTTTTCAGGGCAAAATTCAGCTTTTCTGACGGTACATAATATTCATTAGAAGTTCGCTCGTATCATCTTTGGACCAGTGAATCAAGATCGCGTGATCAAACCCGGCAAAGATACAGGAACGTGTAGAAGAAAGTCTACTTGGCATTATGTCGTACGATATCTACATATAAAAGACTTGGTGACACAGTAAATGTTGATCCGATAAAAAGTAATTAACTGAATCATCCATCACCCAACAGCGGTCCGTTTGTTGCTGTGTGGTATATTTTAAAAAACGGAACATCGAAACAAGCCTAGATGGTGTGAAATCAAAATGCCTGAACACGATTGCATTTATTTATTTATTTATTTATTTATTTATTTATTTATTTATTTATTTATTTATTTATTTATTTATTTATTTATTTATTTATTTATCGTATGGCTTTTAGTGCGGGGAGTGTCCAAGGACATGTTTGGCTCGCCTGGTGCAGGTCTTTCTATTTTACACCTATAGGCGAGGTGCGCGTCTGGATGTATGATGATAATGGGGTAGGGAGAGGGTGAAACCTGGTGTCGGCACGTAGCATACTCCTGTCGAATAAAACCAAGGGGTCTGCTAAAGCCTTACATCTCCATCCGACTGCCAAGTCACCATCAGCAGCGTCATATGCCCTCACTCCATATGGGCACTGCGGAGAGGTTTGTAATTTAGTTCAGTCTTTTGGCACGCAACGAAGTGGTTAACAATTGTATACCATCACCTCTCCTACCCTGCTGGCCAAGAATCTGATGGTTAAAATATTTTCGAACAGTGGGACTCAAACCCGCTAACCATGGCTTCAGGCAACCAGACGACCTCGTACGATACAAGTTAATAATGTCTATAAGTAATACCACTATATCTGGTAATTGCTAAATAATTGCTGTCTCGTTTTTTTTAACCTTTTCTAGCCCAAGCATTGAAGAACTACTTTTTTAAGTAACTTATTACTATATTCTTAACAAGCATTCCCTAACTTATTTGTGTACTACATTTCAAAATTTTGGGTTGAACCCAAATTGCTTTTTTGGGTGTGGGACTTTAAAGTCCCGTCGGGCATCTAGATCCAGGTTTCCGGGTGTGAACTTAGTTAAAATAATCATCTCACAATGGACACATTTACAGTACTCTTTTAATAAAAAGGACACAGGAGTACTATTAAATCAACAATTTGTACAACTAAACATAATGACACACACACAAATCATGTGGTTTATGAGACAAAAACGTGTTTTTGTATGAACATCTTCCCTATCCTTTCATCTGATCACAGACTAGCATTTTGTGGTATTGCACAAAGCAGTTCTTCTCATTGAGACGCAGGAATACATTACAGTGTGGACATTTGAAATGGGGTCTCGATTTAACTTTGTGGGAGCTGCAAACTTCACATCGCCCCCTACCAGGTACGAACTTTGGGTAGTGTGCCTGTGTTGCCCGTGCGGACATCGCGTGGAACAGAGAAAGCTGTTTTCCTTCGTTTTATATGTGATTTGCATATCACTGCCTGTCCAGATTTTCTTTTCTGTCCACATGATACATCCTTCCTTGTCTTCAACCCTTGTGCAGTGGAGCGTCTGAACTCGAGCATGGCAATTTTGTCAATGAGATCATTATACAACGCGTAGGCATTGACAAATGTAATATCCAGAACATCCCCAAAATATCCTGTGCCACCATTTCCTAGACTTTATACATGTTATAAATAAATATAACATTTTTGTATTGAAAAGGTGGACCGTTTTAAGTTTTTCCTAACATCTTTTCTCAGTTCAGTACGGACAAAATGAAATTCCTATGTTTAAAAAAAAAAACAAGGCACGAAGACGATCTACAAGATCAACACCGTCCATGAACTGGTTATAGTCGGGCACAGTCTCTGGACACACTCACAACTCTGAGCCATCTTTCATTGTTCTTCGCACAGTGGTAGTTTCAGTTCCATGATAATTTGAGATGAGGTGGGCAGCTCTGTTGTCTTTCCATTTATAAACTCCTGTACCCAAATTTGAGAAGCGATAATCACAATCCCCACAAGCCATCTTCTTGTCATCCACCAAGTTGTCTGGCAACCCACGTCTAGTATGACGAATCATCCCATAGGCAAAAGTTTCTTCTGACTTCAGTTTTTCCATTAACTTTGCCGTAGAGAAAAAATTGTCGAAAAATACAATCCTTCCCGATCCCCAAAATGGCCTCGTTAACTGCAGAACAACACGTTCTCCTAAACCGTATTCAGCAAATTCTGCATTTTGTTCCCGCTTGCCTTGATAAACTATGAATGAAGGAATTTATCCCTTTTGGTCAGCTACAGGCCACAGCTTGTAACCGCGTTTCACTGGTTACATAGGATTACACTGTTTTAGCGAGCTTCTGCCTTTGAATAGTATAATGGATTAATCGACACTTAGTTTCCGCGTACCATTGTAAACTTCCTTATATCTGACATTTAGGCTGTTGATCATTGGTCTTAGTTTGTACAGTTTATCCCCATTGTTTTGTGGAACTGTTGTTGTCATTCACGTGCAAAAAGCGCAAAATATCTTCAAATCTAATTCTAGACATAGTCTCAGCTACCGCATTTACACCCAAATCTGCACTTGTAGCCCAATAATGCTTCCATGACGGTAAACAGTTGTAACCCATCAGAAAGTTTATTCCTATAAAGGAAAGTAATTCATCTTCTTGTAGGTTTAGAATCTTGCTATTCTGTGTAGCATAAAGGTTTGATTGATAAGTTATATCTTTGATGATAGGTTTTACCAATGTCAGAAAGATATCTGTTGGTGTCCGACAATATGACTGAATCATGGACAGCATCTGCAAAAGCAGAAATGCAGTAAATATTATCAACTCTAATTTACAATCGCTGACGTTTATGCAACTCATTACTGGGCGGTGATGCTAAACACTCATTAATTGTTACCTTCTGGTTGTTTGAACGTTCGCATCGTTTTTGTTGCATTCCCTTTCTACCAGTGGCGATCAGGTTCCGGAAGTCTCTTTGCGGAATTTCTCTCAGGACATTCTGCAGACAAACTGGGTACAGAACTGGCATCATTTTCTCTCATAGTGTTATCAGGAAATTGATTCTCGGCATTTGGAGAACCGTTAATAACTTGTACCATCATTTACAAGAGCAGATGCAAACATAGAATCAAAATTATTTTTTGAATCATTACTAGTATTCAAAACATTCAGTGAACAGTTTATCATCTTCGCTGTCTATATCAGAGTTGTGAGGGTTATCTGGTAAGTCTTCGGGTAATAAGTTAGTTATATCAGCATCCGATATCACATTTGACGTGAATACGCAAAAATGGTACCTTCAAAATACAGGTTATGTTACTTGTGCACGGAATGTACTCTTGATGCCCGACGGACATTGCAGTCCCAAGTAGACTTTTACACTTTACTCTTGTTACATTCAAACAACAAACCGTATAGTAATTGGCCACCCTACCGCTATTGGCCAGTACTGATTTAAAGTTCAATTACAAGGCAGTGGCAGCATTTAAAGTCTGATTTTTGTCACCAGATGGCAGACCTATCTTTTATTCTCCATGAGCATACAACATTTTCCCTCCATTAGCTGTGAGAGTTCGAAATGGCAACAATCACTTGGCACAATATTTAATATTGCGATATTTCTTGTAAATTTATTTAGCATCAGGACGTATTTGAAATATTTCTGATACTGTTTCGATATTGTCCTAGACGCCAGGGAAGGTTACTGAGGTGTGTTAATAACCAATGAGTTAATGTGATAATGTGTAAGATTCATTGCAGTGTGTACCATACACGTGGGTGACCAATAACTGTAACAGAAGAAATTGCATGATATAGCTTTTGGCCACCCCAGCCAATAGCTGTGTTTTGGAAGTCGATAAAAATCGTCGTTTTTATGCGGTAGACAAGCTTTTTATATGATCAGAATATCAATATTCCTTGGTTTGTGTAATAAAAGCAGCTTATAGAGTTATGGCCACCCGGCCTTTAAGTGTTTTGGGGGTGGTCCATTACTGTAACAACTTGTGACTGGTACTTTGTAGGTAATTTTAAAAATGCCTAAACTTCCAAAATGCGATCCTTCTTCTATGGAAGCAGTAATAGCGGAAATATACAATGATCCTGATAAATCTCTGAGTGCCGTGGCAAAAAAATATGGCTTACAAAGAACCAGTCTACAATTTAAATTGTAAAACCCTGCTCACAAGGATTCTTTCGGTCCATTACTAGTTCGCACGAAGGAACAGGAAGATCATTTAGTCAGGTAATGTGTAACATGAAGGAGAGACATACACAGTTTGCATTATTGCTATAGTTCTTAACAATGAAAGGGAAATTTAATCTTTCTAGGTGGATTCTCGAAATGACAAGGAAAGGTTTCGCGAGAAAGAGAGAAGACATCATTTCCAGCGTACATAATTTTTTGACATTAAGTCCACAGCCGAACCCTTTCGAGAACAACCGCCCAAGTGAAGGCTGACTGAAGGTAATAAGATATTCGTAGAACTGTTTATTAGTATCCATGTAATTCTAAATTCTTTTCAAGATATTGAGTTCTCTTTTTTGTTTATAGGCTTTCCTGCATCGTCATCCTCAAATAACGAAGATAACAAGTGAGACAATAACAACGGCAAGTTCACGTGTCTGGGAAAGTGATGTTAGGAAGTGGTTTTGCGAAGTGAAGGACTATATTAAAGAACGTTCACCTCGAAGAGGCTATGAAAGACCCATCTAGAGTCTTCAACGGAGACGAAACAGGTTTCCAAATATGTCCCTCAACGGGTCGAGTGCTAGTGAAGAAGTGATGTTAGGAAGTGGCTTTGCGAAGTGAAGGACTATATTAAAGAACGTTCACCTCGAAGAGGCTATGAAAGACCCATCTAGAGTCTTCAACGGAGACGAAACAGGTTTCCAAATATGTCCCTCAACGGGTCGAGTGCTAGTGAAGAAGGGCAAAAAACATCTATTCCATACAGGAGGGACATTCTAAGGAGAACATAACTGTTACGTTCACCTTTTCAGCCAGTGGGAGAACATGTTGCCCAATGATTGTCTATCCTTATAAAAGAGTCCCTGAAAAGATTTCCGAATCTGTTCCCAAAGAATGGGGAATCGCTCGAAGCGACAGTGTGTGGGTGAGTGACTGCCGAGGTATTTTTTGAATACATAGCAAGTGTGTTTCACCCCTTTCTTGTGTCATGTGCCATGATTTACAGATTGAGATAATTTCACTGTATCCAAATGCTACCCGCATCTTACAGCCTGCCGATGTTGCTGTGTTTCGTCCCCTGAAAGTATGCTGGCGAAAGGCAGTGCATGATTGGTATTCTAATCATCCAGGTGAGGTTCTAAACAAATTGTTGTTTGCTCCTCTGTTGAAGAAGGTAGTTGAGTCTGCTGCCAAACCTGAAACCCTGGCAAAAGGTTTTGAAGTATGTAGTATTTTTCCTTTAAATCCTGATGAAGTGGATTACTCAAAATGTCTTAGGAAATCTAATGTGACAGCGGTCCCGAAGGAGCAGGGGCAGATTTCCTGCAATGATGAAAATATCTCAAATGTAGTTATTAATGTTGGCACTTTTTCAGCATTGTAGGAGCCGAAAACGTTCAAACGTTTAAGAATAGCGATGGTATGATTCTGCGAGAAATCAGCGAAAATTTTCTCTCTTTGTTCCGAATATGGAAATATTTTAAGAAAGAGAAGACCTTCAGGCGAATGTTAGGCACCGAATTAAGCAGCGCAGCAAGTGGCATGATTCAGTGTAACAGCCACTCATCCAGTCTGAAGGATATTGATTGCCAATCCACCAGCAGAACTCCTGAGAGCAAATCGACAGGGAATATCAGTAGCAATGTGACTCCAAACAATGCCTCACAGCACAGCCAAATAAGAGCAGAAACGAGCAATGTCTCAAGCAAGGGAATGTACACTGACTTAGCAAATGTCATGGGATAGTCACCTAATAGCGCGTGGGGCCTCCTATGGCCCTGCGAACTGCAGTGAGACGCCGTGGAAGTGAGTCGACAAGTACCTGGTAGTCCTCTGGACACAGCTGACACCAAATCGTTTGCAGAGCGGCCGCCAATGCTGGTCTGTTTGTGGGTACAGGATCCATGGCACAGAGCCTGCGTTCCAAGACATCCCAGATATGCTCGATAGGGTTCATATCGGGGCTCCCGGGTGGCCATGGCAGTCGTTGGACCTCCGCTGCAATGTTCCTGGAACCATTCCCGGGCGACGTGGGAGCGATGTGGCGTCGCGTTATCTTGAAACACCGCAGAACCTTCTGGGCGCTGGAAGGGCAAAAATGGGTGGAGATGGTCTCCGAGCAGCTCAACATACCACGTACCATTCAAAGTCTCTTCCAGAACAACTAGGGCGTCCCATTCCATACCAGGAAAATGCACCCCAGACCATAAAAGGGACACCAGCGCCCTGGACCACACCTTCGAGGCAGGCGGGATCCATCGCTTCATGTGGTCTGCGCTATACATGGTGCCTCCCATCGGCATGGTGCAGTTGAAATCATGATTCGTCCGACCATATCACGTTACGCCATTGTTCTAGTGCCCATCCCTGGTGACTGGCGACAAATGCGCGCCGTTGTGCCCGATGACGTTGGGTTAACAGTGGCACCTGTGTGCGGCGCTGGCTCCCATACCCCATAGAACCCATGTTCCTACGGATTGTCCACTGGGAGATGTGTGTAGCACGGGCTGTGTTGAATTTAGCCGTGATTTGTTGCACGGTTGCCCGTCTCGCTATTGACAATCTGTCTCAGATGTCGCTGGTCACGGTCATCGAGGGTGGCTGGATGGCCGGTCGTTCGTCTGTTGTGGACGGTGACACCCGCATCCAGCCATTCACAATACACCCTGGACACGGTTGATCGTGTGAAGCCGAATTCACGC
Organism: Anabrus simplex; assembly: GCF_040414725.1. Taxonomy (NCBI): domain Eukaryota; kingdom Metazoa; phylum Arthropoda; class Insecta; order Orthoptera; family Tettigoniidae; genus Anabrus; species Anabrus simplex. Next base: position 650,642,707 of record NC_090265.1, on the reverse strand, counting down.
ACCACTTCCGAAATCGCACTTCCCATACGTCGGGCACCGACCACCATACCCCGTTCGAACGGTGTCGGCTCACGACGACATTCCATGTTACACCTGTCACATGCACAGCCACTGCTCACAAGGTCTCCTATACAACTGCCGCTGGCACAGGGAACGTGTGATGCGCAGACAACACACCTGCGCATCAGTGCTCCGCTATCCCATGACATTTTCTCAGTCAGTGTACATGGAAGAGGAGGAAAACAGTTTAACCAGTAATCAAAAGATCCCGTTTAGACCATATGGAGGAATTTCTTGTTTGGCCTGAAACTCCTAAGCGTAAAGGAAAGAAGATCACAGTCAGCCATTTGCTGTGACATCAAAAAAATATCAAGACATGTTTGAGAAGAAGCGCCTTGCTGAACTTGCCGGAGAGGAAGAGAAAGAACGGCGGAAAAGGAAACGTGCAGAACTGAAAGGGGTAAAGGAATGCAAGGCAAGCGACAGATACACAATTAAAAGGAAATGGTTTGGGAAAGATGGAAATGAAATATGTTGCATTTGCCATGGCAAGGTCAAAAATGGGAGGGAAATACGTTGTGACGAAAAATGTGTACTAACATAACCTCAAAAAGCATATTCCCCTGGCTGAGGACGAGGATGGGTTCTTTTGCCATTTCTGCTACAATATGAAATCAGCCAGTGAAATTGGAAGATTTCAGTGACAGTAGTGTGCATGATGATTATGAAGTAGGTGAACTATATAACCTGGTAAAACATAGAATTTAATACTTTGTTCCAAGAAAACTATGGTACTCTGTAATATAGGAGTACCGTATATATATTGTACAGTAAGCCCAAGATACAACGTTACTAGCAGAAATCTGGAGTGGCCAATTACTGTACCACCTGCGGACAATTGTCAGAAGTGGCCACTAACTATACATTGTTACAAACTTTCAAACAATTTAATGTGTAAATTTGTAGTATTATTTCATCACAAGTGTCTTAGTCCTTCTTGTATTAGAAGTAAATAACAATGGCAAAAAACCTGTTTCAAAAAATTGATTGCCATTTATGAATTTTATTGAATAACGAACTTCAAATTATCCTGAAGTGGCCAATAACTGTATGGGTTACCCTATATCTGAAATGCTAACTACACACTTTGAAGTATTATTAAATAGCCACTTGCAGGATGCCTCACTTGTTCACTCACAACATAAACAGATATTTTCGCGCGTCATATTTCACACAACATAAAGGAGAGGCTCATGCCGATTCGAACTGCTCTCGAGCGATAAATGTTTACATTACTTACTTGGCAGTTCTTGTATGTATACTGCATGGGACAAGAGAGTCCCGACATGCATCTAGGGTTCAAAAATACCTACGAAACATTATATATGGCGAAAAATAGAACCGGGACGTTAAAGTCCCGCCAGGCAAGAAAGGGTGAAGTACTGGGCTGACAGAAAAGTGAAACATCTCTTTATAAAATTGAATATAGTGGTCGAATGAAAGCCATAGAATATAAATAAATGACGAATAAATAAATAATAGTGAAGTAAACTCATGTCCTTATATTCCTCGAGGTGGTGCAGCACTTTTCTGGCATATCTCCAATGGAGGTGAGCTGAATGTACCATTTGAACCACACATCTCCCTTCCTGCCGCCCTCCTGTGGATGGGGGCGGTAGAAGAACACCCACGGTAACTCCTGCCTGTCGTAAGAGGAGACTAAAAGTGGCCCCAGGGGCTCTGAACTTTGGAACGTGGGTAAGCGACAACGGGGCCCTGAACCGAGCCTTATCATTCCTTCCACTTGTGCCAGGCTCCTCATTTTCATCTATCCTACCTGACCTCCCTTGATCATTTCTTGTTCTTTTGACCCCGACGGTATTATTTATCAAGGCCTAGGGGGTCTTTCAATATCACGCCATTCGTGGCCCTTGTTTTTCTTTGACCAATACCTTCATTTTCGATTAGAGTAACAGTTAAAATAGGTGTTACCAGTCAACAATGTTGGTGAAATAATTTCAGCTTAAAACGTACGTTCATTCTTAAATTAGCTGGACTGAGTGGCTCAGACTGTTCAGGTGTTGGCCTTCTGACCCCAACTTGGCAGGTTCGATCCTGGCTCAGTCCGTTGGTATTTGAAGGTGTTCATATACGCCAGCAACGTGTCCGCAGATTTACTGGCACGTAAAAGATCCTACTTTATTAGGTCCCTTACGAATTTGAATATAACCTAAAACCTTACGCTCCAATAAAGTAACTTCTGCGGGACTAAATTCCGGCACTTCGGGGTCTCCGAAAACTGAAAAAGTAGTTAGTGAGATGTAAAGCCATTATTATTATTATTATTATTATTATTATTATTATTATTATTATTATTATTATTATTATTATTATTATTATAAATTAGCAGGATACCTATGTTTCGCTATGGTCTTAAACTGAAGGTTCTTGTTGGTTTTAAATGTCGGTGGCCCCACTGTCGATGGAGTCTGTATAATATACCCGTATTGTCCTGCAGGCGTAAGAGGGAACAAGGGGGGCGGGGGGCGTCAGGAGGCGGAACGGTGCGGCTGCCTCGAGATAGGTAGGTCGTCATGGATTTTACTTGTGCCACACTCTCATCTTTCCTGTCGACCTCTGTTGGTCAACACTTACTCTGTTGTAACCCAAACGGTGTAGGTTTTCGTGGCCAACAGAGAAAGTCCACAAGGGATAGTTACCCTAGAACAAGGGGTACCGAACTATAACAGCATCAGATAGATAGTAATTTTCGCACTATTTATCTTAGGATAAAATGAGCTTACATATATTTTTTAATTTTGAAAGTCGCTTGTTGTACAGCTATCCCCGATCAAGAGAACTTAATTTTTCTTTACATATACTGTATAAATGGTGATTTACCATTGACAATGAAATACATAAAACATCTAAACAAATATCTTGTTAAAAACGAAAAAGGAGTACCAAAACTGAAGAAGAAATTAACTGAAAATTTTGTGACAGATCCTCGCGCACCGAAGAGTAACCTAATCACCTTCCAGCAACTGGCGGGTATGTGATACTTTGAAGAAAAGTTCAGAATCAACTTCTTTGGCCTGTGAACTGTTACTCTCAAATCTTATTGTTGGAGCAGTAACTACGCCGATCAAATCAAATCAATCAATACTGATCTGCATTTAGGGCAGTCGCTAAGGTGGCAGATTCCCTATCTGTTGTTATCCTAGCCTTTTCCTAAATGATTTCAAAGAAATTGGAAATTTATTGAACATCTCCCTTGGTAAGTTATTCCAATCCCTAACTCCCCTTCCTATAAATTAATATTTGCCCCAGTTTGTCCTCTTGAATTCCAACTTTATCTTCATATTGTGATCTTTCCTACTTTTATAAACGCCATTCAAACTTATTCGTCTACTAATATCATTCCACGCCATCTCTCCGCTGACAGCTCGGAACATACCACTTGTCACTTGTAACACATACCACTTAGTCGAGTAGCTCTTCTTCTTTCTCTCAATTCTTCCCAACCCAAACATTGCAACATTTTTGTAACGCTACTCTTTTGTCGGAAATCGCCCAGAACAAATCGAGCTGCTTTTCTTTGGATTTTTTCCAGTTCTTGAATCAGGTAATCCTGGTGGGGGTCCCATACACTGGAACCATACTCTAGTTGGGGTCTTACCAGAGACTTATATGCACTCTCCTTTACATCCTTACTACAACCCCTAAACACCCTCATAACCATGTGCAGAGATCGGTACCCTTTATTTACAATCCCATTTATGTGATTACCCCAATGAAGATCTTTTCTTATATTAATACCTAGATACTTAAAATGATCCCCATAAGGAACTTTCACCCCATCAACGCAGTAATTAAAACTGAGAGGACTTTTCCTATTTGTGAAACTCACAACCTGACTTTTAACCCCGTTTATCAACATACCATTGCCTGCTGTCCATCTCACAACATTTTCGAGGTCACGTTACAGTTGCTCACAATCTTGTAACTTATTTATCACTCTATAGAGAATAACATCATCTCCAAAAAGCCTTACCTCCGATTCCACTCCTTTACTCATATCATTTATATATATAAGAAAACATAAAGGTCCGATAACACTGCCCTGAGGAACTCCCCTCTCAGCGATTACAGGGTCAGACAAAGCTTCACCTACTCTAACTCTCTGAGATCTATTTTCTAGAAATATAGCAACCCATTCAGTCACTCTTTTGTCTAGTCCAATTGCACTCATTTTTGCCAGTAGTCTCCCATGATCCACCCTATCAAATGCTTTAGACAGGTCAATCGCGATACAGTCCATTTGACCTCCAGAATCCAAGATATCTGCTATATCTTGCTGGAATCCTACAAGTTGAGCTTCAGTGGAATAACCTTTCCTAAAACCGAATTGCCTTCTATCGAACCAGTTATTAATTTCACAAACATGTCTAATATAATCAGAAAGAATGCCTTCCCAAAGCTTACATACAATGCATGTCAAACTTACTGGCCTGTAATTTTCAGCTTTATGTCTATCACCCTTTCCTTTATACACAGGGGCTACTATAGCAACTCTCCATTCATCTGGTATAGCTCCTCCGACCAACCAATAATCAAATAAGTACTTCAGATATGGTACTATATCCCAACCCATTGTCTTTAGTATATCCCCAGAAATCTGATCAATTCCAGCCGCTTTTCTAGTTTTCAACTTTTGTATCTTATTGTAAATGTCATTGTTATCATATGTAAATTTTATTACTTTGGCCTTAGTCTCCTCCTCTATCTCAACATTATCCTTGTAACCAACAATCTTTACATACTGCTGACTGAATACTTCTGCCTTTTGAAGATCCTCACATACACACTCCCCTTGTTCATTAATTATTCCTGGAATGTCCTTCTTGGAACCTGTTTCTGCCTTAAAATACCTATACATACCCTTCCATTTTTCACTAAATGTTGTATGACTGCCAATTATGCTTGCCATCATGCTATCCTTAGCTGCCTTCTTTGCATGATTCAATTTTCTACTAAGTTCCTTCAATTTCTCCTTACTTCCACAGCCATTTCTAACTCTATTTCTTTCCAGTCTGCACCTCCTTCTTAGTCTCTTTATTTCTCTATTATAATAAGGTGGGTCTTTACCATTCCTTACCACCCTTAAAGGTACAAACCTGTTTTCGCATTCCTCAACAATTTCTTTAAACCCATCCCAGAGTCTGTTTACATTTTTATTTACCGTTTTCCACCAATCATAGTTACTTTTTAGAAACTGCCTCATGCCTGCTTTATCAGCCATATGGTACTGCCTAACAGTCCTACTTTTAAGACCTTCCTTTCTATCACATTTATTTTTAACTACCACAAAAACAGCTTCATGATCACTAATACCATCTATTACTTCAGTTTCCCTATAGAGTTCATCTGGTTTTATCAGCACGACATCCAGGATATTTTTCCATCTGGTTGGTTCCATCACTTTCTGAATCAGCTGTCCTTCCCATATTAACTTATTTGCCATTTGTTGGTCATGCTTCCTGTCGTTCGCATTTCCTTCCCAATTGACATCTGGCAAATTCATATCTCCGGCTACAATCACATTTCTTTCCATGTCGTTTCCCACATAGCTGACTATCCTATCAAATAATTCCGAATCCGCGTCAGTGCTATCCTTTCCCGATCTGTACACTCCAAATATATCAAGTTGCCTATTATCTTTAGAAATGAGCCTTACACCTATAATTTCATGTGTCTCATCTTTAACTTTTTCGTAGCTTACAAATTCTTCTTTCACCAGAATGAACACTCCCCCTCCCACCATTCCTATCCTATCTCTACGATACACACTCCAGTGCGGTGAGAAAATTTCTGCATCCATTATATCATTTCTCAGCCATGATTCAACTCCTATTACAATATCTGGTAAATATATATCTATTAAATTACTTAATTCTATTCCTTTCTTTACAGTACTTCTACATTTCAACACTAACAATTTTACGTCATCCCTACTTGATTTCCAGTTCCCTGTTCCCTTATCCCCGCTCCCTAGGCCATCCCGTTTCCCTGAATGTACCTCCCTATTACCCTTCCAAACAAATTTCCTAACTTACACGTACCACTGCGGTTTAAATGAAGGCCATCTGAGCGCAAATCCCTATCTCCTACCCACCCATTAGGATCTAGAAATTTCACTCCCAGTTTCCCACATACCCACTCCATAGTCTCATTTACATCCCCAATCACCCTCCAGTCAGTATCCCTCCTACACAGTATTCCACTAATAACAATCTCCGCTTTCTTAAACTTCACCCGTGCTGCATTTACCAGATCCCACACATCTCCAACTATGTTGGTACTTATATCAGCTTGCCTTACGTTGTTGGTACCAACGTGAAACACTACCACCTTCTCCTTCCCCTCCTCCCTCTCTTCTACTTTCCTCAACATCTGTCTCAACCTAATTCCTGGATAACATTCTACCCTGGTTCCCTTTCCTCCACACACTTTCCCCACGTGTCTAACGATGGAATCCCCCATGACCAGAGCCTCAACCCTACCCACCTCATTTGATCCCCTCGCCTCCTGGTCAGCCCTGTCTTTCCTGATAGCTGCAGAAACTACTTCCTCCTCCCTTTTCTCCTTCCCATGACCCTGTTCCACCTGTCTTTTCTTATCTTCTACTCTACATTTCCCTTTCCTACCTTTTCCTTTACTCCTACTTCCACGCATCTCAACAACAGTTCCCTGTCCCTCATCTTCCCTCTGTTGTTCTACCTGGAGTGACTCGTACCGATTACGCACAGACACCTGTCCTGAATTCTGATCCTGAATAGAGCCCTTAGTTTGCAATCTCCTTCCCCTTAGATCATTCGACCACCTGTCTTCTACAACTCCTCCCTTTCCTTCCCCTCCCTCTTGTACACCTACTGTAACCTGTACATTGTTTGAGGGAGTCCTATCTCCCTTCCTGCCTTCTGTGAGAATCCTAATTATCTCCCTCAAACTATCCAACTCCTCCCTCATACCCCTCAATGCCTCACCACACCCACAGTAAGTACACTCGCGCTCCTTAGCCATTCTTTACGGGGGGGAAAATTTTAATTAAAAATAAAATAACTTATTTGCAAAAAAAATGAACGGAGGGATATATTGTCTGTGATAGTACACGGCAATAAGGTAATTAATATACGACTACACTACAATACTACTTAGTCGTGCTCTATTTTATTTTATCGTACAACCCCTAACAGGATGTTTATCTTCCTATTGTACCGGGAAATGATTATGGGGCCAGAGCATGGAAAGGATCTCAGGTAGTGTGCGGTTACTTATTGGAGCAGGTACAGAGAAGTATATTTTCGCAGGGCGAATAATAGATGGTCAAATATTTTTGACAATATTTATTGAAATTTTCATGTAAATCACCTTGCAGTTGAATTGTCAAAATTAAATTTTCAGTCAATCTTTTCAAAATGCAAAACTTAAATATCGGCGCTGTTATATTCTGAGACATCCACTTGATGTTAAAAATGTCCAAAAGAAATACCAATTTTCTGAGATCATAAACACCCTACAGTTCATCTAAGATCTCGTATATAGCTTTAAATTCCAAAATAACACTTTACACATAGTACTTCATTTAACCAAATTGCGTAAAACTCAAGTCCATCACTTGTGATGCAAACCTACAGTTTTTCTAAGATTTTTAAACATAATATTAACACACACTTCCATTAATAATCTGATAGTTCAAGTAAAAGTTTTCTGCCAATTGCTGTATACTGCTACAGTTCATCTAAATCGATTTTATAAGAAAATAAAATAATGCACTTACTTTATGGCAAACCCTATAGTTCGTCTAAGTGAAATGACTTCATTTTATAAAAGATTTTAAAGAGAAATCTACACTTCAAAACAAGACATGGAGTCTTCTTGAATTATTAGGAACGGTAAAATTCACACGAAGCACTTTTCTGTTGACGAATGTAACACTGTAAATGATTGAGTGCTTTGTTAAAAGTCAGTTAGTGTCCAAGTGGAATTACTCACCCAAAAAATGTATGAAAAACACTTATATCACCTGTAATCTGCTTCTGAGGATTGATGAAGTACTGCCCTGCGGCTTGGTGACTTTCTGCAGCGTGCAGCCAAGACTCGAACTCATCACCAGCATCGTGACACGTCCATTCAATGAAGACATCACGTTATTATCCCTCGTCGAAATCACGATCATTCCCTCGCTGGATACCACAATCGAATAAACCACGTTTAATCCCAAGCTGGAAATGACGTTCTACGCAGTGTAATATCACGACACTTCGCCAAGATTTCCGATGTTCTTTTCAAAGAGAAATGTTGAAACACGGATGGTTCAATTGGCACAATATATGGGTTGTAGAACTCTTAATTATCATTAAGATTGGTATTTTACACCGACACAAGTCTTAATGCATAGTTCATGTTCTCACTTTTTGTTTTACGATGTTAAATACGTGACTTAGAATATCACAGTCTATGCTACAGTATGATCTATAAGTCGTGTTAATGCAGTAGTGACCTACAGTCGTTTTCAAAATGGAAAACACAGTCTTTCACTCACAGTTTATAGAATAAAAATTGAACACTGTCACAGTTCATAATAGTCACTGATTATGTCTTAGATTCAATCGTAGAATAATCATCACAGTGCATGAAACACTTGAGAAAATGCCATTAATATCACTCCTATAACAGCCTCTGGAATACTAATGTTCATAAATTAAGAAGTTTTTATGACTGAATTTGCATGACACGAGTTCGTATGACCTAATATTGCCATAAAAAGTCCTTAACATTCAGTTAGTTTTTCAGGGTATTCGAAAGTTTGAGAAAATACGTGAAAATATGTCACTTTTAGTCCTGTTATTTGTTGAATATTGAGTGGAATAATATTTCACACAGGTCATAATCATACTACTATACTAGAAATGCGTCTCAGGATCAGATAAATTGTCATAAATTGGAAGTTCAGTTTATCACACACAATGTCCTAGTATGCTGTTACTGTCAATGACAAAGTTCAAAATTACCAGAGATCGACAAAGTCCGCAATACTGTCTCCTGGTAAACTAAACACTTGAATTCCCAATTATACTTCAATGCACAGTTTCTATCGTAAGTTCATTTAGTTAAGACACTCGTAAATCTTATACAATGACGATTTAGTCGGAGAAAATTTTATAACCTTTCACACGCCGACAGTGGGGCTCGAACCCACTATCTCCCGGATGCAAGCTCACGCCTGCGCGCCACTAACCGCACGGCCAACTCGCTCGGTAACCCTAAATATATCACCAAAAGATTTTTTAGATGGGATCCTAAGACAGACGCTACCAATGGCCCACAAAAGGAGCATATTTTTGCAAATGCACCTATCTTCATAGCTGTGCGCGTGTTGAGGGGTCGAAGCGTCCGAGTAGCGTTTTGTCCGAATTCCAGGAACAGGCAGCTTAAGGGTTCGGCTGTCGCAGTCCTGAAGATGATTTTCCGCGGTTTCCCATTTTCACGCCAGACAAATGCTGGGGCTGTACCTTAAGGCCACGGCCGCTTCCTTCCAACTCCTAGGCCTTTCCTAATCCATCGTCGCCATAAGACCTATCTGTATCGGTGCGACGTAAAGCCAGTAGCAAAAAAAGAAATAATAATAATAACCTGTTAATAATACAACTCTCACTAATCCACCATAAACAACTACCCCTCTAGTTATGTTATACAGTAAGAAAGATAATCTTCTAAATGGTAAGAGGCCTCAAACTAAATTATTAAATATTTTCAATAAGAAACATATTTTGCATCCGGGAGATATTAAGTTCGAATCCCACTATCGGCAGCCCTGAAAATGGTTTTCCGTGGTTTCCCATTTTCACACCAGGCAAATGCTGGGGCTGTACCTTAATTAAGGCCACGGCCGCTTCCTTCCAACTCCTAGGCCTTTCCTATCCCATCGTCGCCATAAGACCTATCTGTGTCGGTGCGACGTAAAGCCCCTAGCAAAAAAATTACTACTAGAACAAAAATTGCATATGAGACTGTTTTGAAAATTGTATCTGTTTTATGTACCTCACGTCAACACTAACTCTTGTTCGCAATCTGGACAGGGTGTATTTAGTTCGGAATCTGGACGGTTTTTGCCTTGGTCGCAATCAAGACACAACCATTTCACCCCTTGAGGGGGTGGAATGTCGAAAAACTATTTTTATTTTACGAGAACGTAAAACCGACCATCAAGTGAAATTTTAACTTAGCCTCGTGAATGGTTCCGGAAAATGAACATTTTTATCAGGTGTAACTCCCCATTCAACCCCCCCCCCCCTTAGGGGTGGAATGTTTTGTAGTAATATTGTTTATTCAACACCTAAGACATAAAAGAATAACAATAATTCAGTTTCACACGTCAAACGGTTGTGGATGAATGAAGATATATTTCTTTGTCTTAATCCCCATTTAACCCCCTGACGGGTGGACAGCTTTAAAACAATTTATTTCTACGTTACAGGAGCAGCCGTCATGTGAAATGTTAACTTCGTAAGTCAGTTGGTTGCGGAGAAATGGATTTTTTTTTTCCAGGCCTTAACTCCCTAGTCAACCTCCCTGATGAATGGATTTTTTTTTCAAAGCTCGTCTTTTACATACAGGCCATACGAGGAATTTCAGTTTTGTAGGACAAAGTGTTTCGAAGGAATTCATATTTTGATTTTTATGCTTCATCTCCTTGAGGTGGAATTATTTCAAGCCCTTTCTTACAAAACATCTAAAATGAAAAGACAACTATCATTTGAAATCTGTATTTCCTATATTAAGGGGTTTTGGAGATACAGTGATCTGTCGGTGAGTTGGTAGTATTTCACCTTATAGTTAAGCAGCAGTTTTACACTCCGTAAGGACCGCATCTAATAATTCTGTCTTGTGATCGAAAAATCTAATCTTGAACTGTACAAAGATCTAAAGAAATATACGATCTAATTGTTTGGATGAATCTCTTCAAGAATCGGGAGATTGAGTATGCTGTAAGAGTGTTTCTTTGCAATCTATATAAGATTGAAACTACATCAATCAATTTCTAGTAAAGTGAATTCGTGTGTACCCATTCTACGAAGTAGTGCATTCTTTTTTCCAAGAGAGACGAATAGCATGTACCTTTTCAACCTCATTCCACGTGAATTTTAAATCTCAGAGTCGAGGGATCTAACTCGGATCTCCGAGGACGGCAGCTGTTTGCGCTGACTGTTCAAATACAGAAGTGATTAATCAGTCTTTATGAGTGCATTGCATTCATAGCTACAGATTTTTTTTTTTCAAATGGCCGTGTCTGCACAGGCCATGAAGGGCCTAGGTGCAGTGAAAGGTAAAGGCTGGTGGTATCTGAAGCTGGGTGTTGCATCAACATTTTTAGTGTCACATTTTTATAGCTCACAGAAATAACAAGAAACTCTATTATCGTTAAATAATGAATGGCATTCCTACTAAAAATGTAATATATCTGGTAATTACAGCCCAGGAAATAAGAGGCTAATTATACACTGTAACTACAGTTACTCTTAATAATAATGTTATTGGCTTTACGTCCCACTAACGACTTTTACGGGTTTCGGAGACGCCGAAGTGCCGGAGTTATTGTACATGCCAGTAAATCTACTGATACGAGGCTGACGTATTTGAGCACCTTCAAATACCACCGAAGTGAGCCAGGATCGAACCTGGCACGTTGGGGTCGGAAGGCCAGCGCCTCAACCGTCTGAGCCATTGAGCCTGACACAGTTACTTTTGCCTCACTTGAATTGAAAATTTTCCGTCCTGTGTTCCATTGAAGCAAGATGTTGGTAATATTGTGGGTGGTCTGGTATGGCGTGGAAAAGAAATTACCCAACAACTTGACCGTGCGGTTACGGTCACGTAGCTGTGAGCTTGCATTCGGGGTATAGTGGGTTCGAACACCTCTGTCGGAAGCCCCGAAGGTGGTTTTTCGCGGTTTCCCATTTTCACACCAGGCAAATGCTGTGGCTGTACCTTAAGTAAAGCCACGGGCGCTTCCTTTCCTATCCCATCGTCGCTGTAAGACATCTGTATCGGTGCGACGCAAAGCACAAAACAACCCACCTGTTCAACAGCGTATTATTGTTCGAAAGCATGCAGTAGTGAATATTTTGCCTTGCAATTACATCAACAGGGGCTGCTTAATTGAGGCCTATCTGCATCGGTGCAACGTTAATTAAATTTGTAAATTTAAAAAATGGAAACCAATTACCTTTGCGAGAGGAGAGAAAGTAGGAATAAAGTAATCTCCGCAGAGTGGCGCATCTAACGGGGACATTTGGAATTATTTCTCGATAGGGGACTTGCAAATCTCGTACAACTCCCTGAGACCGATACTGGCGAGCATGCAACCTGATGCTCTGCAGGCTTAGGGTACGTCCAAGATGCACGCTGGTTTTCTGAGTCAGACAGTCGGCGCCGAGTCGACATAAGTATGTCCTGCGTTTTTAAGCGGGACTGGCCATAATGCATCTGCGCGCAGGAAGCCTGCGCACTGGTAGTCTGACTCAGAATTTTACCGGAATGATTCGTTAATTGTGGTTTCAGACAACCTGCAGCGCAGGCTGTTGATTTTCGTGTTGAGTGTGGTAATTCGCCCAGTTCTTCGTAAGCCTGTGTTCAAATTTTAACAAAATAAAACAAAACGTATCCGAACTCATTCTGAAATATTCAAAAATCTGTTTTCGTCAACAAGTAACTGTGGAAAAAGGTGTTTGTACTCCCCGTAAATATATCTTAATTCATTTATTGGATGTATATCACTTCTCATTCGTTTTAACTTGGTTGTAACATTGTCACTTAGCAGCAATAGAGTTGCAGCCTGTTCTCTTGTTAGTTCCATGCTACACTGATCAGTTGTATTTCATATCTTTTCTTTTGTGGCAGCTCTGTCTGCGCTGACAACCAGCTTTCATAATGGCCACATCCCACCTGCCACTCGGAGTCAGACATTCAGCGCCGACTGTCTGACTCAGAAAACCAGCGTGCATCTTGGACGTACCCTTAGGCTCGTCCCTGCTGAGGTACATTGCGCCGCGCTGTCCAATATGGAGTTGGCGTAGGAAAGCAAACCCCCTGAGTTTGATTCGAAGCCAGCAGCGTTTGTTGGTCCGTTACGAAGCATTAGTACAGCGAACGACCGAAGGTGGTTAATTTTAACATGTTTTCTAATACATATTAGGTTTATTAAACTAAAATATTAGAATATAAGACAAATGAAGTGCAAAGTTATTGGGAGTTGTACAACCGTGCAACAGTACCACGCACCGCCCCTGTAAGATACAGTAGTTAACTGTATGCCCTGCCGCGTTTGCCCCCAGAAATTAACGTGATATTTTTAATTTTTATATATTTTAGGCTGACTGAATCTCAAGGCCATATGGCGTTGAGTCGAACCCACATCCTAACGGCCGAACCGAGCACGCCTCTACTCAGCAAAGCAGCCCCTCTGGTCCCATACGCCATCCAGAGAAATATGGTCTAGTTATACCTGTGATTCAGGTTTGCACGTTCCATCTATGTAAACAAAAACAAACCGTCTGAGGATGTCTCATATGCGGGATTCCGGTGTGCTTTCGTAGAAACCATCACATGAATTTTTTAAACACCTTCGCTTTCGAAACATATCTGTTTAAGTGTTCACCTGAGGCACACGGAATAAATCTATATCATTGCATCCTGTAAGAAAATAGTTTGTTGCTTGTTGTTTAAAGGGGCCTGACACCTAGGCCGGCTTACCAACTTAAACAATATGAATAAACCTATATTGTTATTTTGATATTAGTTCATAGTTCTACCCAAAGTAATGTTGTCGTGTACCAGGTGTATGCATACGTTTTTGTCGATTTTTATGGTAAAGAAAACCCGTAATTTTCAAGGGAAGTTCATTTTTCTGTTTATTCAAAATACTGGCCATCGGTTCCTACACACTTCGCCCATCTTTGAGGTAAGTTACCAGAATACCATGCCAGAAAAACTGCTTGTTTTTTGCGGCAAACCATTCTTCGAACCATTTTCCAACTTCCTCGAAATTGCTGAAGTGCTGCTCTGCGAGCGCGTCTCATTGATGCGAAGAGGTGATAGATGGCGCCACGGTAGCTAAAAAGAGACTGTAGGTGTCACGCGCAGCCGGCCAGGACCGTGTGACGTCAGCGGACCGTCTACCAGGCACTGTAACTTACTGCAAATTAGCGTGCCGAGCACCCCGCGTATGTTCCTTATCACAATTACGTTTACGTTGTAATAAAAAAAATCACAAGAAAACCACTTAAGATATTACATAGAACTATTATTTTTATTATTTTATTCGTATACTTTCGAAAATATTGCAAATATGCTTTGAAATCCAGAATAGTGAGATATTTTGCTAATATGTTTAAAAATAATTTTTAAATGTTGCAATATGCCGTAAATGTTAGTATTTACAGTTTCCAATCTTATACACGTACAGATTAAATAAATCGGAACTTAACAATCAAGAAATAATATGAACCGAAACAGACTGTGGTTTTTCAAAGTCTAAATAAAATCCACAAGATTAAACACTGCATGTTTTTACTTTTCCTGAAAATAGTAAGAGTACTGTTCAAACATTATTGCTTTTTTTATTGCTAACACAATTTTAATTTTAAAATATAATATAAAATTGAATATCCAGTAGAGCATGAAGCCCTATTTGACATAAGTATATTAGGGCTGGAATGGTTTGTACATCCTGCCACTGCACAGCACAGCATTTTAACAGCACAAACACGACGTATACACTGGAATTCATTTCATTCACGAACGATATGCACAAGTTCACGACTTTCAAAACATTCGCAAGCCTCGGAAGTAATTAAATAAGTAAATAAACAATGTGCAGACCAGAGACGAACAGCAATCCACCGAAATTCACTGCTTAGAATATAATCACCGACACCAAAGATTATCTGGTCTGATATTAACGCGCCAAACAATGCGCAGTTTAAGGGGAGCGACGGTCCAGTGACGTCACGACCACGGCAGTCTACTGCGCATCCGTCTCGTGACACCTACCGTTTCTCTTCTAGCTACCATGGATGGCGCCAGGTCGGGATAGTACGGCGAGTGTAGAAGGATGTCCCATCCAAGTGATTCCAAGGTGTCTTTCATTGGTTTTGCTGTGTGAGACGGCACATTGTCGTGTAACAGAATCACGTTGCCATGTCTTCTGTCCCATTCCGGTCGTCTTTGGATCAATCTGTGATTTAAATTAATCATTTGTTGGCGAATGCGTTGTGCATTAACGGTTTCGCCGGGCTTCAAGAGTCTTCACACTTTGTGGTCTACCAGATCACGCACAGTCTTTCACATTGAAATCACCATGTTTAAATTGTCGGAACCATGTCTCACATGTTCTAATCGATGGAGCGTGTGCACCATATGTTGCTACCAGCAAACGATGACTTTCCACAGCTTTTTTTCTTTTGATTAAATAAGAAAAGCAATGCGTGCCGCAAATGTTCTTTTTCAGGCACAAACGTCGACATGATTACTGAACGATACAACACAGACGCTAGTGTTTGGCGGACTCAACTTGTGTGTGTATGTAGGTTAATGTCAGACGAACAAACTAGAGCTGGGGACGGAGC
Source organism: Anabrus simplex (assembly GCF_040414725.1). Classification (NCBI taxonomy): domain Eukaryota; kingdom Metazoa; phylum Arthropoda; class Insecta; order Orthoptera; family Tettigoniidae; genus Anabrus; species Anabrus simplex. Next base: position 650,627,018 of record NC_090265.1, on the reverse strand, counting down.
GGAGCGGAGCGGAGCGGAGCGGAGCAGTTGTGACGTCATCACCCGGTAGTACCGAGTGAACTACCGAGTGAATGTCCTGACGCGGGACGTTTAAACACTTTATACGTATGCACTGCGAAGGTATTGCATCCCTCTATTAATACCCTTCTCTCACAACGTAACAACTGTAAATAACTGCATATATATTCACTATAATTGTTATATACGTAACTGCTAGGGAGTAGGAGGTAGTATGTGGAATAAATGTTAGTTACTCGTATAGTTAACTCATTCGAATAGTGAAACAAAGTATGGCGCATACCTACCGAAAGGGTTTGTATACAAGGGGATTGGAAGTTAACAGAAAAGTAATGTATTAACAATTATTTCGTAAGTTCATGTGATACGGTACACTGTTAATGAGAAGAATAACCTGAATATAAAGAATCTTATTAGAATATAATGAAAAACACTGACATAATTTCACCTACAGGATGACAAAAGTAATTACGTAAATGAACGTTGACTGGAATGTCCTTCTTTGCAAATGTAATTACAAAACATATCTGACAACATACTACTACACGTCCCAATGCCAAACAGCTATCAGTAGAATGCTTCTATAAATACAGTTATTATATTATATTATATTATATTATATTATATTATATTATATTATATTATATTATATTATATTTGGTGTGCCACCACCCGTCGCGTATGTGCGGCCACAAAATTTGCATTTTGCGTGTTTCCTATTGTCAGTGATGTCAAAAAACTGCCAGGCATCCGACGGTTTTCGTGGCCATTGTGGAACAACGTTCTGTAAAAATTTCTTTAAATTCCTTTAAATGTTCTAAAAATATAACTACTATCTACGAATATGTTTAAATATCACACTAACACCACAAATATAATCTAACAGACTTTACATTATCTACAAAACATAACAAGCGTAGGAAATATATACGTACATTCGAAACAACACAGATTGAATACAGGTACTTTCGTACGTGTGTTGTGCGCTACACTGTACTCGGGTCCTCCGCGAGTACTCGCAGTTGTAAGCGGAGGGGATCGGTGGTGCGCTCTACCGCTACAACCGGATTACTCATCGGTATTACTCGCTCCGTCCCCACCTCTAGAACAAACGTCAAGTTCATGCGCTGCGTACTGTTCGCAGGCACCATCTCTTAGTGAAACCGGAAAAGACTTATGCATACACTTGGTACGAAAAGAATGGATTAAGAACAGGATAAAGTTAACGAACATGTATATATGACATTTAAGAAATAGTGCATACTATATGGCCTACCGCGCTTCTCAAAACGGACAACCTTGCTTGAATCTATCCTGGTACAAATTACTGCATTGATTTTATGTTTAATAATAATGCTAACCAAACCACATCGTATGGAATTTGTTACGCTCATGCTAAGATGTTTGTGTGATGCCATGTAACCTGTCATAAGTAGTTCTGCAATCATAACTAATCTCATTGAAAACGGGTGTTCAGGCATATGCACTGCTTTCGTAGCCATAGAAATAAAATGATCATTTGTATAAGTATTTGTGTTAGTTTATCTTCTGATGCTGTCATCCCAGGCTGAAGTTCCTGGCAAGTTGTGTACAAAATGTAAGTGTTAAATTTGTACGTAGGACTGCGTTGTAACAGCTTTAAGGCTCTGCAGCCTGTCAGTTCTTTATTTATTTATTTATTTATTTATTTATTTATTTATTTATTTATTTATTTATTTATTTATTTATTTATTTATTTATAGAAATTGTGTAGGTAGGTCTAGGTTTGACAGCGTTGTGATATGAGTTCGAAGCTGTTCCTCACACCTGCGTCACACAGCAAACTATACGTGTACAGCGAAGGCCCACCACGAGCTGGAGATTCAGAAGACATGCTTCAGCAGCATAATAACAGTATGACATTCTGCGGAAAATGCAACATGAGGCCTTAACAATTTAGCTTTAAAGGAATCAGAAACGTAAAGACTTGCTCTCGTCTAGTGGAATCGAACCGAACAGCCGAAATTTCCACTCGACCGCTCACATCTAGCTGAATAAAATCGAAAAGGACTCTACGGGAAACTTGCAATGGACGGTCTGATAGGTGTGGGGAGGCAGAACATTACGAGAGATCGGAAAAGTTTCTGGGTGCATGAAATTGAGTCGAAAGGAGAGTATTCAAACTTATTTGAATATTATTATTGCGCGATGAAGCTAAGTCTCGACTGTACTTCAGAGTTACCACCTACAGGCTACGCAAATCTATGGTGTTCCTCACATAGATGTACTAATCACAGGGACTCGTACTATGCCGTAGTGTTTCTCACATAGTGGGTACTAATCATAGGCAGTGCAGACCCACGGTGTCCCTGATATAGTGGTACTAATCACAGGGAATGCCCAGATCTGTGGTGTTTCTCACATAATGGTACTAATTACACCGGGCGAGTTGGCCGTGCGCGTAGAGGCGCGCGGCTGTGAGCTTGCATCCGGGAGATAGTAGGTTCGAATCCCACTATCGGCAGCCCTGAAGATGGTTTTCCGTGGTTTCCCATTTTCACACCAGGAAAATGCTGGGGCTGTACCTTAATTAAGGCCACGGCCGCTTCCTTCCAACTCCCAGGCCTTTCCTATCCCATCGTCGCCATAAGACCTATCTGTGTCGGTGCGACGTAAAGCCCCTAGCAAAAAAAAAAAAGTACTAATTACAGGCAAGGCAAGTTCGTGGTGTTCCGCATGTAGTGGTACTAATCACGGGTACTGTAAACCCTATCCTGATTCACACACTGCTGCTACTAATCACAAACCTATTGTGCACCTAACATAGTGGTACTACTCAAGTAAAGGCGACCCATCGTGTTCCCCGCGTGATGGTACTAATTACAAGTAGTCTCATGGTTCTGATTCGATCATCCCTTGGTCGCCACTTTTAGTAGCCTCTTACGTCAGGCAGGGGATACTGTGGATGTATTCTTCGTCTGCTTCCCCCACCCACAGGGGGATGTGTGTTCGGTCCGCGAGAGCTATTTTATTTCGCTCAAGTCGGCCGGCAAGCCGGTTAGGACCCGCCTATCCGCCACCTGGGACGCGCCACGTGGGAGTACCACCTCTTCCCCCCCCCCCTTCCCGCTACGCCAGCGTAGTAGGTTCATGGTATTGCAGTTACAACAACTATTTCAGATGGTATAATTTAACAAAAAAAGTTCCATTGGATTGAGAGGCAGTGATCATTTTATAAAACTACTTTAATGCAGCAGATTGCGTCTCGTAACAGGATGAAATCATTAAACGGGGTAACCTCAACCTTTTTTATTTTTTATTATTTTTTAAAATTTACAATTTGCTTTGCGTCGCATCGACGATGGGATAGGAAAGGGCTAGGAGTGGGAAGGAAGCGGCCGTGGCCTTAATTAAGGTACAGCATTCCCCTGATGTGAAAATGGCAACCACGGAAAACCATCTTCAGGGCTGCCGACAGTGGGGTTCGAATCCACCATCTCCCGAATGAAACCTCACAGCTGCGCTACCTTAACCGCACGGGCAACTCTTCCGCTAACATTAATTAAAGACTGTGAAGTGTATTTATTGTCCACAGCAGAGCAGTTTCGTATGGACAGGCCCCGATTTCAAGTAGTTAGCGCCCTAGGCAAACAATATTTACCCCCCCCCCCCCCCCCGTACGCTCGTTTTCTTGTTCCTCAAAAAAAAAAATGTTTACAAATTAAAGGTTACAATTTTCAAGATTATGAGTTTTAAAACAGCACATTTGGCAAATAAAGTTAATTCTCATAATTAAATTTATCAAGTTAAATAAAGGTAACAGCCAAATAAGAATCAGGCTGTTTTTATTTAAAAAGCCGTCGGTTCAATTTGATAGTTTGTGTGTAAGTAAATAATTTTAGAAATAAGACACATATAAATTATCATTTAATTGTAATTGTAATTTATTTCGATCACATTTTAAAATACAAGTTTTTTTTATAGCCTACTTGTATATAATACTACTTTACATAAAATATTTTTTCCTTTAATTTTTCCTAACAAACTCTTGAACAATTTCATCAAAGTTGATTTTCAAAGTTAAATCTTTTTCAGTGCACATAAGGACCAATGAGCTTAAATTTTCATTAAGTACAGTTGGTTATTGGTAAGGTCAAAACATCCTAATTGCAATTTCAATGTTGGGAAAAGTACTCAACAAATTGTTTTGTTTAATGTAAGAATACGCTTTAGGCAAGTTTTGGAATCTCTCGAATTCAACATACATTTGAAAGTGTACACACTAATTTTCAAAATCTCGACTGATGTTTTTAGGGTACAGCGAACTAAGTTTCGCGCTCTTCTCTTTGATGATTCGGATGAGGAAGGCAGTATTAGAGGTAACACTTGAAATCTAGAAGCCACGACTTCATGTGCTTCTGTACTTCTTGCTAAGTTTCCTATAAGCGTGTCCGTTATTTTAAGGAACACATCATTTTTGAAATTTGTTTTTGCATCTAGGTCTCCTTCAATCTCACGTGTTTCATCTGCAAATATTTTTCGTGTTCTTACTCTTGAGTAGCTTGGAATATCACATCCACCTATTTTCAAAGCAGATTGCTCATATATGTCAAACTCATACCTTTTCGCTTTGATGAATCTTTCCAGGGTTTTCAATTGTTTTACTCCTCCCTCAAGATTAAGATTTTCACACTGCAAGTTTTTAGAACACTTGTCAACTCTTTCCAAAATGTCATTCCACACAACTAACAGAAAAAGTCTCGAAATTCTCAAATTTATTTTCAAAGTTTTGTGCCTCAAGTCTACAAGCTGGTTTTACTCTGGAGTCTTCATATAGCTGCCTCAACGAATGTAGTGTTTCTTCATAACCTTTTACCAAAGCTCTGATAGCGTCTGTACTTGCAGACCATCTGGTTTCTGATGAAGATTTTACCACTGGCGTACCGTTTTTCCCAAGAATTGCTGCAAAATATTCCACCTGTACGTTGACACAGAAAAGTAATTATACAACTCCTAGACGAAGCCAATGAAAACTACTGTGGCAGTGCAGCATTCTGCGGCAGACGAACCAACAGTATTTAATGAATGTGCTGCACACAGTATGTATTCAGCAAGGGGACTTTGCTGCTTTATTCGGGCCTGATGACTTGAGTAAGCTCCTGACATATTGGAAGCATTATCATAACTTTGGCCCCTACAATTCTTGATTTTGATTTCGAAACTCTCAAGACATTCAGCTACAGCTTTTTCTAGTTCAGCAGATGTTTGTGATATTCCAAGCAGAAGCTTAATGAGTCGTTCTACAGGCTTTGGCTCTGATGTACATATCGTAAAACAGCCAACTGGTCAGTGTGAGAGAAATCAGGCGTCGAATCTACAGTGAGAGAATCGTATCTAGCTTTCGTTTACTTCATCAACTACAGTTTTAAGCACACAATTCCCCATAACTTCAATAAATTCATTACATATTTGAGAAGACAGGTATGAGGTGTTGCCTTGACTGTCATTACCATTTTTTCCGATGTGCTGGGCATGGAAAAAGTCATATTCACTGATTAACTCGAGGCATCCAAAATATAAACCATTTGAAGTTGATCCAAAATCCTCATTGTTTCCGTGGAAAGGTAAACCCCTAAGTGCCAAAATCGTACAACAGAAACTATTCTTGAGATTATACTTTCGCCAATAGTTTATCTCATCATACTATGTAAACAGAATTGTATCAACCTGCATTAACTGTTTGTGTCTGGTGATGTATGTAAGAACATTGCCCCTTCGGTCATAATAATCTTCATGATGTTTCAGTAGTTCGTAGCTGTGCTTCCAGTCATTAAAACCGGTAGAAAACGTTGTTTTTGCATTGTCTGGTTGAAATAAACAGCATTGAATACAGAATACTTTCCCAGTTGACTGTGAATACAATAATAAATCTCTTAAAACAACGTCTCCATTAGGAAGAATACTCTTAAACGTGTTTTGAGACAATGTTCTTTTACCATCATTGTAAGTTCGCAGAGATTTCAAAAAATCCACCATTACGTTTTATTTTGGACAATGCTTAATGACATTCTCAACTACTGAATTTAACTTTACGTTCCGAGTAGCAGGATCATCTATAGAAAATAAATTAGGTAAGGTTACCTCAGGTTGTGACTGTGAAATAGTTCCAAACGGCTGCTGGACAACTTCAGGCTCATCGTTCAATTTAATACTAACACATGGCTGATCAGTCTGTATATCTAGGCCTTGTACGTCCTCTTGTGTAAAATTAAATGGGACCGATGACGAAGTCGAAGGTTTTGTTAAGTCATCTTGGCATTCCGATTCCGAGGTTGGAGCTGAACGAATCAATGTAAAGAACTTTCCCACTTTAGGCACTTTCTTAAGTAGTTCAAATTAGTCACTCTGCTTTTTAGCAGCGCGCATTTTGTATTCAGCACCACATAAATACTGAAAAACATGTAAGAATTACACGAGACAGTGAGTTGGCTAGGTGAGGTTATCAGGTTGATGGTGAGCCGCTGTAAACAATACGCTCACGAACCGTCACGAACCAATGACAGACAGGGCAGTGGCTGTCTAGACTAACAGGGTTGACAAGCCACCAACTACAATTGCCCACCCAGCACCCGCACGAGTCAAATACCTTTATTGCTTGTAGTTTTTTAATTTTCTTCATAAAATTTAAATATATTGATTCAATTCAGGTTTTAAAGTTAGAATAGTTTAAATTGTTTTATATAGGCTGATAAAATAATTGGAATAATCTGTGGAAAGTAAAAGTAATTAAAGTGTAATGAATTTAAGACTTAATTCACGCACGCCATAATTACTCGATCCGCCGGCCGCCGCCCTTCAAAACCTGGCGCCCTGGGCAAATGCCCAGTCCGCCCATTTGTAAATCGGGGTCTCCGTATGGAGTACTGTTTGTTAGGAACACGTGTACGACAGTTAAACCTAGGCAATGCCACTTACGAAATTGTTCACTGTAAATATACTAAACACTTAGATACATCCCATATGAGATGTGATATCAATTATCGTACTGATATACTGTATGTGGACTCCAATATAACATGTTTCTGTAATACAGTCAAAAATAATTGTGAAAAAAAATGGGTATAGACTACAGTAACCTGCCACGAAATTGAATATTCTAATAAGTTTTATTTTTCATAGCCTTGCTTATTTCCTTCCGGGCATTATTTTTGACAATGCTGTTGCAGTAGTGCTCACGGGTCTTGCAGAGGAAATTATATTTTTTAACCAGACTGACAAGTTTTTCCGTGTCTGGTATTAATAAGTTGAATAAAGTGTCACAAAACAGTACGTTCCCGACCGTATTCAAGAAACAGCTGACTTTCCAGCTGAAGCTGATACACATTTGCCGCCAAATGGTCGTCCGAAAGATCTCGACCCGACCGTCCGCGAAGTTGCACAAACACTTGATAATATTCTGTTGGATTCAGCTCCGCTAGTGACTCCCATGTGACACCCGCGAAGAACGCCGTGGCCGTGAGCTACACGTTTTCGACAGCCCTAGAACAGTCCTGAGACGCCTTAAGGAGAATGCAGAATTCCAGCGTGCTGGTAGGAAACAGACTCTCTGGTAAGCAGAGGGATTATAGATTCATGTTTGTCAAGGACAACAAATACTATTATTGTATATTTGGTCGGCGAATGACCTTACGGCTCTCCACGTGGCTGAGAGTTGGTGCTACGATTGCGTCTGTTATGTATTTGGTATGGGTGATAAGCACGGGCAGGTGGACGCACACTCGCTGCGAACAGTGTATGCATTATCTCAACAGCTTTGTTAGTTTCCTGCACAGTCTTCAGTCCACAAGTGACAGATCCCGTTATGTTAAAAAATGGTAATTACCTAGACGAGATTCTCGAATGGTCATGTGGGATTGTTTCAGAGGGGCCAGGGTGGGTGGCCCAGACAGTAGAAGCTCAAATTGGTGATTTCGATCCCGGCCCAGCCCGATAGTATTTTGAAGGGGTTCAAATTCGCCAGCCTTTTCTCATTAATTGGTTGAAAAGAACTCCTGTGTGACCAAATGTCGGCTCCTTGGCTCTTCCGTAAACCTCAGTAGTAGATAGTGGAACTTAAAGCAATGTGTAGTTTGAGTCATCAGTCCATAGACTGGTTTGATGCAGCCCTCCATGCCACCCTATCATGTACTAACCTTTACATTTCTACGTAACTATTGCATCCTACATGTGCTCTAATCTGCTCGCCATGTTCATACCTTGGTCGTTCTTACTGCCTACACTTCCTTCACCGAGCTCGATAGCTGCAGTCGCTTAAGTGCTCCCTTTTGGGAGATAGGTTCGAACCCCACTGTCGGCAGCCCTGAAGATGGTTTTCCGTGGTTTCCCATTTGCACACCAGGCAAATGCTGGGGCTGTACCTTTAGGCCACGGCCGCTTCCTTCCCAGTCCTAGCTCTTTCCTGTCCCATCGTCGCCATAAGACATATCTGTGTCGGTGCGACGTAAAGGCAATAGAAAAGAAAAACACTTCCTTCAAAAACTTATCTGCAAAAGTCCTGGGTTGTCTTAAGATGTGTCCTATCATTCTGTCTCTTCTCGTAAAATTTAGCCAAATCGATCCCCTCTCACCAATTCGATTCATTATCTCTTCATTTTTGATTCGATCTATCCATCTCCCCTTCAGCATTCTCCTGTAACACCACATTTCAAAAGCTATTCTCTTTTTTTCTAAGCTAGTTATCGTCCATGTTTCACCTCCATACAATGCCACGCTCCAGATGAGTCTTCAGAAACATTTTTCTAATTCCTATATCAACGTTTGAAGTGAGCAAATTTCTTTTCTTAAAAAACCTCTTCCTTACTTGTGCTAGTCTGCATTTTATATCCTTACTTCTGCCATCGTTAGTTATTTTACTACCCAATTAACAATATTCATCTACTCCCATTTACTTCCTTTAAGACTTAATTTCCTAATCTACTGTAATAATACCTGCATCACCTGCCTTCGTTCGACTGCACTCCATTACTTTTGTTTTGGACTTATTTATTTTCATCTTTTACTCCTTACTCAAGACTTCGTCCATACCATTCAGCAACTTCTCAAGATCTTCTGCAGTCTCAGATAAATTAACAATATTATCCTCTCCTTGGATTGTGATTCCCTTTCCAAATTCGTCTTTGATTTCCTTTACTGCATGTTCTATGTAAACATTGAAAAGGAGGGTGGTCAGACTGCAGCCTTACCTCACTCCTTTCTGGATTGCTGCTTCTTTTTCAAAGCCCTCGATTCTTATCACTGCAGACTGATTTTTATACAGACTGTAGATAATTCTTCGTTCTTGTTATTTGATCCCAATCACCTTCAGAATCTTAAATAGCTTGGTCCAGTCAACATTATCGAATGCCTTTTGTAGGTCTACGGACGTCATGTACGTGGGCTTGTCCTTAATTCGATCCTCCAAGATCAGACGTAATGTCAGGATTGCTTCACGTGTTCCTGTATTTCTTCTGAAGCCAAATTGACCTCCCAACTCAGCTTCAACTTGCCTTTCCATTCTTCTGAAAATATTTAAATTTCTATGATTTATTATTATTATTATTATTATTATTATTATTATTATTATTATTATTATTATTATTTCTGCGAATGAGCTAACTATGACTACTAAGGTTAACCAAAATGGTTTTCAGCTAACAAGGGATTGGTTTCACGTTCTTAAGAGCCTTCTTCCTAGCCCATATCTCCTTTATTTTCTGGCTTTGTAGTTGTTTAGCTGCTGCTGATCTCTTTGGTCTCTGCACTTTAGTTTAATCTGTGGGTCTTCCTTTAACATTTTCTGGAAAATATGTCTGTCTTGTATATGGGATTCGGAGATGTTGAAGGTTTGAAGATCTTTTTTACTTGCTTGTATTACAGTGATGTGATTCAGGTGAAGTTCACTGGATGGATATCCATCCCCCCGTGGGTCTAATCGTAACTGAAAAAGGTGGTGGTCCGACACTTCGAAGAATGAAGGTATCTGCAAAAGGAAACGAAAATCCACAAAGGAAGTGAACATGAAAGACTCCAAGGCTCTCACGAACCTAATACCGTCGGTATCAGAAGAGCACGAACCTACTACGTTGGCGTAGCAGGGGGAGAGGTGATACTCCCATGTGGCGCGTCCCAGGTGGCGGATAGGGGGGGGCCTAACCAGCTTGCCGGCGGACTTGAGGAAAATAAAATACCTCTCGCGGACCAAACACGCTACCCCTTGTGGGTGTGGGACGCAGATGTAGAATACACCCACGGTATCCCCTGCCTGTCGTGAGAGGCGACTAAAAGGGGCGACCAAGGGCTGATTGAATTAGAACCATGAAACTACTCTTGATTCGTACCATCTCGCGGTGAACACCATGGGTCGCCTGTACTTGCGAGTAGTACCACTATATTAGGTACGAAATAGGTTTGTGATTAGTTGCAGCAAGAGGGGGTTCTCCTGTGGGTTTCCAGTACCGGTGCGTCGTACCCATGTGAGCAACACCGTGGGTCTGGGCGTTGCCTGTGAGTTGTACCACTATATGAGTGACACCGTGAGTCTGCGTTGCCTGTGATTAGTACCCACTATGTAAGGAACACCACGGGAATACCGGCACCCATGACTAGTACACCTAGGTGAGGAACCTCATCGGTTTGCATTGGCTATGAGTGGCGCCGTTGTGTGAGAAACACCATAGGTTTGCGTTACCTATACGAAGTACAACACTTGTGAGTAGTACCATCTTGTGTGGAACACCGTGAGTCTTCGCTACTTTTGATTAGTACCCCAACATGACAAATAGCATGGTTCTACTTTACTCGCAACATGTACCATTCTGAGGGGCCTTAGACATGGATTTTGGACCCCTTTAGACATCAAGCATCCTCGATTCAGTATTGTGCTTTGAAGTGGTCCCTTGGTCAATCATACTATTATTTTTTTAGTCAAATCCACTGTATTTTGTTTGCTTGTTTTTTGTTTTTTGGGTTCATGTCCATCCATTCATTCTTCATGACATTTTTTTATTTTGGTCAGTGGATGATTTTGAACTTTTTGTTGTCATTTCATTTCGTACCATTAGGGGCCGATGACCTCGATGTTAGGCCCCTTTAAACAAGAAGCAGCATCATCATCATCATCATCAGTATCAGAAGAGAGCAGGAGTTCACTAAGGCTGGGTCAAATGGAAAAACTGAAATTGAAGAGCCTGGCACAAAGTAAATGGAAGAGAAATGTATAACAAATGGAAGTAAAGCGGAATAGTGAAAGTCTTCGCTGTCTTCAGCTATTCACGTTGATTGTACTACGAAATCCGTGGTTTCCCATTTTCACACCAGGCAAATGCTGGGGCTGTACCTTAAGGCTACGGCCGCTTCCTTCCAACTCCTAGGCCTTTCCTATCCCATCGTCGCCATAAGACCTATCTGTGTCGGCGCGACGTAAAGCCCCTAGCAAAAAAGTACTACGAAATGGTCCGTATTACCTTCCCTTGCATGTTGTGTAGTGTGTGCATACTTGGATAAACCTTTTTATACTCTATAGTTGTAGGAAAATCATATCCGGAAGAAATGAAACGGGTACGATATGAGTTAAAACATTGTAAAGAAATGGATGGTATGATGCTGGTATGGAACATGCTGTAATAATCTGTTTTGATTGTCCAAATATATTAATCAAGGAATGAGATGTTATACCGCATGAATCTGTTGCTCCTCATCTTTCTTTTTTTCTTTCTTTTTTAGGCCACACGCATTTTATTGATACCGTACAATCTGGTGCGTGGTAATGTAGATGGATGTGGAATGATGTTACTCGTGATTAGACACGATAACCCGCCCCTACTGCAAACGGAATGTTAGCCGAACTGTCCACATACAGCATACAGGGGAGACTTAACTTCCACCAATTTTGCACCGTGCGCTCGCTTAGCTCTGCTGGATCGGGCATAGATCTTGTGAGCTGGTAATATACGTGGGTTCGGGTTCAGATCCCCCGTAAATATGTTTTGTGTTTTTATTTATCCCTCTCCCCTAATTTCGTAGTGTTTTATTTACGTGTTCATTTATTTAATAATTGATATATTGGTTGGATACAGGCCAGCAAGCCGAGGTGGTGATTATTGTTTTAAGAGGAAGTGCAACTAGGCAGCCATTCTCTTTTCCATTCTACCAGAAAAGTAATTTAAAAAAAGATAATGATTATGTTGTCTCACAAATGCTTATTCCGTGAATGGATGCTTTTGTGACCCTGAATAGGGCCATTTAATAATCAAGACTGGACGAGGATTGAATGGTAAGGCGGTTTCAATCTGTGTAAATTAGTACAGGTTTGCTGATACTACTACTAATACTAAATTGTTTTCATCCTGGTCTTCGTAGAGGGTGATGCCGCCTCTCAAGCCAGGAGATTGTTACGATTGAGAGGTTCGGAGAAGGTGAGGGGTTTGGCGGCCGTGGCCTATACTAGGAACTCTCCCGTCATTCGCTTTAGTGCAGGAGGACGGAAAACCTACAAGATGATGATAATCATTGCAGAGAGGTCATTGTAGAAAAGCTGTAGTGTTTAGAATGTGAATTAATGTGGAATTCAAGAAAAGACATGCTGTTATGAAATTTTGATGCATCTTGGAAAGTATTTACAGAGCTTTTGTATGGACAAAACTGTGTTAAGGAAGGATAAAGAAATAATGTACAAGGCATATCTTGTACCTATTATGGCATGCACTTTGTGACAATGAAAGTTGACAAATGAATATGAGGAACAGAAATTAAATTTAAGTAAATATCCCACAAAACAAGATTAGGTGAAAAAAGTGCTTGATAAAATTGTGGAAAATAGGCTTGGCTGGTTTGGGCATACTAAAGACTTTACAAAATTAACCGAAAAAGAGACTGTGAAGGACCCTAATTATGATAACTAGAGATGGTAAAAGTCAGCATAAAGCAGTGGGACTCGGATTGAATCATAGGGATAGATGAGTGGAAAACTCTTGCACGTAACAGCATACTTTAGGCTTGCCAAATCGGAGTATCACAAGGTTAGCATGACCTCTCGTATTTGTTGGCCTCGTGAGGCCACCCCTCAGTCCAAAATGGAAAATCCTTGAAAGGCTGGGAATCAGACACAGTACCTTACAAGTAAGAGGCAGGCTCTCTGTCCTTACATTGCAGGCTAGACAAGTGGAAAGGTAGAGTAAATTAGAGAGGAACTAAATATGCCCCAACTTATCTTGACCGGGCAAGTTTGCCATGCAGTTAGAGGCACACGGCTGTCAGCTTGCATCTGGGAGATAGTGGGTTTGAATCCCACTGTCGGCAGCCTTGAAGATGGTTTTCTGTGGTTTCCCCATTTTCACACCTTGCAAATGCTGGGGCTGTACCTTAATTAAGGCCACAGCCGCTTCCTTCCAACTCCTAGGACTTTCCTTCCCATCGTCGCCATAAGACCTATCTGTGTCAGTGCGACGTAAGGCCACTAGCAAGTTATCTTGGTAATGGGAAATGAGAACGTATATCTACCCCCTCCCCTTTTTTTCTCCTTCTTGATATGGGGTAGAGGATGGGGTGAGATGAATTTATGACATGTTTTTACGGCCAGATGTTTATGGGAAATGGGGTTGATTTACTATTAAAGGTCCGTCTGTCTATTGTATTGAGTTTTGTCTTGGCAATTGACAACAAAATTTAATTTAAATGGAGACAATAACACTGCCTCTTTTTTAGTTAATATATGAACACTTTTTGTCAAATAGTAGTGTACAAATAAACTTGTTCACTGCTCTGTGCATATCTTCTGCATTTTAGATCCTTTAAACTAAACTCTTTTGGGTAGGCCTGTGTGAAATGCTTAGAGACACATGAAATTGTTTGTTCCTGCTCATTGATATAATATTTAATAGATGAAAATGTGTACATAGAAGATAAGAAATGCATGCAGTCATTTACTACAGCTTTCCTTTCAAGTAGATTCATAGCTTGTGATCTACTGGATTTTCCTGCTGTACTTTTGTTGGTTCTACTGACATCACCCAATAATATGCTCTTTAATTGTTTCAGGTTTCCATTCTATTACGAGATAAAGATAATTCTGGTACTATGGCTCTTATCTCCAGCTACGAAAGGCTCTAGCATATTATATCGGAAATTTGTTCATCCGATGCTCAGTCGACGAGAGCAGGTAAGATAGTTTGTTTTATTTCATACTCTCAAAATGCTGAATATTCTGATGGTGCTTAAGTGTCATAGATTTTGTATTCAAATGAGTACTCTACATAACACACCAGCAGTAACAGAATTATTTTCCTGCAGTAAGAATCATAACTGATATTTACCAGATATTTTATTTCTGTTTGAATGCATGTTTGTGTTGTCAGGGAAAGCTATTTTCAAGAAAATCTATTAATTTTATTAGGATTAAAGAACTTCACAAGGCTGGCTGGCTTGCTCGCTTGCTTGCTTGCTCGCTTGCTTCATGGCATTATAGTCCTCCAAGGACCTTGGCCTCCTTGATCACACATTTCCAGCAGACTCAATCTTTTGCACTTCTATGCCACTTAACATACACAGATCATCGTAAGTTTAAGACAGCCTGGTTCTCTCTGTGATTATTCTTCTTGTAGTGCCTTTTCCATTATTGAAGGTTGACCACTATCTCAGCAAAGTCTGTCCTATGTTTGGCTGTCCTAATCAGTCTACTAGAATCTAGTCCTATCCAATCCCGTAAGTTCCTCAGCCACGAGTATTTCCTTCAACCACAACCCCTACGCCCATCAATTTTACGTTGCATGATCGGTTTAATTAGGTTGACTTCATTCCTCATAATATGCCCCAGGTAGGCTGACTTTCTTTTCTTGATTGTTCACATCAACATTCATTCCCTCCTCGTGCATTTGAGTACGGCAGCATTGGGGACATGGTCAGTCCACAAGATCCGTAACATCCTTTGGAACATCCACATCTCGAAGGCATTTATTCTTTTAATGGTGTTACATTTCAGAGTCATTGTTTCAGTGCCGTACAGAAGCACTGAATATGCGTAGCATCCGACGAAGTTGTGACATGCTTCCAAGCTGAGGCTTCTGTCACACAGTAAGTTCCTCATTTTCAGAAAGCTAGTACGAGCCATTTCTGTTCGTACATGGATCTCTAAATCTGGGTCTAAATCCTCAGTAATCCAGCTGCCAAGGTACTTAATTGTTCAACCGGTTCTCCATAAGTGGTCATAAGAATGTGCGTGTTTACGTGTTCTGAAAATGGCCATCACCCTGGTCTTGTCTGTGTTAATTTTGAGACCATGTTTATCCCCTTCTGCTACAATTCTGCGTACCTCAGATTGTTGATCAACCTACCGTTAACTTTTACTCCATCTTCCACTTCTTAAAGAGCGGCTTGGAAGATCTGCTCAGAGTACAGGTTAAATAGCAGGGGAAATAATGCACATCCTTGCCGTAATCCCTGTTCGATCCTAATAGCGTGAGTCTTGGAGTTTCCAATTCTTACGGAAGCTTCTTGATGTTCATACAGCTTTTTGACAAATGTAAGATCTTCACTTATTATTCCTATTGTGTTCAGAATTATCAGGAGTTTGGAATGTTTGACACAATCAAATGCTTGGGCATAATCACTGAAGCAGATGTATACATCTTTAGACTGGTCTCTACAATTTTGTAAAAGTGTCGTCAGGCAGAACAAGGCCTCACGTGTCCCAAAGCCCTTACAGAAACCAAATTGTTCATCACCTATGTCCAGTTTGCATTTTTTTATGAATTCTGAAATGTATTATCTTTAGGAATAATTTAAGAACTTGACTCAGGAGGCTAATGAGTCCATATTGGCTACATCTAAGCTGCATTTGGCATCTTAGTAATGGGGATTAGAACTGACTTCAGCCATTCTTTTGGGTTGCATCTTGTCCGGTATATATAATTTAAAAACTTGGTTAGTAATCTAACACTGTTTTAAAGTAATTTCAGAATTTCAGGGTGAATATCATCTGGCCCTGCTGCTTTTCCATTTTTTAATAATGTTACAACCTCTGCACTTCACTGATCAAAATTTCAGATCCAGGCTCTATACTTACCAGGTCGAATGGTAAAACTGGGTTTGTTCATTCTTCAAATAGACTTTGCAAGTAGTTCACCCATTCTTCCTCTGTTTCCTCTTCACTGGAAATCAGACTATTGCTGCACTCATTAGTCTAGTGTAAGGTTGAGTTCTGAAATTTTGAGTACATTTCAGAAAAAATATGCTTTTATGGTGTGTGTATGCACGGTTACTATTAAAGGTCAGTCTGTCATTTTTATTAAATTTTTTCTCGGCAGTTAACAGCCTGGAAGACCAGGGTAGCCCATTTAGTCTGGATCATTACTTTCGATCTGTCCAGCTTGTGAGGCCCTGCCAATAGCTAAGCTGCTAGCATAGGTCTCGGGATCATTTGACCACACAAGCCGCCCCCCCACAATGGCAAGGTGAAGATACCAATGTGGCAAGGCTTTTAGAAAGAACTTACAAAATTACAAGCGTCTGAGAATTAAGTTGGGTTTTTATTATTAACTTTGTTGTCACTGATACTGGGGGAAATGTTCTAGGTGAAGGAAAGTGTAATTCATGCTGTTGTTGAGAATCCGGTATACTGTATATTCTTTATACTGTTTGTGTTCCTTTCATTGTTCCTGTCTTTCTATATATGACTCTGTATATTCTTCATGGTCTTCCTAGACATTGTGTGAAACACTCCAAAGAGTTAAGTTGCTCTTTACTCCAATGTTAGTACCAATTTCCTTTTTAAGCAAGATCTTCAAAAATAGTTGCTGTCTATTAATTAGAAAGTTGTGTATTGCAGATCTGCAAATGCTGGCAGTCTTTGTTTCTATATTTTGATGTATATTTGATCAGTGACCTGTGATAATTTCATTTGAATTCGCTTGTGTTTTCTCATAATATTTGTACCAGACTGAAGATTTTAATCTTTGCTCCCTTGTCACAGAATCAGATAATAGAATGGTTGCTGTCAGCATTTATTTTTACAGAACCATAGCACTGTGAGAATTACTGACATCAACTTACTTGTTATTATTACTCTAGATTAGTTTTATTCCATCGTTGTAAAAAGAAATGAATTCCACAAAGTGAAAGCTGAAGATTATTCTATAAATTAGATTTCACTTTCCCATTCATAGTTCTTTGTAACCTTACCTGTTTATCAAGTTGTTTGCTACTGATACCTTCATGCTTGTTACCCCAGTCAGTTTATTGTCATTCAAATGCTTTCTTTCTGTACATTTTAAAGAATATACAGGCCTACTACTTTTCAATGAAAATTGTAACTGAGGATATATAGTTGTCCTTCAGTTATTTTAAGAGAGAGAGTGTTAGTATAAAAATTGAATTATAATTCTAAAAAGTCTTGATTAGTGTTGCAGCGTTATTTGAATAAATTTGTTCTACTCTGATTGATGCCATTTTTATTTTGTTTGGATAGGACATCGATGAGTACATCGCTAAAGCTAAAGAGCAGGGTTACCACACAGTGCTACACCTGGGCACCAAAGGAGTCAACTATGCCACTACAGTCATCATGCAGACGGCAATCAAGGTGAGCGCAGCTCTCGGCTCATGCTTGAGAATGTGATCAGCTTCTTTGCTTAGCTTAGCTTCTTGTAAATATGTGGCTTTTGTTTGCTTTTATTTGTAACTGATCCTTCATATGAATTTTACCACTGAATTGTATATAATTAAGATTAATATCCGTTATTCCATACTGTATTCCTGAAGGCAAAGAGTTTTTCAGAGATTCATTGTATTATAGAAAGAACATCTTGAGAATTCCAATATTTGTATCTGAACAAATTTCTTGTGCCACATCTATGAGTTTGTTAAAAAATAATTTAAAACTTGTGAAGAAAAGATGAAAGAGGATTGGAGGATATCCAAGTTAAGGTTTCCTAGTATTCTCCTCTTCTTTTATCTTATTAAATGTACTTTTTCACTTTTATAAGAAAAAATCTGATAAAATTGTAACGTGCCTTTATAAGCGATCAATAAATAATTTTATAGTCAAAGAGTTTATTTCTTTGGGCAGAGTTGTGGACATAGGAGAAGTCAGAATTTGTCATTTGTAAGGGTATCCTGAACGGTCAAGTTTCGTTTTCCAGCAAAATTGTTAGTTAATTATATTATTTTTTTTTAAAAATACGTATATACTTGAAATTTAAATTCTTATTACTGTTCTGAAATTCTGGTCTTCAGATTCAATGATAATCAGTCAGATAGGCTGTCAAGTGCTGAAATTGTAAAACTGTCACCCTCTGTTGACCTTGTAATTTGACCACTTTAATTAACCATAATTTCTTTCTTCATAGACTTCATAGACAAGAGTATGTAGTTATTGGTAATTCAAAACAAATTTAAGTTTGCTGGTACTGGAGGCTTTCTTTCTACTCAAACTATTGTAGAAGTGATAAACTATCACACTAGTCCACTATGGTACAACAACCATAAGACAAGTTCTCAGACCTACAACGAAATACAAGATCGAAGAATCAAGAAGATTAATAATAACGAATGCAGAATGATGCCAAGAGCTCCAACACGCCCTTCTATAACCTTCTCTGGCTCTAATTACAGGTCGCTACACGTGGTCCAATCAGTTGACACGTCTCTCCCCACTCCAGATATTAGAGTTGATGGGTCCCAACCAAGATCTCAACTGTTCTTCTATTAGCCCTTTCACTCAGTATCCATGGCAACATGACGCTCCTTTGAAAATATAGGCGGTGATCAGTTTGAATTATTCTGGTCGAAATACGGTAGCTGTCGTTACAACGCTTGAACACGTGCTCGCTTTTCCCAGAATTTGATGTCTAAATTTGTCCTTCCTTCTTCCTCAGTGATGTGGCAAGATAGAGGAAATCTACTGCAAGTTAAATTTAAACGAATGTCGCAAGAATCTAAGTGAATATTAGGATATTCAGCCCTCGTTTACAAGTCGTAGTTACAAAGTAATGAAATGATAGTGAGCAAATGATCAACCATGAATTATAATACAATTACATACCAAGATAAATATCATGACGTTAAATTCCTGAATTAATCACACATAATAAAATTAACATAATTACACTGTGACGTCTGGAACGTTACATACGCCCCCATGAGTTCTTAACAAATATTACATGAGTTGAGAACTCACACACTTACTCCCACATTGACATGAAATACCTCTATTACCTGCCCATTACGAGCGACATTATTTTCATACAATTAATTATATCTCACTGTCTCCATCTCACTCTTAGACTGCTTACCATTGCGAATGTTTGTTATTTCAGTTCATCTTGAGGTTTAGATACTAAATTATGCCCAACATGAGCAACTTTCCATTTTTTTAAAAACAAGATTATCTTTGAGAATATAACATAATATATATACAATTCAGATTACAAACTCTCCCGAGTGTCTATTAGTCCTTTTACTCTCCATCTTTCCGACATTCTTTGCTAGATAGCAGTAACACGTTCTCTTCCAATCTTTTACATTAAAACCATGGAAAACAAATGATACAACCAATTTACACCTTAATCACTCTCTCGAATGTTTCAACCTTATCTTGAAGCAGGATGCAATACACTTCACACGAATACACACGCGATTTAAGCTCACGGTAAAATTATAGCAAGTTAGAAATGCACATACGGGAAGATTAATTATTTGCCGTTGTCAGCTTTAATTAGCCTTCGGTAACATCTCAGAAAACAGATAAGATATAAAATTTCATGGCCTCACATACAGAAAACAGATGATCTATTGTCAATGAACGAGCGTAAATCTACCGCTACACACAAACACCTCCCTTGTTTACAAACACAACTAGGAAATACCACCACAATTGCGAGGTAAACTCATTCCGCTCGTAGTCTGACATAACAGGTAGCAACTTCCCCGAGTTACTGACCTATATCTTACAATCCGGTTCAGCCACCTCACACGACAGGTATCTCCGTAAACTACTAATGTTATATGAACCATTCACTACGCTCTCGCATTCAATACACAGACGTATTGATCCATTACACTTAGGTACGACAATTAAGGGATTAACGTATTGACTGTTTGATAATTCAATCACATCGTCTGCTAACATAGCTTGAATTTGATCCTCTACGGCTATGGCATATTTGTGTGGTATCGGATACCGCGGTCCGCTAAATGGACTCTTATCCAGCACAGAAAAAGAATGCTCGTACAGATGGGTAACACCAGGTTTCTCAGACACTTCAAATAACTTGTCCTTCTGGACTTCATTTAACTGATTTCTACTTACGGCTTCTTTCAAGCCACGTATTTTATCCTCATTAATCCACAACTGGCACAACTTCAGGCCCTCACTAGCCTCTTCATTAACTTTAGAAACCTCTCTCATTCCCCACACTGTACTACCTTCCGTTTTCCTCTGAATTTCCTCCTCAAACTTGACCTTGATATCCTCATTATTCCACCTCAAATTTAGCACTGAATCATTGTAATTTAACTGAGCCAATTTTAACGTTAACCAGTCAGATCCCAAGATAAGATCAAATATCAAATGCGGAATTACCAAACATATCTGAACGCTAATAAAATTATTAATACAGATCGGAACAGCTACTTGTTTACAAATTTGCTTAGACCTCTTTCCAACAGCCGTAATGATGAAAGTAGACTTAACAGGCATTTCCTCCAACTGAATACCCTGTTTCACTAATGACTCATACCACTGAGAACTAATACATGATATTTGGCTACCAGAATCAATCAAAACTTTAACCCACGCCCCCCAAACTTTCAATTTAACAACGGGGTTGACTACTTTATTACTTGAATCTCCATTATTCTGCTCGGGTTCATACAACAAATCATCTCTAACATCTAGGTCATATGGTAACACTTTCATGACAAGACACTTCGCTACCTTCGTACTAGGCTGGAATTCTGACCTAAGATTACAGCCTCTAGTTAGTTTAAAGGTTCCCTTTGTGTATTGACGTTGGACTCATTAGTACATTGCTCTGGCCCCCGTTGGGAATTTCCTGTCCTATATTCAGGTGCTCCGCTCCTACTGTTATGCTGAGGTCTGAACTGATTGCGAGCTTCGTGATTCTGTGTTCTTCCGTTATGTCTCATTCCGTTGTGATGACTAAAGCTCTGTATATTCTCCGTTCTACTCCTAAGGTTACCTAAAGCATCAAAACTGCCTAGTAGGTTCTCCATCTCCTGAATAGTACCAACTCTTTGCATGCAGGCCGCTTCTCTCACCCTGTCCGGAAAATGTCTCAAAAGTAGTCTTACTACATCAGACCCCTCGGTTATACCATCTAAGTTCTGACAAATCATGACATGGGCCAGGAAGTATTCGGTCATAGTGACTCCCTCATGCTGTTTGTACCTCCCAAATACCACCCTTTCTCTCTCCCGAGCTTGTATCGCTTCATTCCAGAATTTCTTTCTAAACTTATTTCTGAATTCTTTCAGGTTCGTCATCGTTTGCCTATATACCATGAACCAAGACCGAGTTTCTCCTACAAAAGCATGGTCAATATTTTCCATAACGTCTTCCCAGTCCATAGACCCTTCCTCTAGACGCTTTTCAAATCATTTTTCTATCATCTTAAGGAAATCTAGCGGGTTCGTTTGTTTCCCATTAAATTTAGGTAGTTCAATTTCCCTAATGTAGCTATTTCCTAGACATTGCTTTCCCGTGAAAACCTGTTTATCCTTTGCCACCTGTTTTAACTGATTTTCTGCTTTCTCCATCCGGCATTCTACATCTTTGTCTCTCCTATCAATTTTGCTCTCCAAATTAACCTGCTTCTCTTTCAATGTCCTAATTTCAATCTTATTCTCTTCAGCTATCGCAAACCTTTCTTCACTTGCCCGGGTCTCATCTTCTATTCTAAGCTTTACTGTGTCTATCTCTTGTTGGATGTGGTCTTTGCATACCCGTATTTCCCCTCTTTGAGTCTCAACTCTCTTATCAATACTAGTGACCTGCCTCATTACTTCCTCCCTAGTAGAGTTGTTTTCCTTCCCCATTAATTCCAACAACTCACTCCTCTGCTCTACAAATTTCTTTTCTACCTCTTGTTTGTTTTGCTTAGTTATCTCTTTCTGTTCCTCTATCTGCTTGTTAAATCTTTCATTTTGTTTAAATAATTCTTGTAACTGTTTGCTATGTTCGTCCATCCTTTTATTAGCTTCTACCTTGTGTTCATTCAATGCCTTACTTAATTCTCGTTTAGTTTGTTCTACTTCATTTTTGATTTCTGATTTAGTTTGTTCCAATTCCTTTTTTATTTCAAATTTACTATCCTCTATCTTACTTAACATTAACTGCATCATTTCCATTAACTGATCATTATTATTACTTTCATTGTTAGTGTTTACTTCCGCTTCGCCCCCCCATCTTGCTATCATCTGACTCCATACTGACTTCTTTCTGTGTGCCTTCACTCTCCATACTACTTACACTTCTATCTTCAATTTCCTCTACTAGACTACACAACTCTTCCTCTGAACTCAATACATTATTGCCTTTTATCGCCCGTCCACTGCGCAACATCCTCTCCTCTTTCGTCTGATCAGCCATGACCCTCCCCACAATCAAACACTCCTAATGCAACGTGGATATCCAAATTTTGCCCATAATACGAATTCTGATATCGTTACTGTCATTAACTGCTCTGTACTTAATGATTTTCTCGCCCTACGTTGGAGCGGCATTTATGTGACTTCCCCTTTCGGAGAACAATCATTGAACGAGAAATGCAACCATGCAAGCTAAGGACGCCAATCTTTAAGTTGATGACTTAAAGATAAAAATTTACAATCAAGCTTGGACGGACTCTTATCACAGGGATGGGGTGACAGTGCACTAATCATTAAGCAGGAGAATTAGAAATCAAAAGGCTAATTAAGGCAGATTGATTAAAGTGAACTAGAAAAATACTATTTATTATATTGAATATAAATGACGACGGTTTGACGAGAACTGAATTTAAAATAGGAAATGAATTTAACAAAAAGTTGAATGACTCTACTTCGCGAAAACTTGCAATATTTTTAACTCGCTTGCTCACCATGTAGTCTTGTTCTGCTGGTCCTTGGAAAGCTTCCGTCCTTGTAGCTGGAACATCACCGGTCGTCTTTGAGATATCTTCATCTGCAGCTAAGTACCATTCCTGCCTTGCTAAGTGCACCGACCACTAATTGGAAGATAGCTTCGACACTAACACTCCCTATTATGCTCTATCCCATATATTGGAGATGAGCCGTCAGTCATAGTTAGAAAAACTTCCTTGGGTTATGTGGAGAGGATACTCAATTAATAATCCTTCCAATTTTACTGAAAATGTGCCCTGAAGTTTCATTTCTATCTAGTTTAATACTACCTATTGTCTTAGACTGGTACCAACCGGTCTAGTAGCCGAGCTGTACGTACTTCCTGATGAGAGTGGCTATACACCCCTCATTCAGAAATTCCCAAGTACCACGTCGTGGTAACGAAGTAATTAATGTAGAAGTGATAAACTATCACACTAGTCCACTATGGTACAACAACCATAAGACAAGTTCTCAGACCTACAGCGAAATACAAGATCGAAGCATCAAGAAGATTAATAATAACGAATGCAGTATGATGCCAAGAGCTCCAACACGCCCTTTTATAACCTTCTCTGGCTCTAATTACAGGTCGCTACACGTGGTCCAATCAGTTGACACGTCTCTCCCCACTCCAGATATTGGAGTTGATGGGTCCCAACCAAGATCTCAACTGTTCTTCTATTAGCCCTTTCACTCAGTATCCATGGCAACATGACGCTCCTTTGAAAATATAGGCGGTGATCAGTTTGAATTATTCTGGTCGAAATACGGTAGCTGTCGTTACAACGCTTGAACACGTGCTCGCTTTTCCCAGAATTTGATGTCTAAATTTGTCCTTCCTTCTTCCTCGGTGATGTGGCAAGATAGAGGAAATCTACTGCAAGTTAAATTTAAACGAATGTCGCAAGAATCTAAGTGAATATTAGGATATTCAGCCCTCGTTTACAAGTCGTAGTTACAAAGTAATGAAATGATAGTGAGCAAATGATCAACCATGAATTATAATACAATTACATACCAAGATAAATATCATGACGTTAAATTCCTGAATTAATCACACATAATAAAATTAACATAATTACACTGTGACGTCTGGAACGTTACACTATTACGGTCTTCAGATGTTCAGAATGCAGTATATAGTTGTTAATTGTCAATTGACGAAGCTTAAGTATCAAATGCATAGCTATTCTGAGACTCTGGCATAAGAATGAGTAGCAAAAGATTTGTGGATCCATATAGCTAAAAATTGCCATATTGAGTGTTCACATTACACCCTCCTACAGGTCATTCAGGGTGATTTATATAAACCAGGTGGTTTTTTGAAACAACCCCATTTCCATCTGGTAGCAAATATAAAGATGCAATTTCTTTCTAAATGTGAAGAAACTCTGGGAGATTCACTTGCCAACAATGCACAAGTTATTTTGCTCAGCTATAATGGGAAAGATCAAATGAGGCGTCTAGTATCAAAACCGGCCAAGTCACTCAAGGCATATTTTTCAATACGGACGAAAAACCTGTAGAGACAAAGCAATGATGGTCAGAAAATATTTTTTTTCACAGTTATATCCTTAATGGCTTAATATTTAAGTTCCGCTGTTTTGAGAAATCTAACTCATAATTAACCCATCTTTTTTGTTAATTTAAATTTTGACTTGGCCGTTTTTGTTGCAATTTTGTACAATTTCACAAGGTATGAAAGTAAATCTTTCAGTTCAACACTCAGAACAATATCCATGTTACAGCATACAATAATGACAAAATACGAGCACACCGGAAATGGGATTGCTTTGGCGCCAATGACGGTAAGAAGCCTGCAAATACGTAAATCAGTGTTGCAAACGAACAAAAGCAAAATATTATGACTTCGAAGAATATACATTACAAGGAACGATTTTGCCTACTGATATTATCACATTGTTGCTTAATGTAACAACACAAGATTCCAGATAATGATGCTGCATCATAAAGATTGTCGCTCGTTCCTTGACTTGGCCGGTTTTGAATTCACTGGCTGCATGACTTGGCCGATTCTGTTGCACGACCGAGATTTCAGTGCTCTATAACATGAAGACATGGACGATTTTAAAGCATATTCTTGTTTCACCTGATAGTGTTATACTTCTACTTCAAATTTATAACCTTAACTCATTTTCGTAAATTTTGTGACTTGGCCGGTTTTGATACTAGACGCCTCAAATGGAGATGAAAAGATGGTTCAGGAGTTGTGAGTGAGAGTGAGCCTCCTGTAACCTGGGTTGAAGTTAAAAACTCCTTGAAGAGTATTATAAAGTAATTATATTTTGTCCACCTTTCAATACAATATTAAGAAAACTTTACAAGAAAACAATGAAAAGCATTTTTATCACCAGTACACATTTTGGTCCTTAACAGACCATCTTCAGCTGGCTAGTAAAATTGACAGGAGACATTAAATGCTATTAGAAAATAATGAACATGATACATAAAATAATATGTCGTGAAATTAAATTAATTAAAAATATGGCCAGACTGTTTTATAAGCTCTGTTGTTAAAAGTCTTAATGCTAAATTCACACTGTTCTAGTACAAATATACTAGCATTGCTGATACTTCAGTTTTAAAGTCGAGGATGACACTGATAGATTAGTGAAGGTCTCATAGTATCCTTATGAAATAAACAACTATTAATATGCATTGGAGAACTTCTTAATGCTTTGGCATTTAGGGGTTGATATTTTGCGTATACCATTTGATGACATTTTTACAACTAATATGAAACTTAATAACTGGAAGAAAAAAAAAAAAGCCTGATTTATTCAATTTGGTTTTTGTCATTTCTCCACTTGCTCCTTACTGAATATACTCTGTACTTTCTAGGACTATGAGTTGAGAATGCTGCTTGAACTGCATGTTCTTTAAGAAAACAGATCATCAAAATTATGTTCATTGTTATAAACCTTTCTTACTTTGTTTTCTGAACAACCACCAGCATAAAGTGACTAGTTTATTCATTAGTGAATCTAGAAGCTGTTTTTGGTGCATAGATTTCTCAGTGAAATTGTTCATAAATGTTGCTGCATTTACAAAATTCTTAATTAAGCCAATTTTAGAAGGGCTAATTTATTAAAACAGAAAAGATTCAACAAAAACAAAACTGAAAGGTTCGAGGTTTTCTTCAGAATTATATCCCCTTTCCCAGGTAAGTGATGATTGATGGTAAAGATATAAGTATTTCAAATTAACATATGTATTTTGACAATTAAATTGGCTTTCGTGACATTGAGAAATTATTTTGTGATGTTAACTGATGTATTGTGACTTAGCCTTTTTCTTAAAATGGGAAATAGTGTCATATCGTGTATCTCAAAAATAGTGTGTTATTGTCTTAAACTGTGGATATGCTTCTTTGTATTTTGAATAAAATACAAGTAGCATTCATTAATTTTCTGCATTGGAGAAATGTCCTTTTTTTTTTTTTTTTTTTTTTCAAGGAAACTCTTAGGAAAACTTTATATAATCTTATGTGTTATGGAATGTAACAAAACTGGTGTACAAACATACGTAAAGCACAATGTGCCATCCCCCACACACAAATCACAGGAATTCAAACTATGGCCATTGCAGTCAGAAGCCAGCAATTAAACAAGTCTGCTATCACACCTCCCAAGGAAACAACATTTTCTACTTTATCGCTTATGATTGTTCCAAATGAGTAAATTTATTCAAGTTCCCTATGGGAATCAACATCTTTATCATAGTACCACTATGTTAGGTACCAAATAGGTTTGTGATTAGTAGCAACTGAGTGCATTGCCAGCTTCTACAGTACCTGTGATTAGGTTCTGGCTTGCCTATGATTAGTATCCACTATATGAGGAACACCACCTGAATGTGATGAACACCATAGGTTTGGTTTGCCTGCAATGTGCGAAACACCATAGGTCTCTATTCCATGTGCGAATTTCATTACCTGTGAGTAGTACCATACTGTGTGGAATGCTGCGAGTCTACGCTACTTTTCATTAGTACTACAACATGACAAATACAGTATGCGCCAAAATATACAGTACTGGAAATTGTTAGTCTTATTGTCATTACTTTACTTATCGAGATAGTGTAAATGTTCAAAATGTGCTCCATTGCGCTGTAGGCAGTGTTCATAATCACGCATATTTTCCAACATATTCTGGAACATAGGTTGCTGCAGAGTCCAGAAGAACGAGACGATCTTCTGACATAATGCAGGCACAGTTTTGGGTGGATTTGGACAATTGAAAATTTGCTCCTTTAACATTCCCCACACGAAAGCATCAGGTGGTGTGAGATCGGGGGAATGTGATGGGTAGTGGAACTCAGACCCATGGGAAATTACTCATCCTGGAAAGGTTTCTTGCAGCATAGCCATAGTCTGTCGAGTGGTGTGGCAGGTCGCCCTGTCTTGTTGGAACCACTGTCTATTCATCTGCATGTTCCTGGCACGACAAAACCTTCTTAGATCCTGAATAAATGGCCTGATCACCATGTTCCTATTAGCATTCCTGGTTAATAGTAAGAGGTGCATCATCATCATCATCATCATTCTCTATGAAATACGGACCTAGCACACAGTTTCCTGACACTGCACACCAAATCGTCACACGCACAATATGTAGCGATTTCTGGACTATAGTGTCTGGCCTCTCGAAACCAAGAAAGCGAGTTGTTTGGTGATTGATAAAACCGTCCAAGTGAATCAGACTTTCGTCGGAGAACCACATGTTGAACAAGAGATCTGGATCTTCGTATACCATGGCCAAAAATCGTGCACAATATTCCACCTTGACATGCCTATCGTGCTCCGTCAATCGTTGCCCAACCTGTATTCGGCACAGAAATCCACCTATGTCTTTAAACAATCGTCGAAGTGATGTAGGGCTAATGTTTAATTTCAAGGCTGTTCGCTGAAGACTTCGCCTTGGAGACTGCAACACCTGTTAGAGGACACATCCATGATTTTCATTTGTGGACACAGTTACTGGCCTACCAGACCTTCCCTTGCGTTGACACAATACACTACCCATACGACAAAATTTTTTAACAATAGATAGCATAACTGTGTTGCTAGGTGCTGGCTTATTGAAGTGTTCACTAACTTTAAACTCGGCCCACCTTGATAACAGTTTCCGTACAAGCAAAGATAATACTCCACTATAAACACTTTTTCCTCCGTCGCGAGACCCATTGTCACTTCCAATCACAGAGCACAACGTTCCTTATACAACTAACAATTCATCATGACATCGAACTTGATAGCTGCAGTCGCTTAAGTGCGGCCAGTATCCAGTATTCGGGAGATAGTAGGTTCGAACCCCACTGTCGGCAGCCCTGAAAATGGTTTTCCGTGGTTTCCCATTTTCACACCAGGCAAATGCTGGGGCTGTACCTTAATTAAGGCCATGGCCGCTTCCTTCCTACTCCTAGCCCTTTCCTGTCCCATCGTCGCCGTAAGACCTATCTGTGTCGATGCGACGTAAAACAACTAGGAAAAAAAATTATGGCAATGTAACAACACGCAGATGCTCAGACGTGTGCTTGCGCACTGCGCAAAAATGAGTACTGTATATTTTAGCGTATACCGTACCATGGTTCTACTTTCCTAGCGATAAGTACCATTATGAGTGGCCGATGACTTGGATTTTGGGCCCCTTTAGACTAAAAGCATCATCGATTCACTATTATGCTATAGACACAGTCCCTTGTTCAGTAATACTATTGTTTCACGTCAGTTTCTGTGAATGTGAGATATTGTGAGTCGGATCCATTGATTGTTTTAAATTCATATTCATCCATTCATTCTTCGTCCTCACGTTTTAAATTCTGGTCAGTGGAGGATTTAGGATTTTTATTTTGTCATTCCATTTCGTCTCATTTCGTACCATTAGGGGCCGATGACCTAGATGTTTGGCCCCTTTAAACAACGAGCAGAATCATCATCATCGATTAGTTTGCAAAATAATTACCTACCTCCACTGTATGAATCTACTCTAGAAACAGTCCAACTGATATTGGAGACTGCCTGGATATCAGTAGACGACGAAATAACCAATATATAGTCATTTTCATAGTTTTTAAGTTACATCCAGATGGACCCAGCAGGCGTCATCGTCTTGCTTGCAAAGTACTAGAGAAAACTACTCATAGCACAATGTAAGATTTGTTCATAATTATTCACCATTATTGTTGCCAACTGAAATTGATAATTATTATAAGGTGCTTGTGTGGATAGCGTTAGAAGCCCTTGTAGTATTTTATCACAATCCTATATGTTTCAACTGTTCGGCACATGGATTACACCACACTGTTTCAAGCTGTTAATGATTTAATTACAAGTGGTGAAAATTAGAGGATTTTATGTGGATATATCTTCCATTTTAAATTGTTATATCGCGCGGGTGTGCGCTTTCATCCGGGAGATAGTAGGTTCGAATCCCACTATCGGCAGCCCTGAAAATGGTTTTCCGTGCTTTCCCATTTTCACACCAGGCAAATGCTGGGGCTGTACCTTAATTAAGGCCACGGCCGCTTCCTTCCAATTCCTAGGCCTTTCCTACCCTATCGTCGCCATAAGACCTATCTGTGTCGGTGCGACGTAAAGCCCCTAGCAAAAAAAGAAATATTTTGTGTGTGTGTGCGGTCATTTTCAGTATATAATTGCATGCATATTTGAAACCGATTCAGTGTATAAAAATCCAGACCCTAATTATACGTAAATAACTAAAACCTCTTAATGTACTCTTTGATAAAGTGTAGAATGTACAGTATTACGTAAGTTATAGAAGTTAACTCTATGAGAAATATTTTTGGAGATATACTGGAACCTTAGACCCCTAAGATGTAAGAGCAACTTGTTTGTTACTATTCCTTGTTAGTGGACAATGTAGAGATTCTCAGTTCTTTTCTAATTGGTATATTTCCTTTATTCTGATTCTGGTGGTTTGCTTCTCAGATTGCTCTGAATAAAAATTATTTTGTATGGAAGGTTTAGTTTTCTTGAAATCTGATATATCAGCAGAAAGGTTCAGTGTAAAGTTATGTGTTAAGAAGATAAGGTCTCGGCGATAGGTGTCTTCAGATGTAGTGAATTTTCTTCGTTAGGTGGAGTAGATCAGGGTTTTTTTAATTGGAAAGAGGAATACTGCCTGTTTGTTTTCTGTAGTTACTATTACATGGTTTCTAGATTACAGAAGGCTAGTTCAGCTTCACTGCACCGTATACAAGTAGGGTTTTATACTCTTTCAAGCTTTTTATAGTGTTGGATATTTGGTGGTAATGTAGTTCTCCCCATTATTTTATTACTGGCTTTATATTTGTCTTATACATGGTGTTGATAAGCAGTTGCAAACTTCCAAGCTTAGTTCTAATCAGTCATATTGGTTAAAAAGAAGACTTCGGTGAAATTCACTTAAGCTGATATTGTTATAACTAAGAGTATGCATTTTTATGCAATATTAACCTATGAAATATGTAACAAAAACGTCAAAATAATTACGATGTAACATTAAAATTACAAAATTATTTTAAAATGCTGTTAATGAGCATTAAAGGTTTAAAGAAAAGTTAATTTTAAATTATAATATATTTTGTGATATTTGAAGCCATCTCTTCATTTTCAACTCTGTTAATTTATAAAATTTTTAATAAATAAGTTTATAAACTATCTGAAAGTGAAAACATACGGTGACAGAATTATACCTGAAAAAAATTGTTTATAAATTTATATTTAAGCTTATTCAAAATCATTTTCAGCGGACTGAAGAACCTAACCCTTATAAATTGCTATATATACAATTATGAATTACATATAAATAGTTGTCCTTTAGATTGTAGAGCAAAAGTCAATCAAGGTGTGAAGAAAGTATTTCTACATATTCCCAGGAGTCAGGTTCCGTCAGCGATCAGAAAGAAAATTTCTGTACATTGAAAATGATCGCAGGAGGTTACTGGTGCATACTTACATAAATGGATGTATCTGGGAGTGATGTCTTTCAGAAGTTATCACTACTTTCTGTTGAGGATAGGGCTAACAATAAGCAAACTGGTGTAACCAGTATTTCTCTCAAGAACCAACCGAAAATTTGTCATGACTTTTTCACGTACTCGCTCGCGAACAGCATTCAATTCATTTTTTACGTCACAGATGTCCATTGATTCCATGAGCTTTAGTCCACAAGTTTCCATTCAATTTTTTCAGGAATCTAGCCAATGTTAGATTTGATGTACGCAATATCATATATAATTTTATAATTCTGAAAAATTTTTAGTGTATCCCTTACCGATACAGCTGGCTCAGGAGCAACAACAGTCTTAACATCCTGAAGGTGTTCACTGTAGAAATTATCCAAGTATCCTATCATGTTAATATGGGCTGTGCAGGAAGTGTTGCTTATGATAGTTGCTCCCGGTAAGCCTGCACATGAAGGGTACCTTCACAAACACCTTTTTCGTTGAAGAAACAAGTTCATTGACTTAGGTAGTGTGTTCGTACCCCTTCTGCAACTCTGTGAATATTGTGGGCCAAACGTGTAAAATTAATGAGGTGGGAAAAGGTAAGTGTAGTTTCAGCCTTCAACATAAAATAGGCTGCTGAGTCAGCATACATTAAGAACAGCTCTCTCTGCTTGTTCACCTCCGGACCACAATACTTTTAGTCAGTCATTTACAACTCGGGCAACTGTTGTGTGTTGTAGAACTGCTGACAATGATGCACGGTTTCAATACACTACCTAAACTCGGCCTTCCCACAAGCAAGTTTCCAATGTATGGACCCAAAACATCAGTGGTTTCATCCGCAACAATCCAGATGTAAGAGGAGCGCATTTTCTTCCTAACGGACGCCATAACTTTATTATAGCAGGCATGACGATATCCCTTGCAAAGTGTTGTTTCATAAAGAACTTGGCGACAACAATACTTTATTGAGAAAAACTCAGTATTTTAGCACCTGCACTTTGTTCCATGGAATTTTTGCTGTGATCATGGTTTCACACATGACTTTATGAAACTCACTTTGAAGATATTTGTTTTTGTGTTGTGTTATACAGTGTTTTTACTGAACACAACTGCTTATTTTTGTTGTGAAGGATACTTCATGTGCTGTTTTAATTGAGACTTCATTGTACAGTTTACTTTTCTAACATTCACTCTACACAACACCGCTTTTCCATTGTTAGTAATGGCATATTATTCAGGATTGAAATGTCTCAGCTAAGGAACTTGGAACTGGAGCCAACCCAGTTGAAATACTAAACTGCACTGTACAACTGAGACAATACCTACAAAACTTATTGACTGCAGCAAAACATACCACCCTCAATTCCTGGAAGTACTTCAAATGGCCATACCCTACCTCTTTCTGTAATCGTCCAGTGTGTTCTAAGACGGTTTCGTGAACTCGGCATTGCCACAGACGATCTGGATCAGGCTGTCGGAGGTCTACATCTGCTCGAGATGATAGGTTTCTGGTAATCCAAGTCTTGAGCGAACGCCAAATTACATTGATTGAAATAATAACCACCTAATCAATACAAAATTGTCTTGGATAATTTACATAAATTTGTTAACTAAGTGGTACATGTTTTGCCTTCCCTGAAGGCATCATCAGCCATAGTTTTAACCTTAAATTAAAAATAAGCGTCTAAATAACATGTAATAATGAATTTTAAAATCTTGAAGAGATTTGAAGTAAAATAACGTTAAAAATAACAATGATGGTTTAAAAATACAATGTGATGAGATATAATAGTGGAAGTATTAACAAAATTAACATTAGAAGGCTGCTAAAATAAG
This sequence comes from Anabrus simplex, assembly GCF_040414725.1. Classification (NCBI taxonomy): domain Eukaryota; kingdom Metazoa; phylum Arthropoda; class Insecta; order Orthoptera; family Tettigoniidae; genus Anabrus; species Anabrus simplex. Next base: position 650,594,057 of record NC_090265.1, on the reverse strand, counting down.
TGCAATGGATAAAACAACAGATTGTTATACAACAAGTAGTAAGATTGCATAAAAATAAAGTTGATAGTCTGGCGGTTATAATTAGACGATGGCGAAAAATTGTATATAATCAAAGTAAAGAAGAGAGAATAAAAGTACCGGGCGAGTTGGCCGTGCGTGTAGAGGCGCGCGGCTGTGAGTTTGCATCCGGGAGGTAGTAGGTTCGAATCCCACTATCGGCAGCCCTGAAAATGGTTTTCCGTGGTTTCCCATTTTCACACCAGGCAAATGCTGGGGCTGTACCTTAATTAAGGCCACGGCCGCTTCCTTCCATCTCCTAGGCCTTTCCTATCCCATCGTCGCCATAAGACCTATCTGTGTCGGTGCGACGTAAAGCCCCTAGCAAAAAAAAAAAAAAAAGAGAGAGAATAAAAGTCAAAGTTAGTAGAGAGATCCGAAGTTAATGCAACCTTCTCTAACCAAGAATTAAATCTATTAGATAAAGGCATCAAACATAATTGGCCTAATCACAAAAAAGCAGAAGACATCATCACTACCATCGCTGAAACCGAAACTAATATCGATAAACAAATCCCAATTGATAAACAGAATGACGTACGTTATGAAGTAAAAAAGAAACTCCCAACTTTGATTAATGAAATAACATCTAACAATAACCACACCGCCTCGAAACAAATTATAAACCTGAAATCCAAAATCCATAACAACAATGTAGTAATTACAAAAGCAGATAAGGGCAACACCATAGTAATAATGAACAAACAAGATTACATCAATAAAACTGAAACTTTTTTTTCAGACAATACCTATACCTTAATTAACAAAGATCCAACAAACAAAATACAGCATAACTTAAAGAACCTTCTTAAAAATTCTAACTTCATTTTAAATGATCAAGATTATCAGAAATTAACTGTAATGAACCCAAAATTACCTACAGTCAGATCATTGCCCAAAATTCATAAAAAGGATGTCCCCATTCGGCCTATAATTAATAGTATTAATAGTCCTACCTATAAAACCTCTCAATTCCTACACAAATTCCTGAAAAAACACTTCAAATTTCACAACTCCAACCCCATAAAGAACTCGATCGAACTTTGTAATTCCCTAAATAAGTTCAGTCTACAACCTAACCACATTTTATGTTCTTTCGACATCACCAACATGTATACTAATATCCCTATCAACAATACTATTAACATCATAAAAAACAATCTGTTGAAACATAGCACATTGAGCAAAATCGAAATTGATGAATGGTTAAAATTACTTAATTTTGTCTTAACAACTATTTTACCTTCAATAAGAAAATTTACAAACAAGAAGGTCTAGCGATGAGAGACCCATTATCTGGAATACTAGCCGATATATACTTAGATAATCTCGAACATAGTAAGATTATTAACATCAACGGACTCTCTTTGGCATCGCTATGTTGATGATACCATAGCTATCATTGATAAACAAATCAACAACAGCAATAACATACTATCATTTCTCAACAACTTAGATAATAATATTAAATTCACTAAAGAAGATGAGTTCAATAACTCTTTGAACTTCTTAGACATCAAAATCACACGAACATTGAACAAATTCGACTTCCAAATATACAGAAAACCCACCTTTTCTCCAACAACCATAAAAAAATGATTCTTTACATCCCAACTCACATAAAAAAGCCACTTATCACAGTTTAATATATAGAGCATTAAAGATCCCTATGTCCTCTATTAATTTAAAGGAAGAATTACTATTCATTAAGGAAATAGCTAAATTCAATGGATTTAACACGAGTATGATTGATAAAATCATTAATAAAACCAAACTGAAACTAGCTACAAATTTAACTCCATTGAAACCCGTCAAACCAAAATATGCTAAATTCACGTTCACTAACCATAGCATTTATCCGATAACCAATTCATTAATGAAGCACGAAATAAAAATAGCCTACACAACAAAAAACACCCATCGTAATTTATTCTTCAATCACAACTATATTAACATCACAGACAATAGTTACTCTGGATCAGGAATATACAGATTGAAATGCTCTACATGTAATTTTTCGTATGTTGGCCAAACTGGCCGCAGCTTCTCCACCAGATACGCCGAGCATTACAATGCCCAAAGACACGACAAATTCTCCGCAATGGCCAACCACATGAGGGACACAGGGCATAAATTCACCACAATAGAACAAGACCTCCATATCCTAAAAAGAGTCGATAAAAGTAAACTCATGACAGAATATGAAAACTTATTTATTTTCCTCGACCAACATTTTAATAAAGATAAGAACCTAAATGACACTATTGATAAAAAAAAGCCCCTTGTATGAACAGATTCTTATTTTATTACGAGAATCAACTCCCCTCACCAACATATTCTTAAAAATCTTCAACCTCACATCAATTAGCGTTCCCACCTCCCCTACAGCTAATATACCCCCCTCCCTTCCCACCGCCACTAGTACCTCTAATTCAAATACAACCAATAAACCCATAGCCACACCCACCGTAACATCGCTCCCTCCAATAGCCTTACACCGATACAACATGCGCAGTAATACGCTCTCTTCATTCCCTCCCACCAATAGCAGCCCCCCTCCAATAGTTACGTCAACGCAAACAGATCCCCCTCCAGCACAAACCTTCAGCTATAACACACGTAGCAGGAAGTCTACTGTTGCAAATACTTCTAACTCGTAACGTTACAAGCTATCTTTGTCACTGTCAAATGGTAAGTGCACACGATTCTACTTCAATATTTTCAAATATCTTTTCACACAATTAACTTCACGTTTCTTGCTTCCTTTTACAGATTCCACTATTATATGCTTTTTCAAATAGAATATCTACAAACTCACAATTTACAACATTTGAGCATTACTTCAAATTTTGAGATGGTCCATAGAGATCCTATTTGAAACTGTTCTTCAACTTCTATTCTACAACTTAATATCCTCAATGTGTTCTACAACTTCACCATATGCCTCTGACTTTCGTCTTTTATCTTCAAGGATTAACTTCGGATCTCTCGACTAACTTTGACTTTTATTCTCTCTCTTCTTTACTTTGATTATATACGATTTTTCGCCATCGTCTAATTATAACCGCCAGACTATCAACTTTATTTTTATGCAATCTTACTACTTGTTGTATAACAATCTGTTGTTTTATCCATTGCACTTATTTTAGCAGCCTTCTAATGTTAATTTTGTTAATACTTCCACTATTATATCTCATCACATTGTATTTTTAAACCATCATTGTTATTTTTAACGTTATTTTACTTCAAATCTCTTCAAGATTTTAAAATTCATTTCATTATTACATGTTATTTAGACTCTTATTTTTAATTTAAGGTTAAGACTATGGCTGATGATGCCTTCAGGGAAGGCAAAACATGTACCACTTAGTTAACAAATTTATGTAAATTATCCAAGACGATTTTGTATTGATTAGGTGGTCTAATAAATAACTTAATGTTATTATTTCAATCAAATATCATCAATACGGACCAAAAATGATATTTATTACGTGCAACGCCAAACTACAGCCGTCCAAGCCAGAAATCGACCCGAGGCAGTAAGAAATGCGACTGCGAGGACTGTCAGACAAAGATTCCAAGAAGCTAATTTGGGCTCAAGAAGACCTGCAACTGATTCACAGCTTAGCCCCCAACACAGAGCAGCTTGATTACAGTTTGCACGTCAATAACAGAATTGGACTGTGGAGCAGTGGTCAATGGTACTGTTTACAGATGAGTCACGCTTATGCTTCTGGTCACCTAATGGTAGAGAGAGTGTGGAGAAGGTGTAGGGAACGATATTCACCTTGCAACATCTCCAGGAGGTCACAGTTTGGGGGGTGGCTCCATTGTGGTATGGGCCAGTATCAGCTTTGAGCCCTAGACAGAAATTCTTTTCAATGATGGAGGTGCTCTGCACACTGTTACATTGTAGAGGTGTTAAATAGAGCATGTTCTCCCGTATGCTACCTTAGTTGGTGAAAATTTCATTCTGATGCATGATAATGCTCGCCCCATGCCGCTCGCTACCTGATGGAACATCTACGCGACGTCAGGATACAAGCTCTCGACTGGTCGGCTCACAGTCCAGACCTCAATCCCACAGAACATTTGTGGGATATGCTTGGCCGAAATGTCCGGCGTCGCAACTTTGACACCCTCAATGAAATGCGGGCAATACTACTGGAAGAGTGGGCACTCATCCCCCAGGAAAGGATCCAGGACCTTCTAGCTAGCATGCTGTGAAGGATGGAGGCCGTAATCATCGCCAGAAGTGGTAACACCCAATACTAAAGTAAGATAAGTGTAGTGTCATGAAGAAAACTTTCAGTGGTATGTTCATAAGTTTGCTCAGTGTAAAGCAATGTTAAGTTAATGACTTTTTCTAAGAACTTTTTGGATAAACTTAAAAAATAAAAACTTCAATAATCAATGTGAAGTATGCAGTGTATTAGTGACCAAAATACAACCCATATCTCTCCCTTGCAAAACTCTAGCTGCCGTATTGCAAAAACACTGAGTTAGTAAGCTGTCCATGTGATGGAGTCAGAAAATATCCTACACACTGTCTTCTAAAACCATCTAAGAAAATTTAGCGGTAAACGTTAAGGTGCATTCAGCATTCAAGTCGTAGGATGACAAGCCAGTTATGTATTGAGACCTATCAATCAGTTACGTTTTCCAGAGCTAATTAGGAAGTGCTAGATGAAAGGATAAGCTGGAAATTCGTAGCTTATAGTTGAGTGGTTGACCTGTTGCACTGTGAAAGCAGTAATATGCATTCCATTAACACACTGATAACTTTTTAATATTTTGTAATTTGGTATAATCCAAAGTGTTTAATTAACCATTTGGCGTAGATGCTGGTTTTATGTAAAAAATGTTAGTTTTAGAATATGTAGTGTACAAAATTTAACGGTCTTAACTAACTTAATTCGTAAACAAGTTTTCAGGCAGATACAACAGCTACATTTTTGGTTTAAAAAACCCATATTCACTTTATTTTAAAGTAGTGAATGTTTAAGAATGAACTTAAATATTGTATTTAAACTGTCTGGTTATTTAATACATATATTGTATATTTTGATCTAGAACATGTTTCTTCCCCTAAGGAACACCATCAGCTAGAATATTTCACAAAATACGTCAGATATAAAATCACATTAATAGATTGGTAAGACTTGAGTTAAAATACACTATCATACACAAGGACATTTAAAGTAATATAATTGCAAACTTGACTAAAGTTCCAAGTCATGTTGTCAGTAATTATTAATTATTATTTTATGCCCACATTGGAGCACTTTAATCAATCCATATACATTTATGTCTTGAGAGTATTAACTACAAATTTGTCTTGTGTTTCTTCTTCTGCTCCCAGAACTGCTTCATTCTTTCTGATGTGGTTTCCCCTTCTTCGTCAGTTATGGTGTACTGTTTGCATGTAAAAGTTTCCAGTTTAAGTCTCGGGTCTCTGTTTCTCAGGATTCTCTTCTCTTCTCAGTCTTCAATTTGCTACATTGTCAAGCCTAACTCATCTAAATTATCTTGGACTTCTTTGAACCAATTATTCTTGGTTTTACTTTTCCAAAAGTAGTTGAAAAGATGCTTCAGTACCCTGTTTTCTGGTAGTCTTGATATGTGGCAGAAAAATACAACCCTCCTTTTCCACATTGTGTCCGTTATTGACTCGGTTTCCTGGTATACAACTTCATTAGGTAATAATTGCCATTATCCATCTACTTTGTGTTTTTTGTTTATGATTGTTCTAAGGATTCTTCTTTCTGTCTTCTGTAATTTATCTGTTGTTGATTTGGTGTTCAAATTGAATAGTGTTTCACTAGCATAGGTAGCTTCAGGTTTAATAACGGAGTAGTGTTTGAATTTTGCATTTATCGAGAAAGATTTCTTCTTGTAGGTTGGCCAAGTGATACGTTGTGCTTGTTTCAATTTAGTTGTTCTATTTTCATCTGATACTTTCTCGTTTAAGTTCCTAGTAATAATCTCCCCAAGATACTTGAATGTATTTACTATCTAAAATGTTTGTTATTATTCAGTGTAATAGTTGGTGTTTCAACCTTGAAGAATGGCATCATTTCCGTCTTTTCAAATAAGATTTGTAGTCCGACTTTTGCTGCTATTTTTTCAAGTTCTTCAATTTGGTGTTTAGCCTCTTCCACACTATTTGTGAGCAGTGCAAGGTCATCTGCAAATGCCAGGCAATTGAGTTTGATATTTTTGCCAATCTTGATGTTTGGTTGGCATTTCTTAGTCCACTCTCGCATGATTTTCTCCAGTGTGTAGTTAAATAGTAATGATGAGAGACCGTCACTCTGTCGAAGCCCAGTCCGGATTTCAAATGATTCAAACAACTCCCCTCTGAATTTAACTTTTGATTTAGTGTTCTTAATGGTAATTCCAATAAGGTTGATAATTTTCTGGTGTAATCCAAATTCCTTGAGGATTTTAAGTAATGACTCACGATGGATACTGTCATACGCTGTCTTGAAATCAACAAAAGTGATGACTTTTTGTTTCTTGCTCTTTGATGTTTCATGATCCACATAAGACTGATGATTTGATCTGGGCAGCTTCTTCCAGGTCGAAATCCTCCCTGATATTCTCCAAGTTCGGGGTCGAGTTGTTACTGAATTCTTGTTAGAATAATTCTAAACGGGATCTTATATGTGACATCAAGTAAAGAAATCCCCCCCCCCCCCGGTAATTATTTGGATCCAATTTATCGCCCTTTTCGTGTATTGGATGAATTACAGCTGTGTTCCATTCTTCAGGCAGTTTTTCAGAATTCCAGATGTCTATGAAGTGTTTGTGGAGGTTTTGAAGTGTTCATTTATTCATTTATTTGCATTCTTCCACAGCTCTACAACCATTTGATTCTCTCCTGCTGCCTTATAGTTCTTGAGCCAACCAATCACTTTGATTACTTCACTGAAATCTGGTGGTATAACCTTTTCTAGACTTGTTTTATTTTTTGGATAAGGATCAAATTCTAAGTATTCTTTTGGTCCCTCAGCATTTAGCAATTCTTTGAAGTGATTGATTAGAATTTTGGCTTTCTCTTGATTATTGTGTGCTAGTTTCCCTTGTTTATTTTTCATCATGAGTGTGGGTGGAGTATACTTTGATGGATATTGTCTAAATGTCCTGAAATAGTCCCTTGTCTTGTGTTGTTTGAATGACTCATCTGTGATGTTTAGGTTTTCTTTTTGATGGTCTCTCTTGATTTTTCTAATTTCTTTGGTCGCTTGTCTTTTAGCAGTGGTTAGTCTTCTCAAGTTTTTCCGGTTTTCTTTTGTTGGTCATTTAGCCATGCTTTGTGCCTTTTCTGTATTGCCATATCACATTCCTCATTCCACCAGGCATGTTTCTTTCTCCTAATAGGAATATCCATGAGAATTGTTCGTAAAATTCTTCATGAAGAAATCCATAAAAACTAACAGGTGCAATCATAAAAACATCTTAAAATGATCATTGATGTTGAATAAAATCCTTGACTTACAATATTTCATAACATAAAGGATCCTCAAGATCTTTGGAAGTAGTTCCTTCAAATTACATTGAACAATGAGTGCTTCCGGATTCTAAGTCAAAACAGGCCTGAAGTGGTAAAGTTGGTTGTAGAATTAAATATGTTAAGTTTCCTTACTATTGCGCGTGATGTGACAAAGAGTACTCACCTCAGCAGAGGTGTATGTGTGTGTGTGTATGTATGTATGTATTGAATAGGCAGACTGCTTAAATACAGTATTGAAGTTTATTCTAAAATATTCACTACTTGAGCAAAAAAGTATGTGTTTCGATAAAAATCCAGACTAGTTATAACCACCTTTAGATTGTACGTTCACTTTTGGAGTGCTGATTTTAAAATTGAAAATGTTTATTGTGGTGTAAAGAGAAGAAATGAACTGGTTTTTTTAAGCACTTCTGTACTTTTTTTAGTTGTAATTTTCCTAGACTTAGGCCAACCAACTAACATTAACGTTTTGCTATTTCATGTTGTCTTTGTTCCTTTGGGAATTGTTGGAGCTATATCGTGTGCAGATATATTTGTCGTCTTTTAATCACAATTATTGTATCATTTCCTCCCCATATCTGTCTTAAAAAGGGGCCGATTCTTTGTAGGTATTTGCCTTTCAAAGCTGTCATCACCCTTCTCCGCCTTTTCCAAGGTGAATGCTGTCAGTTGGTAAGAGCTAGTTGCAGGTTTATCAGGTTTGGAAAATGGCTTTTTGACATTCAACAAAAATCTTAAATCTGTCATTTGTCGCAATATCTTAATCGGTTTTGATTCAATAGTGGTTTGGGGAAAGAACACCCAAGAAGTACAAGAACAACTTGATGCACGGAACAAGAAAATTGAAAAGTATGGCTTGAATATCACGGCAGAGAAAAGCATGACTATAGTGATATCAAGAGAAAGACAATGGGAAGAAGTTGTGATCAAAGCCTTGAAATTGTTCACGGTTTCAAATACCTAGGGAGTGAATTAATGCAGAATACAAAGCTGGACATGGAGATTAGCAAAAGGGGGTGCAAGAGGGCAGTGGATTCTATTAGAGTGTGAGAAACTTTGTCTGGAATAAGGAAATACCAAGGAAGTATAAAGTGATAATGTTCAAAATGTATTATGTGCCAGTGGCATGCACTGAACCCCGTCTACCCCAGCATTGCTGGGGTAAAAAACTTTGTATTAATATTTTCTAAATATTCCTTCGAACGCTTTTTTTTTATGTTTAAAAAATTGCGAACATCTAAGCCAAGCCAAGTACAGCTTTCCCGACAATCCGCTCACACTACCACATTTCAGCTTCTCCAGCGAGCTGGGTTTCTTTGCTGGCGGAATAGAGCGCTACTCCCAGCGAAATTTAAGGGTGACGCATATATGTGAAGCTTCCTCGAGGCGGAGCCCCCTCCCCCAACAGCAATTTACAGCGACAGGCCAGCTAGCTTAGGTACAGGGTGTTAATTTTAATACTTCACACGTGAAGTCTTCAGTGCCACACACTAGAGACTGCAAGAAAAATATTAACATCTTAACAGTATAGCCACTTGCACATCGTCTTGCTAATAAATATAGAGCCATTATATTAAATCAACTTTAATATAGAAGAATATATTTTAATCTTGGGTTTTAGCATGTATACAGTTTTTTCGAGCAATTTGTTGATGGCATGTGTAGAGTATGTGTTCCAATAGCCTCTGAAAAATATTTAGGTTGCCCAGCATGAACAGAGTTAAGCGCGAATGGTTGTCTGTGATGGTGGTATATAGTGGATTTTTGTAGTGTTCCTCTTGGATTATAGGTGAAGGTTTCGAGAGTTCTGTGGCATTCTTCATGAATATAACGTGTTATAAGTCATGACAAATATTTTCCCACGTTTGTCGTTGATGCATGTACCCTCAGTATGCGAGTGAAACTATAAAACTTCAATGACGGTAAAATACCAGTTACATTTTGCTGATTAGATTAGGCTTTTTATGTAAAAAAAAAACAATTAGTCCCAGTGTATTTTTGTGAAAACCATGACTGTACTATCATGAAGCGTCACCGGATGAAACTGTAAGTACTTTGTTTAAAATCTGCTGTAGATTAAGTTAAGATGATGTCACTGCCATGAAGATCAATTTGGAAGTATGTGCGAGCGTGTGGTTGAAAATATTCTTGGATAGATCTTTCTCAGGTAGACCTTTCCACAAAAAATCCAACCTCATAAAATTGTAACGTTGACTTTAGAGAGTGTAGTGGGGCTACGATTTTTTTATATTTAAAAGACTTTTTTGCAACTGGGGTAATGAATATGTTCACCGCACGCCACTGTTATGTGCTCATATGCAGCCAATGTGTGGACAGTGACAAGTAGGGAGGAAGGTAGAATTCAAGCCAGCGAAATGAAATACCTGAAAAGTATGTTAGGAAAGACAGTGAGAAACAAAGATGTTAGAAAGGAAGTCTGAATAGAAAACCTAAATAAGAGAATTGATAGGAATAAACTAAGATGGTTTGGCATGTAAAGAAGGTGGAGGAGATAAGAATACCAAAACAGATGAGGGAGATGAAGTTCGAGGGGAAGAGGTGAAACGAAAGAGGAAGGTGACGTGCCATAAATGCCCCAACCTGGAGGAGCTGGATAAGGGGAAGATAGATAGATAGATAGATAAGAAATGGGTGAGCCCTGTTTTCGCAGAGCTCCACACGTAGGTCTATGAAGACCCTTTGTGCCCCTTGAACGGGTTTGCCTAGTCCAGCCCTAGTGCTCCTATAAAGGACACCAGTGTCAGGATTTTGGCATTCCTGATGTCCTCCAGGCTCGCCAAGTGTGAGCCCAGGTATCGATGTCTAGTGCTTGCAAAAGCCTCGCACTGACATAACACATGCGCGGAGGTCTCCTCCTCCTTACCGCATCTTCTACACATCGGATCCTGGGTGATTTTCATGATGTGTAGGTGTCTCCGTAAGGTATTGTGGCCTGTTAACAGTCCAACTACCATTCTCATTCTGGTCCTATTCAAATTCATTAGGACCTTTTTATAGCTTTGACTAGGCCCTTTGATAAGTTCACGTGCCTGTCTTGCTATGGTTAACCTCTTCCAAATATCTAGGTGAGACTGGTTTATCCATTGGGATATTGCTAGTCTCACACTTCGGAGTGACACTCCCAGGAAGGGCTCTGGTCCTGTGAAGGAACCCATTGAGCCCTGTTTCGCTAGTTTGTCAGCTTCTTCATTTCCACTGATTCCTGTGTGCCCAGGAACCCATAATAGGGTAACTGAGCTAAGCTCACACAGCTGATCTAACATCCTTTGGCATTCCCATACCAGTTTTGATGTTGTTTTAACTGCACATAGTGCTTTTAACACTGCCTGGCTATCACTACATATAGTGATGTGTCTTCTGTGTCCAGGCATATTCCATATATTTACAGCACAGGCTAGTATTGCGTATACTTCAGCCTGGAAAACAGTAGCATATTTACCCATAGGAAGGGAGAGCCTTGTCTTAGGCCCCCAGACTTAAGACGGGCCCCAGCGTCCGCGGCCCACTCCTCCCTTGTGGGTATCACCACTGTAAATTTATAATTCAAATTAAAGCTAGGCTTCATCAGATCCCCGATCATCATTGTCATAGGGCAAGTCTGGTGAAGCCTTGTAAGAATAGAGGCATGACCTCTATTTGCGTTTTTGAAGGACCATCCTCCAAGTGACCAAAGGCGATAGGCACTCATTCCCGCTATTACCTTAACATATAAATGTAAGGGGGGAAAACCTAGGATGGCCTCCATTGCACATAATGGTGTAGTATCCAGTGCCCCTGTTATTCCTAGACACGCAAGTCTTTGGACACTGTTTAACTTGGTGCTCACAGTTTTACTCTCTGAGCCTGGCCACCAGACTATAGATGCATAGGTGATCGTGGGCCGTACAATGGAGATATAGAGCCACTGGACCACCCTAGGTCTTAGGCCCCAAGTCTTCCCGACGGCCCTGCGACAGGCCCACATAATCTTGCGAGCCTTATCCACCTTATGATCTATATGTTTCTTCCAACTCAGTCGTGCCTCAAGGATTACCCCTAGGTACTTAACCGAGGTTGTCTTAACTAATTTTTTTCTGAATAGGAAAGGCTCTGACAGTCCGTCTAGCCTCCTCCTCCTGGTAAATACCACGAGCTCAGTCTTATCGGGATTAACCGACAGGTCTGTCTCGTGACACCATCTTTCCACCCTACGTAGAGAGCTCTGTACGAGTTTGGAAACCGTACTGGGGAAATTTCCTACCGCCATCAGACTTATGTCATCTGCATAGCCTTGGGCGTATATTCCTCCAACATTTAACCTGGTAAGTAGTTCGTCCACTACCAGACACCATAATGTTGGTGATAATACTCCTCCCTGTGGACACCCCCTGTCTATATTAGCTCTCAACATTACAGCGTTGAGAGTAAACAGAACTTGACGGCCCTGCAGTGAGGCCATAATCCATTTTATGAGCATACTGCTTACTCCTCTTCTCTCTAGACTACGTTCTATGGAGCCCAAAGATGTATAGTTAAAGGCCCCTTCTATATCTAGGAATACAACCATAGCAAGTTGTTGCTGATCCAAGGCACTCTCCAGCCTAGAAACCAGCTGATGTAGTGCCGTCTCAACCGACTTCCCTGGTTGATATGCATGTTGATGAGAATGCAGGGGAAAGTCTCTTCATACTTTCTCCCTGATATGTCTATTCACCAGTCTTTCCAAGGTCTTAAGTAGAAAAGACGTTAGACTAATGGGTCTATAATCCTTAGGTCTAGTATATGAAGACCTTCCGGGTTTAGGTATAAATACCACCTTCGCCTGACGCCACAAGGAGTACACGTACCCCATAGTGAGACAGGTTCTAAAGATTCTGACCAGGTATGGTATAAGGACCCCCGCCTCCTGAAGAAGCACCGGGAAGATCCCATCCACACATGGGCTTTTGTAAGGGGCAAAGGATTCTAATGCCCACTTAACCCTTCTTGGGGTAACAATCTCTGCGGCTTCCCTCCAGCCACTTTTATCGGGTCTGAAGGATCCGCTCGATTCTACCTCACTATTCGTGATTACCGTGCCTGGAAAGTGGGCATCAAGCAATAAGTTCAGGGTCTCCCCCTCTGTGGATGTGTATCCACCAGAGGGAGTCTCCAGTGAGCCCAGCCTTGCCCTTCTATCCAAGGTTAAAATTTTATGAAGCCTTGCCGCTTCATGTTGACTTTCAATGGAGTCGCAAAATTTTCTCCAAGATTTCCTAGAAGCCTTTTTGACTTCTGACTTGTACCTTCTTTGTGATTCTTTGTAAGAATCTAGGCTTTCTTGATCCAATATTCATGATCTCAAGATCAGTTGTACATAGAAATTCTATGAGGTGCTCTCCCCTTCGGTTTGTATTTTTACTTTCCCAAATGCTATGATGAGCATTGGCATCACATCCTACTATGAGGTTTAATCCTTGTTTCCTACAGTATATCACCAGTCTCTTGAACTCCTCCGGCGGGGGTGGAGATTCAGAGTCTCCTGGGAAATGTGCAGAACAGACAACCAAGTCTCTTGGCTGTCCGCCCTCTTCATATCTCATTAGGACTGCTACTAGGTCTCTAGTAATGAAACCCGGTATAGCCCAAGCGTTATGATCCTTAACTAGTATACATGCTCTAGGCTTCTCCTCTGCTGTTCCACTGAATAGAGTGAAACCTGCACATTTTAGTCCCATGATATGTCCCTGTCTAAGCCAGGGTTCTTGTATCAGGGCGACCGAAAACCCGCCTTTCTGGATACTTCTATTAAGTACCCTAGAGGCCGCTATACAATGTTGTATATTTGCTTGTATGAAAGTAATCATTCTTTACTTTCATAGAATACTTTACCTTATGCGGTCTCCAGAACTTGCAGCTCCGTCTCCCGCAATGGATCCTGGGGCTTGGCTGGCCCCGGTTCCTGTCCGGGCTCCAGCTCTTCGCCCCTGCTGGTCTCGGTTTTATCTGTGGTGGGGTTGGTCCTCTGCTTGTCACGCTTGCCCTCCACTAAGGTGAAGGTAGCCACATGCACTCCGCAGAAGATCTTCTTCCCCACCACTTTCTCCACATCCCTGGAGTCCATGCTGACCACAAGGCGGACACCTCTCTTCTCTTCCTTGTGGTCGTAGACCCTCCAGCTGGCGGGATTTAAGCCATGGTTCTGGCGTGCCATTCTTCCCAAAAGGACGTTATTGTCCTTTGGTTGTCCTGGTATCCAGACCATGACTCTCTTGTAGGAAAGGAGTTTGTCCATGCCCACAATTGTGAGCCTGGCTCCTTCCCACGGTTGTATACCTGTAACAAGACTAGAAAGCCATGCTACAGTTTCATTGTTCTCCGCTATGATGAAGGCCGCACCCCTTGACAGATAGCAGTCCAGGAACTGAGGCTTAATGGGCCCCTGCTCCGGAGGCTCGTCTATCAGATTGGTGATAGCCTCTTCCACAGCTTCCACCTGTTTCTCGGATAGCTGCTGGTCAGGATATCCCACAGGTACTATGGCCATCCTGATCCCAGCTTTAGCTATCCTGGCGAACTCCACCTTGGGTCTCTTGCGGGTCTGCCGATCTTCTTCTGGGGTTGCCCCCGACAGAAGTCGTTTCCCCGCTGGCATCTTGGTGGGTGGGGTCCTCTGTACCCTAGAAGCAGAGCCCTTTTCAGGGTCCCGCCTCTTGTGCCCATTGGATCCCTCCACTGTTGTCGCTGTTGTGGTAGTAGAAGTCCCCTCAGCCCCAGGAGTTAGGCCTTCTTTGGCCTGCTCCCGGGCCTTTAAGGCCTTCTTGTATCTCCTCTTTTCAGCGCCAGAGCACTGTTTTCTTCTTCTTCTTCTTCTTCTTCTTCTTCTGGACTTGTAGATTGCCCACCTCTTGAGTGAGCCCTCTAACTGTCGAAGTCGAACTGTCCGAGGGTATCTCCGAAGAGTCCCCTTCGGTTGTTGTTGTGCTGGTATTTCTCTCGGAGGCCCCAGAAGAGCTCTCCGGTTTATGGGTGGCTACGGAACTCACGTAGGTCCCACGAGTAGCTAGGGAAATATATGTCCGCCCAGGCAGAGCCCCACATACCTGGGTAAGGCTACTTGCTTCGAGAGGGCGCCAAGTATCTCGAAGGCTCCGTTCAAGACACATCTCCCATGTGCCATGCACCCCATCAGCACGGGTCGCGTTACACCTTAGGGTTGGGCGGTGCTTTAGCTTCCTCCTCCTTGTATGCCGAACGGTTACCCAATAGGGCTCCATTCGGCATCGCAAGAAAGGAGCTACTAGTCCCCCTCACCGCGAAGAGGATCTTCAATTGAAGAGGGTAACCAAGGTTAGAACCTACAATTGTAGAAGCACACACGAGGGGGTGGATAAGGGGAAAGGAGGAGGATGTTATGCTCCTTGAAATGCTTTGTAACTTCAGTTATTTCTTTTCTCCTTTTATTCACACATTCATCAATTTGGGAACAGTGCCAAAAAGAATCTTTTATCTAATGAGAAACTGCTAAAAAGCAGAGAATGATTTTGATATTTTGCTAGTATTGTATACAACATACTTCAGTATTTGATCCTAGTTGTCTGTTTTCCGTGGAAACACTTTAACTTTCCTTTCTTTCATTTTTGATTTCTGATTGGAGATAATTTTGCTTATAACTGCAGCAAGCAGTTGTACTATACCATATACAGTGTAAGAATAATTGGTTTTTGTAGTTATAGAAGCTTAGGACATTTTGGCAAAGAGCTTTGAAATGGAAATTAGTTTACAGTTCTTTGTTATCTGTCAATTTTCTTGCCTTTGATATCTCTATGTTCATATATCCAGGTAGAAATAAGGAAATCAGAATTGACAATGCATTGGTGAATCTGTTACTTGCCTTCTTGCACTTGTATGTTTAAATGTTTTTGGATTTTGATGGGATGTTACTTCCTTCACAATTTTCACACTTTCTGCTTAGTTCAGAAAAAATAAAAATATGCTATTTTCAGAGTTTTCTGTGTTGTGATAGCATGGTTGTTGCATCTGCAAAATCACTTAAATTCTGAATGTATGCAGTTTGAATCATGCGTGCTTGCATACTTCCTGGAGTTTTCCTTTCTTCCTCTTCATAGTTACTATTGTGTACATGGTTGCCATACTAACAATTGTGTTGTATATGAAATGTATGAATAACTATGTTGGTGTTAATTATGCAAGGAGAAGTGATTGAAATGTTTTATTTTCCGATGCAACATGTTAATGCTATTTTTATTATACATTTTTTACCATATTTATATAATTAACTTCTTAAGCAAGTTGGTAAAAAAAAAGAGTTATGATTCCAAAAGAGCATAATTGTTTGCAGAGTAGTATTTCTAATGACTTGAACAAGTAAGTTTTTAGAGCATTTCTTAAATATTATTCCAATTCTGTGACATCAGCTGCACGTTTAGTTCTGCTTATATAAGGAGTGTGTTTTTCTGATTGCCTAATAGAAGATTCCTGTTTCATACAAAGTGGTTCATAGGGAACTAATAATACTGTATATACTTAACCCTTAACCACAAATGTGCATAATGAGAGCCATCAACATAGACGTGTGGTCTCCGAAACCACTGCTGTTTTTAGTAATGTTGTTGCCACAAGCAGAATGGAATGGATATGAAATACAATGCTTGGTGACTTTTATATTCCTTTGTTCAGCTAACAAAAAGCAGCAATATGTTATATACAGGGTCTTTTCTTTAGTATGCTCAGCAGCCCCCCTCAGAGCACGGCACAGCTGGCGCAATGACACTTGGTCGCTAGCCGGTATAATGCGTGCACTTCCTCCCCACTATTCACGGCAATTCACACTTGTAAAAATCCATTTCTAGTGGAACTATTAGTCTAAAACCTATCTGGCATTACATTTGATGTTCAAAATGTTGTCCCACAGCTGTCAAACATGTCTGACTCCTCGTAAATAGGTTTGCAGGCGCTCGACGAATCTCAGCTCGTGTGATGTTTGAAATAACTTGTGTAAAGTTCTCTTGTAGTTCTTCTCTTGTGTGAGGATTGTTCACGTACACTTTTCCCTTCAGTATCCGCCACGGGTAATAATCACAGGGATTTAAATCAGGAGATCTAGGGGGATAATTAACCATACTATCTTCGAAAACTTCCTGTATTACCTCCGTAGACCGATTAGCAGTGTATGCCGTCGCATTATCTTGCATAAAGTAACCATTACTCCGTTCTTCTTCCGTCAGCTCTTGAAAGAATGGTCTGAGAATGAGGTCTATATATCGATCAGCATTTATTGTTTCGCTGAAAAATAGGCCCTGTAAGTCAGTGAGCACTTATTGCGCACCAAACTCCTATTTTTACATTATGAAGTGGACGGACATGCACCTGGTGGGGATTTTCTGCACACCAGTAGCAATTGTTTTGACTATTTGCATAGCCACTTAAGTGTAGCCATGCTTCATCACTATAAAATAGAAGTACCGCCCTTCTATGGGGAGGGAGGATTCCAGGAAATTTGCGAATGAATCGAAAGCGGCATTCTGTATAAGAAGAATGCTTCGCATAGCACAGCACAATGAATACACGCTGTTCTACTGTATACGTCACTCGTTAAACACACGATTAGTATTCCTACAGAAACTAGCTATTTTAAAACGAACACATTGAACACGCTACCAATGCCGCAGATGAACTGAACTATTGCTGTGTGTAAAGCAATGGTTATTGCTACCGTACTGCATTAGATCATCTTAGCCGGTCATGAAGCAATATATCTCTCAGCAAATGAGTCGCCTGACCGCGCTATTGCCTTCCGTGCGTGTTCTTCTGACACACAGAGCAGGCCATAAAAAAGACCCTATATTTCATTCTTTAATATTTTACATTCTCATATCAACCCCTGCTTGTAAATGATCACACACATATAGGCAAGTCGGTGAAATTCCATTAAGAACAAATAAACAGTAAATTAAATTAGTGGAATAACACATATTCAGTGATGAAATTAAATAAAAATGGAACAATCAGTCACTACTGATCTGCATTTAGGGCAGTCATCCAGGTGGCAGATTCCCTATCTGTTGTTTTCCTAGCCTTTTCTTAAATGATTTCAAGGAAATTGGAAATTTATTGAACATTTCCCTTAGTAAGTTATTCCAACCCTTAACTCCCCGTCCTATAAACTGATATTTGTCCCAATTTGTCCTCTTGAATTCCAACTTTGTCTTCATATTGTGATCTTTCCTAATTTTAAAGACTCCACTCAAACTTATCCGTCTACTGATGTCATTCCACACCATCTCTCCACTGACAGCTCGGAACATACCACTTAGTCTTCCCAGCCCAAACTTTGCAACATTTTTGTAACGCTACTCTTTTGTTGGAAATCACCCAGAACAAATTGAGCTGCTTTTCTTTGGATATTTCACGTTCTTGAATCAAGTAATCCCGGTGAGGGTCCCATACACTGGAACCATAGTCTATTTGGGGTTACCAGAGACTTGTATGCCCTCTCCTTTACATCCCTACTACAACCCCTAAACACCCTGATAACCATGTGCAGAGATATGTACCGTTTATTTACACCCCATTTATGTGATTGCCCCAATGAAGATCTTTCCATATATTAACACCTAGGTACTTAACAGTGATCTCCATAAGGAACTTTAATGCCATCAATGCAGTGATTAAAACTGAGAGGACTTTTGCTATTTGTGAAACTCACAACCTGACTTTCAACTCCGCTCATCATCATACAATTGCCTGCTGTCCATCCCACAACATTATCGAGGTCATTTTGCAGTTGCTCGCAATCTTGTAACTCATATATTACTCTATACAGAATAACATCATCTGCAAAATGCTTTATCTTCAGATTCCACTTCTTTACTTATATCATATATATATATATATATATATATATGAAAACATAAAGGTCCAATAATACTGCCTTGAGAATTTCCCCTCTTAATTATTGGTATAATTCTCTGAGATCTATTTCCTAGAAATACAGCAACCCATTCAGTCACTTTTTTTGTCTAGTCCTATTGTACTCATTTTTGCCAGTAGTCTCCCATGATCCACCCTATCAAATGCCTTAGACAGGTCAATTGCGATACAATCCATTTGACCTCCTGAATCCAAGATATCTGCTATATCTTGCTGGAATCCTACAAGTTAAATAACCTAGCTAGGTCTTTGTTTAGCATACATTGTGAAAATGAGTAAAAATAATTGTCAGCACATGTAGCCTACATAACCACTGGCAGTACACTGTCTAATATCTCCAGTATTACATGAAATAGCTGGACACTATTAAGTACACTACACAACTGGCTTCTTGCCTGAAAGCTGGCGTGTGAGCTCATTTTGATAATGTAGTAAATTGGGTTGAAATTTTGGGGTTGTCAGAGAGACCACGCGCCTGTGGTTGAGGGTTAGTGGTAGATTACTGATAGATTTGCTCATGGCTTGAGGTCGAATTTTCACTTGTATGTAAACTTAATACATTAGTAATTTGCACTTTTGAAGTGTATGTGTCCATTGATTATTTCTGAATCTTATTTAAAAAGGAACCTATCAGAGGGCTGTCAAGGTCTAAGATCTTGATTGACAGCCCTATTAGATATAGAATTTTCTTACTCTTTAGTGAACAAGGGTATTAGTTGAAGGATTATGAAAAACTGAAATTGAGACCTTTGTGGTTATAAATCTGGCAGTCATTGACGTAATCATCATTTATTCTCCATGCGAGTAGACCAGCTGTGGGAATGAACCAGCCTCCTCCATGAACTAGATCTTGCCACCATTCCTTTCTTCCATTATGGACCTTTCCTGGCCAGGTCTTTTTCTATCGGCACCGGGCGAGTTGGCCATGCAGTTAGGGGCGTCCAGCTGTGTGCGGTTAGGGGCGCGCAGCTGTGAGTTTGCATCCGGGAGATAGTGGGTTCGAACCCCATTGTCGGCAGCCCTGAAGATGGTTTCCCATTTTTCACACCAGGCAAATGCTGGGGCTGTACCATAATTAAGCCCAAGGCCGCTTCCTTCCCACTCCCAGCCCTCTCTTATCCCATCGTCGCCATAAGACCTATCTGTGTCAGCGCAACGTAAAACAAATTGTAAAAAAAAAAAATTATATCGGCTTCATCCTCTGTAGATCTGTCTTGTGGTCTTTTTCCGTTAGTCTTTCTTTCAAACTAGGCCTTGGGCATTCTTGTTGATTCCATTCTTATAATGCGGTGAAACCATGTTGTTGTTGTTGTTGTTGTTGTTGTTGTTGTTGTTGTTGTTGTTGTTGTTGTTATTATTATTATTATTCTTCTAGAATGTCAAGCACGCTCTGACGTATAATTGGAGGCAGATTGATTCATATCTGATTTTTCCCCCTTCTTGTTTCCTGTACGTGTGGCTGATGACCTTGACATTAGGCTCTTTAAAACCATAATCATCTGGATGCTCAGCCTAGAAACTTCATTTCTGTTGCTTATATCCAACTCTTGTTCCTACTGTGGTCAGATGTAAATAGATAGAAAAGACAATGCCAAGAAAAAAGAGGACACAATAATTCTCCACAGAGTGTAAATTTAGACTGATATAATCCAATTTTCACTTACATAAACAAAATGTATCCCTTTTCATATTATATGGTATATTCTAACAAAATTTAAACAATGAAACAAATATACATGCGTTGCTGATGCTTTTTAAATATTCAGTTGCCTTCAGAAGTTTTGGTGTGTCTAAATATACTTACGAAAAGATACACATGTAAATTCCTTTAGATTGTATTCAACCATTAAAAGGATTTTCACAGATTCTACTTAGAAACCTTTCCTGTTATCAGTCCATTGTCCTGAGATCAATGAAAATAGTTTTTTACAATTGTATTGTGGCCTGGTATAGGAAAAAATTCAAGTTTTAGTAACTGTGGAATACAATGAACTGACTTGTGTGAATTGAAACCGTTTGCCCATTTCTGACTACAAGGTAACTTGTCAAATTCCTTATTCCACCAATTTAATGGTTATACCTCATCTCTGGCTTTCCATGGTTTCCCATTTTCACACCAGGCAAATGCTGAAGTTGTACCTTAAGGCCACAGCCACTTCCTTCCCACTCCTAGCCCTATCCCATCATCGCCATAAGACCTAACTGTGTCGGCGTGACATAAAGCAAATTGTACTTTTTAAGTGGAAAGTAGTGTCCCTGTGATCAGGATTCTACATAAAACTGTCTTAAATGCATACCAAGTGTTTTCTGACTCCACATTTTATCTGACTAGAATCGCCTCATGGCTGTTCTTGTAACCCTTCTTTGTAATATGTCTTATGAAGGCTGTCGCAGCCAAGTATGTCCTTGACATGTCTGCTGATACGAGTACACCATACCAACTGTTACAGTTTGAGTTATTTATTCTGGATATGCTCCTTGTTTTACCCTTGCTCTGTTCTTGCTTTTTTTTTTTTTTTTTCTCCCAGTGTTCCTCTTTCTAGTTTGAGCATTCCAAGTGTTTTTCCCCCCCTGCCTTTTTTTTTTAAGGGCTGCACACACATTGAGCCAGTACCAACTAGAGCTTCTGTGGTGTCAGTATGATGTAGGTCCGTCCTTTGCTACTATCACAGCTTCTACATTTGTAGGAAGATTTTCCACTCAGTTTTGGTAGATGTCTACGGGCATTTTTCACCCATTTCTCCAGCAACGTGGAAAACAGTTCTGTAGCTGTTTTGAAACTGTATGGTCTGGTTTTCAACTGGTGCTGTAGCTCACCACTCTGTTATGGTCTTCACTTTATATGATTGGGTGCATTGTGATGTTGAAAAGAAAATGGGCCAGTTCCAATTTTTTGCCACAGGGTGGGTAGCTTAGAATTGCCTGATAGGCTTCAGCATTCATGTTTCGAGAGACTAACACTCGTAAACCAAGACCAGGCCATGAGGGGCCATAAATGGACCCACATCATTATGTATCAGCGGTCAACTTTTACAGCGAGATGTTAAAAATTTGTTGGTATACAGCAGTTTTGTTCATATGTGATGTGTGTGTTTTTCTTGGTTGTTTGTTTTTAAACAAGTTTTTGAAAAGGACTTTTTCATGTCGATGTTTCGTCTTACTTTTTTTTTTTAACCGTTCTCTTCAGCTGCTTTTCTTTTCTGAAGTGAGTATTGTTTTAAATTAGGTTAGAGCATAAGTAGATCCATCTTTCTTTCCCATTTCACTGCCCCACTCAACCCTCCCCACATATTTTAATTATTTTTATCTTAAAAGTTGTTTTGTTTTGAGCACAGGAAAGGTACTATTTTAAGATGGTTTTTTGAGAAGAAGAAAATTCTATGTAATTTCACCTAAGCAATGTTATGTAGCTGAAGATGTTCCTAAGGAATGAAACATGTTCTGCAAATAATTAATTTGCTTACAGCAAATATATAGTATCAAACAGGTGGAAGTTTACTTTTATTGATTTAACTAATAAGTCTTCCGGACCATTGCATGTCTCTGCTTGATTCACGGCCATGCTGAAATGCTTGGCTGCCCATCTTGCAACGATTCAGTGCAGAAGGGTAATAATCCCCCTCCCACCCAGCTTCACAAGCTCTCTATGACATTCTTTGGCATTGTGAACCCGATGACCGGCTAGTTGGATGTACACACACTGTTTTTGCTTCATCACATCCATTCTGCACGGAGCCTAATTAACTGCTGCAGTCCCATCACCCAGTGCATGATTCCTGTCTAACACACAGTCATGTTGTGCTGTCTCCATGTAATATGAGTTTAGTGTTTCAGGAGATACGACCGTTGTATAGTAGTACCACGAAAATGTGAGGGGCGAAAATATAGTTGTCACGACTTAACGCCACAACCCTTGTAGAAAGTATTGTTAAGTTCCATGACTGATTAAACCATTCAACTAAAATCTTCCCTAAATTTTCACGTTTCCCACATTTTACTTTACTTTGCTATGTCCTCCCAAGAATGCAGATGTAATGATTGAATCGCAATTCTTATTTATTGTTCCCAATTTTTACAACAGAATGGCTAATGAATCAGTGGGTTTTTTCTGATTAAGACCCACGTTTCATCATACTTCCTTAAAATTTCAAATCCGTCCAACAAAGAAAGTGCTTTTCATTTAACAATTCTGTATGAAATTAATTTCACTTTATTGATCTGTGTTGATAGACTACTTTCAACAAGATGGGCAGGAATAGGTGAACCTGCCCATCCTCTTGAAAGTATTTAACAGTTCAGTACACCAGGGACAACATCGAACGTGCAATAAGGAATGTAATGTGTGAGAGAAGGGGTAGCAAGACAGCAGGTAACGTGTGGAATACTTCACAGATTAATTATCCTAGCAAGAACAGGTAATGAAAATTTAACTTTTCTTCCAAGCATTGCTGAAAATGAATAGGAAATTTCTCATTAATGAAGCATAATAGGCAGGATTTGAGAGCAAATTTTAAAGGCTATATACACTGAAAAAAATGGAAATTGCAACACCCAGAAAGAGTGGTGCTACATTGCTGCAATTGAATATGCAGGACGAGTGTTCGGTTGTGCTTTGATGATTACACTTTCAGGTCCCTCTGACCGCAAGTTTGGACAACAATCAATAAAGGATGTGCCCATCACGAGCTGCAATACATTGATGAATTCGTCGAGGCATGGAGTCAATAAGGCCCTGGATCGCTTCCTGAGGAATTGTGGCCCATGCTTGCTGCACTGCACGGGTCAGTTGTTCCAGAGTTGTGGGGGGCTGAGGACGGTTGGCCACTTGTCGATCCATCATGTCCCACACGTGCTCAATAGGACTGAGGTCCGGGGATCTGGCGGGCCATTCTAAGGTTGTGATGTCGTGGAGAGCTTCTCTGGAGATGCGTGCAGTGTGAACCCGGGCATTGTCCTGCTGAAACATCCCATTAGCAATGTTCGCCATCATAGGGACAACCACTGGATTGAGTACCCTATCAACGTACTGTCGAGCAGTCATAGTGCCCTCAACAAGCACTAATTGTGATTTCACATTAAAGCCAATAGCTCCCCAGACCATAATGCTTGTTGGCCCTGTGTGCCTCTCGACAATAAGATCTGGGCGGCCCCTCTTCCCGGTACGTCAGCGCACACGATTCCGGCGATCACTACGGGTAAGACAGAAGCGCGATTCGTCACTAAGGACAGCCCTATGCCATTCGTCGACCCACGTCGATTTTGCTCGACACCAGGCCAGCCTTACACGTCGCTGTTGTGGAGTCAGTGGAACACGCACGCAGGCGATTACCAACTGTTTGTTGTGTAACGTGGGGTGCCACAGCTGCTCGAATTCGCGCTGCTGTTGCATGAGGTTCCATCCAGGCCATCCGAACTCACAGTTGTCTGTCGCGCTGGACCTGTGCCAGCTCTACGAGTGTGGGTACCTTCATTTGACCACTGCTGCTATACACGGTGTACCGTAGAAGCCTGTCGGCCAACACGTGCAGCGACAGTCCTTAGCGATAATTCAGCCTCACACAGCCCAATTATCCGAGTCCTCTCAAAAGGCGACAGTTGTTGATAGCATGCTCTTCTCTGTCGTCGAGGCGTGTTTGACAGGGGACACTTCACTGCACAGACTGCAAGTCAACTACGCTACACCAGAGTCCGTATACTGGAGTTGATTCCTCCACGACCAATGTGGGGAGACCTGTAGCAACAATCCAATGGATCTGAAACTTTGATCGTTTACATACCTACATGGCATCATTCCATATCTTGAAAATCAACACAAATGACCAATGCCTTCATGGTGTTGCAATTTCCATTTTCTTAAGTGTATTTGAGATGTACATGGATCTGAGTAAAATCCTATTATGTAGGATAGTGTATTAAGCAGGATAACATCTGATGACTTAAGTATGGCAGATACTGGAGTCAGATTGAACTAGGCCAAAGTAGCCTTTAACACATTCGCTGCTGGTGACTCTTATAAGCGTTCTTGCATACAGGAATTTTTATGTAATGATGATTTCACCTCGTTGGTGATACAAGTGTCTTAAGGACCAGCAGCAGTGAATGTGTTAACAAGAAAAAGACTCTTCATTACAAAAATCAACCTGGGCCAAAGGAAGCAGCTGCTTAGACATTTGTGTGGAATGTGCTGCTCTACGACAGTGAAATGTGGACTCTTGGTTCTATAGGAAGGAAGAGAATTGATGCCTTCGAGGTGTGGTGTTATTGAAGATCCTCAAAATATTGTGCGTAGACAAGGTTTTCAATGACGAGATCGTACGCAGGATAAAAGTAGTGTCCTGTCCGTGGGACACCATCCCCTCATGGAGGGATTCCTGATGGCCACACCTTCAGGCACAGGGTTCTGTTGGCCACCGGAGGGCGCTGTCAAATGCTCCATTGCAGGAGCAGACCCAGGCCGGAATAAATAGACCATGTCATCAATCCTCATATCTGAAGCTGAAGAGGCTGTCCGAAGACAGGCAAAAATCGAGAAGAGTGACATCTGGCTACAAACTAATCTTAGGATTTAATTTTTCAGGGTTTCATTTTATTTGATTAACTTTGTGAATAATCCATTAAAAATCCAGTGGTGGTGGTGGTGGTCAATGTCAGTGCTGCTGATTTGGTTGGTAAGAGTATGTAGTGGTTTTTATCTTAACTTTTTCTGCAAGGTATGATGCAGCGTATTTTGGACCTTCCGTTATGTTACAAAATAACACATCTAACAAAAATTAAATTTTGAAAAAATATCCCTTTGTTTTTGTTTTGTGTAATAAGTAACATTTTAATACGGCTTGTTCTTTCTGCATACTTAACAATATGTAGTTTTCTAGGTTAGGTCTTTTTATCTACTTACAAATGGAAATCAGGACAATAGCCGTAACGGTTTTTGTACAAAACTGTTACGTTACTCCAAATGTTTGATCCTTCCAGTTCATTGTACATCATTGTTTTAGACCGTGAAACTACAGAAACACTGGACTGTAAATAACTGGGTACCATTTTTAGGCTAGTAAAATGTGGTTGTTGTACAAATGATAAAAATAACAAGAGCAACAGTGCACTTAATTTTAAAGATAAAGTCATCTTGAAAATATTTTGAAGTGATTGGGGGCTACATTAAGTATAATTATTGCTCTGCAAGCAAACTGTTTAAGATTTGTCTGAGCCATGTCCTCTGACCATTAGGCAAGGGAAATAGTGGTGACATCTCTCCCTTTGGATTAAATTCTGGATCATGAAGTGTGTTCTCTGAATTTAGGTAGGTTTGTGTTTGAATGTTAATGAGAATTGCATTCACTAGTACTAGTTAACTGGAACATTTTGTGGGAAATTCCATTTGTATTTTTCCTCTTTGTATATTTATTAAAACACAGTACTTTTGCTGACAAGGATGGAGAGATACTATTCTTAAAAAGAGTTGCAAACAAATTAGCTTTCTATTTGGTTGTCATCATTTTAATTAGGCTTTACAGAAGACTGGCATTGCCTGAGTTAGCAAGCAGAATGGGATTAGCTAAGGATGTGGAATGAGGAGATATTCTGAACAGGTATCAAAGGACAGTGCAGATTCTGAAGAAAACTAGAATAGCAAATTTTATGTATGACACATTAATAGAGTAATCGCAGGAATTTTGTCAAAATTTGTCTCAGTATATTTACCATGTGAACGAACAGATAAGTATGAAGTGTCAAGTACTGATACTAATAACTTATGACTAATACCAGGTTTCAGTAAATATTTAAAGTAGAACAGAAAGTTCTAAGAAGTTATTAAGGACTGGATATGCTTATTAGATTTTTACTGCTAGGGAAATGGTTGTTACAAACTTATTCTTCAAGCATATTACTAACCATACATGCCAGCTTATTTATATGTACAGTACTTTCAATTCAAGAAATCTGTCAGGAATGTGAGGGTGTTCAGAATTGTGATAGTAATTCTGCTATCTAAACTGTAGTGAATTGAGTTTTTCCAACCGTAATATGTTGAGAGATGTAGCTACATGTGAACGAGTGGTAATGCTTCAGGATAAGGTTCAAGATACTAAGTGAGTTGGCTTCATGGCATGAGTTGTTTAGCAGTAAGCTTACATTTGAGAGATGGTGGGTTTGAGCCCCTCATTGTCAGCACATCGTTTTTGAATTTTCACATCAACTAAATGTTAGGGTTGTACCTTAATACTGTGGTCCACTACCTTCCCAGTCCTACCGTATTTCCCATTCCACTCTTGCCAGAAACCCATATATATTAGTGCAATGTTTAATCCACTAGCAAACATTTCAAATTGGAAGCAGAAGAGGCCATAATGGCAGATTCTTACACAAGTATTAAGTTAATTCATATTAACTTCATAACCAAATGACTATGGATTTTCTCATGTTCGCTCTCTATCTTCTATGTATTTCTCATACTGCAGAGCTTGTGGTGATTTTCAGCTGCCCATATTTCCCTGAAAAATTGCCATAGATCGCAAAATAAACCAAACATATTCTACCTTAACACAAATCTTCCAACCATAAACTGGGTTGCACTGAACAAATCTTCTTAATACTAGAAGTGAGTAAATGTGCACATTAATAATAATTTATTTGCTTAGTGACAACTTGTTGAGTTGCACCACTCACTGTGTGTGTTAACTGCAGATGCACTGTATAAATTGAGGCATAATACGAGTAATTAAGAAATTACAAGCCTTTGAGATGTGGTGCTGGCACTGTTTGGAGAAAATAAGCTGGGTACAGAGGATGGCCAGTACAGATGTGCTAGATTTGAATTAGCTAAGAACTACACCTGAACAAAATTTAATGTATTCCATTTATAGGAATGAATTAGTTTGTTCAGTTAATTAATTTCATTATTCAAATAAATTGTTATTCAAAGTCAACATGCAACCAAAAATTAAATTCATCAATTGGAACTACACCTGATCAACCAGATCCAAAGGAGGAGGTCGTCATGGCTGGGGCACAGACTGCAACATGGTGGCGTAATAATCAATGTGTTTGAGAGCAAAATACCTTAAATATTTGATAAATGCTACGAGAAAGAAAATGAAGTCTAAATTCCTCTTAATCTCCAGGAGAAATAGGTTGGTTAAATACAGTTGCTATTGGTAACAATAAAAAGATTGTTGGGTTTGCTGGTATTACTACTTGACACTGATCCCCTTATAATGACGTGCAATTAGTTAAATGTGTTGTTTCATATACTATACTGATATTAAAACTACCATACCAACTCTATAAATAAATAAAAAAAACTGCAAACTACCACTTTGGGTGTAAAGTTCTATAGCTCTTGTTACTATCTACAAGTCTAGTTGTTACATCATCATCATCATCATCATCATCATCATCATACTGAATCACACCAACACTTTAGTGTTCAAGGTAAATGGGTGATTCTTGATATCTTATTATTGAATAGTTTAATTTTCAAATGAGTCCAGATATTCTCACCATGTGGTTTTTGCAATTGCCTCACATTACTTGGTAAATGTTTGATTGAGCAAACGCCTGAAAAGTTGGAGAGATCATACATTTCTTACTATTTCATAGTTATATTAACCCATTCCCACCAGGCTGAGTGGCTCAGACGATTGAGGCACTGGCCTTCTGACCCCAGCTTTGACAGGTTCAATCCTGGCTCAGTCCAGTGATATTTGAAGGTGCTCAAATATATCAGCCTTATGTTGGTAGATTTACTGGCATGTAAAAGTACTCCTGTGGGACTAACTTCCGGCACCTCAATCTCCAAAAAACTGTAAAAGTAGTTAGTGGGCTGTAAAAATTATTATTATTATTATTATTATTATTATTATTATTATTATTATTATTATTATTATTAACCCATTCCCATACGGTGGAAGATACAACTGTTAAGTGTTACATCTGAAATGCAATACTGCAACTATTGATTTATTTCAATTGTGATTTTGTATATTATTACCTTTATAAGCTAGATGTCTTATCACAAAGAAGAGGAAGGAATTTTCCAATTTATCTTTCATGCTGGAGAAGACAGGGGCTCAGAAAAATCTGAAAAAAACACTTTCGCTCTCAAGATTTTAACACCAGTGCCCTTCGTTCAGGATCACAGACTGGCTGGATTGCATCATAACTAGAGGGCAGATTCATATGCACCAAAAACAGCAAAATATGCATGCATCTATGCACCAAGAAACAGTAATATATGCACTATTGCATACTCTGCAAAATACTTGTTTTTCCTCTATGTATAAGGTTGGTTCTCCAAATATCAACTGCTGAAGCAGAATACTTTTAACTGCTTTTTCTTTCGGCATGATTTCTGGTGGTTACTGGTCTTCATACAACAAAGAAATGGTAGTATAGGTTATAGATCCTACATGGCAGCTTCGGCTAGCTTGCAATGCA
This sequence comes from Anabrus simplex, assembly GCF_040414725.1. Lineage (NCBI taxonomy): Eukaryota > Metazoa > Arthropoda > Insecta > Orthoptera > Tettigoniidae > Anabrus > Anabrus simplex. Next base: position 650,565,115 of record NC_090265.1, on the reverse strand, counting down.
CTAAACAGGCTTGCCAATGTCAGCACATTATCCACAGATACTAAAGAACATGAAAGATGAATGATAGAGATAGGTTGGAGTTACAAAATATTGGTTTGGGCTGGTTAGATCCTGCTAGTGACAAGACCATAGGAACAAAGAAAATGGTGACATTATTTAGCTTTAGGCTGTTTCTGTTTTAATTCTTCTTTGTAAGTAAGAATACTTTTTGTGGCAGGTAGATTGTTCCCTGCCAAATACCAAAGGAGGATCTCTCCTCTCTGCTATTTCAGGTCTCGTAAAACATTTTTCTATGATTCCAACATCCGGACCGAATACCAAAAAGCCACAAAAAAAAAAAAATTACACATTGTCAGGCTTTTGTTAATACTGTCGACTGTCAATAGCAAGGCTTCCGGCGGCGAACAGAATTTGTACATTTTCATTTCTTTGCATTGTTCTATTGATTGGAATATATAATATGTTGTTTTATAAATAATAACTGCAGTTATGCATTTATATTTACATATCAAGAATATGTGCATATTCCATATGTATGCATTTATATGCCTTATAAAACATAGCCATTCAATTGCAAATGGCATGAATCACCCTTATTTCTTATGGGCATATTAACATGCAAATATTGTATGCCAAAATCTGCCCTCTAATCATAACACTACTACTTCATTTTAAGGCAGGAATTTGTTATGTAAATCCAGTGTTGTTTATTTCAATATTAATAACCTAAAATCCCAGGAAAACACCGATCTATGCATCCCATCTGAGAAACTTGTAGGCAGGGAAGAAGAACGACCATAACTGGGAGAGGTCACGAATTACAGAACTGTGATACCCTTGTAGTAAAACTTGAACCATGCAATTACATTCTGACATCACTGCCAGGGCATGAAGCAGGTGTGCACCAGGAACATCATACTCCTGTCAGCAAGATCCTCCCTCTCATGGGCATAGTACTTCCCAATATAAGGAGAACAGTTGCAGCTGAAATGGAGAGGAAAGAGCAAGAAACTGATTCTCAGCCCCCTTTCTTTGGACATGAATCCCTGATAGAAATGCAGAGAAGCTTCCTCTGCTCAACAGTTCCAATTAAATCTTCACCAGAAATACTCAGAACTGAACTGTGAAAGCAAAGAATATTGGAAGACGAGGGAGAAACCTGCTGCTCGATGTTGCTTTCCATTTCAGACATGGAAAACACTCAGCAGATTGAGAACTGGAGTTCCAAGGTACAAGGAGAATGCAAAAAATGGGGCTACACTGAATTGCATCAAATATGTGCTTGTGGTAAAAGGCTGAACCTGAACATCTTGTCTGTAGTCAGTTGAAGGAACCCTGCTGCATGGAAGAATTGGTCACTGCAAATGAAAAGGCTGTTCAGGAAGCTGAATTTTAGGTATCGCAGGGCATTCGATGTGCAGTTTGTTAATAGTTTTGGAAGAAAAAAGTCAAATTTTTTTTTGTATGCAAGAGTGCTTTGGACTCAGGGTAAATAAATAAACCTAGAATATTAAGAAATAATTGTTTCAAGGGAAATGATTGTATGTCAGTGGGTTTAATGACCAGTAGGGAATAGTATAGCATGTCAGTCATGTCAACCAGTCGTGCACCTTCTCACTCTTAATTAAGCACACGCAGTAGATGAATCTCTTAGGTCTCCTCAGTTTGAAGCTTGCAGTCCCCCTGGTTTGTGTTTACATTCGTGCCCTCAATCCTAACATGGATCACTCTGGTAAACGGCACTTTGCTGCTTGTTTGTCCTTATGGCACATCCCCATTACTTATTTCAGTTATCTTTTTCTTTTTTCTGTACCTTGTTGTGCTTTTTTTAATTTTTGTGTAATTGCTTGGTTCCCTGGTTTAATTTGCTTGATTTTCCCCCCTTACTAAATTAGTTGAATAATGCTTGTTTTTAATTCTTTCCTGCCCTTTCCTAGAACCTCAACCTACCATTGCCTGAATCATCCTATCACCTCCTACCTCCAGTTGGCAGCACTTCAGACTTGACTGCGTCATCTGGACGCGCTCGAACGACGTCTGCTCCTGCGGAAGATTGCGATTCTCCTGTTGTATCCGAGGGCAAATCTCGCCGGCGCTCCCGCTCTGTTGCCGAGCTCAGGAATCCTCCTACCAATGGTACTGATGAAGTCCCTGAACAAGTCCCTGCAACACCGGTGCAGGCACAGAAACCTGTCACACGAAGTAGGAGGGCTAAGAAGAATAAAAATATAGGCATTTCTCAGGACCAATGTGATACGGAGTTAGATGAAAGAGATATGTAAAATACCTCCAGGATATTTACATGTCGTGGCTCAAGTTGGAAAGACTGATGTGTTCATGCATTTGACTTGTTCAGAAAGATACAAAACAGTTGGCATTTGAGAGTTTTTAATGAATATTGAAATTGATAGAGATTGGATATGATTGTTCCTGTTGGATTTTACTGTGACAAATTTTATTTTTTTCATACATAGACTCCACAAACTGCAAAAATGTAGGTTGTGCCAATTGTTCTGTTGTGTGTGTTTTTTATCCACTTAAAAGAATTAAAACTTATTTGTGTATAGATTACATTAATGTAAGCTTTATCTCTAAGATTGTGATATTAAGATAAAGAAAATTGTCTGTGTGCTTAATTAGTGTTTGTGGATATTTGGAAATGAGTTTTTTAAATATATAATGATTTCATTGCATGAAATTATTAGGCAGAGAATGTTGTTTTTACGTTCATTTTTGTGACAAGTTGTGCTCATGTCTTGTACCAGTGTTGTGAGCTGAAGATTCATTATACTTAAGCTGCATTTCTTTTTTATTGTTTGTTCTTTTGTTTGTTTTCAGTTGTTAGTGTTGTACTTTTTAATAAGAAACTTCCACTGGTCTGTGACATAGATGTGGTTAAAGTAAATTTTTGAACTCGTTCATGTTTTTTAATTTTTTTTATTTTCAACTTTGGGTGGGAAATATATTTGAAAACATGTTTAACTTTTATTTAGGTGTTCATAATATGAAAATAACACTTTGTTGTATAATAGACTGAATATTGGGTGGTTCATAAAATATGAATATTTTTGCAGATAAGCTCTTGAGTGTGAATATGATTGTAATTTCAAATCTTCTTATTTAATTATATTCTCAAGGGGAAAAAAAATGGACTAGTTTGTTGAGGAAACCTTAGGAATGCTGAATGTGAAATAGACTTGAAGATCAATGCTGAGAATAAGTAGTTTGATGTATATTTCTTTTAAGGCCTTCTTCATGTAGTGAAGGAACAGGTTGAATTCCTGCCTGTTTCCATATGATAACTGACAGTGGCTCAGACTTCTTCTTTGATGAAGGATGTTTTCATTGTAGACTTCATGGGTTTCTGTTAAGGTTCCTATTTGAGTAAAGTGTTTTGGGTTACCATCTCTAAGGACATTTTTTAAGGTATATATTTTTAGAAATATTTCCCTTCACTCTTAATGTCAAGCTATTGATAAGTTTGATTTAAGAAATGAATATATTCTAGTTTAAAATGGCAAGCAAAATAATTTAAGATCTGATTTCCTATGTTTTAAATAAGTATTTATTGATTTGACAGACTAATTTTCTTGTTGAAGATTTCCCATTACACAATGTGGACTCGGCTTTCGATGTAAAATAGAAGCTGCCATTGAATATTTACAGGTTAATAAAATAATTTTTGGCAAAGAAGTTTTTCCAGTAGTTAATTTAAATGTGTCTTATCCATTGCATGGTAATATTGACATTGATCTCTGCTTGAATTAGATCTAATCCTTGTGACCTTTGGAAAGAGTGGATTCTCATTTCACCTCAGAGAGGAAAGACAACAGCGACTGAACTATACCCGTCATTGCATCCTCTATTAAAATGCATAAAGATTATATCTGATGTGCATTAGATTATCTGTTAGAAAGATAAGACTAGAGTCGGGGAAGATAGGAATGTTGAAAGGAACACAGAATAGGTAAAACACAATGGCAGGTCAGTGTGGACAGAGGGAGGAATAGAAAGAAAACACAAAAGGGACAAGGATAATCTTCATACACTAACATCTTCAAATAGATGGACTGTTTTCTCATCAAACCCAATTCTTCTGTATCCATTTTTTCTTGACTGCCGATGAGCTCATTTTTGCTTCCTAGCATCTCAGGAGGCAAGCTTTTCAACACTCATTGAGGAACCATCTTGACAGATATGTAGGAAGTGTAGGAAAAAGAAAAGTCGGATAAACACAGGGAAAAGGAAGAGACAAAATGGTAAAGATAAATACAAGTTGTAAAAAGACTAGAAACACAGGACAGGACAAACACAAAAGGAGAAAAATAACTTCCTTATTCTTTATTAAATGTGTTTCTTTCAATGTTCCTTTTTTTCTGTATATGACTTTATTTGCACTTATTTGTTCCTTCCCATTACTAGTCTTTTAAGGTGGAAAAAAGAAAATCTTGAAGTTTACAGCTTATTGTAATAAGAGACAGGAACTCAGGTTTTCCAAGCTGTTGGAAATGGTTCGGTGAGAATATTCCAATTACGTGTGAAGTATGAAGAGATGTAGCTGGTTCCCTCCAAATATTTGTTGCTATACGATGTAGTTAACATACAATACTATATACATTTGAGCGTTAGTCTGGTTACTTAAATGTGATGTCAGTGAGGAAGTCTGCTCCACTTTTTGGCTTACTTCAAGCCTCAACTCCGAAGCAAATAACTTATCACTCTATTACACAACCCTTCCACAGACTGGCAGGGATTCCCCTAGCAAGACATATACAACAGCTTCTAACAGAAGCCAAGGCCTGTGCCACAAGGCTTATATAGACCTCACGGCCACACCCAGTATTCTAGAACACCTTGGAAACCTCCCATGGTTTCCTCTCAAAAATGGAATATTCTACTTGGCCCCAAGCAGCCAGTCCAGTGGCTAGAAACCAGTGCTCTTTTAACATGGCATAGCTGGTTTCCACTAGCCTGATCTCTGCCTTTGTTTGCACATATTTCTAAACTGAGTCTACAAGATATCCAATGTGCCTCCTTTCTTGTTGACCAACGCCAATTCTCAACTTACTGAAGTCTTAAAGCTCTAATATAATAAATTATATATATAATTTTTCTGTTCTAAAATTCCCTATTACCTGGATCCCTTGAAATAATAATAATAATAATAATAATAATAATAGCATTATTTATGATGTTTTATTATTCATTACATCATTCCCCCTACGATCCTAGTTGTAGGTTCAGTTCTCAGAGAGAATGGCGGTCCTGTGGCCGTGTCTGAAGACGGGCACGACAAGCTACCTTTTAAAGCAATGACCTCACAGGAACTTGCATCTTATGACAATTCTTCGGCTGTTTGAGATTGGAAGACTAAGCTAGTAACATTTGAGGTACTCGTGCGGAATGGCATCTGAATAGGAAGGGTGTTAGTGGAGACAGGTAAAAAGATTTGAATCGTTTGTTTCAGAAACTACACTTCTCCAACGTACCAAATTGTTCAGAAAATAGGAAAAACTGTCTGTAGTGTGTAATGTCATTTCTATCCTTCCAATATTTATTATGCTTATTCTACTGTTGAAATGACTATGACAGATCAGTTGTTTGTATGAATTAGTCCAATACATTCCTTTACAGACTTTGTTGAAAATGGAGACGTGCTGTTTCTGCAACAAACACCATTAATAAGAATATAAGGAAGTGTAACATTGATTTTAACGTCATTTCAATTTCAAAAGGAACTTTATTTGTACTGAGGAAATACAGTGTTTAAACCCATTATTTAATAGTTCTTTGTAAGACTTACTTATTTGCACATACTACGATTAGACCACATTGTATAGATAAACTAGCTGATGTACCCGTGCTTCGCTACGGAATTCTGCATTGCATACGGAATTCTAGTGTACACGTTGTGAGCAAGACTGTATTAAATTGCATAGCTCTTAACGTTGCCGTAGAGATGCGACGGGGAAGTCGCCAAACATCTTTTCTCATATGAAGACTGAGTTAGGGAATTTTCATTGTAATGGTAGACCCGCTTGCCTGCCATCAGTCACAATCAGATTGGAGAGTTTTCATTATAATTGTAGACACTCGCTCTCCACCTGCCTTTTTACATCCTCAGAAAGACTGTCTTAGTGGTTTTCCCAACTGAAATGAACATACATTACAATGACATCAGTAGGAATGGCGCGACTAAAAGTAATGCTTTCATATGAAATATTCGATCAAATGAAACGCCACACATTTTCTCACTGTTAATGAACAAGACTACACTGCCGATCTAACAGTCCACAGTTCCAGAGCTGGAATGACCAAGCCGCAGACAGCCATGATTCGTGAACACTCTTCGTCCTTTTTCGGCGGGAAGAGAGTCGAATAGTGGAGACTCCCAGGGAAAATCTATGCCCTTTTACTAATCTGTTTCCTAGGAGTATCCGATGAGTCAGAAAATATCAATTCACTACACTGGCGGCGGGAAAATCTGACTTGGCAAATTTTTCCTCCAAGCCAGAGGAGAATCCCCCTCTTCACTGATAATTTGGAATAAAATGAATGTAGAATTTAATAAAAGTGAAGAGGAAGAAGCTTTTCTTAAGAAACGGCTCTTTTCACAGTTGAATTTTGAGTTAAGTGAATTGTGGTGCTATAATTTGGAATAGGTCTAAATTGTTATTCTAGACCAGGTCATACTACTACTACTACTACTACTACTACTACTACTACCACCACCACCACCACCACTACTACTACTACTACTACCACTACTACTACTAAGTCAGCCTCTGCCTTAAGAATGCACACTGCTCATTCAAGATAGCGTGTCAGAGTAGGGATCAAATAACTGGAATACCGTATTATGAAGAAACAGTGTGTTACGTACCAGCTGTATCAGAAAATGTATGAACCAGAGAATGGCATGCTAAAGAAGAAAGTTTTATAATTCTCCGGCTATTTCCCGCCAATATTCAGTCAGGCTTTTGTACTCGGTACACAGCAGTAATCCCATCTATCAGAGTTGAGAGGCAGCATAAGGGACAAATAACATCACAACAAACAATGGTCAACGTAATGATATTGTTGATCAATGTTATGCGCCTTCGACTTTGTAGGCCTTCACATTTAGTTTTCTTCCGACTCTGAAATACCACTCATCATAGTCGGTACAGTAAAACTGAATAAAACATAAATGATCGGAAATTGTATTCTCTGTAACGTTTGTTATCTAGCACTTTCCGATAGGACCAAAAACATAGGTATTCAAAAAATAAAATTTAGGCACCTTCTTTTAAACTACAATTTCATTCAGGGTGAATAAAATTGTTTATAGCTTAGACTGTAGTTTCTTGTTCCCCGACTCTATGTACTGATTTTAATTAAATTCTGTCAAACCATTTTCTCTTGGCTAGGCGTCTTTATGGACTTATCAACAAAAATACAAATTCATGAATATCTGTGTTATCATAGCCGGTACGGTAAAAATGTATAAGACATAAATGATCGGAAATTTAATTCTATAAAACGTTGGTTTTGTTGTATTTGTCGATACGATCACTAATAATATAAATATTTGAGAATTGAATTTTAGGCTTTCCCCTAAACTACCATTTCATTCAGCGTGAATAAAATAATGTATAGCCTAGATTATAGTGGCTCATGCTCTGACTTGTATACCAATTTTCAATGAGATCACTAATGACGTAAATATTTAAGAAATAATTTTTAGGCCTTCCCCTTAACTACCATTTCACTCAGCGTAAATACAATTATTCATAGCCTAGGTTGTAGCGACTTATTCCCCGATTTTGCATACAAATTTTATCAAGATAGGACTACTAAGAACGTAAATATTTGAAAATTAAATTTTAGGCTTTCCCCTAAACTACCATTTCTATGAGCGTGAATAAAATTATTTATAGCTTATATTGTAGCGGTTTATTCTCCGACTTTGCATACCGATTTTCATTAAATTCTCTTTAGCAGTTTTCTAGTGATGCATGTACAGACAGACAGACAGACAGACAGACAGACAGAAATTACGGAAAAGTAAAAAGTGCAGTTTCTTGTTACTGTGGACATGACCGATACAAAAAATACCATTCTTTTCAAATTCTGAGCAATGTACAGACAAAAATCTTATTTTATGTATATAGATAAACAGAAGAATACTCCTTTTATGTCTCTTTCCAAAGTTCAAAATATATATAAAACAAAACAACACAATATAATACAAGTAACATGTAAGTCATCTTTGAACAATGCTTCTCACTTCTATTGCGCTGATTTTGTCCATGCAAACAGTTCATTATAAAACTCATGGTGTTCTTCTGGTATGTAAGATTCCAACTTCTTTGTCTGCTAATTTCTTTTTGTGGATAAGCAAGTCTAGTTGGTAACACAGGGAGACGGGTTGCAGAAATAAGCAACTTGAAAGTACGAATGCACAGTCCTTCAATACAGTATTTTCCTAAGACATGATTTGCCTTGTACCGAAACTCCATAAATTGATTTATATGAAACTCAACTTTTGCATATCTTTTCACAGCCCTTCCTAGCGACTCAAGTGAAAGAACTGACACAACTACTTTGTGAAGCGGGCTGGTTTGAAGTAAAAACAACGCCCCTCCAGGATAAGTGTTCTTTCTGCACAAAACGGAAACTTTCTTTCGCGACTGACAGGCAGAGATATATGGTAGAAGTGTTTTTCTGCACAAAATGGTAACCCTTCGTGCATTAATCATGGCAGTATTCATAACTCATATAGTGACAAAAAGTGGAGAAGTGCTGTTTCTGCAACAAACGATTCATTTAGAACAGGCCGTAAAATTAACGCCACATCAAGTGGACCTGGTTGTTAAAGTGAGACTGTTTCTGGGGCACTGACAAAGCCTTGGAAGAATACATGTTTTCTTTTTCCATAGCAGCATTTTCACAAAAACAAGAGGCAGCAATGAAGGTATGACATCAAGAATCTAGAAAGCTGATGAGATTTACCTGCTACTTCACTCAAAATGGAGAGAGAGGGAAATACACTAGTCAACAAAAAGAATCGGGCACTAGGAAGGAAGGAGTTTTCATTTTGCTACAAAACTCCACATGCAATTACATCTGGAGCAGATTATTAACAAATTGGGGGATATTCCCAATGGTAATGCTTGCTTACTGTAGTATATCAATTAAATTAAAACATACATTTCATACAACAAAAAATACAACAAACTTGAAAGCAAAATACTGTAATACAACAAATTATATCAAAACAAAACATTTTATAAAACAAGAATTTTCTTGATTACAAAAGAATGAAAAAGAAATCCTATACATTATAAACTGGAAATAAAGAATCATAACGATTGAAAATTACATGAGTAGTGTAACATAACAATTAAAAGCAAATGCATTAAAATTATGATGAAATTTGCAAAATAAATTAAAATATTCCCTTGTATGTAGCATAACATAATGTCTACAGTCACTCAGAAATTCATCCAAAATTTACAAAAAATTCCATTATATTTATTATGTATGTTGAGTATTTAGCCCAAAGGCTGGTTTGAGCCTCGACAGCTCTGCCATCAGCTGTCATAGATGGTCTAGGCATCACTGAAGTGGAATATTGAGTGAGGTAATTTCCCATTGCTTTCCTCACCGATTCACAAGTTGCTTTTATATATCAGCCTGCTAAGCCCACTGAAATGCACACAGCAACATTTTTCATTTCATTTTCATTACAAACTGGTTGCATAAGGAATGGTGTTAATAGTATATTGCTCATACCTGTCACTTTCAGATATTGTCAAAGCCAAGGATGAGACTGAAAGAGGCCAATGAAAGTAATTACACTGAGTGGCCAAAAGTCATGGGAAGGGCTGCCCCATTAGAAAATGTGCCGTTTGTGACCCCTGAGCATTTCGGCTAGGTACGGCTTAGCCGAGAAGTTTGTCACCGACACCAGTGTTGTGAAGAAGGCAACACGTCCCGAGTTAACAGACATTGAACGTGGGATGATCATCAGCACGTGGCACATGGGTCACAGCATTGCGGAAATTACACGCAAATTTGGGTTTCCGAGGTCAACAGTGTTGAGAGTAGATCTTCAATATCACAGAGAGAATGTTATCACACGGGAAAACCACAGGTGTTGAACGAACGGACATCACATCACCTCCGCAGAACCATACTGGGCGCTCGCCAGGCTACTTCAGGTCATTTCACCGCATATTTGAATGTTCGGAGTCAGGAATCCATTTCTACCAAGACTATAAGGAGGCAACTGCACCGCATAGGCTTCACCAGCCGACGACCAACTCGTGTCTCGACACAGAGCTCAACAATATGCATGGGCCCGCGAACACTGGCAATGGACCATGGAACAGTGGTGGTGTGTGGTGCGGTTCAATGAAGGAGCGTTGCAGGTGAGCATTATGTGGACATTATTTCAGACCATCTGCATCCCCTTCTGGCCCTAGAGTACCCTGATGGATATGTCATGTCACCGCTCTGTGGTGGCACGCAGGTGGTTGGAGGAGCACTCCAGGGAAGTTACGACAATGGATTGGGCCTCCAGATTCCCCAATCTTAATGCAATCGAGCATTTATGGGATGCTGGTATACTCTCCATGAACCCCGCATCAACTACACAAAACCAATTGTGGGTAGCAATGCAAGATGCGTAGGTCCAGATCCCTCCAGAATGATCTCAACATCTCATAGAGTCAATGCCTCGCCATATTCCTGTCATTTTGAGGGCTCATGGAGGAGCAACTCATTATTAACATTACATTCAGTGTCTTCCCAGGACTTCTGGCCACTCATTGTATATGTAGTGTAGCATAATAATTACAAGACAGTTGCATAAAAATTCGTGGATAACATAAATACATCAAACTTAATGAACTGATTAGCGTAGTGGCGTGATTAGTTCAACCATCTGGTCACTGTTGGCTGTGAACATACTACGACCCATCACCTGTGTAAAGGCTTAAATCACCTATCACCAAGGCTGTTCTGATCTGACTGCTAGAACATGTCGGGACCAGTGGATGCATGAGGGCATTCACACATGGCAGCTGGGCTGAGGATGCCCTCAACCGACCACCAGGAGAAAGGATCGTCTGATCTTCCGTCAAGCACGAGCAGATTGAACTGCTACGGTGTCCACCACCTAAACATAGGTAATGCCATTGTTACAGGTCCGTGTGTTTGCCTGAACCATTTCCAGGTGCTTGGATGAAGGAAATTTAGCCTCACGGTATCCATTACGTGTCCACCATTATCTCCAGTTTTGAGAGACGTTGTGAGCGACAAACCTAGACTGCTATGGCTTGAAACTAGGTTGTCTTTAGTGATGAATCCAGGTTCTCTTGTTCACTAACAACAGCTGTGTTTGTTTCTGAAGGCCTTGCGATGACTTTTGTTGTGGCACGATACATCATCGTCATCACTATCACTGCTGGTATAGTGGTCTCGGGGGCCATCACATATTACAGGCTTCCAGGAAGAATTTTCCAACAGGATAATGCACAGCTGCACACAGCAATGGCATCGCAGGAATGTCTCCACATCCTGCCACATTCTGTGGCCTGCCCAATTGCCATTGAATATGTTTAGTATGCCCTCTTCAGCACGATCTAAAGCTCAAACTTTTTTTGGTCGCGCCCCCCCTTCTGAAACATGAAATACCTAGCCCCCCCTATTTTTCTTTCCTTTCTTAGCACTTCTCATAGGTTACTTCGCAAAAAAATACAAGAAAAAACTGATCACGAGATCTATAGTATTTGCTTCTGTCTATTATTCAAAAGAATGCTAGTGAAGCCTAATGTCAGGTAATCGTCTTGATATTTACGCACTTTGCTTTTGTTTTGCTGGTGTGAGCAGAAGAACAATGTACTTTGATTAGATTTGAATCTTGTTGTTTATTACGACTGAATATTTTGGAAGGTGGGCAAGCACTTGATAAATTACTTCCATGGGGTTTCAATTTACCACTACTAATACGCCACTTATCCTTGTGTGACGATACTTGTACTGCATCAGTTTATTGTAAATCGGTCTAACCACTTCCACTAAACACGCACTAGAATGCATCTGTTCACTCACTCTTTGAACTGATTGCAAAGGCCTGGCTGAAATAGTCGACAATGGCAGAAACAGAAGAATCTATTCTTGTAAGGAAGTGGTGGTCACATTGTCAAGCGGCTTATTGTCATTAGTGATTGTTAAGTGTTTGGTAAGTGATACCGCTGTGGTGGGGGGCGAAAGAGTGCTGTGTAGGAAATGTTACTCGCACCTCTTCTCAGAATACGTGCTGGCAGGATCTACTGGTCAGTTCTTGTGAATTAAGACCGCAAAAGTACGAGTTTATTATACAGTCTTGAATGGCGGTGGAAGAGCTTCCTACCTAAGTTCAAGGATGTGAGAATCTAAGAATAGCAATATTTGTTACAGAATATTAAATATTTCAATCGGAGGCCCCCCCACCTTTGAGTACCACTGATGTAGGGACCAGTTGAAGCAAATATGGACAGATATGGTGCAAGATACCGTATGAAACATGTATGCTTTTGTGCCCATTCGTATTGTACCTTGCTTTCAAGCTTGAGGCAGACCCACAGGATACTAGTCTACCTGCAAGTGTTCAGTTTCCTATCAATAAACTATCCTTTTGCTCCACTATTGTATACAGTAATATCAGAGTTGCAATCACCTGGTGGTTCCTACAATTCTTCCTGGTGCATTTTTTTAAATTTTTATTTTTATTTTTGAGAAGTGTGGATATAAACTGCTCCACCTGAACTTACCATTGGTGTGAATAAAATTGCAAGAGTAAGGGAATTTTAAGTACCTAGGTGAATGGATCGCTGAAAATGGCAATGAAAATAAATCAGTAGCTTCAAGAATTCAGAAAGTGGAAATTGCTTTTCAACACACAAAGAATGTTTATAACAAAACATACTTGTCCTGGAACAGTAAAATTCATCATTACTGAACAGTGGCCAAACGTGAAGCTCTATATGCTTAAACGACTTGCCCGTCACCCACACTCCATTTCCCAATCAGTTCTGTCCCAGCATGTACAGCATTAACCTGCCAGTGCCGCTAAATTATCTTCCTCGCTTCCCAAGAACCTTCTGCCAAACTGTCAAAATGTGTTCCACGTACTCTCTTACTTCACTTTTCTTTTTTTTCCACGCATGCAACCTCTCTGTCCCTTAAGCATGCTTATCTGACTCCTTATGGTGTGACAGACCTAGGTGAAAAATCTATGACATCCACATAAACATTATTATGCTCCATAAATAAATAAATAAATAAATAAATAAATAAATATTTTCACTATTCAGGAGTGAAAAGCTGCAGCAAGTCTTCTTTCAACAGTACATTATACCCATCTACAGCTTACTTTCTACAGTGGTATCGTTAACACGTTCGTCTACTGGAGAAAATCCTTGTAGAATCATATGCAAACGACCCTATTCTTATGACATGTCTTCTTACACTGTTACCCTTGCCTTTTCCTGCTGTTACTTATTCGGGATTGCATTGCATTTCATTTCATTATTCTAATACAAAGCAAATCCAGGTATGATCTTATAATTATGTTCACCGTGTCTACCTATACCATCCTTCTGCTTGTTAACATCCCTTCCCTCTCGGCTTAATGCCACCATCCAGGCTTAGTATCATGCCTAGCTCTTCTTTGATTCCACCTTTCATACTGGACAATTTCACTCATTCGTACTTTGTATTCTGTTCTGAAGATGTGTACATCACATTCTTTCTTTTGTAATTGCCTTCATTCCTCAATTTTTAAAATTTAAAAGTAGGAAAGAAAACAGTATGAAGATAAAGTTGGAATTCAAGAGGATAAATTGGGTCAAATATTTATTTATAGGAAGGGGAATTAGGGATTGGAATAGCTTACCAAGGGAGATGTTCAATAAATTTCCAATTTCTTGGCAATCGTTCAAGAAAAAGCTAGGAAAACAACAGATAGGGAATCTGTCACCTGGGTGACTGCCCTAAATGCAGATCAGTGGATATAAACTGCTCCATCTGAACCTACCATTGATTGATTGATTTTTTTTTTTTTTTTTTAGAATTTGTTTCCTTGGTATTTAAACTTTGAGACTCTCCCTACCATGATAGTGTTGTATGGATTCTCAAGAACCATGGACATCTGTAGATATTTTAACTTGTTTAGGCTTTCACTGCTAGTGTCCAGTTCTATAAACAATTTCTCTGGGCTTGTAGACCATGGTGAAACATTGGAAGACCACTGCCTATGTACCCAGAAAATGTTTATGTAGAATTTCTAGAATTACTGCATGAGAATTGAAATACAAGGTGTCCGGTTTAAAAGTTGTTGTTTGAGTCATCAGTCCATAGATTGGTTTGATGCAGTGCTCCATGCCACCCTATCCTGTGCTAACCTTTTCATCTCTACGTAACTACTGCATCCTACATCTGCTCTAATCTGCTTGTCATATTCAAACCTTGGTCTACCCCTACTGTTCTTACCACCTAAATATAAAATTTAATAACTTGAAGCAGTGGATGGAGATATTTACTTATGATTTGTTTCTACAAATGGGGTAACTCAAAATATTTGTTTACATACCTAATAAACCTTGATATGCGCACCATTACTGGCGCGACAGACATCTCATCGGTATTTCACTTCTCTTCTGCAGTATTGTAGGCGCAGCCTTTTTTGGATGACATCGTGTACTGTCGAACGAGGTAACTGTAAATGCCTACTTGCTTGTCAAATTGACTTACGAGGGCTCCGCTTCAAGGACTAGCGGATTAAATCAACAGTAGCCTCTGAAACTGTGTGCTTGGCGTGGCGGCCCGACATCGACAGCAAGGTCCCAGATTCTGGAAGGCGTATGTCCCATTTCCTGATTGTTACGTGAGTGAGAACATCATCAGTTGGGAACAGTCCATACTCACGCCGAAATATACATTGTAATAGTGTAACGGATTTTATCTCTGCGAGCGAAAGCACACAGAACCCCTGCTGTGGAGTCCACATGGTTACTGGCGCGCTTCTCGTGAACAGTGCAGTTATGCGCATGTGGTACCACCGCCACCACAAGCGAACACAGAAAACATTTTGAGTTACCTTAGTTGTAGAAACAAACCGCCAATAAATATCTCCATTATTTCTCAAATTATTAAATGTTATATTATTATACCTATAACCCAGACACTTATATATATACCCTGGGTATGGAGCTTGGGAGACAATCAAAATAAATGCTTCACTTCCTATGATGATCAAAAGAATATTCATTGAAACCATGAAGATGGAATGCAAGCCGATGACAGTCGCTAGGCCCAGGAAGTTCCATCCCTTTATTGATCTCACAGGTAGTTCAGGTACTTCTAAGCTTTGTGAGAACTCTGAATTTGATTATATTTTTGTACCAATCAGTGCTTTTACTTCCACAGTCTTCTGAAGTATCAAAATGTTTTTCATAATTTTTGTACTGAGCAAGTGGCCGCACTATTCAGGTCACGTAGCTGCCAGCTTGCATTCGGGAGATAGTGGGTTTGAACCCCAGTGTCGGCAGCCCTGAAGATGGTTTTCAGTGGTTCCCCATTTACAAATCAGCTAAATGCTGGTAATCTATCTTAATTTAGGCCATGGCTGCTTCCTTCCCACTCCTAGCCCTTCCTATCCCGTCGTTGCCATAAGACCTATCTTGTCGGTGCAGCATACAGCAATTTGTAAAAAAAGAAAATCATAATTTTTGTGAACTGTTAATATTTTCCTTACACAATGGTGGTTTTAAACGGAGTATGTATATATTTGGAACAAAACAAGTAATAATGAAAGAAAAATTAAATAGGCTCCAGGACCAGACGGCATATGTGCCGAACACCTCAAGGATTCTTTTCACATAATGGAACAAATGTATCACAACTGGAAAAATCCCAGAATCATGGAGAAACTAAACTATAAAAGTTATTTTCAAAGGGAAAGGTGACGCCAATGATCCAGACTCATACCGTGGAATTGCACTTGAAAATATGCCATATAAAATGTTCTCAAATATCTTAACAAACAGACTTATGGAAATTACAGACCCTGCTCTCCCAGAAAATCAGTTTGGCTTTTGGAAGGGGAATAGCACCCAACATGCAATCACTTACCTGATAGAGCAGATACAAGGTACCCTACGAAACCCTGGAAATAAATATTGTACAGTCTTCATAGACTAAAAGAAAGCTTTCGACAACATACACAGACAGATACTCATCCACAAACTTAGACAGATGGTTGGGGAGACTAACCCACTTACAAAAATAACAACAGATATATTGAGTCACAACTACATTCAAATAGACGACGGAGTCACATTATCAAACAAAATACTACAGACAAATGGTGTTCTTCAAGGTGATCCAATGAGTCCTACACTCTTCAATATTATGGCAACAGATATCACCTCAATCGTCAGAAACACCTCAACTACTCTTATAATGTACGCAGATTACATGGTCCTAGGATCAGCTGATATAAAAATTACAAGAAGTGCTATTAAAACTCAAAAGATGGATAGAATCAAACAGTCTACAAATAAATCAACGGAAAACCAAACAAATGACCTTCAGGAAAGGAGGGAGAAAAACTCCGAAAGACACTTTGACTCTTCACAATGAACCACTAGAAGTTGTCTCAAAATTTAAATACTTGGGTATCACCCTCCAAACAATGCTGAAATCTTTCAGATTACATATGCAAGAAAGGGCAGCTGCAGCAATAAAAGCAACATATAACATCAAAAATATCCAACAGCTCGCAACCCAAACAGGAATTACCCTCTTTCAAACTACAATAATACCAATAGCTACCTACGGACTAACCATAATATGGGATACTCTTACAGTAAAAGACCACCTAACACTCGAAAAAATTAAGGCCCTATTTATGAAAAGAGGGCTTGGAGTAGGAATATCAGCACCATCAAGGCTGATCTACATTATGATGAAAGAAAGCTGCTTCATAAAAGATATGAGGTTGCAATTGCATCTACCAAATACCAAGACTTACGAAAAAAACTACCAAATATTGCTTGAGAAAAGGAACGCCATTTGGAGCGAATTCTATACAACTGATGCCATACTGACAGAAGTCTGGAGACAGGCCAACTACAAATTGAGACATGCCATCACATGATTTGCAGTGCATGGTTTTCATCACAAGCTATGCACCAACAAAAGATTTCACTTTTCAAGTGATGATTGTATATGCGAACTTCGTAGCAATCAATGTACCCGGTATCATGCTAATATGTGCAAAAAAAGACAAATATCACTAACGAAATTGTGCAGTGAATAACTACAAGTAAATGTATTTTTATTGTATCCATTCTGGCTTTTTGTTGCAATAAACCTTTCATTCAAAGGGTTTTGTGATAAGACCAATGTTAAGCAATACTGTAAACTCAAGAGCAAGTAGATCTCATTGACATGCAAACAGAACCTGATAGGAATTATAAATTTATATTGAATTACCAGGACCATTTGACAAAAATGTTATTTCTAAAGCCTTTGAAGACCAAAAGATCAGAGGAAGTGGTGTGTAACCTAATTGATTTCTCATTTGTTATCATATAATTTATCGAAAGGGTAAAGTGATTTCTGTATTGGTTTATATGAAACTTGCCTGTTTGTAAGACTAGACCCAAACACATGTGTAAGATAATTTTCAGTGATTTCCTAGAAAACTTTACCATTCAACATCAACTTGCCCACAGCCATAACTTGCGAATGATGAAAAGCAACTGTCAAGTCTATCAGAAAATGTACACAATTTTTTTTTTTTTTTTTTAATGTAAAAATGAATCACTAATTCAAGAAACTGAAGTGGAAAAGCAGGTAGGATGGAGCAAGTGGCTGCGCAGTTTGGATCGCTTGGCTATCAGCTTGCATTCAGGAGATGATGGGTTTGAACCTCACTGTCGGCAACCCTGAAAATGGTTTTCTGAGGTTTCCCATTTTCACTCAAGGCAAAAGCAGGGGCAGTACCTTAATTAAGGTACAGTCACTTCCTTCCCACTCCTACCCTTTCCTATCCCATCGTTGCCATAAGACCTATCTGTGTTGGTGTGTAAAACAAATTTTGAAAAAGCTAGTAGCATAATTATTGGTTTTGTGCAGGAAATTTCTAATTTTAGACTTAAGCTATTTCCTTTGTAGTTACATGGAAGTTCTCACTTCCGTCTTCTCCACATACAATGTACTTGTTACTCAACTGCTGTAGAAACTCTTTCTCACAAGGGGGCATTCCCTACTCGTCACCACCGATTTCGCTCAAATTTATAGAACATGCAGGCTTGGCTAGAAATGAAAGTACCCAAAGTGGGAACTCCAGATGGCCAAGCGTATAGAAAATAAAAATAATAATGTTGACATGGTTCTTGCACCGTATAAGCCACTTACGTTAGTGCCTACGTCGAGCAGTAGTTAGTGTAGCGGTAAGAGCTTGGACTAGTAATTCGGTGGTCGTGGGTTTGACTCCCCGTGTCGAGAATTTTTAAAATTTTTATATTATTCATTTATTTTAATTTATTTTATTTATATGCAAAAAGGCATATAGGACGTCATTTTTGTAATGAGCGCACAATTGTAGAAAATTTGGAGTTGCGAACTTTCCCGACGTGTTCAAACAGAAATTCTTCTTTTTTCTCCTTTATTGGCTATCTCCCTCCTTGGGGAATGTGCCATAAGATTCAAGATACCCGTCTCCCTTAATCTCGAAAATCATAGATTAGGGAGAGGGTATTATTTATTGTAATCGTTTCATAATTTGTGATACATGCCGTATACAAAATTAGAAGGAGTAACTTAAATAACTATTGTGAATAGTGTTAATAATTGGTACATGCGATGCATGTTCATATAAAGCAGGTGCATAGAAATTGAACAGAGAAAGAATACTATAAACTGAATGTTCCATTCATATATAGTATTAGAATGTGCCATAAGCGTCAATAGTCGTTTCGCTGTAAGATTCGTTTTCACCTGACAAGTGAAGGTTGCTCCTGGCGACTGTACACAAACAATAGATTCTTGGCGCAGGTAGAAAAAAGTCTGACAATTAAATCCCTTTTTTTTACCTTTTCTATGCCTTTTGCGTATAAATAGATAAAATGAATTATTCACCTCTTTGCTTAATTGGAAAATGAACAATATGAAAGTTGACAAAAAAAAGTCTCCACACGGGGAGTTGAACCCACGACCATCGAATTACCAGTCCGATCTCTTACCGCTATGCCAACAACTGCTCGGCGTGCGTGTTAAGTGGCTTATACGGTGCGAGAGCCACGTCAAATTTTTATTTTCTATACGCTTGGCCATCTGGAGTTCTCATTTTGGGTAGTTTCATTTCTAGCCAAGCCCTGCATGTTCTATAAATTGTGCGAAATCGGTGGTGACAAGTAGAGAATGCCCCCTTGTCAGATTTTTTTGTTACAGTGGAGGGCTGTTAACTATCTCTAGTGACAAATTTTAAGGATGATAACCGCTCACTATATACGACAGCTCCGTTTGCCTGGCATTCACATCACTGTAGTAGTATTAACAAAGCATCAAGCGTGGAAATACCTTGCAACAGGACGCCCCAGAAAATCAATCCACATTTGAACGGATACATTATTGTCCTTTCCGATGCCAAGTACAGCAATATAAGCCTGGTTTTGCTTTTTCCAAGTACAGCAACTCTTGTGTTCTTGAGAGTTGAATAAGACTGGTAAAGCCCACATGGGATTAACGCGAAAGGGGAACAGTCTGTGTATGTATGATGATAGAGATTTAAGTCTCTCCTCAAGCCATAAACCTACTACGCTGGCGTAGCAGGGAGAGAGGTAATACTCCCACGTGGCGCGTCCCAGGTGGCGGATAGGAGGGTCCTAACCGGCGGACCTAAGGGAAATGAAATACCTCTCACGGACCAAACACACAACTCCCTGTGTTTGGGGATGCAGACGAAGAATACGCCCACGGTATCCCCTGCCTGTCGTTAGAGGCGACTAAAAGGGGCAACCAAGGGATGATTGTATTAGAACTATGAAACTACATGTGATTAGTACCACCATGAGGGGAACACCGTGGGTCGCTTTTACTTGCGCGTAGTACCACTGTGTTAGGGTACGTCCATAGTGCACCGCTTCTCGCTTTGTCGCGTAAACCGCGCCAGTTGCAAGCAGCCAGGTGAACCCGCGCGATTCTAGCTGGTGGTGGTTATAGTGCACCGCTCGCGGAAGGCCGGAAGCATCTGTCAGTAGGCAAGATAGAGGTGTCACGCGAGGATCTAATGTGTATGTTGTTGACAACAGATATTATTTATCATAAAATTAAACACGAAAGAATTACAAACGTCCACGAAATGAACATTTTTTTGCTAGTGGCTTTACGTTGCACCGACACAAATAGGTCTTATGGCGACGATGGGATAGGAAAGGTCTGGGTCGTGGCCTTAATTAAGGTACAGCCGCAGCATTTGCCTGGCGTGAAAATGGGAAACCACGGAAAACCATCTTCAGGGCTGCCGACAGTGGGATTCGAACCCACCATCTCCCGGATGCAAGTTCACAGCCGCGCGCCCCTAACCGCACGGCCAACTCGCCCGGTACGAAATGAACAGAACTCGCCTTAAAGTAGGGGAATAACATACTTTGTTACCTCAACTGAAAGCTCACCCCGAGAAATTTTACAAACATTTCCGAATGGATGAACAGACTACATCTTGAACAAAATCGAATACTGGATAAGAAAAGGATGGTGTAACTTTCACCAACAGAAATTTCTTCCAGAAGAACGTCTTACGGTAACTTTGAGGAAAGTAGTCTTATATTAGTAGTTTTGATTGTTGTATTTATACAAAAGGGAAAATGAGATGGTGTGATAATTTTGAACAGGATTTTATAACAATAGTTAGGCTATAAACATTTAATTACCGAGCTCGATAGCTGCAGTCGCTTAAGTGCAGCCAGTATCAAGTATTCGGGAGATAGTGGGTTCGAACCCCACTGTCGGCAGCCCTGAACATGATTTTCCGTGGTTTCCCATTTTTCCACGGCCGCTTCCTTCCCACTCCTAGACCTTTCCTGTCCCATCGTCGCCATAAGACGTATCTGTGTCGGTGCAACGTAAATCGTCGTATAAAATAAAAACATGTAATTTCAACGATAAATTAATGGTGGAAGCGTTAAACGTACACTTTTTCAAAACTAATTTTATTAGAGAATGAATACGAAGTAAATATTAATGAAAATGTGTATCATTACACTTTTTAACGTAACAAAAATTCACCTAACAGTTTCGTTTGACGCAGTATGCAATGTCTCAAATGCATCACCATGTAGTGCGGTCTGAACGGTCTCTTCATTTGAGTATGAAGTACCACCATGACTGGAATTAGGGCTGGGAATGTGTGGAATATCCTGGGTACTCGGGTAAACGGACTCGTCAACTAATTGCTGAACTCTTTTTGCTTACATAAGCCAAAACGCTTCGAAAGAACAGTTATGCATCATCATTGTCGTCACATCGGTCACATCTGCGATCTTGTATGACGCGTTCCAACAAAGAAGCAGTTTTTCCTCAATCAGTATCATTTTCTTGTTATACTTTGAACTTAATTCGTCTCGCTTCCTTTTTCTGGCAAGCCTATGGTTTCATCCTGCTGTGTTGTTTTTCCACTTCCTGAACACCCTCCGTAAGTTCAATTCCACACCCAGCAGCAGTGTGGGCAACTATTTCAGAATGCTCATTTTCCTGTTGAGCTGGAGGTTTACTGTTTTTCAAGTTGCTCGATGTAGTTCTTGGGTTGATGATTCCCACTAAAAACATCAGCGATTTAAAATAAGGCTATTTGGATTCTGGATGACCGCCAGCATCACCTGAACGACAGGGAGGAAACTTTCCCATTTCTATGGCGAATTGGTTTCCTCAGATACTTCCACTTTTTCCGCAGAACCCCATCTGAGAAAACAAAATTATTAGTTTATCGATTGATTATTTCGTTTTATACTGTTAATAACTCGCTGATCATCTGAAGTCTCATTCAAAACTATTCAACCATTAGGAAATACCTGAAAACACATTACTGGGAAATGCAGTAATGTTTAGTAACTACGAATGTAGGTGTTTGATATAATAATGACGACTTAATTTGTGTTGATAATAATAATAATAATAATAAAAGTACTGTCTATTTCTCACTTACCGTCTTCAACACCCAATTCAGCAGCTATTTCCTTCCATGCTTTGTCAACAACGTTGGCATGGGCTTGCAACCTTTTGTCCCAAATTATACTCTTCATAAATACTTTTGAGATTAAAATGTCTTTATCCGCTTTCATTTTATAAAAGCAAGTGTGAGAACAACGTGCGCAGTCGGAAGATAAACAGCAGACTGACCGGACGTGTTGGGCGGTGAGCAGTCCAAGCGGGAAAAGAAATAATAATTATTTCCTGTTAAAGCGAGTAGAAGTGGTTTGAGCTGGTTAACGCAGGTAGGCGGGTGCACTATGGCCGCCCCAATCAGTTTTCACTATCTTTTCTTTCCCGCTCGCCCGCCGCGATAAAGCAGGAAGCGGTGCACTATGGCCGCACCCTTAGGTACCAAATAGGTTTGTGATTAGTAGCACGCAGGAGCACCGTGCTGTTAGCCCCCCCCCCCCCCACTTAGAGTGCACTGTCTGCTTTTACAGTACCTGTAATTAGTACCACTATATGAGCGATACCATGGTTCTGGCTTGCCTATGATAAGTACCTACTATATGAGGAATACCACGGGATAGTACAGTACGAGCCCCTGTGGTTAGAACACTTATGTGATGAACACCATAGTTTGCGTTGCCTGTAAATGGCGCCGCAATGTGCGAAATACCATTGGTCTGTTTTGCATGTGCGAATTTCATTACTTGTGAGTAGTACAATAATGTGTGCAATACCACGAATCTACGCTACTTTTGATTAGTACCGCACCACGACAAATACCATGGTTCTACTTTCCTAGTGATAAGTAATATTGTGAGGGGCTGATGACTTGGATTTCAGACCCCTTTAGACTGCAAGCATCATCGATTCCGTATTGTGCTTTAGAAGCAGTCCCTTGGTCAGTAATACTACTGTTTTACGTCAGTTTCTGTGAATGTGAAGCACTGCGGGTCGGATCCACTGACTGTTTTAAATTCATATCCATCCAGTCATTCTTCGTCCTCACTTTTGTATTCTGGTCAGTGGAGGATTTGGGACTTTTAATTTGTTACATTTAGTCTCACTTTGTACCATTAGGGGCCGATGACCTAGATGTTAGGCCCCTTTAAACAACAATCATCATCATCATGCTTCTCAAAAGGAATAGTCGCACAGATATCTAATGCAAATAAGTTGCACATCTGTATACTGTCAGCGCCGTGATAAATCGGGACCTTAATGTGGAAAAGTGCTCCAAGGGCTGAGTAGAAAATTACTGCCTCACCACATCACAGAAAGACTAACTTGCAGTAGAAAGCTGTATGAACGACATCTTGCGGGTGATTTCTATGACTGTAGTAAACCCTGTGCAATTTTGCAATTTTCTACCAACCAAGGAGGGGGGGCAAAACTATCGGAGATGGTATCTCAAATGCAGGGAAACTTTCTCAAAAGAATGTATAGAGAGTAGTATAATGAATGACAAGTTAGCCATTGGAATAGCTAAAAATGTGAAAGACAATTCGAACTACCATCAGTCCAATGTAGCGTCCGAGAACCCAGCTCTGTATGGTACAGCGGTAAAGAATGCTTGGGTGCATTCCAAGGTGAACCACTCACATCTCTGCTTCAACCCGCCAATTTTTGGTGTAGTTCGGAACAGCAACAGGAATATGTGCTATGCCCTTCAGTGATATTTCAGTCAAGTCACCATATGCTTCCCCAGTGGACTTGTGGTAGGCTACATAAGCACCAGTTGTTAGTTATTTCACATGAGATCAGCATTTGGACTCCTGTAAAGGGTACTGGAATGCAGATGTCTTGTATTGTATGCAAGCTAATCAGGACATGCCTGTACTTTGCTGGAGTCTTCCTGCAGTGGAAGGTACAGTGTAGAGTGATACCTGAACATATGTTGGACCCTTGGCAGTGGGAAGGATTTTCCAGAAGCTATGCTGTCTTGAAATTGTCTCTTGAGATCATTAGCAACCCTCCATACTCTACTATAGTGAAGATACTAGTATATCCCTAGGCATAATTCTCATATTGCTGTAAAATTTCGGTGTTTAGCATGTATTGATCTGTTGGCTGAAAATGTTGACATATACACTTTATATTCAATTTTTATTAGTCAGAGATGACATATTTCAGGTCTGTTGATAATTTTGTGTGGCGTGGAACAAGAATAAGTTTATCATTTTGTGTATATTAATGGATTTCTTGAAGCCTCCGCGGCTCAGGCAGCAGCGCATCGGCCTCTCACCGCTGGATATCGTGGTTCAAATCCCGGTCACTCCATGTGAGATTTCTGCTGGACAAAGCGGAGGCAGGACAGGTTTTTCTCCGGGTACTCCGGTTTTCTCTGTCATCTTTCATTCCAGCAACACACCCCATTAACGTTTCATCTCATCAGTCAGTCATTTATCATTGCCCCAGATTTTGGCGATTTTGAAAGCATCCGGTTTGTTGAGTTGTTGGATCCAAATCAGTTCATAGTTTACAAAGAGAGCTTCCCTGCTATTAAACTGAACAGTCTTAAACATTTATCCTTTTTTAATAGGGAATTATTGGAAAATGAATTGATTAACATTTATTCCGATATAGCAAAAACATTTGTCCCCTCAAAAAATTTACATTATATTGTCCTCAATGACCTCGAACCAGTGTATGAGGAAGTGTCAAAAATGATTCATTTAATATTAACATTTCCTCTACCGGGCGAGTTGGCCGTGCGGTTAGGCGCACGCGCCTGTGAGCTTGCATCCGGGAGATAGTGGGTTCGATTCCCAATGTCGGCAGCCCTGAAGATGGTTTTCCGTGGTTTCCCATTTTCACACCAGGCAAATGCTGGGGCTGTACCTTAATTAAGGCTACGGCCGCTTCCTTCCAACTCCTAGGCCTTTTCTATCCCATCGTCGCCATAAGACCTATCTGTGTCAGTGCGACGTAAAGCCGCTAGCAAAAAAACATTTCGTGCGACCACGGCTTCCTCTGTAAGGAGTATGATCACTCTGAAGAGGATAAAAACATTTTTGCGTAAGTCAACGAACATTGAAAGACTCAGCAGTCTTAGTACCATTTCTATCGAGAAAATGCTTGTGAAGGAATTGATGAGTGATCAAGTACTGAAGGGCCGTGTGATTGACCATTTTACAAGAAAACTCGACTTAAGGAACTTCTCAACAAGAAACTTTAAGGTAAGATTTCCTGCCTACCCATTATTTAACTGATAGCTTCGCCACTGATTTTACTACTGTTTCGGGTACGGGACATGCGTTTTCTCT
Organism: Anabrus simplex; assembly: GCF_040414725.1. Lineage (NCBI taxonomy): Eukaryota > Metazoa > Arthropoda > Insecta > Orthoptera > Tettigoniidae > Anabrus > Anabrus simplex. The sequence continues at coordinate 650,539,616 of NC_090265.1, read as the reverse complement.
GATCTCAGAATTGTTTGTTAGTGCATAATGAGCAAGTATTCGAGTAATACTGAACCATATAAACTCGCGATGATAAGTTACGCCGAAACATACAGACAGGACAACAGGCCGCAAGTATACAGGCAAGTATACTGTCCGAATGCAACGTTCGGTACCGCGGTAACGGAGAAGTGCACTTCAACCGACCAACAAGTCTCAAATAGTAGCGCGGACCAAAAAGCGGCAAGTTTCCGAAAGTAGAGGAGGATCTGCTTAAATACATGATTTCGTCACGCATCGTTGGATATGCCGTTTCTCACGAAATGCTGTATTTTAAAGGACGAGAAATAGCTGCTGCACATGAAATCAGTGTCTCGGATTTGAAGGTTAGCCAAGGCTTGATGATTAATTTTATGAAGAGAAATGGACTTTATCTTAGACGAACGCCATTATGCCACAAAATGCCGAATGACTTCAACCAAGAAGTAATTGATTTTCATCGCTTTGTCATCGAGAAGCGTACAGTGAAGGAATATTTGCTCTCCCAAATAGGAACCACAAGCCTTCTTCTTCTTCATGAAATGTGTTGGGCTCCTTGTGATTTTCGCCCAGTCAATATTCTTATGGGATTTATAAAACGCCATATAGATATCTGTATAAATATAAATAAATAAACAAATGGGAGCACTGTATTATACACACGACAGAAAAAACAGAGGGTTTGGAAAATAGGTGCGCATGATAGACTTGATTAACTTATAGAGGGGTAACGCTATAGTATCCAAGGGCTAAGCTTCATAGAGAAGGTAGTGATCAGCTCCAGTAAAAAAAAAAGAAGGAAAACTGAGAATAAAGAAAGAGTCACCACAAAAAACAAACGATCAGGTTATATACACAAAGGAAGCCAGGAGTATATCGACAAAAATAAATGAAAGAGTAATATGATATCAAGTTATAAAGTGAGGTTGGAGTCATCAAGAAAAGTAGTAATTGTTGAAATTGCAGTGGGTGTCAGATTATAGAGTAAACAAGAAATACTGGTAGGGAATGAAAATGTGTGTTGGATAAGGTGGTGTAAAATACGTTGACGAGCTGAACGATATAAAGGACATTGGAAAAAGATATGATTAGAATCTGCGTCGGGGTAACCACATTCACAAAAGGGGTGAGTTGTCAGATGAAAACTGTATTTATAGAGCGGAGTAAGGACATGATTAAATCTTAGACGTATGATAGTAGTTATATGTCGTCTAGAGTACTGGCCTGTTATGAACCACGATTGTAGGGGAATAAGAGGTTGCAGTTGGTAGTACGATCTGCCTTTGTACTTGGCAGTATCATGCCATTCTGATTGCCATTCGGAGTGAGCCTTGTTTTTTACGTGTATAAAATAATCAGTGGTGGGAATGGCTATAGTAGAGGCGGGAAGCGGAAGACGTGCTGCTTGCTTTGCATAAGTATCGGCTCGTTCATTTCCAAAAATTCCAATATGCGCTGGCACCCAGACGAAAGTGAGGTAGACGTTTGAATGATCCAGTGTATAAATAAGATGTTGTACGTTATATAGGTACCAATTGTATGAGGAGGTGAACCACAAGTCAGATGCCAGTAATTTTCCGTATGCCACAAAGTCGAACAATCGATAAGAAGGGGGCATCAAGTATTATCGTACGCGCTACCGGAAGCGAAAAAGAACGATGAACTGCAATGCTTCATGTAGCAGGTGATGGCAGAAAGCTTGCACCTTATGTTGCTCAAAAACGAAAAACAATGCCTAAAGAAATATTTCCGCGAGGGATCCACGTTTGTATCCAACAAAAGGGGGAATGGACACGTCACTCATACAAGATTGGATACGAACGGCTGGAGGAAATATAGCAGGGGTCCCTCCTTCGATGCCCACCCCTTATCGTGTTGGACAGTTTTTCTTTTTTTGCCGGCATGTCATTATTCTGTACTTACATGAATTGTACTTTTATTAGTACACGTTTATTTCATTTCAGGTCGTATTGTCAGCTCGTAACGGGAAGAATATTTTCCAGAGTCGGTAGGCTACTTCAAACCCACGCGTCCAACTTACCTGATGTACCGTATTTTACTTTTCAGAAAATATCTCACGCCGAAATTTTACGCCAAATGACTATTAACCGCAAATGAGTTGAACCAATTGTGTGTATATTATATTTATATATGAAGTGTAAATATTCTTTTAAATATCTGAATTCCTCGAATTACGCATCCGAAAATACAGTACGGTATCACTGAACCAGTACTTTGCAACAAGAACTCTCTACACTTTGAGAAATGCGTATCGGTAGTAGATATAAAGTATAAAATGTAAACGAAGTCGTAAATCTGTGGAGCGATAAACAGAATGAGGTGAAAAAATATCCCAGAACAGTTTACTTCCGTACAACAAAGGTACGAATAAATAATAAGCATGCTAAACCAACAAAATATTAGTAAGGTATTTGGCATAAAAGTAGTCTAATTGATCAAGCCAAAGATAATTAGCCTTCATAATAACTGTTTATCTTACTCTCTGCTTGTGTAGACAAGCTTGTATTGAGCAAACTAACAAGGTTAAAATTTTGTCTGGAAGAGCATAACACACAAATCAACCTGTGAATTACACTTCAACTCTGTCTGGATACCGTTTTCTATGGTATAAATATTTTCATGTGAACCAGATGGGGGAAAGATGTCCTGAAAAAAAGATGATGTATGAAGACAGGATGGTGAGCGCTTGTACATCACACCCGAGAAACTGGAGTAGAAAAATGATGATGATGATGATGATGATGATGATGATGATAATGATGATGATGATAATGTATAGAAAGTACTGGAAGTAATGAACCAGCATTATGATAATCTAGACGAGGTATTCAATCTTGATAGTGTTTTTTCCTTTGCTCTGTACTTCACAATGAAGATCGAAAACATGTACCTGCCAGTGACTTAATCTTTCTGCTGCTGTAAGTTTGTACTTATTTATCTGGTACCATGGTTGAGATAGTCTATATCGCCATAAGACCCATCTGTGTCGGTGTGACATTAAGCAGATTGTAAAAAAAAAAAATAAAAAAAAAAAACAGATATCTCTCTGAGACATCTGACTGCTCTTGTGAATGACTATGTGAATCTAGAAGACAAAAGATAGTTATTTCCATCAAAAGAAAAAAAGTAGTTCTAAAACAATGGTAAAGAACCATATTTGAATTACCAAAATATTAAAAAGAACCCTACAAAGAAAAACAAAAATCAAATTAAAAACTGAAAAGCAACTTAAAATATACAAATGTGTAGATGAAATGGATAAAGAATCCTTCAGGAGCATAAGGAATAGATGTTGTAGATCTATAGGTGTTAATCCAACTTTATGAGGGAGGATTGTGTGTCATAAAGGAGATTCCTCTGGCTCCAAAGAGAAGGCCCTGCACTTCCCATGTATATCCAATATTCTGTTGTAGCCCTCATGATTCCTGATCTGCCTGAATATACATAAGTCTGGAATGGGGTGCTCTCAACCACAGCTAACATGCCTAAGCAGAGAAGTTGGTTAAAATCTCACTTTGACCATCTAAGGAGTGCTTTTCCATTGTTTTCCCATTTCAGCATCAGGTGAACGACAGGTTGGTACCTTATAATCTCTTTTGTTCTAGAACCAGCTCCAGGTAATTAGTAATTACAAAGAACCACAGCAGAACAAATGTCAAATGTACACAGGTTATTAGACAAAAACTGCACATACGTATAGTACAGGGAGTTAATATAAATATCTTAAGTCTTTTACATGAAGCTAATAATAATAATAATAATAATAGTCTAATTGTCAGTGAATATAAAACAGAAACTGCAAACCTGTAAGATAGAAATTCAGATGTAAGCTTGTAGCAGTGACCAAGTGAAAGACAATGTTTGTTTCAATAGTGATGTGTATTGGCTAATACTGACCTGGCTGAAGGAGTATGTCAAGTGTATCAAGATCCAAAGACATGGAAATCTCACCTGTGGTCTGAGTCAGCAGGAAACTTAAGCACTTTCTAATTACCATGAAGGATTGATGATGAATGTACAGATCATGTTTTGATTCAGGTAAGAAACTATATTGGGGACTTTTTTTAAAAATCTTAAAACTTTGTTATAGAACATATTCCAATAACTCTATACATGAAATTCCTGGAAAAAATATGTGATCAGCTTAGGGAACAAATATTCAACTTTATCATTCTAATTATTATTTAATTGCAGAAATGAGATATGTTTTGTATTTCTTGAAAAGGTTAATCTTTATGTCAAATATATAAACCATTGTTGATGTGTGTAAAGTATTCATATGGTAGTGATTGTTGATTGGATGTGCAAAACAATGGGATGATCTTCCCTCTATAATACCGTACTAGTAATGGGAGAAAGGGGAAGAAGTGTGACTGTTTGAAGAATGAGAGTATCACTAAAGAAAGGGAAAAACCATGAAAGTAGGGAAAATAAGTCTTTCTAGACCTCACAAACCTGATACAATCCGGTTCAGAACAGAACAAGATTGCATTAAGGAAAATCAATAGGAAAATTAATGAGAGAAATTAGGCACAAGTGAATGGAAGCTGAGTTAATTCCAGGTATGATTCCATACTTGCCACTTCACGCTCCTGAGTTTAAAGCTCCTGGAATGGGGACTATTTGTTTGAATATTTATTTATTTATTTATTTATTTATTTATTTATTTATTTATTTATTTATTTATTGGGCTGCATAGATGCCATGGGTTGGTGATCACCTGTGCTGAAGATTTTGGGAATGAGTCTCAACACATTCACTTTGCTTAAATATGAGGAACCAATGTTTGTACATTTGCAAGCACATTAAAAGAAATCTCTTCTTTAGACAAAATTTCAGCTCTTGTGTTTCTGAAACTGTATTCTTTAACATACTAATCCTCTAAATTTCTTTGGTAATTCAAGATATGTAATTTAAATATAATAATGCCTTTGTAAAAGTACTAATATTGATGTTTAGGAGCTTTACTTTTGTGTCTGGTTATAAAATTGGTTTGTCTCATATTTAAAACTTTCATGACTTGCTGTGTTAGTTGTTGTTTTTGTTGTTGTTACTTGCTTATTCTGGAAAAACACAGAATGAAAGGCAGAGCTCTTTTCCATATTTGGTAAATTTTAACTGGTGCTCAGTTATAATACTTCTGTTACAAGTTCAATAATAAGTAACTGTCTTACAGGGAGGGGGTGGTCTGGTACAACAGCTGAGGAGGAGCTACAGTCTCAGTGACCTGAGTACAGACAAAGATATGGCTGATGTGAACCGCAACAGTAAAGCACTATCCAACATTCCTGATGATGATACAGATGAGGCTGATGAAGGATCAATAGGTATGTATTTACATAATTATATTTAGATTGATATACAAAAATTTCTTTCTATTGAAGATGTGATCAAATGCAGAAAGTAAGTTAGAAAAGGAGGATGACCAACGTTGAGGTTTTACACAGTGCTCGAGAGGAGGTGGCTGCCGAATCAGATTAGGAAGAGAGAGCTCATGTGAATAGGCTATAGGCTTTGGTATGGCAGTTTGATGACAAGTGATTGAAAGCAAAATACCAGGCAGGTGTCTCCGAGGCAGACTAAGAAAGAACTTTGTGAAGACATTACTTGAGAATGCAGAAGAGCAAAGCTCTGAAGAGGCCAAACATGATGCTCATATCAAATGGAGAAGACTTACTACAGGAACAAACCAGTCGCAAGATTCCTCACGGCAACAATAATATGGTTTGTGCATAGTACAAATGTTCATTTAATGATCTATGAAGTCTCTCGTATAAACCCAGACCGAGGTCATGGTGTTTGTACTCTGCGCTACAGCAGTTGCCTCAGACCAACTTACGTCGCACGCAGCCGCCCTGCTTTAAGCTTGTATACAATGTTACATGAAATCTTACCTTATAAAAGATGCTGGAAGTGTCATCCTTCACAATGAGGGACTTCATAAACACCATTAAGATTTTCTGCACACCAACAGGGAGAGTTATGAGTTATGACTGTTCATATGACCATTGAGATGAAACCAGGCCTCATCTAAAAGGAACCCAAGCTGAGGGTCAAATGAACGATCATTCATTGATGCAGGATACCGCTCACAATATCTCACTCTTGTAGCTGGATCAGCAGGTTTTAAACAATCGGTCCGTGTAAACCTGTACGCTTTGATGTGTAACAGCTTTGTAGTTCTGTGTGCAGAAGAGACCGAAACCACTAGTTGTTGCGCTAATTTTGTGAATGATTTATTCGGTGACCGTTTAAGATTCACACCAATGTCATCTGGCTTTTCCTCTGTTAAAACTGCTCATGTGCTCGCATGCTTTTTATTGAACACTGAGCCAGTAGTTTCAAATTTATTTACAATTACATGAATCTGTGCTCATGAAGGTGGCATTTCACCAGAAAATTGCTGAAGAAATGCATCGCATACACGTCGAGCCAACTCGTACTTAAAATAACTTTTAGATACGAAAATACAGTGTTGCAATGATAGGAATCTCACCATGTTAACAACTGAGATTCAGACTGGCTACTGATGCCAGGTTGAACACGTGCATGCTCCTTGCAAGGTCAAGAACTGTGCGCGTGCCTCCCATACGACTGCAGAGAGTAGAAAGTCCACTGGACAGTCTGGGTTTATAAGAGACCCTGTATATCAACAGGACCCTTATATTCAAGTTTTAAGTATTAGATGGGAACAAACAAGTGTCAAAGCAAGTCATACATAGAGAGACGGGAACAATAAAAGGAACACACAATAGGACGAAAATAATGGCGATCATTGTGAGAAGAGGGAGCAACAGAAATGGGAGACAAGGACAAACATGAAAATACACAAGGGCAAGGACAATCTTCACATCTTCATACCCTGCAGTCTTCAAATATATACACTCATGTTGTCATTAATGCTTTCACGGCCTGTTCTTAAAGACATGATACTGTATAGGCTTTTGGGCTTATGCCGTGTCAAGAAAATAAGGTGAAATTCTCAACGTTTCGCAGGGAACTGTCCGGATTGCCACTGCTGCGTTGTTTTATTGCTGAAGGTCAAGCAGTCACTTGAATTATTGCTGATGTTTTCATAAAAATATGTACAGTAAAAATCATTAATTTCAGTCATAAATTATATGTGTTCTACATTTTCCTCATAATTTTATAATGAAAGAATCCCTCTTCCCCCCCCCCCCTGGGCAATTTTAGTGGGGGGGGACCTTTGAGATAAAATCGTCGGTGGGGGGAATCCCTTCCCCCCCCCCGCGCGCGCGCGATTTCGCACCCTGCAGTACAGTGACCATTCAGCCAAAGAGTCAGACCAATACATCGAATAATTGTAAGAGAATTGAAATTTAAAAAATGTTATAGAAAAATTTAAACAATGAAAGTACTTAATTTTCTTGTAATGAAAATTTGACGTGAAATTACATCGTGGGAATTTATAAATTAATTTTGATAAACAATTTAGTTTTATTTGAATATGCTTTCAAAGTAGTCTAAATTAAATTGAATTGAGATGTCAACTATATATCTGTTCAGAATGGATTATTAATTTAATCAATTAACGTTAAGTGGTCACATCAGGTAAACTGAAATAAACATCTCTTCTAATGACCAAAGTTAATCATCAGCACTGGAATATAGACAACAACATAGAGTATAATCCCTACACATTGGAACACAAATAAATCTGCCCACATGGCATGCACATATGTCTGAAATAAATCACTTTTCCTAATTACATCTCCAACAACTACAAATGTACCAATATTCTACAATTCAACTACTAAGAATAATGTACAGAAGAAATATACTACAATATCTATAAATCATGAAATCACTACTCACATTCTCCAATAACGTTACTCCATAACTGGCAGGTACAAATGATGAACATGAAATTTAACATGTGGTCCTGAGTTCGAGCAATTATGAAGTGAGTTTTGCTTTAAATTGAACTAACACATATTCTGATTTATTAATATGGACGAATCTGTGCAGTAATCAAAATAATTCTCAGTAAATAGCCAACAAATAAACTTGTAGACTTGACAACTGTCAGTAACTTCACATTAGGATAATTTCATTCTGACAGTAACAAGTTCTATATTCAGGAGTACAACTATAAGGCTTATCAATATCAAAACTCTCTGCTAATGTGACCATGATAATATATACACGAAGATGCTGCTATTTATCACTTCTGACATTCAAATGCCACATATGCATCTGGGCCGATGACCTTCGCTGTTAGGCCCCTTTAAACAATAAGCATCATCATCATCATCATCATCATATGCATCTAATATATCACAACATCGCTAAACATACGTCAGAATTCAATTATCTGAGGACTAATTATAACACACATTAAATAATCAATTAATGCAAGAAGTCCACTCAAAAAGATGACAATATTAATTACTGTAATCCATTACAGTATCTCACAGAAAACACGTGGTTAGAATTAACGCAAAGTATTACACTCATGAAATAAATCTTAATTTGTTGAAATCGATATCCTAAGACCGAATCCAACAATCATTGTCATACATTTTACTAAAGCACTCCAAAATTGAATGATTACATGATATCTGAACATCTCAATGACACTGAGTTTGACCACCACAAGGCGTGAATATAAGCTCCAAATATTACCAAAATATTACTCAAAAATGAGAAATATTACCATATTAGATTCAGATTCGACTTAGCTTTGACTGCAGACTTAATGTTGAACGATGAAAAGTCGTCCTTAATTGATATGTTTAAGGTGGACTCACCTGCATTTCTCCTCTGTTGGCGATGGTCTGATGATCTAGCAGCTCATAGTGGAATGAATGTTGAATACTCACTCACTCTGTAGGCTTCTGAGGGATGTGAAATTCCCGTGCCGATCTCTCAATCCTCTTCCATCCTTTTCGATCTTGAGCCTTCTCTTCCCAGTTATCAATTTGGAGGGTCCGGAATACCTTGTTGATCTCCTTTTTCCAGGTGCTCGGGGTCTTCCTGAAGGTCTTTTCCCATTAAGAGATCCCTTGTATAGATCTACTGGTGCTCTGTTATCCTGCATCCTCAGTACATGTCCAGCCCAGCGCAGTCTGTTGTATTCTATCACACCCATTATAGTTGTTGTTGAGGGAGGGTGTAAATCTCATAATTAGATCTTTTCTGCCAACTTTGAGAGATAGTATCGAACCATGGGCCAAATATTATTCTATAAACTTTATTCTCAAAGACTTGCAACTGCTGCTGCTCTTTCTTGGTTATACTCCATATCTTGGAACCATACCGAAGTACTGGTCAAATGATTGTATTGTACATAATCATTTTTGCATTCCTTGTAAAAACTTTTGGAGCCTAATATGGGCTCATAGAGTAAAATGCCTTATTTACATTCTTAATTCTAGCTTGGTGTTCCTGTTGCCTCCTGTTTTGCTCATCAATTAATACACCAAGGAATTTAAACTCCTCTAACTCTTATAAATATATATTTCCCAATCTTCAAAGGCAATCTGTCAACCTCCTCATGATTCGGTCTCTGACAACCATGTAATGTGTCTTTTTATCATTTACCCATAAGCCAATTTTTGCTGCCATTTCCTCTAGTTCCACAAATAACTGCCTAATTTCTAATTAATTGTGGCCAATAAGAACAATATCATCCATATATGCAAGGACTTTATGTTGTCTCCCCAATATGATGCCAGCAGGTACAAGAGCTAATTTCCCGATAATCTTCTCCAGTGCAATGTTGAATAGAAGAGGAGATAGTGCATCCCCTTGTCTCAGACCAGTTTTATTCTGGAAGGAACTTGATTTTCTGCCCTTGAGCAAAACACAGCTAACATTACCATCCATACACAGTTTGCACATGCTAATTAATTCCTTCCCCTTCCCTTCTCAGAGCTGAGATAGGATCTGATTACAATATGATAACTGCTTGTGTTGAAATTAAATTGAAAACTTCTTGTAATTCACAGACTGAGGAAAGATGCAAAGTGGACACTGAGGAACTGAAGCAGGGGGATTTAATTTTGTGGGAAAGCTAAACTCCATCATGATGTTCTACAGCCCTTCTCTATGGATTGAATCATATGCCTTGAAGAAATCTATACAGAGATAATGAACAGACTCCTTGTGTTCCCACAGCTTATCATTAATAGTCTTAATTGCAAATATGTTGTCTGTAGTGGATCTGTTACTACGTAAACCGTTCTAATAGTCCACAATAACATTTTCAGCAAATGGTTTTAAATGCTGTAAAAGAATAAAAGACAGAATTTTGTAGGCCGTGTTTACAAGAAATACACCATGATAATTTTGAAGTTCTTCCTTATCCCGTCCTCTTTTCCAATCATTGACTGGGTCAGGGATGGAATTAATGAAGCCCCCATCTAGTGGCGAGGATAGGAATTGTGCCGGCTGCTGAAGCCTGTCGCACTCCTCTGCGGTAATGATTAATGACTGACAGATGAAATGAAATGATAGTGGAGAGTGTTGCTGGAATGACAGATGACAGGAAAAACCAGAGTACCCGGATAAAAACCTGCTCCGCCTCTGCTTTGTCCAGCACAAATCTCACATGGAGTGACCAGGATTTGAACCACAGAACCCAGTGGTGAGTGGCTGTTGCGCTGCCGCCTGAGCCACGGAGGCTACAGCCGCCTGTATATAATTTATATATGCAACCGTTGCCCCCTCTCTACCATGGGGAGGTGAATGTCAGGATTTCACTGTCATTGAAACTGGGACCAAAAGTCATTTCCCAGTTTCTCTAGTTCTTTAGAGACGATGAATGTTGAATATTGTGATAAAATCCATCATCATATTCCAATGACTGTAGATGTCCTCTTCACATGGCAGCAGTTCCGTAGTAATCCACTGAAACATGTACAAAACAGTTAGAAATAATCCTGGACGCAGTTTCTTTTCAATATCATGACATGATATGTACTTTCTCACAAGTGACTAACAACATTCGATGTCTGTTGGTTTAGTGAAGTTATACTTTTAAATAACTGAATCATGTAAGCAAGCACACTTCCATAAGCAACTGTTTGACCATTCGGGTGTTAAATATGTCGCTCCACTGTCTACTGCAGCGGTCAAAATCAAAGTGAGTGCTTGCACTACCCTTGGCTAAGTAGAGCACATTTCACCAGTTACTGGAAGTACGTGTTCAGTTCAGATACTGAATTCTTCTATTATCGTCCAATTTATGTGACACTAAATGCACTCGTAAATTGTCATAAAATTAGCCACAAATTATCTTCTAAATGTTATGATTGAGACATGACTTCATTACCACTTATGTGACCTAATTTCACATTGAGATATGCACTCGTATTTACGTATTTAGCGCTGTTAAGTTCTTCCGATGATAGAATGTTCCACCAAATTATTCATTTACATTTATCAGGTGAGAGTCAGCTGTTCGGGTGCATGGTTTTATTATTTTCATTTGTGCCGGGTGGCTCAGTCCCCTCGCAAGCAATAAAAATAGCTGCACAGGTAAAACAAATAAAACCTCGCTTGTCACAGTCAAGACACGTGTCCCGCTGACAAAAGACAGAGATCAGGTGATACACACTTGAATAAATCAATAAATTACCATTTCTTAAGAAGCATACTGTCACTGTATGTATGTATGTATGTATGTACGTGCATCGCAAGAAAATAGGTGAAGAGAAATTAATTAAAATTGGTATGTAAAGTCAGGGAATGAGCCACTACAATCTAGGCCTTAAATAATGTTATTCACCCTAGATGAAAAAGTTTAGGGAAAGGCGCCATGAAATTTAATTTTTAAATACCTATGTTATTGGTCCAATTGAGAACAGTTATAGAGAATACAATTTCCAATCATTTGTTTTATTCAGTTTTACCGTACCGACTATGATAAGAGTGGTATTTTAGAGTCAGAAGAAAACTAAATGTGAAGGCCTACAATATAGAAAGCTCATAAAATTGATCAACAGTAACATTACATTGACCATTGTTTGTTGTGATGTTCTTTGTCTCTTATGCTGTCACTCATCTCTGATAGATGGGATTACTGCTGCATACTGAATATAACACCCTGCCTGAATATTGGTGGGGAAATAGATGGAGAGTTAGATAACTTTCTTCTTTAGCATGCCATTTCTCTTTTTCATACTTTTATGATACTGCTGGTATGTAACACACTGGTTCATTATAGTATTCTAGCTGTTCAATCCCTGCTTTGAGGTGCCAATTGGAATGAGCAGTGTGCACACTTAATGAAATAATGGCAGATCACGGCTGTCTGTGGCCTGGTCATTCCAGCTCTGGAACTTTGGACTGTTAGATTGGCAGCATAATACTGTTCATTAAAAGTGAGAAGATGAGTGGTTTTTCATTTGATAAAGTATTTCATATGATAGCATTGCTTTTAGTCGTGACATTCCTACTGAAGTCATTGGAATGGCGTATGAAGATTTCAGTTGGGGAAATCACTATGACAGTTTTTCTGAGGATGTATAAAGGCAGGTGGAGAGTGGGTGTCTGCCATTACAATGAAACCTGCCCAACTTGATTGTGACTGATGGTAGGCAAGAGAGCCTGCCATTGAAATGAAAATTCCCTAACCCAGTCTTCATATGAGAAAAGATGTATGTTGACTTCCCAATCGCGTTTCTGGGGTAACATTAAGAACTATGCAATTTAATACAATCTTACAATATGTACACTACCTGACCTGTAATTCTGTATAATGTAGAATTCTGTAGTGAAGCACGGGTATCAGCTAGTGTGTATATACAGGGTCTTTTTTACGGCTTGCTCCGTGTGTCAGGGGAACATGCACGGAAGACGATAGCCGGGTGACTCATTTTCCGAGAGATGTATTCCTCTCTTTGAGTGGTGCTGCGGAGCCAGCTAAAAATAAAAAGACCCTGTATATATATAAATCCTTGCTGAATTCTTTTCAGTGGTATATAATACACTTCTTATGTTCGATTTTGACCACTATGGACCACGGAGTAACAGCTATGGTATCCAGGACTCCCCTGGCTTTGATCTTCTGCCAATATAGCTTCATTCGTTGGCTTATCTGCTTCCTTCTTCTGAAAAAATCACTTTTGAAGATTTCTTTTCTCCTTCTTCTCGGAATACTGTGAAATCTGAAACTAATTGTCAAAAGTGGTTTATCCATTATTATTATTATTCTCCCTTCATTTCACTTTGGTGCTTATCAAGAACTGTGAAGGAAGAATTTTGATAAACCCTCCAAATATGCAAAATTAAACAAAATTTGTAGTTGATTTAGTGGTTCCAATGATGTAGGACTGAAACAGGGTGACATCGAGATAGTTGCTGTTGTTGCAGGAGACACACAAGCAGCTGTTAACCATATCCTCTGTCATTAAGAAATAAAAGGGACTGGAAGGCTAGTAATCGTACTTTTTAACCTTTTTCAAACAATAGACCCCATCATCTTCATGAAGGAAACTTGCATGTTTTATTTTCAGTTTTGATCCTGTTTTTGATAGTAATTAATCATATGTAATCTCTGAGAGAAATTCCATTTCTTCAACAGATCCTCGTTTATTGCGATCCAGAGGCTACAGCCCTCGTCGATCGGCTTCTGGCTCTGGGCGTGTTGAAATGTATTTCCCCGAAGTGGATGTAGATGTACGGCAGCATGCTTCAAGACAGAGAGAACCCAGTATTCCGCTCAGGTACCAAGCTTATATGAATGTTTATTTAATATTGATATTGTTCATTATTCTCTAATTATTTCATCAAAGTGTATCATTATATTCATTTGATGATGATGGGAATGATCTTGCAGATTATCCCATTGCGATAGATTTTCCCTCTTTTTTCCTCTCTTATGTTTGATGTTCATTTCTATTACTCTTAGCCAATCATACCACTTTCCTCCTTAACTGATTATGTTCTGCTCATAAGACTGCAAGTTTTGCAATATAAACTTTGTATAAAAGAATGTACCTTTATTATGGTTCTGATGAAATTATATTAACCTTTTTATACTTTTTCATTTCAAAATGGAATTTAACTAAATTTCCTGGAAGTTTTTAAAAATGTAAATTTAAATAAAAAGTGTAAATGGGAGGAATAAGCAGTGTTGTAGAGCTCCAACATGCGATCAAAGTTTGTGGAAAACCAAAGTTGTATCAAGAAAAGTTTCTAAATACTTGTTTCTGATACTAACTTTAAAATGATGCCTAACTAAATATAAACTGCAGCAATGTTTGAGGAAGGCCTGCAATGCGACAAGAATGATGATAAACCAAGAAATCCTATGGCTTCAGAGTTAACAGGGGCTTTTGTTATCTAAATGCTGTGTTTGGAAATGAAAATTTGCTCTACAAGCAAACATGCTGCGGAGTTCTGATGACAGTAGCAGCAGTAGACAGACATTTATTTGATGACCCTTTCTTTTTGTTTCAACGTTTTTATCACATGAAAAGTGGTTGATAAATTTCATTAGGAGATGTGAAGGCTACTTTTTTCTTCAAAGCTGTTAATTTTGCATAAGTTATGTTCTATAAATTCTAACATACACCTCTGTTTATCCATGGTAGAGAATCATCTTCTGGATTCCAAAGTTGCCGGTTCAAACCCGGCAGTCCTAGTCGGATTTTTGAAAATCAGAATACAGTATGTCAGATATGCTCACCAACTCACTAATTACCTGTAATATTCATCTGGTCTTTTTGTATACTTTGTCCTCAGCGGCAATCTCCAGTTGGGGAAAGATGAAGTAAGTAAGTAAGTAATACAATGTAGGCTTCTAAAGAATCTTGGGTGATACATCTGGTGTTTACCCAATAAAATTAACTGAAACTCAGCCATTAATTACTCAACAGAGATCCGGTTTCTCCGCCAGCTGGCAGAATAAAACAGAATGTACCGTATATACGTGAATAGTCCCCACACCCTAATGTAGGAAGGGAAATTTTGAAGTATAAGAAGAAAAAGAAAAAGCTTTGTTAAATATTTATATTGAAAACTCTAAATACTTTCTTTCTTCAGCTTATCTAGTTATTTCAATGTTCGCGGGAGCCACCCAGGCTCAGTTTTGGTTTTGGCTGGGGGCTTAAGTGCACATGCCTTTCCTGACGCCAAGTGATTTTTGAGGTGGAAATTTCAACCAAGATTTAACGGGGATTCAAACTTCAGTCTTCCGGGTGGGAAGTCAGCAGCTAAGCCACCGAGCTAATTGTGTCTCTCTCTGAAAACTAAATATTACTGTTCAGTAAATTATAAAATGATGAAAACTCTCAACATATCATAATCTTAAAAATATACTGACATGTGATCTGCATGACTAATTTGCAAGAGTAAATATAAATTTTTCTGGCATGAACAGATGGGGTTTCTTTGGAAATCTTATTTTCATAACTGGCTGGGAGAAGTTGCACATTGCACAATCCTAGTTTTCTTACAAAAACTGAAATTATTTTGTTCAAAAACATTGTGAGCCATCTTAAAACTGTAATTTTTAACTCTCTTGCTACAGCTTTCAGTAGCAGGGGAACTGGCTGCATGGTTAGGGTCGTGTAAGTGTAAGCTTGCGTTCAGGAGATGGTGGGTTTGAATCCCACTGCTGGCAGGGCTGAAGATGTTTTCCCGTGGTTTTCCATTTTGACACCTTTCTTTGTTTAGGCCAGGGGCTTAAGGCCATATGTCCTTCCTGATACCATGTGCTTTCATTATCTGCACTTTTTGATTTTAGTCTGTGAAATGCACAGCAATTACCATTTGTCTTTTAAGATGAGATTTACTTTGTTTCAAATTAAACCATCCACTGTTTGTTAGTTTTCAAACTCATTATTGGTGATAAAGGGCTTGTGGATAATGACTGTACCTCAATTAAGGGCATGGTCACTACATTCCCAATCCTAGGCCTTTCCCATCTTTGTGTCGCCATAAACTTTTGATGTGTTAGTGCGACATTAAACCATTAGCAAAAAAATATATATATATATACAGCTTTCAGTAACACGTTTTACTCATGACTGCACATCCAAACTGTTTCTGTTCAATCACATATTCACTATCCTCATACTCTGTTTTAATTTCCTGGAGACTTCTCTTTTAGCCCGTGAAATTCCCAGTGATTACCATTTATCTGTTCAAGACAAACTTTATTTTCCACCAATCACATGCTGAATCAGACAATGTGGATTATCAGCGGTGTCATCAAAACAACCCCACTGCACTGGCTTCAAGTCCCTAGCCACATCCTTCCTCCAGATCTACGCTTCATGGATTAATAATCTTGTCCGAGAAGCAAGTAAAATACAGGCCAATAAATCACTTCCAATTCATCGAGACTTCCAAAGAATCGCTTCAGCCCGACTGATTTCCAGACCCCCTCCCCTGCTGCTGGCTCAAAAACTGATGAAAGAAAACTACTGTGGACTGCAAACCTGGAATGAAGAATGGACTGCTAAGGCCCCCGACGAATGGAGATCAATCTTTGACCCACGCAGCTCCCGCAGAGTGTATGGGTCCCACTGAACAGAGTGTGCACTTAGCATGGAGGAAGTGGCTCTGCGATGCATTCTTGTGCCTGCGACCTTCTCCAGCTTGTGACTGTGGTGAAGAATTCCAGACGATGTGACACATCACCTTCAGATGCCCACATAGAGCCTTTCGCGGAACTATTGACGACCACCTGACAGCTTCAACAACAGCTATTCAATGGCTGCAACAACTGGACATCCTAGTTTAGTTTTCATTTTTCATTTTTTAATTTATGTATGCTATTTACTTATATTTTACATCATTTCTGTGTTTTTGTATTTCTGTATTTTTCTTTCTGTTTTTCTGTATTGTATATTGCACCCGTCCACCTCCCGAGTCCCAGACTAGCATTTATCTCAGGGGTGTCGGTTCATTATTTAAGTCATCAAATATATATATAACGGCATAATAGAACACGGGGATGAACGGAGCAATTAAAATTAAAATAGGGAAGGCTCGATTGTAAACTTGAATTTAAGGACTCCATGATAGGACTAGGAAGTGACTGTTACTTTAAAAAGGGCATCATCTAACTACAATAAAAAGATTATGAGAGTGGTTTCCTTTGAAATAATTTGCCAGAAGGGGCGGTTTATTACGCCATCTGACGTATGAAACTTTGATACATTTGGCAACGACATTTAAATTTCCACACATGTTACGTACACAAATCACTTGCCATACCGCAAGTGGTATCAATATCTTGCTGGGTTGCTTCTGAAATAAAATGACATTTTGGAGGTATAATTTACGGATCGATTCCATTTGAATCGAACCGTTGTTCAAAGATATAGCTTCCTTCTATCGGGAGCCCGAGCATAACCCATGTTACGGTCGGCTTCCCGATTTAACTAAGATGACGTACTCCGGCTATATACATTTTTCCGAGACCGGTACTCGGACTGGGTAATGTTTCTGTGAAATGCGAAAAACTGGATTCCACGGACAGTTCCTATCTTACGATATCCAGCTGATGCCATACCACTGAATTAGCATTTATATATTATTTACATGTGATTTGAAATGTTGCAAAGTAGCCTCAACAGACTACTGACACAGATGAGATAACGAGAAGCGGTTGGGAAATACCGTGGCAATGGCCCCCCTCGCATCGCGAGCGACGTAAACAAACACGCAAGTATGACTGTAACATTGTCCCATGCGGAAGCCGTACGATAACGAGGTACCAAATGACTCTAATATTATCATTCTCATTATTCAACATACGAATAGAGGGATGTTGTCACCAAACAATTTAATCCACGATCGTCAGAATATTCATGAAATTATTATTATTATTATTATTATTATTATTATGATTATTATTATTGACGGTTCCTGGCACTGTCACGTTTGATTAATATCGTCATTATTATGCGGGACGCAAATACAAATGGTTATTACTGTTATTATTAGTATATCCCTCTCGTGGTTATTATTATTATTAATGAATAGGTGACTCACGATATTATTATTATTCACGTCACTTAAGAGGTTATTATTATTAATGGACCGGTCACCTCCGCCAAAATATATATAGATATCGGTCGCAATTACAAATATTTCACTGATCAACCAACGACATCATTACTGTTATTATTATGACAATTATTATTAATCTGACCGCGATGATTTAACATCGTCCTTACATTATTATTATTATTATTATTATTATCGGTTGCATATTATCATTTAGATTCCCGTTTAACGTCTTTATCAACGCTCATTTAATTAAGGCGGTCCAATCCTTTATCTGCAATATTTATTATTATTATTATCACGACATCATGATTGGCGTCACTCGTCATTACAATTAATACAATATACGACCATTTATGTGGAATGTGAACTCTCATTATCCTTAGATCCGTTGTATCTCAACGAATAGCTGTGCAGTCTATTTATTTCGTACATGCTGTCACGGGTTCGAATGCTACCCGCTGCGTAACTCAGTATTTCTCTGTGACACTGCCCGTACATTTTACACTCGTATCAATATCCGAAGTGTCTCTCGTACGGAATTTATTTTCCTTCCTATCTCAATATTCCTTGATTCGTTTATTTCTCACAGAATTATCAACTGACTTATTTATTCATTTCTGACATCGTACGACCTTTTATTATCTGACTGCAGATTCTCTCACTTTTTCTATCTCATTTTGATCTACGCCTTAGTTCATTCTCCACAAATAATCGTAACATCTTGAAATTATATTTACCAAAATTTTACAATCATGGTTTCGTAATATTTAGTCCTACGTGTTCCGGCTAATGAATCGCAACTTTAAGACACGACATTTATACGTAAAAAAATATTGGACCGTAATTTAAACCACACGTTCATTAACATGTACGGATTATTAGCACCGATCTACATTTCAATATTATTAATTGATCAAATTAAATTACCACGCACTTTATTTCCGAATTAAAAACGACCTCCCATCATTAAATGATTCCCAATAAACTCAACACCTGATCACATAAATTTATTATTACGCACTGCTCACTAAATATTCCAATATCACATGAATTATTATTATATCCAAATTATATAAAAAAAATATCTTCTTCAAAAAAAGTAGTTATATTATTTATTTATTATTATTATTAATAAAAAAAATAATTTTGTCTGTTACACGGTAGTTCACTCTTAATATGTTTAACGCATAACCCCTTTCACAAACTCGATTTATTCTGGCACTAAACACTCCAGATATGATTTACTTTGAATATTATATTAATCGCATCTCACAAATTTAACAACTTCACTATGAAATATGACCATATTAATTACAACAAAACACAACTGGTATGGCGAAGCTGGATTTTCCTTCCATGTCATTACATAGCTCGTTAAAATGATAAAACAGAAAACACATATCGGGTCTTATTTAACTACCATAACCAAAATCAAACGTAAAGAAAATTATTGACTACAAAGAAATATGAATGCATGCATGACTTAACGTACTACACTATATATACAAATTTACATCTCCAACAAACTGAATACATAAAAGACCCGATTATTTACATTATTATTATTTACTACTGTCCGTGCTACAAATTTAGGATGGGGTCGTTAAGCGACCCATCTTGTTACAGAAGGTAACTAAGTATAATCAAATTATTCCCATTTTTCCCATCACGATAACATTTCCCAAATATTATTTACAATTTAGTACTCATCTTAGTTATCGGTATTCCATTACAGCTTTGCAGATGAGAGGCTCCATCCGGCCCCTCTCTGCGTTTTACTCCTCCATTCTTGATGGCGTAGTTCCACAAAAGATTTCCTGGCACATTACCATTTTACACTCGTATCTTAATTTCCACAAACCTTCACCATTTACAACGTTAACACTGAATACTTTAACTTGGATACAACAAATTACTATCCTAGACCCAAGAATTTAATATTTACACTATTTAATCTTCGTCCAACTACCGCACAATGGACCTGGACACGTACGACGAGGTGTCAACTTTTACGCCCGTCGCGATACGCCCGATTCATACGGCACTCTTGACGTGTTCATGACATCGGTTCGATATAGCAAAGTACAGGCTACTATTCCCTGAAAGTACTGTTCGTCACACAGTCTGTTATGTACGTACTTATGGTGATATACTTTATACTACTCTCTTGCAGTGTAATTACTTTACATCACTGATATTCATAAATGACAAACACTGTCCTACGTTAACTGTTTCTAGTTCATTTTGCTTGAGCGCGATCACATTTTACAAACACTGGCGGATGCTTGCGCCATTAAATGACTGTACGTCCGTAGAATTCTAAGTTATCGGCGACCAACAGTTCAGCTCCCGATATTCAATTCAAGTGTACCGCGACCGTCAATTCAGCTCCCGAGATTCACTTCAAGTGTGTTGGCGAGGATCCCTTGCCCCGTATATATGGATGAAGCCTTTTTCCCGCGGATTCGTTGACGTCATACCCCTGAGGGAGGGGGTGGATTTTTAATATCGGTACTCGCACTCCGAATTGGAAGTTAAAAGTTACATCAAATTAATCCACTCCGCTAGCATATCTGCTGGATTAAATATGAACTCCTGGTGATCACAGATTTAGGAGATACGGGTGGATTTAGCTCCTCGCATTTCGCGCCTTCGTAAGCGTCCCTTACAACGTGGTCTTCTTTCAGCCAATGACATTCAAGCTGTCTGGTTTCCAAGAAATCCAGCCTTCAATTTATTTAATTTGCCAATAATTATTGATTATTTTTCCATGCGTGACATCTAATAAATTCATTACATCCATCCGTGTACTCACAATAATTTATTACTGAATACTTTTGTAGTTACGAAAATATCTCATCCATCATTCCTTAAGATGGTATCCCTGAGCCTTCCATTAAATTTTTACGATTGGCCGGCAAGCGGTCACGTGATTTAACTCTCCACCTGCTCGAACTTAGGCCAGCGAACGTACACGCAGCCGCTGTAATTTTCCACGAGCTCCCGGAATTTCCGTCCTGCCAAAAATATCCCAAGGTATTACTCATGTGGTGAGTTTCCTTTGTATGACTCTCCCCCTTCCTCTTTCTGACCAAGACTTATTTGTGGACTCTGTATTTCCTTGTTCGCCAACTAATGATATTCCCTGCTGTGAAGTAGCTAAAAGTTGTCGTGTCGAGCTAATCCGTCAGGCTCCAGTCTGTCGTCCTTCCTTCGCTCTGATTTCGACATTACATAAACGAACTATTTTCAACTACACTTCTGTATTTCAATAAATGTACCATATATTATTTTACCGATCAAATCATGACTGACTATGGGCCTAAGTCACTCGGGTTCAATATATCTCTTTTTTTCTACTTTGTGTTTTACCTTGACTTTTCATATTTATTCTGTTTTGTAAATTATTTGTTGCTTTTACAATGCTACTCAATTTGTACCATAAGCTAAATAACATGCTGCAACTCTTGTTCACATGATACTTTCTTCCCACTGCACAAGTATCAATTTGCTCTGCCTTTTCTATCATTTGGAGCTTTTCTTTAGCCGTTGATGATTTACGAGAACTCTCACCAGCCATCCTAAACACACGTTACTACTTAAACTGATGCCAAGCAAATGACAGGATATGACGTGGCACATTTATCGCTTGTGCCAGGAACAAATTTTCCAACAGAGTGGGTGGAAAAAATGCCAACCTCCAGATTTCTGCATGTCTGCAGCACTGTAGTAACCGTAATACAAATAATACCTACACCCCAACTTTTCATCACCATAATTTGAAAAAGAAAAATGTGTGGGGATTATTTGTCTATGTACGGCAGTCATGTCAAGGTCAAGCGCAGGCGTGCAGGGCATCTTTAGTCCAGTGCGGTCTAGGCTGACACGCTGACTTGAGTGGAGAAATTCGAAGGAGATGCGTTAGGGGTGAACAGTATTCCTTCCTTCATTATGAACGAAGTGTGCTACCTCTAAATGAGAACTGCCCTTCACCAGTATCTTTAATAAGGCACAGTAAATTGTTAATTTACGTGAAATAATAATAAACACACTGTTGATATATACAAAGACAAGAGAATTGTACGCTACATAATTACTACACACATTAACAAAGTATTAAACAAAGAATCAAATTTTTACATGTTCCAAGAGTATTCTAGTTGACAAAACAAAGATGTGATGAAATAATTTTAAAACATTCCAGTGAGCACTTGTCTACACTCTGGTTTTCGTGATTTCGCTTCCTCTGAAAAATAAAAAATATGTTCCCTAAATGTGACTGATTTATGTTTACTGATTTCCTGAGCCCTGTTGACATTTGCAGGCAATGTTAAGCTTAAATGTGATGGCAGACACTATTTTCATTACTGCATCGAGACGTATGTCTGTTTGGTGATCTTCATCCTGGAAAAGAACTGTTCTTATCTATAAGTACTTCCAGAGATTGACAGAATTTTTTTTTAAGGCCGATATTTGGAACTACCATTGTTTGAGTATTACTGTTTCATGTTCTCCTAACAAACTACTTTTTAGAAACACATCACTTAAGTATACTTACAGCTTTCAAAGTACTTTGTAGTTCCACTATTAATTTCAGCCTCTCATCGCCAGTAATACCACTGTACTGATGCACACATGTGATACAGCTCATAATGACGCCTGACATTAAACTTTTGCAGACAACATGCTTTTTACACACTAAGCACTTTTCTCCTTCATGTTTGCAACTTGAAACAGTGCGACCATTCTGGGTCAAATCTACCTTAACTTTTCCTCCTATCGCTCTCGTCTTGCATCATCCTTTTATTTCCCGTGGCTCAAAGAGATCTGGTTTACTCATCCCTGTTGTGAGCAAACGTACTGTCAGTTCAACTCCCCGCCCCAATAGAGAGGGGAAGTTCTGCCTGCACATGTGCAAGGTCATTTCTAGGCCATGCAAGATCTCACTGCGGGCACTGTTTGACATGCCTGATGTACAGTATATCGGCCTACAGATTACTGGTACACCCTCATTGATTTGTTTATTTTTAGTGAACACTTGAATTAAAACACAGAAATCAAATCAATCAGAAATTTTCAGGAAGTGTTTTAAACTAAACTATCTGCTGTTCTTTAGTTTTCAGACTCATTATTGGTGGTAAAGGGCTTGTAGCTAATGAACTTTATGTCAATGGATTGTCATTTGTAGGCCCCTTCTTTTCACTTAGATTTTACAGAACCTTGGATTACTAAGGTACAAATTATTGAGACCACTATATTTTTAAACTGCTTACCTGTACTGTATATTCAAAGGACACTCTTTATCATTTCAGTCATATTCGGTCATCTGAAGACGTAAGCTCTGGCTATTCAAGTGCTGAGCCTCTGTATGCTGGACACCATCCTTCCAAAGGCGAAGGGCTGGTACCTAGCAGGGAGCCTCTCATGAGGACAGCCTCTGTAGGCTCCACCCGCTCAGTTCGACCGAAAAGTTCTCGGGGTGGTGTAGTTTCCAAACGAACTCCTACAACTGAGGTGAGTGTTTTCTGATATTTTCTGAATATTCGTCACTAGATTATTTCTGCCTTACAATAAACTAGATTCATTCATTTATTATCAGCCAGTTAAATCATTATATGTTGAGGCCTCGTAACATCTGTGAGCAACGTAATTACAGTTGAACTTCAATATCTCGAAGTGCTTGCGGAGGCTGAAAATATTTTGAATTATCGAAAATTCGAGGTACAGGAAAACGTGCATACTACTTCGGCTGAAAAAAAAACAAAACCTGCTGTACAGTTATTCACTTCCTAAATTTTTGTTACCAGTGCTACTATATTTCCCTGCATCTAAAATTTTAATATTAGACAGGCTATCATATTAAAACTGCGTGTTTTAAAACCAGTTTTATTATGCAATAAAAAGAAATATTCTCATTTTAGGATACTTAAAAGCCCATATCTTTAAAAAGAAGTTTGTCGATTTCCTATAACAGTTGGGTATGGCTGTGCTGAGGGTTGCATAGTAGCCTAAAGTAGGATTTTAAGTTGCTGTGGCATGCGGCTAGTTCAACAGTTCACTCTAAAATTTAGAGAATGCTTATTCTTCCATAAGGAGACTATTTCAGTTCAGGTTCCTTCTACAGGAATTAAGTTTTATGAGAGAATAATTGAGTACACATCAGCATAATTTTTTGCATAACTTCGAATTACGGAAAAAATATTTTATATCTGGGCTCGAGTTATCCTTTGAGATATCAAAGAATTTTATAAATAGAACTTCAAGTTATAGAAAACACATAACATGTAAAATATATAAGATTCCGTTGGGAAAAGGCAGTTCCTTTGAGATATTGAAAATTCTAGTTATAAATGTTCAAGTTATAGAAGTTTGACTGTATGTAATGGTTATTTCCAGGCAATTCTCTGAATAACCTTCAGTAGTTCGTCATAAGTCCTTGTCCCGTTGGTCCAGTGATTTTCCTCTTGCCCTCTGATATTTTATAGGGCCCTACTCAAGGGCAAGTTTTGTCCAACGACAGTCCTTTCTACAAACCACATGTCCCATCCACTCTCATTTCAGTATTTCCATCCTTTGAATGATTTTGGTGACCTGCTCTTTTTTCTGTCTCTTCGTGTGAAACCCAGCATTGGTCTTTCCATGCATCTTTGAGCTGTTGTAAGATTTTGTTTGATAAATTCATTCAGTGTCTAAATTTCACACCTGTAAGTTAGTACAGGTAGGATGCAATGATCAAAAATTGTTCTCTTAAAGTCTATGGATGTTTTTGATTTAAAGTTGTCTGAGTACCTTCCATACTCTTTCCAGTCGAGCTTGGTGAAGTAATATATTTCTGAATAAACCAGATATTGATTACAAATTATAATATAAGAACTTCAAATTATTTCATAATTACATTGTCATTGTTTGTAAATTGTACCATGATTCATGTAGTCTGTTCTCAGGTTCCTGTTGTAAAAATGTCAATGAAAATTTGTTCAAAAAAACGGATTGAAGTAACATTTTGGACCAAAATTTAGACTTTGCACAATTATGTTATAAGTATGGCATAGCTTGAGGTTATATACAGTAGAGTGAAGAGTACCTGTCCAAAAGTCACCAAATAAGTTTTTATTTGAACATGCTTTTCTTTTAATATATTGCATTTGTTTGGTATGTCTAAAATTGTAGGCTTAAATTTCTTGTCGCACTATATTGACATGTCTTGTTAACTAGAGCTTATTAGACCATGTGTGCATATAGTACATGTCAAAGGGACGTTGGTGTTATACCGTACTTTGTTTCTTTAGCCTTCGTAAATATCTCTGTTCTATTGCAGATTGGGTTTTTTGTAATAGAAAACATTCCCCTCTTTTATCCTCATGCTAATTTCCATACTGAATCATGAATTCTTCATTAATTCACTTCCTAAGCACTTAGAAATTCCTCATGACATCAGTATCTTGATATTCCTCCTTTTCCTAATGGAACAAGAACCTTGTTCACTGTGATCATCTTAACAAGAAATAAACAATTGCCTGTACAGTCAGAAGAGGATGTGGTTTGATCCATCTGTTGGTCAGAGAATACATCAGTATTCACTCAAAGCCTGTGTACAAAAAGGAACTTTAACATTATCCTTATATACTGCTCACACAAAAAAAAGTATCAAACTTTTGGTCGGCTGTAATACTTTGTGTGCCTTTATTTTGCAGACTTAGATTGTACAGAACCAAAACATGTTCATTTTATTTGTACAGAAACCAAAAATGAACAAAAAATACACACACTGGTCCAAAACCGAAAGTCACTACACTTGAATGCAACCGAAAACAAACTGAAACTTACACTTAACACTTTCCAGTACTCTATATTTCCTCCTCTAGCTCGTAGCACAGCAGCACACCAGCGCGGTATGCTTCTGATAAGCCTGCGGATTGCATCCTGGGGGATGGCTCCCCATATTCCAATAATGCTGCTGTCAGTGTGTGTGGGGTTGCTGTGGCCAATTCTGGATACGCCTACCAAGTTGATCCCACAGATGCTCGATACAATTGAGGCCGGGGTTTCATGCGGGCCAGTCCATTACTTGAATTCAGCAGCTGCAAGGAAGTCTCTGGTGGCCCTAGCAGAATGTGCTGTGGCTCGATCATGCACTGATGTGAAATGTTGCCTAATATTGTCTGTGATCGGTAGTGCGTGGTTCTCCAGAACCTTCTCAATGTAGCGCACAGCTGTCAATTGCCCCTGAATGACTACGAGGTCAGTTTTACGGTTCAAATAGATTCCTCCCTAAACCATCACTGATCTGCCACCGTAAGTGACTGATTCCTGTACGTTCCAAGGCAAATCCTTGATGTCGCCAGACTTGAATACGACCATCTGACCCAGAAAGCTGTAATCTGGATTAATCGGCAAAGAATACTGGAGTACAGTGATGGAGCTGCCAGTTGACATGCTGTAGTGCAAATTGCAGACGGCATCTTCAGTGATGAGGGGTGAATCGGGCCACTTTAAGTGGTCTCCGGGAATTGAGCTGACCTCTTAGTCTATTGTGGAGTGTGTACTGACGACAGTCCCATGTGCATCAATTGTTTCACCTTGTAAGTTCCTGGTTGTACTGTGGCAATTTCGGAGGGCCTGCAAACGAAGAAATTGGTTCTCAGCTGGCATTGTTTTCCATTTTCTCCCTGAATCAGGTCACTGTTTGACATTATGTAGCTCTTGATATCGCTGCCATAACCTGCAGATGACTGATTGAGACACTCCGAGCGCTCTGGTGCGTAATGCTGCATGCGTCCTTCCTGAAAGAGGGTTACTGCACACATGACTTTTTCTGATGGTAAATGCCTTCCCTTATCTTGTGCTCTATCTTGCCTGTGCTGACAGCTCACACAGCACTGACAGACCATGCTGTACGCCATGAACCACTCCTGTTTGGGGTACAGTCACAAAGATAACTGCTCGACTGGAGGGTTATGTACTTGACTACAATATTCCACCACATTAATATCACCAAGAGATAAACCAAACAACCCTGCAGAGCACCATGGATGTGAAACAGCATGTGTACACTAGTTCGTACCAAAGTTGTGATACTTTTTTTTTGAACAGTGTATAAATGAGATAATGAGTGTAATGTTACATTGCAGGCATTGCCCTTTTTTTTTTAACTTTGTTATCAGTTCAACTGGGCATGTGTTTTGTAATATTATCTGTGAATATTTTAGAAACTGGCAGATATCTTCAAAAATTCCTTTCCTATTGATTTAAAGTATAGAATTATTTTTCTTTCCAAATTAGTTGTATGTTGTTTTCCAAGAGCAGATTTTCATTTTATTCCATCAATCTGGCATCCTAATACAGCTTCAGCAGGTTGTTGAGTGTCGACAGGAGTGGTCCAGTTTTGGGCATATCAGCAGATGATGCTTATCCATTGGAGAATTCTGCTGTATGCATGCTGTGCGGAAACTACCATTAAAAAATTTCTAATTCGATGAAGAGAGTCCTGACCAATATTAAGATGAAAATTTGCTACTGCTTCCTTTCTTCATTTACTTTTCTTGATTTCTTAAGTGGATTTCTCTTGCATTGTTTGTGGTTGAGTAAGCCAGTGGTGTTCTGATTGAATTCTTTTCACATTTTGAGCTTGACAAGTCTCTTCATGGTCTGACAGTCGAGTATTGTCGATGTGGTCCAGTAAGTTGTTACTTTGTTTGCCATCAGGTCAGCTATTTCATTTCCCGTCAGTCCTGCATGAAAAGGTACCCATTATAATTTAGTTGTCTTATCTTGTTTACTAAGATTGATTATAATTTCTCTTGCTTCTTTTACTGTCTGAGTTACAGGTTGTTCGATGTAATAACTTAAATTGCAGCTTTGCAATCCACTAGGAGAGACAGCTTTCTTGAAAGCCAATGTTCTGAGTGGATTCCTGCTCATGCTTTTCTACCTGAATTCGTAAATGACCCGTCAGTGTAATCCTCTTGGAGGATATCTCTCATTGATGGTTTCTAGCACTAGTTGTTATAGTACTATGGAAATAGTATCTCGTTTCTTAAATTATTTATTTTAACTTCAGGCAGTAAAGAAGGACAGATGTCAAATTAGTAGTATATTTACATACATTCTAAAGTTATTGTTTGTTAAAGGTAATGTGATGTATTCCAAAGGAAACTATGCAGAAAAACTGATCTAATTGATGTCATTTTTGTGGTAGTTTCAGTAAGCATGCCACATTGAAGAGTTCCATTATATAATTTACATTTTATTTACTGTATGTTTTATTTGTCATGTGCAGGCGTGGTCAAATATTGTGTAATGTTCTATTTTGTCTTTCAAAATGCAGCTTAAGGCTGGTTATATAAAAATAAAAAGTAAAAAATAAAAACAAACACCATAATCTCAATTTTTCTCTTATTAAATTGTATTTATAACCCATTCAGTATCTGATATAGTCCCACCCCACCCCTTTCCCTAGGTTCCAACAACACAGCTAACTGCCTAGTTACTCAGGTGGGGAAGAAGATGGAAACCAGCAGCTTACCAGGTAGCGTCCAAGAAAAGATTTGCTGATAAGTTGTTGCTGTATGGTGTTACTTATTTGTGTGTTTTAACTGTGCTTTTAGCTGGTAATACATTGCTTCTGTTCTTGTCTTTTCCCCTCCCATACCTGTATGACAGCATATCTTTTATTACACTCTTGCTCATTTGTACTCTACTTTCTACCATTTGACGTTTTTGAATGAAGGCCTGCTGTCTGCAAAATAATGGTGGAATACAGTACAGTAGTTAAAAATAATTTGTATATTAAGTCAACTTGCATGCCTACATGAAGCTTAATCCAGCCTTTAGTACAAGATCCAAATTTTATCATTTCTTTCTGTTGTAACAGAATGGTTATTCTCTGACAACTTAATTCCTAAAGTAGTTATCATTACAGCTTTGTGTTTGTGGCTAAAAAATTACCTATAGAATTCCCATAAAGTACTCTTAAAATAATTTTAAAATGGTAAATAAAGATTGGAAAGGGTCGAACAAGTGTCAGTAAACAGTAAATAAATTACCTAATGAAAGTTACAAATTTATTTTAAAATATTGATTATTGAGTTAAGAGTAACTGTAGGCCTACTGTAAACAATAAACTTTGTTAGTAGAATGAGTCTTCGTATCAGCTGGGTAGACCAGAATAGGCAGTGAGGAGGTATTGATCAAGATGTGTAGAGAAAAAGAACTGTGTAGGGCTGTTAAGATCAAGAATCTCTCCTACTTTGGCCATATCATGAGGCACCAGGAAACTTGCACTCTCCTCCAAAACAAGGGAAGATGGAAGGGAAGAGAGGTCCTGGGAGACCCCGCACGTTTTGGCTGAGAATCTGTGACAGTGGTTCGGTCAAACAACTATTTCATTATTCTGCACAGCCACCAACAAAACTAAGATAGCCAGAATGACTGCCACTGTCCGATGACACTAGAAGTAGTAGTAGTAGTAGTAGTAGTAGTAGTAGTAGTAGTAGTAGTAGTAGTAGTAGTAGAATGAGTGTATTACTACTAAAATAATCATGAACAAATTGATAATTTACTTAATCATTCTCATTTCTATTAAAATAGTATGAACAATTTTATAATTAAATATATAGTGAGAATTGCAATAAATCACCATAGTATCCTTACGTTATAAAAAGTGAATGATAGGCAGTTGTCAGATAACACTGTTTTGTAGTAGAAGAACCTTCTCTCTACTTCCACAGGTGTAATGGGAACATATTTTAAAAAAAACAGTGTTAAATCCTCTGCAAATATGTCCATTCTGAAGTCGTCTTTCTGACAAAATCCTGGCTGGTTGACACACTCTCTGATGCCCCTTTTTTTAACCAACACAAATTTTCTATTTGTTCTGTTCCCAATTTCAACTTTTACATCTTTATACAGTATTCATTGTTCCTTACTAACTCTATTGACTTGTCCGATGTTTGATTCAATAAAAGTTAATTTACCTTCCATTTGAGGATCAGAAAACAGTTTATGTGTATTCTGAATTGCCTGACATCTCTGCTCTATTAAAGCTATTCACTACTTCACACTCTATCTGAAAATTGTCACATTGGTGTATGCATGCAGTCAACCACCTACCCCAGTGCAATAAAACTGGTGCTGGAGGCAAATCTATATTGCCTCGTCTTTGAAATATGGAGCTTCCACAAAGCTTTTCTTCACAGTAGAAATTAGTCTATCTTCTTCTGAAAACTTTGATCTGACTTACTCCAAGATTCACTGAAAGGCATGGGCCAAATAAGTAACATGCATCATTTTACTGTAAAATGACATATTAGATTTCACTGCCTTTACCTTTAAACATTGTTTCACATGTTAGTAAGGGGAGCACGTTCTCAACCTGTACTCCATTGGGCCACAGGACACGCATCAGTTTTATCAAAAAATTTGTGTAACTGGATGTGGTTCTCCGCCTCCCAACACCTCTTGCGGTCAGAAGAAAAATTCGTTTGGGACTATTAGTATTGTCAGTTTTATTGAGTAGTTTTAATGTGGAACAGTATGACTAGTGGGGTGTTCAAGGAAATCATGTAATTTAGAATTGCTTAGTTTTGCTATCAGAATATTTGTGCTAACATACTCTTCACATAGGCCTAATTCTTTGTAAAAGGAAGATGACTTGCTACTTGATGTGGAAGCACTAATGTAGACAGTTTTCTTTTGTTCTCATTTTCAAGTGCTCTTAAATATTTCTTGCGCCCGATATGTTTTTGTTCAGTGAAACATTTATCTGCGTCGACTTTAACTTCACACATTTTACAGAATAATGCAGTTTGATCATTTGAAATGATGTTTTCTCCAAATTTTGACACTTCTATCTTAAGTGGGATATACACTGGGACAGACTGTCTTAAGTTTTTGTTTAGGCATTTCAATTGCACTACACAGTAAAATGTTACATACACAGCACTTTGCAACACTTCTTTCCTGAGACTGATGTAATGCAGAGTAAGCAGCTACAAAAGAAAACTTTTCTGCACCAGAAGTGAAGAGGAAGTCCCAAATCTGAACATGTGGAGGCACCACACTGTGGTTTCAGCACATTTGACCGCTGTTGTTTCAATTACGCTGATACGCAGGCTGAAGTTGAGTTTAGTTGCTTGAAGAGGGGGAAAAAAAATCTCGCTGACCTGAGCACAAAAAAATATATAAAAAAGACATAAAAATATATATTTAACCACATCATTATAATCTATTTTCCGCTCCAGCAAGCCGGGTGCGGGTGTTTACGAGCCTCTTCCAGTTCATCCTGTCCATTCACAGTTGATGTTCTACCTTTTGCTGTTAATTTACATCACGTTTGGCAAGGTCTTTGAAAATTTGCTTCTCCCAACTATCACGAGGCCTCCCTCTGGGCCTCTTACCAACAACATTTGTTTCATAGTATGCTCTTGGGGTCCTAATTTGAGCCATCCTTTCCATATGTCCATACCATCGTTATCTGCTTAATTCTAAGGTTTCCAACAGGTTCCTGTCCAAGTTGTTGTCGAATACTTTCATTCCTTATTTTGTCTCTCCTTGTCTTTTGGAGACATGACCGAAGGAACTTCATTTCAGTGGCATGTAGACGACTTTGTGCAGATCTAGTCATCGTTGCTGCTTCCAGTCCATATGTTAGAATTGGTACAATACATGTTTTGTACAGCGTGAGGTTGCAAGCTTGGGGAAATGAGTCATCCCAAAGTAATTGACAAACGGAGTGGTAGAATTTTGATGCAGTTTGTATTCTATTGCCTATTTCTTGGTTTATGGTATTTTCAGAAGAAACGAAGCTCCCTAAGTATTTGAAGTTATTATAATATCTACTTCTTCATTTTGCACTTGCAGGTGTGCTGCTTCAGGATTTCGACTCATCACTAAACCGACAGTTTTAGTTCGGCTGATGGTCATTCCCATTCTTTCAAATTTTTCTTGCCAAAGATCTAGTTTAGCTTGGACTTCTGCTTCTGTCTCACCCCATAGCATACCATCATCAGCAAATACAACTACATTTGTTGTCTGATCCTTCATTTTCACTGCTTTTATAACCTCATCTATTATAGTAATAAAGAGAAATGCTGATAGACGCTTGTTGGACTCCGCTCTTGGTTTCAAAACAGTTTGACCTGTCTCCTTGAATCTGCACACAGCTCTTTGTCTCTCTATACTAGTTATACTTGAGCTATAATCTCATCTTGCACTTCGTTACGTCTCAGACATTCCCATATGTGTTTACGTGGTACATGATCATATGTCTTCTCAATATCCAAGAATACAACTATAGGCCTAACCATTCTATTCTTGTCCCAGTATTTTTCAAAGAGCATTGTTGTTGAAAAAATGAGGTCTAGCATTGATCTGTTTGCTCTAAATCCATGTTGTTCTTCCTCAAGTTTAGGTTCATTTTTCTCTCCAGGATGGTCTAATATATTTTTATCCCATGAAATAGAAGGGTTGCGCCTCTATAGTTGTTACACTCCTTGCCTCCTGTCACTGGGGATTTCATTTTCTTCCAAAATTTTATTTAGTACTCTGTACAACCATTGTATTCCAGGTTCTCCAAGTGCTTTGATCATGTCCACACTGAACTCATCCATTGTTTTTCATTTTACATATTGCTGTCTCCACTTCCAGCCAGGTCAAACTTTCTACATTATAATTTCTAGGGTTTAGAGGGTCATTTTGTGTGTCGTCAGTTGTTTTACAGTTCAGTAAGTGATTGAAATATCTACTGAACTGTAATATTTCATTTTCATTTCTAGTTACCTCTCCATTTGGAAGAGCTACTGTGTTGATAGTACTATTATAATTCCTTTTGTTTTTAACAATGCTGTGCAGGACCTTCTTGTGTTTGTCTTGCCCTATTCTATTGGCAAGATCTTCTTTGCATTTCCGTTTCTCAATGTAAACTATTCTTTTGACCTCTATTCTTTTTTCTCTGTAAAATGATAGTTTATCCTCGATTTCACTTGGATTTCCTCTCACTCTGGCACGGTACAAAGCTTTTCTTGAGCCATTTCTAGCTTTGACAGCAGCTTTTACATCCTCCTTCCACCATGCTGTTTCTTTGGATTTTCTTATTTGCCTCTGCCTTCCAGATACTCTCTCAGCTGTCTTCACCAATACTTTCCTCAGGTTATCCCATTCCTCATTTGCAGATCTCAGATCTTCTTTTGGTAACATCTTCCGAACTTTTTCTCAAAACATTTCCTTCACTCTTGGTTCAGAAAGTATCCAAGTTTTATTTTTGGTGTTCTTTTGTTGTAGAATTTAGGAGGTCTTCTCTTTGTGATATCTGCAACAAACCGCCTGTGGTCTCCATCCAAATTTTCACTAGGAATTACTTTGACATCATTTACAATCTTCCAAACTTCTTTGTCGGCGAGTATATAATCAATCACAGTTCCATATTGATCGTCCCAACTATATCTTGTGGTCTTATGCGTGTTCCGTTTCTTGAACCAACATATTGTTCCAACCATATTGTTCCTCATACAAAGACCTAGATGATGTTCGCCCTCTGTCGTCTTATTCCCCATTCCATGAGGACCCAGGGAGGATTCATAGCCCAGTCTGTCTGATCCAACCTGAACATTAAAATCTCCCATACCGGGTGACTTGGCTGTGTGGGTAGGAGCACGCAGCTTTGAGCTCACATCCAGGAGATAGTTGCTTCGAATCCCACTGTCGGCAGCCCTGAAGATGGTTTTCTGTGGTTTCCCATTTTCACACCAGGAAAATGCTGGGGCTGTACCTTAATTAAGGCCATGGCTGCTTCCTTCCCATTCCTAGGCCTTTCCTGTCCCGTCATCACCATAAGACCTATCTGTGTTGGTGTGACGTAAAGCAAATAGCAAAAAAAAAAATCTCCCATTACTACCAAATTTTCACAATCCATATGTTCTTCCAAGTTAGACAGGAAGGCTTCTTTTTCTTTATTTGAACATCCTGATTTTGGAGCATAGACCTGGATTATATGATACTTTTCTCCGTTCCAATTTACTCACACTTTAATTATTCTATCACTGACAAATTCAGTCTGGCTACAAACATCAATATCTTTATGAAGTATAAAGCCCGCTCCATTTCTTGACTCCAAGTTATTTCCAGACCAGTATAATTTATAGTCTAGACGGAGGTGTCTTATTCCTGTTGCCTTCCATTTGGTTTCACTCATCCCCATGATAAGAATTTTCCTCCTTTTCATCATATCAACTATTTCTTCAGTTTTATTTGTCAGTGTTAGAATATTCAAGGTTCCAATCCCGCAACTGGGTCTTGATTTGGGTTTTGTAGCTGGTGAAGCTTCAGGCTGTAAGCCGTCATACACGCCTAGCCGTTGTCGTAAGTTCCTCGATCTGAGGCTCGTATTTGTCTTGAAAGCAATTGCAATAACTCTCCCTTAGCCTTTAGCAGTCCCCTGCCACATCTGCAAGGCAGCAGCTTCCTGTTGAATTTATGTGTCATTTCCTACACAAAGGCTTAAAACAAGCCCCCTAAGGGTGAACTCCTCTGCCCATAGCCATTCACTCTCCCGTAGTTTTTCAGGTTTGGTAACGGCCTCCCAACCCTCGGCCAGACTGTCGCACACGGTAGCAGGATGTACCTGACCTGACAGGTGATAAAAAATGACTTGTACAATATGGAAAGTGAACAAAATAACCTAAAACTTCAATGAATGTGAAAAAAAATGCCTCTGTCTGGAAAATGTGGGGAAAATGCATTTTGATGACCTTCATCATCATCAGTTGGTTTACTCATTGCTGAGCATCATGACCGAATTTCTTCACTTCATTAGTAACTGCATCCTTAACGAAATGTTTCCATCCTGAGCGGTCTTCAGCTCTTCTTATGATATTGTGAAGAGGTAGACCGGTGATCTATAAAACATCAAATATGTAACATATTTATTGCAGAATAAATTTACTTACCATTCTACATCATCTCTGAATGACCTCTTCATCAGAATCTGAGCCGTAGTTATCGTTAAAAGAATAGAAGGGTAGTGGTTATTGTTTTAAGAGGAAGTAGAACTGGGCTATCATTCTCTCTTAACACTACCAGAGGGGAAATGTTTAAGACTTCCAACTCTTTGAAGAAAGAGGATATCAGCAAAAGGAAATAAAGAGAAGACCACAAAAGCCATAAAAATGGAAGTCTCCGTAGGCATTGCAAGCCTTCCATCTTTGAGGTCAGAAGAGAACAAGAGTTGACCAGGGGGGGCACGATACGAAAGGATGAAAGTGAAGAGTCTGGCACAAGTAAGTGGAGGTAATATTAGACTTGGCCAGGAGCCTTTTGGTCTCCTATCCAAGCTCCTAAGTTGATCGCCACTGAGGGTTACCCCTCACTCGCCTCTTAGCATGGCAGGTATGTACAGTATTCTACCACCCCCACTCACAGGGATGTAAATAATAGTAAGCTACAATACTAGCAGCTATTGACAGCCAGATTTCTCCCACCTTGATGAAACAAATATTGTTGAAATTATTCCTTTTTACCCTTTAGAGAAGTCAGAGCCTTGACTGGTGAAAAATCTTATAATAGTCATTATTTGTGCGAATGCTTGCATACTGCAGCTTTTATCTGAATTCAGCTTTGCTTACAGATAGAATGGCAGTTGGCTAGAATTGATTTTGCATTGTTCTCCCTAGATTATAATAATAGGGTGGGTTGGTTTTAATTTATTTAATTTTTTTTTTTTAATGTCCTCATTCATTCTTATTCTTGATTGTTCATGTAATTTGTTTAATTTTGTGCTAATATATCAACTGTTACTAATAGTGTATTTCAATGAGATTGAAACCGCCCTTACCAAATTTGCTTACTTGAATGAAATCATGGCTAGCAGGTAATGCTAGTTAAAATTAACCCAGCTGATCTGAATGATGTAAAGTAATGCTCAAACTTAAATATACTTACAATTCTAATATAACATTTCATGTCTGAAGGCCAACAACTTTCATACGTGCAAGCTCTCTTAAACTAAATTTAAGTGTAAAAGGAAAACAATTTGACCAAGTCTGTACATGTACATAACTTAAATAACATTGTATCTTTTCTCCTATTGTGTTTTTGTTTGAAGGACAGTGAACGATGGACAAACGAAGAGGCAGATTTCCCAAACCAAGAGGAGTACACATACTATGTTTCTTCCTCTTTACCTTCCCAACTTGCATCCATTCCACTTGCTGAACAATCCCTTTCTCAAGCAGAACTGCTTTTACTTTTGCAAGAGATTCGCACATTGAAAGCACAGAATGTGGCTGGCAATGAGGCACACCCTGTTAACTTGGTGGTATCTGAAACGATTGAAAATGAATTTCAGCTTACTGAGACAAAGTCTGAAAATATTCCTGAAGTTTGTGGTTCGGAACCTTCTGCTGAAATGGTTGATAACTGTGCATGTTCCTTGTCCATGAAATCACCAGTCTCTGAATCTGTTATAAATGAATATGAAGTTGCTAAATCAAAACCCGAGACTTTGGTTGGAAATGACGAATCTGAGTTTACAGTTCCCAGCATTGAACCCACCGTGAACCTCCCTATTGAAGTTGTAGATGAGTCTGAAATGTTTGTTGATGCTGCTGCAAATATTTCAAGTAATTTAAATGAAGACAAGCCTGATTCTAAACTTGAACAAACAGTGGAATCTCCTCATAGTGAAGATACTTTTGTTGATGCTGATGCAAGTTTATCAAATATTTTGCCGGATGTATATGAGCCACAGATTAAACCTGGTGAAACAGTCGAATCATCATGTACAGAAGATACTTTTGTTGATGCCGATACAAATATTTCAAATAGTTTGCTTGAAGTTAAGCCTGAGCCAGAACTTCAACATCCCATGGAATCTCTTGGCACCAATGCTGGGGTAGAATTAAATGTACAACAGGGTATGAATGTCAGTTCAGAAAGTGAGAATATTACTTGTGCCAATGCCAATCTTGCTTCCATATCTGATATTACAGTGGATTTGAATTCTGTCAAAGTTGAAGATAAACCTGCTGGTCCTCCTGATGCTGTACAGTTTACCAATACTGAAGATTCAAGAGAGAGCAGTGTTGAAATAAGTGGTGATAAAATAGTGGAGGAATGCCCAAAAGAGAGAGAATCAGAAAAGGAAAGTCAGCATATTCCTCAAGAAGTCCTTATCGTTACAGATAAAGCATTAATATATCCAATTGATCAAGAAGCCGATGTATCTGTTCTATCAGAAACATCTATTGCTTTGAACAGTTCTGCTGAATCCTCTCAGGTCGATGGATTGGGTGTTGATGAATCTGCAATATCGGACACATTTGCAGATTCAAGTGTGTCATCTGATCAAATAAACGAATCCAAATTATTAGACATGTCAGATGATTTGAATGCATCTTCAGAAACACTGAAACTTGCTGATGAAGCTAGTTTAACTGAGCAATTAGAAGATTATGCATCGACAGCAACTGCTCAGATACCTGAGCAAACTTCAGCAGGTATATCGGATGAAAAGAAAGATATTCGATCTGGACGGTATCACAAACGCCTGGCTCCTGCTCCACCTGAAAAATTCATAGAATCTGCTGGAAAAGAAATGACAGTTTTAAATAGTTCCAGTGTATCAACTTCTGGAAAAGAGAATTCAAGCCTCGAGCGGGTGACTGAAGAGGGAGGCCAAGTAAACGCAGAAACTGCTGTGAAAGCTCGCCTTGTTTTGCAGCCTGGTATCGTAAAATCTGTTGGTCCCGAGACATCTGCTGGCACAAGTAAGTTCATTTCATCATCTCCTAAAGCTAAAAGGAAAGCTGCTTTACGTTCAAAATCAAAACAAAAGGGATCTGCTATTTCACGCCTCCTTGTGATGCCTAAGAATCCACTTGAGCACTTTGCCTCCTATCTGCCATTTTGGGGAAATCGGGATTCTAAGACTACAGAATCTGTTTCCTCGGCACACAGTAATACGGTGGAACAAGTAAGCAGTACCTCTCAGCATCAGAAGGAAAAAGAAAGTATTTCTGAACCTCATGTTCCTCCTCCGACTTATCTTCCTCCTCCTAAGAGGACAATACCAATGTCTTCATGTTCTCTAGAATATCTACCATATGTTGGAGATGATAATGAATTTGAATCAAGTAACATAGATAAAGCAAAATCTAGCAGTATTGGAGACTTCAAAATTCGTGAAATGTCACATTCACCTCCTTCTTCAAGACGAACGGAGCAGCCTTCGAAGTGATCGTATATTGACATTATTCAAAAATCATGTAAAGATCACTATTGTCCTTCATAGACACACTGTATTTGAGTTTTAATGTGCTCCTGTTCTGTTATATGATGTTATATGTGTTACCATTTTCTCATCTCATTGTTAACTAGCAGATCCTTCATCTTGTGAAAATATCAACTTAAAACCTTATTTTAACAGAAATATTAACAGAAAACATCAGACTGTAATGTGTTGTAACTTGCATCAGTGTTCTGAAGATAAATAATAGTCACTACAGTCTTCTTTGCATTGCAATGTTATATGCTACATGGTTCATTGAATTATAAATAAGAACTGACTGTACAAAAGAATAATGCAACTGAGAAACCTACTACAAATCAAAACAAATGATGTGCTCAATGTACCACAATTGGCTCAAGAGAGAAACTAAGTCATCCAGGAATATAGATATATTCCATAACCTCAAAAACAAAAAGGCAAAGAATGATTCATGATATTCTTAATCCTTATGAAAGATATCTATTGGAAACATTCTCTTCTGCTTGATGCTTTTGGCCTACAGGTGCTTTTGGGAGT
Source organism: Anabrus simplex (assembly GCF_040414725.1). NCBI lineage: Eukaryota > Metazoa > Arthropoda > Insecta > Orthoptera > Tettigoniidae > Anabrus > Anabrus simplex. The sequence continues at coordinate 650,500,789 of NC_090265.1, read as the reverse complement.
AACATAATTCAACTTTGTATCATACATTAGGCTATATGTGAAGACCAGTGTATAAAATGCATTTTTTGAAGTTGAATAGTGTCTTGGATTTCCATTCTTCAATAATTGGAAATCAGATCTAATGTGTCCTATTCTAATGGAAAGTATGGTAATTCTTTTCTGAAAGCTTACCTTCTCAGTTAAATCCTGTTGACCAGCTCCTCCAAACCATTACTGGGTGTAGAACCATGCTACTTAAAATGGAATTCTGGTTAGTGATCCTTGAAATGTGTTGAAGTGGTTTGAATACCTTTCCTATTGGATTATAACAAGTCTGGAGTAACATCTTAGCAGTCCAAGGATTGTGAACCAGAGTAATGCTTAATTTCTGAAATTAATCTGTTACAGTTGTTGACCACCAAAACTGATTAAATAAAAGTCGCTTTAAGATGGTGTTTTTGATATCCCAAATTACTTAAGTTGTTCTATCCTCTGGACTGTTAGTTATGAGATTGTTCTGACTAACAAGAATGCTTTGCTTTATTTTTCAGGAAGGTTAAGTATTTCCCCCTATTATCTATGAAGCATTGACAAAATAAGGAATTTCATTACATCTGCGTCTTTCGGTTATATGTAATGTAAATATCACAGAAATGTTGAAATTTTCATTGTGTTGGAAGTATGAGAGTAATTTTCCTCTAAAATGTAACAGGTTTCAGTATTCTTGAACTGTCTGCCCGATGTAAATACAAAGATCATTGTTTGGGGATTGAAAGTTTAAGAACTAAATTGGAAGTATGTGACCTTAAACACTAGAAAAACATGTCAAAAGTTTTATCTTGAAAGTCACTCTGACGTAAAGTTTATTTAGCACCAATGATAACCACAGACAGTTCATATCATCCCTTCAGACCTTCACATTGAATTTTAGCTAAGGAAGGATGTTAAACACTTTTGAGATGCTAAAGGAAATGGAGAATCATCCTGTTCCGTAGTTTAATGATCCGAAATGTAATCTCATTTGACATTTTTAAAATACCCCCAAGCATTCATTAAAATTATAAGGATGGTTCAAATGATAATGGAACAGAGGCCAAATAATGTAATCAACGAAGTTTTTAAAAGTAATCTCCAAAGTTACACAAGCATTGTCCCACTGTTTCACCAACCAAATACACTGCTCAATAGAACTAGTTTGGCTCAGATTGGAACCAGTAGCGAACTATTAAATCCTTAAAGTTGAAGTTAAGTGACAATGCCAGATCTAAGAAGAAAACACACATATTTTCATCTTGGCATAGGGAACTGTGCCCAGAGGAGAACAATTTATGTAGAAATCTTCTCCTCACTTTTGCATGTATTCACTATATGATTTTGTGACGTAGAAACCCTAGACATTGATTTTAGAGTCATCCCTTTGCTCCTTCCACATTACTAGACAATCTTCCCAGAGGATCATAATTTGACCTTTTTACAAGACGATTTGTGTGTTAATCACAATCATTTGTTACACTTAAAGAGGCCATTTAGACCCACAGTAGAAGACGGCATGTACAAAAGCTAGTAAAATTTTAGTTCATAATAATAATGTTATTGTATTTTACGTCCCACTAACTAATTTTATGGTTTTTGAGATGTGCCAGTAAATCTACCGACACAAGACTGACATATTTGAGCACCTTCAAATACCAATAGACTGAGCCAGAATCAAACCTGCCAAGCTGGGCTCAGAAGACCATCCGAGCTACTCAGCCTGGCAATTGAAGTTCAATCATGACAGGATGTCTATGGTAGTTCACATCGCAAGTGAGTGTCACAGATGTTGGCACATTTATGTCTATCTCGCGCATCCTCAATTCTGGCTCTTTGTTCGACTTGTTCTAGTGTCAGCAGAAATCTGTCTTTCCACCTCGTCCTTGGGCGACTTCTTGGATGTCTTCCAGTTGGCTGATGAGTACATATGCGGTTAGGGAGAGTACCTTCTGATCTGAAAACATGTCCTGACCTCTACAGTCTTTTTCTTATGGTCATCCTCCCAATATCTGTTTCCAACTACTGCTATAGTTCTTCCTTGTGCCTTTTTTCTCATCTTCTGGTCTCTGTATTATAGATTGAACCATGTATCTTCCTTAAAATCTTCCTCTCTTGTTCAAAAATGTGCTCTTGAAATGTCTATGGAGTTACACCCATATCTCACAACAATATAGCAGTACAGGTGGAACTGTTTTGTAATATCTGAAGCCATCTCTTTTCAGTTTCGTCTCTGTTAATTTATAACTGTTAAGTTTTTAACTCTGCCAAAACTAATTGTGAGTAATAAATTTATAAACTACCTGAAAAAGGAAACATACGGTAACAGCATTATACTTGAAAAAGAAAAAATTACGGTAATTAATATTTTCGTTTTTAGGTAGGTAGAGTATCAGAGACGAAGATTTTTTATCCTCTCTCAAGCGGTGAGATTCCTCAGCAATTAGCTAGCCACCTTCATGACGTTGCTTTTTAAAAATATCAGGCACATAACTGCTTCCCTCCATTCTTCTGTAATCTCCTCAGTTGACTAGATTTCTGCAACAAACTGCCTCAGCGCTTATACCACTGCTTCTCCTCCATACTGAAACAGCTCCGTCATTCAAACCACTACCACCCAGAACCTTGTTACTTTTAAGAACCTCTATTCTTATCACATTAGCTGCTGGTTTCATTATCTCTTCTTCAATCACTTGTACTCATATTCTGCTGTTTCTACTAGGGTTTAAAGCATGCTGTCTGTAAATACCTCTCGCAGAACTTGTCAACTGGAAAGAGGAGCGAGACAATTTCTTTGTTTTCTCTTACTTGACTTGACTTAATTCCTCTCGTACTCACTGGAACATAGGGCATCCGTGAAAAGTCTCCATTGTGGTCGTCGACTTGCCAATGCTTTAACTTCCTTCGAAGTCTTCCCTGCTTCAAGAGCCTCCTCCTCTACAGTCCTCCACCAGGTCTTCCTAGGACGACCTTTCCTTCATGCCCCTTGCTGATTCCATTCCAGTGCTGTGCGTTATATAGATCCCGCTGACTTTCTTAAAGTATGACCTATCCATTCCCATTTTCTCCTCTTGATTTCCACTGCGACTGGAACTTGGTTTGTTGTTCTCCATAGCTCATCGTTGGATATAATTTCAGACCATTTTGCTTTCTCGACTTCCATTAATAGCTGGACGCGTTCTCGTTTCTTCCTTCTGATGATTCTGTCTTTATTTTCTCCCCATCATGTATGCTGTCCTTGTATCTTCGGAGAGATGCTTCACCCGTTCTTATCTTTTTGCTACCCTATCCTTCACCTCCGTCATCAAACCACGGCTTTTGCACACATTTTGACATTGCCCCAATTCTTCACTTGCACCCTAAATGATGGCCTCCTGCAGTGACAACCATATCTTTAACACCATCCTTGGTCTCTAATGAACAGCGATTAGTGACTTTGCCTTGATAACACTTTTACTTGTTCTTTTGTGAGGCTGTCTATCATAGCAAGCCACTTCTTCACTTCACCTTTACCATTTTGTGGACAGTTTCAGAATCACCAGAAGGTGGTTGGAATTCATATCAGCTCATGAATTGTTCATACTTGCTCAACACAATCACGATGGCTCCAATCCACTAAAACATGGTCGGTCTGATTCTTCGTCTCCTCACCTGGCAATATCCATGTGATTTTATGCCTCACTTTATAAGAGAACTACTCGTGTGTTAGTAATAATAATAATAAATGTAATTTTCTTTTAACCACTCTGCAGGAGATTGTTGAAATATAAAATTTGAATGTGTAGTCCCATGTGTTTTGTTTTCTATGAAAAGATCATCTGGTCACTTCAGTTAACACATTTGCTACCAGCTACTGCATGGGCAGTTTAAATGCCTGAACTGTTTCAGACTGACACTGTACATTATTGAGTATTTTTGATCACTGTTTCTAAGGTACTCAATTTTAAAATCTGAAATTTGTTATATACCTTTAAGAGATTCTCCAGTAGTGTTTGAGTGTATGATCTGGTATCACACTTCCTGAGATGCAGGCGAAATGGAGAAAATAGAGAATATATTCAAATCGGTTCCGAGACATGCTCTTAGTAAAATACAGGGTTTCGAAGATTGGGTACTCAGTCCAATACATTTTCAAATCTGGATTTTTTTTGTTATTCCTGTCACAAACATTAAATCTAAGAATACTTTTAGCTCAGGAACCTCTACTGGTGGTATCCATGTCTGTACACAGAGAGTATTTAGTGAAGGGGTGAGGTGAAGCGCTAATCAGCTGAGTGGCAGATAGGTTGGTTTGTTCGCAAATATATTAAAAAAATCCTTGGAAGGAAACAAATTCATGAAAGATATACAGTCAGTTTCATTATCCAGGATTATTTAGCCCTATATTAGCAGTAAATTTTGGTGACATTGGTCTATATCGTGGATCTGTATCAGGTACTAAAACTTCTCCCGTGTCATATTTTGTACCTAGTTCTTTAAACTCGCTGTCGCTGTCATTCTCCTTCTACTGGTATAAATTCATCACCCGATTCTTCATTGAGCAACACATCCAGTATTTCTTTGGATTCCAAACATTCCTTTGTAAGCCATAGCTTCTTGTTCATTTTAATAACACACTTGTCAACACTCACAATGAACATTTAGAAATATGAGGCACTCCGACTGCTCGATCTCGACCTTCGATCGTCTGCACATAAGGAGGGTAAAAAATATACTTCATTTATCTACCATCTATAGGTTAGAAACACAACTAGGTGAAAGACGCGATTGGAGCTCAGTTTAAATTTAGTTAGTCCCCACGAATGCTTATCTGACTTAGGATGGATATAGCCTCTTACAAGTATTATCCACTATCCGACTTAAGTCAGATGTGGGAGTGAAAATGTTAAAATTTGATTAAAGCATTTATGTCCCAGAATACTTCCTAGTGACAGGCCAGGCTTATGTCAAGCAAATGGCACAAAAACCTCACTTTTGTGGTTGTATGTGCAAGTAGTTACAGTAAGCATTTCTTGGTGAGAAAAGCTCTTGGGAGCATGACTTCTTAATTCCTTATTCTGTTGGTGATAAGCAGTGAAATGTTTGCTACATTTAGGTGAAATTTGCATGCATGCTTTATTTTATTTTTTTCAAAGTGTGTAAAACAATGATTACATGTTGTACTCATACTGTTTATTTGGTTGTATTGTGGTGAATTAGTTGAAAAATATTAACATCTGTAAATTAACCTTTCTAGAGAATTCATTTTGTTGTGATCAGAGAATTATGTATTTAAAAGAAATATTAGTCATTTTGACCTGAGATAATATATTTGTTTGCTTGAAAGCTCCTGTTAACCTTGATTTCTTTTTTCTGCAGATGAATTTTACAATGCATGATAGTTTTAAATGTTATTAAGAAGCCATTTTTTGAAGTTATATCTAACAACATTGGATATTGGTAGAGGCGTGATTTTTTCACATTTATTTATGTTGATTTTTCGCATTATTTTACGAAGTAGGACTGACCCCATCACTTTAATTTCACTTTAATCCTCTCCTAAAGTTATTCATAAAAGTTTCATTCGTGAATTTGTGAATTATTTATGTGAATTATAAGTAAAGAGAAGCAATATTGATAATCATTCATTATTCCTTATGTAATCTTGATTAGAACTATAATACAGCCCTAAACAAGATAACATAACAAATTACCCTTTCACCCTACATGGCCATAGCTTTAAGGGATTTTATAGAATATTAATACGAAGAGATACTTCCATCGAAATGAGAACTCGTTATTCTGTCTGCTGTTTCCCTTCACACACATGATATTGGAATACAATTTCAGGATCGTTATTTTCCATGAATTTTGCTGCATTTTTGCACTTATTGCAAAATAAGTAAATTTTGCTTTAAACTGGCCTTGTCGCTTTAATTCGCTGTAATTCATAAAAACAAAATCACTCATTTCTTAACCAGAATCACATGATTCATTAAGTTATTTCAAAATTGCTTTAAAATATTTTATGCCGCTTTTATCGTTAATGCGGAAAAACATGCCTCTGGATATTGGGCAGCTAGTGGGAAGGGAGGTGTGCTGCTATCATATGTATTTTACTCTTATAATTTATTTTTCAACTTGCAGATTTATATTCCATCATTGAAGTTGGTTTTTAATTTTGTTTTAAGTTGATAGATTTTGGTGTCTTCCTTTATCGTTTAGAATGGCCCCCTTGATGAAGCATTTCATCACTGTCAATGTCCTATCATTGGCTTGTGGCTTTTATTAGGACATAGACTTAGACAGGGGTCTCGCGACTGTCTTCAGAACTGGAAATATTATTTTACTGAGTCAAAATGTAAGCACATATTGTTCCAGTAATGTAATGTTTCAAAAATCTTCTGACCAACTAATTGAAATGCTCTCTGACTCGGAATCAGATGATGACCTTGAAGGCATTCCCAGTGGAATAAGCACACATGTTGCTGGATTCTGTATCAAAATTACCTTCAATTATTTTAAAGTAATGATGTAAAGACAAGGAAACGATTGTACAGGCCTAACTAAAAATGTCATAAAAGCAAACAGCCCCAAACTAGCTGTGTTGACACCTCCATCTCGGTATGCCACTGCTTGAGCTGTAACCTCTGTTACTGCACACCTCGCATTCCCAGACCAAGGACAAAGCCTCTCCTCCATCTCTGGCAGCATTTCTGCCACCTGGCTCACTTTCGCTGGCATCTGTGAGTTCATCTTCCTCGCAACAAAAAAACTGACAGAACTTGTATTTTAATATGTTTCTTTCTTATATTACATTCCTGGCGGGAGTTGGGTGAGGGAAATGGAGGTGGGGGTGGTGGTAATGATGATGATGATGATGATTATTATTATTATTATTATTATTATTATTATTATTATTATTATTATTATTATTATTATTATTACATGACAAGTTATATAAATTAAATTGTATTACATATGTAATATTATTCTGAAGATCTAAGCAGAAGATCTCCATCTGAGATCTGTTGTGGCACACCTCCCAGTCCCTAAGTATACACTAATCTGAAGTTGGTCAGTTTGTTTTTTATTTTGTTATCTTGAGTTGATAGATTTTTATGATAAACTGAAGTGTGCTATTTTTAAATTTTTTATGCTTGTATTATTCTTCATTAACATAATGTTTTGTTTTTCTTAGGTGACTGGATTTGCCACTCTCCCTAGAAGCAAAAAGACTAGCAAGAAAAAAATCCAATGAAGTAGAATGGATGATCTTATAACTTGATGTCTATCGCAGGTGACAACAGGTTTGGCAGCTCTGATAAGGAGAAATGTAAGGTTATAGCCTTGATGGGTGTAACAATAAGCTCCTCAATCCATCTCTATATGGCACATTCCCTGTTTAATGTATCTTAAGTTAGCTACAGGACACATCTAGTGAAAGAAGGAAAAGGAAGTTTAAATTAATTCAATATGATATATTTTACTGACTTGTTCAGAGATATTACATAATAGTTATTTGTGCTGGCACATTTGCTGTTTAAATAAGAAAATGTTTGCTTCATCCAGTTGGAAATCCACCTGCTTGATAATGTTTCTAAAAAATATTTATTTAAACAGGATGCCCTTTAAGGCTTACTGAAATGTAGAGTGTGAGAGTTGATTGAAAACCATTAAAGTTTACTTCAAAAACCATCAGTAGACATGGGTGCTGTGTTGCAATATGTTTCCAATGTACATTTTGGAACTTTCATAGCAGTCATTTTAATGAAAACATATACTGTAATTCCTGTGAGGAATTGTGCTCTTAATATCGAAAAACATTTTTATGAAACCTGATCAATTACTTCATCAGTATTGCATGTCATTACAGATTGATAAGATGATTTTTAATAATGCAACCCAGAAAGGTTGACTGCAAAGATTTTCAGTACCTCAGAAAACAGAGAGGCATAGAGACAACATCAATTTTAAAACTGAGGAAATTTGCAGCACATTAAAATTCATCTCACATGCTTTCATCCATGATTCCCTGAACCTGATTGGTTTCCTTTTGCTCAGTAAATTGCATGAGTGAGATTCTAAATGTTAGTAGAAATTACTGTACAATGTCACTTGAGTGACTGATCCTGGTGGGAAAAATCCTTTGTATGTTAACCACTGTGTTCATCTCTAACTGTAATTCTAAATAATGTTCCATTACATGTTTTATTATTGTAATAATTGTATCAAACTTTGAATACTTAAAACTGCATTAGTTTCTTCAAATGTTCAATTTGCAGCTTTATATTAGACCTGTTTGATGGTGGTGCTCATAAATGAAATTAGGAAAGAATAGATATAATACAGCTACAGAAATGTTGTCATATTGAACGTTTAAAGATTTGACTGATGTATATTTCATTTACGAAAAATTAATGTAATATGAGTATAAATAGGAATATATTATTAAATGTCAATGATGTACATAATGACTGCAAGTATGAATTTTGATATTTGTTTTAAAGACCAATTTCTTGGAATTACAATGGAAATGTTAGGTTGAATCTCATGGTATAATTTTTTTTATTTTAGACTACTGTTCAGTCTTGGACAAAGATAAGAACAGTTTTGTCTTAATCCTGCTAGAAGCCCCCCAAGTTTTCCATGGTTACTGGCACTGGGGGTCAACCACTTCTTGTTGAAATTAAATTGTTTCCATTTCCCCAGCTGGATGAGCCCTTTGCCTGTATATCCGAATACATGCTGATACCCCTTAAGTTGGAAACTTCTTAAAAAACTGAGAGTTATCAAAACGCAGAACAGTGGTCTTACTATAAATACAGATTCAGTTTAACATGAATTTTTTTATAGACAGACTGTACTGCTCAATAGAATAGAGAAGTAAACTGCATGACAAAACAGGATTTGATCCAGTTACTCAAGAGACTGAAAAAGAATGTGTTATTTGGGCAATTATGAAATAGCTATAAGTCATATGCCAGTAGTACTCTGGCATTCTACAGATTGCATTCTCTTTTGACATGGCTTGGTTCAGTGAAGTAATGGAAGATGTTAAGATTGTAATACAGATAGCGGTTTGTTTGAGCAGATATGTGTACATTTTATACCCTTTAAATATCAGCAGACAGAATAGAGTACTCGGTAAGTGATAAATTAGGTTATTATTAGTTTTACGGCTAGGTTTTTTTACCATAAATAATTTGCCATTTATACTTAACGTTTTTCTTTTTATAGCTAATTTTAAAGAATTTATCTTGCTTTTTTTTTTTTTGGATAAGTTATTACTTGCCATTTGCCAGTTCCTTCCATTATTGAATATTGTATATTCTAGTCAAGGATCTCTCCTAATATGACAGGATGCTTGAGATACCTGGTTATAATATCTAGAAGTCATTAGTATTCATAAATCTAATTAGAGGAAGGGGCTTACAAATGAAATAGGTGTTTACTGTGGTATCTCCTAATTTAAATACTTTGAGATCATTAAGATTTTTATCATTAATGGGAATACTGGTATATTTCCTATTAATTTTTATGATCTCTGTAACCAGTAAGAATGGATATTTGGACATACTGTATTTCTAGGTCCTGATTTTTATTGTAGCATTATATATCCTGTGGGTTATCAAAATTGTAATGCTGTGATCCACCTAAAATATAAATTCAGATGAGGTAATTTAAGTACCACAGAGAATAAGTCCACTATGTTTGCAAGCATCTCGACATAATATATCATTGCTGTATTTTGCTAGAACTGTATTATTTTCTTTTTTTGTGCTGCATTTCTTAGAGAGATAGCCTACTTCCTTGTGATGTCCTTTCACAACAAATAGAAACAATTATTTAAGGCGTTTAAATTCACACCCCGATATTCCCGCTTCCACAGTTTATTCAGGACACAGGAAAAAACTGATACTTTCAAAAATCCTCCTCCTGTGTCAAAGATTGGTTTTCTCTCCCTCTTTTTTTTCCACATTGTTTCAATGCAAGAGATTTCTTGATTTTTATACTTGCGAAGCAAGACGATAGCATATGCTAAATAAACATACCTAAGTTTTGGAAGTGTCTGGATTTGCTTTTGAACCAAATCAGCCTAACAACAGTTTGCAAATTTTTTTTTTTTATTTTATTTTTTTTAATTTACTTATTTTTGCAGGAAAGACCCTATAGACTCATTTATTTGCTGAATTCTTCATATAAATACAGATGAATGTGTTTATAACAAATTATATAGTGCATTCTAGTTATATAATTCAATGCAGAAAATTGAAAAAAAAATTGTAATAGCTTCTGTTGTTTGCTGTATTCATTATCGTTATCAACCTTCTATCAAAGCTTTGAAAACATATGACATTGTCAAGGTCTTTGATCCATTCACGGAAAATCAATAACCCAGTGCATGCACTCTGCGCTCTGTTCAGTAAACTCAACTGTCAAGCGACATCTCGGCAGAAATTTATGAATATTTAAAAAATAGAGTTAAAATTACCGTAGAGCATAAACAGTCTTATGCAACTCGCCTATAATGATAATTAAGACACTCGTATGGAAATTATAAAACTCACTTCGCTCGTTTTTGCAAACATACGCGTGTCTTAATTATTGCCGTTGTGGGCTTGTTACATAATGTACTATTATTTAATTCAAAAAAGTCTCATGATCTTTTTATTTTCAACTTTGCTCTCTTCAAGCCAGCATCGTGTCACAGCTTTAGACTGATTTAAAACAATCATTCAGCCCATGCAGACAAATAGAGCACAGGAAGATTAGCGGGTAAAGGATGACGTCACAAAGTCCAATTGACAACAGCCTATTGGCTGATGGAAATGTCGCCGTTTGCATTTCGCGGCCACAAAGAATTGTCACAGTTTGAATTTAACTTGTGATTTCTATAAACCCAAATCCTAAGGAATTGTCTGTGTATGCTCCTTAGAGACATTTCTAAAGGAAGATTTTACAAAGATTTTATTAATGTGTATCATTTTCAAAAAAATGAGGAAATATTGGGGTTTGAATTTTAATGCCTCATGTATTCATTTTCATTTTGTAAATGTAGAGATATTCATTTAGTATACAGTGTTAATGAAGTATCTATTTAAATGTAAAAAATGTTCCCATGGGTCACTTTCAAACATAAAATTGTTTTAGTTCTACAAGATATTTTCTGTTAATATTTCACTTTGAAACACAAGCATTAGATCTTATCAGTTTTAACTATTTATTAATGGCTAAATGGTATCACCCTCTGTATTTAAATTTGTGGCTGATATGCTGTAAATGAGACTTGATAGAATGTTTATAATATTCTGAAAAATTTAATTCTTCAGTTCATCCATGATCACTGTTCGAATAGTGTCATCAATTTCTTCAAGATTTGTTTTAATAAATGTGGTGGTGTGTTCAATTGTAACAGTTCTACATGCTGTGTGCTCATGTCAGATTCTCTTCAGTAGTTGTAATTAATCAAAAAGTGCATTTTTATGTTTACTACAGGTTTTGGAAACGATATATGTTTCACAGAAGAGAACTGCGATATTGTCCCTTGGTATAAAAAATTGTTGATCAACTATGATATTTTGATATGTTAATAATATATATGCTGAATGCCCCAGACGTTCCCAATAAACACCCTGAAATAATATAAAACTATTGTTTTTCTGTATCATCACTTCTGCCTTAATGTTATGGGATACCATGTGTGATAGAGCTGGTTTGCTGACGCAGTTCAGACTCCAAATTTACACATACAGGCAGCACCCATCCTTTAGCATGTTTACTCCAATATTTCTAGGTCAGAAGCTCCAGGCCCATTTCTCAATCTTCAATGCAAATATCAGGTGAGCAGAATGTGAATTCCTGTATGCACATTGGGTCCAATCTAGCTGCAATATCAACCAAGACCACGGTCAATAATCTGGGAATCCTGAATTTCGTGAGAAACGTGAGAGAGTTGTCATTCTGAGCTAAACAGCTACTGAAACTGCCATTTACTGTAGTCTGCTAAGAAAGCTATGGGTAATAATAGGTCCAAGTATTCTATTCCACAATGAGTGTTTATTTAAGATTCATTTCCATGTTGTCATATTAATATACATGTCGGCATGTATAAAATCTCTGGTGACAGATTTGGTGTTTACCCGACAAAATTAATTAAATCTCAGCTATAGACGTCCAAGAGAGTTTCGGTTTACTCGATCTGCCATCTAGTGAGCCTAGAGTAAAACGGAATGTTGAAATTGACAAGGAGACAGCCAGATTAAATTGATATAACAAATAACGTAGTTCAACCTATTCAATACAAGAAAATAAGAAATGTAACGTTACATTCCTATTTAATTATAAGTGGAAGCGGTACCAGTTTCGACCCCAATCTGGGTCATCATCAGCCGAATAAAATGCAAAAACAATGCATAGGTAAATGCATTGTTTTAGAAAGTCTATATCTTTTCCTAATTTAGCAATCTTGATCTTTAGGCCCATGTAAGGCTTTTATGTTTAGCTTGGTTAGCTTGTGCATTTAAAGATAAAAATTTCATGATGTTCCATATTGAACTGTATCACAATTAAATTGAAATAACAAATAACGTAGTTCAACCTATTCAATACAAGTAAATAAGAAATGTAGTGTTACATTCCTATTTAATTATAAGCGGAAGTGGTAACGTAGTTCAACCTATTCAATACAAGTAAATAAGAAATGTAGTGTTACATTCCTATTTAATTATAAGTGGAAGCGGTACCGGTTTCGACCCCAATCTGGGTCATCATCAGCCGAATAAAATGCAAAAACAATGCATAGGTAAATGCATTGTTTCAGGAAGTCGATATCTTTTCCTAATTTAGCAATCTTGATCTTTTGGCCCATGTAAGGCTTTATGTTTAGCTTGGTTAGCTTGTGCATTTAAAGATAAAAATTTCATGATGTTCCATATTGAACTGTATCACAATTAAATTGAAATAACAAATAACGTAGTTCAACCTATTCAATACAAGTATATAAGAAATGTAGTGTTACATTCCTATTTAATTATAAGCGGAAGCGGTAACGTAGTTCAACCTATTCAATACAAGTAAATAAGAAATGTAGTCTTACATTCCTATTTAATTATAAGCGGAAGTGGTACCGGTTATAATTAAATTGGAATGTAACACTACATTTCTTATTTACTTGTATTGAATGGGTTGAACTACGTTATCTGTTATTTCAATTTAATTGTGATACAGTTCAATATGGAACATCGTGAAATTTTTATCTTTAAACAGACAGCCAGATGGCGTCAAATTGAAATGTCTGCACACGGTAGCTGAGGCCATATGATTATTATTATTATTATTAGGAACGGTGTTGAAAACATTTAGATAGTAGGTAGATAGAAATATTCTTTGATCATCAAGCTCCAACTAATACTGTGATTCATAAATTAGTTAAGTGTCGGCAGCCCTGAAGATGGTTTTCCGTGGTTTCCCATTTTCACACCAGGCAAATGCTGGGGCTGTACCTTAATTAAGGCCACGGCCACTTCCTTCCCAGTCCTAGCCCTTTCCTGTGCCATCGTCGCCATAAGACATATCTGTGTCGGTGCGACGTAAAGCCAATAGGTAAAAAAAAAAAATTAGTTAACAAATAATGGTGAGTCTTTGAATAATAAGCAAAGACAATGATAAATATTGCCTACAGAAGTAGTTACCATATCTGTAGTAATGTAATGAGAGCTCCAGAGTTTGTCTAAAAAGAATCAGGAGCTAGATGTATTTATTTTGACTATTTAACAAATAACTTCAAAATTAAATGGTATTGATAATAAGGTGCACAAAAAACAAATTTAACACATTGGTATACAGAGAAAAAATCTTTCAGTTCAGAAATATATGGTCTACAAATTTGTCTACAAGGGAAATATTCTACATTTAAGAAAAGGCTAGGTGAACAATTGATAGGGAATCTTCTACCTGAGCGACAGCTCTAAATGCAGATCATTGACTGAATGATTGAGAGATGGATGTTTTTGGAAGTAGGAGGAAGGGAAAAGGTAGGAAAGGGAAATATAGAGTAGAGGATAGGAAAAGACAGGTGGAACAGGGTCATGGGAAGGAGAAAAGGGAGGAGGAAGTAGCTTCTGCAACTATCAGGAAAGATAGGGCTGACCAGGAGGGGAGGGGATCAAATGAGGTGGGTAGGGTTGAGGCTCTGGTCATGGGGGATTCCATCATTAGACACGTGGGGAAAGTGTGTGGAGGAAAGGGAACCAGGGTAGAATGTTATCCAGGAATTAGGTTGAGGCAGATGTTGAGGAAAGTAGAAGAGAGGGAGGAGGGGAAGGAGAAGGTGGTAGTGTTGGTACCAACAACGTAAGGCAAGCTGATATAAGTACCAAAATAGTTGGAGATGTGTGGGATCTGGTAAATGCAGCACGGGTGAAGTTTAAGAAAGCGGAGATTGTTATTAGCGGAATACTGTGTAGGAGGGATACTGACTGGAGGGTGATTGGGGATTTAAATGAGACTATGGAGTGGGTATGTGGGAAACTGGGAGTGAAATTTCTAGATCCTAATGGGTGGGTAGGAGATAGGGATCTACGCTCGGATGGCCTTCATTTAAACCGCAGTGGTACGTATAAGTTAGGAAATTTGTTTGGAAGGGTAATAGGGAGGTACATTCAGGGAAACGGGATGGTCTAGGGAGCGGTGATAAGGGAACAGGGAACTGGAAATCAAGTAGGGATGACATAAAATTGTTGGTGTTGAAATGTAGAAGTATTGTAAAGAAAGGAATAGAATTAAGTAATTTAATAGATATATATTTACCAGATATTGTAATAGGAGTTGAATCATGGCTGAGAAATGATATAATGGATGCAGAAATTTTCTCAAGGCACTGGAGTGTGTATCGTAGAGATAGGATAGGAATGGTGGGAGGGGGAGTGTTCATTCTGGTAAAAGAAGAATTTGTAAGCTACGAAAAAGTTAAAGATGAGACACATGAAATTCTAGGTGTAAGGCTCATTTCTAAAGATAATAGGCAACTTGATATATTTGGAGTGTACAGATCGGGAAAGGGTAGCACTGACGCGGATTCGGAATTATTTGATAGGATAGTCAGCTATGTGGGAAACGACATGGAAAGAAATGTGATTGTAGCGGGAGATCTGAATTTGCCAGATGTCAATTGGGAAGGAAATGCGAACAACAGGAAGCATGACCAACAAATGGCAAATAAGTTAATATGGGAAGGACAGCTGATTCAGAAAGTGATGGAACCAACCAGAGGGTAAAATATCCTGGATGACGTGCTGATAAAACCAGATGAGCTCTATAGGGAAACTGAAGTAATAGATGGTATTAGTGATCATGAAGCTGTTTTTGTCGTAGTTCAAAATAAATGTGATAGTAAGGAAGGTCTTAAAAGTAGGACTGTTAGGCAGTACCATATGGCTGATAAAGCAGGCATGAGGCAGTTTCTAAAATGTTACTATGATCGGTGGAAAACGGTAAATAAAAATGTAAACAGACTCTGGGATGGGTTTAAAGAAATTGTTGAGGAATGCGAAAACAGGTTTGTACCATTAAGGGTGGTAAGGAATGGTAAAGACCCACCTTATTATAACAGAGAAATAAAGAGACTAAGAAGGAGGTGCAGACTGGAAAGAAATAGAGTTAGAAATGGCTGTGGAAGTAAGGAGAAATTGAAGGAACTTAGTAGAAAATTGAATCATGCAAAGAAGGCAGCTAAGCATAACATGATGGCAAGCATAATTGGCAGTCATACAAATTTTAGTGAAAAATGGAAGGGTATGTATAGGTATTTTAAGGCAGAAACAGGTTCCAAGAAGGACATTCCAGGAATAATTAATGAACAAGGGGAGTGTGTATGTGAGGATCTTCAAAAGGCAGAAGTATTCAGTCAGCAGTATGTAAAGATTGTTGGTTACAAGGATGATGTCGAGATGGAGGAGGAGACTAAGGCCAAAGAAGTAATAAAATTTACATATGATAACAATGACATTTACAATAAGATACAAAAGTTGAAAACTAGAAAAGCGGCTGGAATTGATCAGATTTCTGGGGATATACTAAAGACAATGGGTTGGGATATAGTACCGTATCTGAAGTACTTATTTGATTATTGTTTGGTCAGAGGAGCTATACCAGATGAATGGAGAGTTGCTATAGTAGCCCCTATGTATAAAGGAAAGGGTAGACATAAAGCTGAAAATTACAGGCCAGTAAGTTTGACATACATTGTATGTAAGCTTTGGGAAGGCATTCTTTCTGATTATATTAGACATGTTTGTGAAATTAATAACTGGTTCAATAGAAGGCAATTCGGTTTTAGGAAAGGTTATTCCACTGAAGCTCAACTTGTAGGATTCCAGCAAGATATAGCAGATATCTTGGATTCTGGAGGTCAAATGGACTGTATCGCGATTGACCTGTCTAAAGCATTTGATAGGGTGGATCATGGGAGACTACTGGCAAAAATGAGTGCAATTGGACTAGACAAAAGAGTGACTGAATGGGTTGCTATATTTCTAGAAAATAGATCTCAGAGAATTAGAGTAGGTGAAGCTTTATTGACCCTGTAATATTTAAGAGGGGAATTCCTCAAGGCAGTATTATCGGACCTTTATGTTTTCTTATATATATAAACTAGCAAGATACCCGTGCTTCGCTACGGAATTATACTGAAATTTATAATTGAATGCTTATTGTTTTAGATATATAATCCGCCGAAATTCGCGATCTGACTCGTTTTCTGCGAGAATCCACCAAAATTCCCGATCTGACTGGTTTTCTATTATTTTACAGCACGTTTCCTCCCACTTTTCAATCTTCCTTTCCAGCAATCGATTTCGTACTTCCCGGGCTAGGCTCAGGTATTCCTCCCAGTCAGTTGGGTCCGTAAATCTTTGCCATCTTTTCCTATAATCATTTTTAATATGGATAAAATCCTTCAGGAGATCCGGCGTGGTGTCATATTGGGTGCCTTGGCGGCACTGAACCCGCGGCCGGACTACATTCCTAGTCATTACCCGTCCAGGAGCCGTTTCCAGCGTGGTCAGCACATCTGACGATGGTCCGGATTATTATTATTAGCCTATTATTATTATTATTATTATTATTATTATTATTATTATTATTATTATTATTATTATTATTATGTGTTGCTGGAATGGCTGATGACAGGGAAAACCGGAGTATCCGGAGAAAAACCTGTCCCGCCTCCGTTTTGTCCAGCACGAATGTCACATGGAGTGGCCGGGATTTGAACCACGGAACTCAGCTGTGAGAGGCCGGCGTGCTGCCGCCTGAGCAACGGAGGATCCTTATAAGTACATTAATAACAGTAAAATCAATTGGTCTCACCTCCTTCTACACCCCACCGCCGTTAAGTTTATTTACCGCCGCCCCCCCCCCCCCCAAAAAAAATTAAAAGAATGCTTGTTTCTTTATGTTTAAGGGAGATTCCAAACACCAATGTTCACGACTATTACCTTCAGTTTTGAGATATAAGTATCCCCAAAAAAATAATTTACTTTTTTCACTTCATTTCACAATACTCCCCCCCCCCCCACTAAGTGAATTTTCCCGCAAAACATACTTGTTTCTTTAATAGTAAAGGATCTTCTAAATACCAATTTTATCACGACTCTAACTTCTTCAGCTTTGATTTATGTGTCCTCATGAAAGGAATTCAACTCCTTTACACTCCCGCCCTCAAAGATGGTTTCCCCACCAAAACGCGTTTTTTTGTTTTTTTTTGTTTTTTGTTTTTGTTTTTAAAGGAGATCCAAAAACGAATTTTCACGTCAGTAACAACTTTAGTTTTTATTAGATGTATGTATTCTCATACAATTAAGTCAATTTTTCAATTCTTTCACCCCCCTCCCCCTTTCATTGGATTTTCCGAGAATACGTGTTTCTTTACTTAAAGCAGATTGCAAATATCAAATTTCACGTCTGTAACATCTTCATTTTTGAGATATCAGTAGCCTAATTAAAAGAATTCAACACCATTTTCAGTTCCTTTTACCCCCCCCCCCCTCCAAGTGGTATTTCCGAAAACTAAAAATACATGTTTCTTTATGTTTAATAGAGAAAAAAATACCATTTTTCACTTCTGTAACATGTCAAGTTTTTTAGATATATTGTAAAAATTCTCATTTTAAAATTTCACCCCTTTTGAGTTCCCCTTAAGTGGAATTTCCAAAAACAAACCACCCATGTTTCTTTACATTTACAGGAGATTCCAAACACCCACTTTTTACGTCTGTAACATTTTACGTTTCCAAGATATTCTGTAGATATAGTCTTTCAAAAAATTCACCCCAATTTGTCACTCCTGTTTAAACGCCATTAATTGGATTTTCCAAAAACTAAAAAATACGTGTTCCTTCATTTTTAAAGGAGATCCCATATGCAAATTTTCAGTTCTGTAATATCTTCCGTTCCTGAGATATATGTATCCTCATTAAAGGCATTCAACCCATTTTTCACCCTTTTACACCCCTCCTATTGGGATTTACAGGAAACAAAAAAAATACGTGTTCCTTTATTTTTAGAGGAGTTTCTAACTACCAATTTTTACATCTGTAAATTTTAAAGTTTTAAGATGTAGACACACTCATTTTAAAAAATTCACCCCCCTTTTCACCCCCCAATAATTGGATTTTCCAAAAACGAAAAAATACGTGTTTCTTTACTTTTAAAGTAGATCCCAAATACCAATTTTCAGGTCTGTAATATCTTCAGGTTCTGAAATACAAGTATCCCCATTAAAGGCATTCAACCCATTAACCACCCTTTTACACTTCCTATTGGGATTTTCCGAAAACAAAAGAATACGTGTTTCTTCATTTTTAAAGGAGATTCTAAATACCAGTTTTTACATCTATAAACTTTAAAAGTTTTGAGATATAGATACACACATTTTAAAAAATCACCCTCATTTCACCCCTCATTAATTTGATTTTTCAAAAACAAAAAATACATGTTTCATTATTTTTAAAGGAGATCCCAAACACCAATTTTCAGGTCTGTAATATCTTCAGTTTCTGAGATATAAGCAGCCTCATTAAAGGCATTCAACCCCTTTTTTCAACCCCTTTTCACCCCTCCTATTGTGATTTTCCGAAAACAAAAAAATACGTGTTTCTTTATTTTTAATGAAGATTCTAAATACCAATTTTTACATCTGCAAACTTTAAAAGTTTGGAGATATAGATTCACTCATTTTAAAAATTCACCCCCTTTTCACCCTCCCATTAATTGGATTTTCCAAAAACAAAAAAAATACAGGTTCCTTTATTTTTAAAAGAGATCAAAATTACCAATTTTTAGGTCTGTAATATCTTCAGTTTCTGAGATATAAGTACCGGTATCTGATTAAAGGCATTCAACCCCTATTTCACCCTTTTTCACCCCTCCTATTGGGATTTTCTGAAAAAAAAAATACGTATTTCCTTATTTTAAAAGAAGATTCTAAATACCAATTTTTACATGTGTAAACTTTTAAAGTTCTGAGATATAGATACACTCATTTTAAAATTTCACCCCCCTTTTCGACGGAATATCCAAAAATCCTCTCTTAGCGAGCACCTACATCTTAATATGAATGTATCCCCAAAATTTCATTTCTTTATGTCCAGTAGTTTTGGCTCGGCGATGATGAATCAGTCAGTCAGTCAGTCAGTCAGTCAGTCAGGACAAGCTATTTTATATATATAGATGATATGAGTAAAGGAGTGGAATCGGAGGTAAGGCTTTTTGCGGATGATGTTATTCTCTATAGAGTGATAAATAAGTTACAAGATTGTTGAGCAACTGCAACGTGACCTCGAAAATGTTGTGAGATGGACAGCAGGCAATGGTATGTTGATAAACGAGGTTAAAAGTCAGGTTGTGAGTTTCACAAATAGGAAAAGTCCTCTCAGTTTTAATTACTGCGTTGATGGGGTGAAAGTTCCTTTTGGGGATCATTTTAAGTATCTAGGTGTTAATATAAGGAAAGATCTTCATTGGCGTAATCACATAAATAGGATTGTAAATAAAGGGTACAGATCTCTGCACATGGTTATGAGGGTGTTTAGGGGTTGTAGTAAGGATGTAAATGAGAGGGCATATAAGTCTCTGGTAAAACCCCAACTAGAGTATGGCTCCAGTGTATGGGACCCTCACCAGGATTACCTGATTCAAGAACTGGAAAAAAACCAAAGAAAAGCAGCTCGATTTGTTCTGGGTGATTTCCGACAAAAGAGTAGCGTTACAAAAATGTTACAATGTTTGGGTTGGGAAGAATTGAGAGAAAGAAGAAGAGCTGCTCGACTAAGTGGTATGTTCTGAGCTGTCAGCGGAGAGATGGCGTGGAATGACATTAGTAGATGAATAAGTTTGAATGGTGTTTATAAAAGTAGGAAAGATCACAATATAAAGATAAAGTTGGAATTCAAGAGGACAAACTGGGGCAAATATTCATTTATAGGAAGGGGAGTTAGGGATTGGAATAACTTACCAAGGGAGATGTTCAATAAATTTCCAATTTCTTTGAAATCATTTAGGAAAAGGCTAAGAAAGCAACAGATAGGGAATCTGCCACCTGGGTGACTGCCCTAAATGCAGATCAGTATTGATTGATTGGTTGTCGGCTTTATCAGAATAACACAATTATATGAATGTGTTACTGAAGACAACTGAATCACAATATTAGAGCAAAGAAGCTGTAAAGATGTTTGAGAATGCAATTGTGATGATTTGATATAAGAAGTGCACTAGGTTAGGATGACCAAACATCCTGTTTTTTATGATATCGTCCCTTTTTTCAGTAGTTGGTCTCGTTGTGCCAACAAATCTTTGACGGAATGCATAATCTCCTGGTTTTTTTTCATATTCGTCTCTTCATATCCCACTTTTCTTGTGATATTTTCATCCGTGTACAGTTCAAGATTCAAATTTTATTCGTGAGATGGCGTCAGGGGAGTGACACTTCATAGGAAGTATCCAAAGTGGTTTTGAACCGGCAACTTAACTTCACCAACCAACCAACACTGTACTGTAATTCTCTTTCCTAGGGTAATTTTGCAAATAATTCTCTTTCCTAGGATTAGTTTTCTAAGCTGTGGTTGGCAGTATACATGCCGAAGCGCGCAGAACAACAAATTTGTAACATCGTTGCATGCGAGAGAAACTTGCTTATGTGGCAAGTAATAGTGCTTGGTACACAAAAACTTGTTGACATTCCGTTACATTTAACGTCTTGTAATGTTTACAAGCATGCGACTTTCGGTACTCTTCTGTTCTTAATCATGACAAGTTGTTCTGTAATTTTTTATCAGTAGTTGAGTGTAATTTCACAGATGCATTAAAGGAAGAATTACATTTTCTTAAGGAAGACCAAGAAAAAGTATTGTGTACTTTATGCAAAGGTGATTTTCTATCGAACATGGCAATCAATCGGACATATCCCAACACGTGCAAAAGAAGAAGAAGAAGAAGAAGAAGCATAAAGTGGCAGAGGCTGCTAGGAGTTCAAGCTATAAATGCAAGGGAAAGAGGATGAAGAAGGGAAACATCTTGCTTCTGAAGGAGTTTTGTTTACATTCCATACAGTTAAACATAACCATTCCTTCTGATCGATGGATTGCACATAAACTCTTGTGCGTAGTTTATTTGAAAATAAGTTTACATGTGGGAGAACCAAGTGTGAGGCCATCATAGCGAACGTCTTTGCTCCTTTTGCATTATGCGAAATCACCAGTGGCTTGCAAAATGCCAGATATGTGTCAGTTAAGGTGGTTGTGGTTTGAAGTATCAACCCTAAGTTAGTTCCAGTACTTTTAGGGTATTTCATACCAATTAAAAGCATCCAAAGAAAATTTCTTGAGTTTCAAGCACTTTCTGGGAAAACAGCAGAGATGTTAACAAACCACATTCTTTGCATCTTGGAAAGTTAACTGACATAATTATTGCTTTCTGTGGTGATAACTGCAACACCAGTTTCAGTGGGGTTGAAAGAAAAGGCACCAACAATGTATTTTCAAGTTAAGGCAGGAGATAAATGAGAACATTTTTGGAATAGGTTGTACGCATTGTACATGACAGCACGCAGACAAGTGCTGACATTTTACGAAATGATGTTTACATAATTGTTAACAATATTTTCACATTTATGCTGTTGGGAATGGCTGAATTGAAGAGCTTGTGTGGGTTTGTGGATGTTGAATACAAGCAGATATTGGGAACTGTAAAAACAAAATGGCTTTTGTAACAACCTCCTAAAACAATAATTGCCACCACCATCCGTCTTACAACCAGCTGTTAACAGACTTATTGATATGTTTGATGGTCTCAAGTTTTATTTTCTTTCACAAGCAACGTGTCAGAGTGCTAGAAATGAAGAGGGCAGAAAAGAATACAGGCGACTAAAGAATCAAGTGGATAGAAAGTGCAAGGTAGATAATTTCGAGTTCCTGGAAACTGTCAACTTTCCTCACTTTATCTTGGTATTTCTTCGATGAGACATCCCACAAAGAAGGCCTTCCTATTATACCAGTATCATTAATTAAGTTGAGAGTGATCTCCTTGCTCCACTCCATTTTTGACTATAAATTACAGTATAGTGCAGAGAGAACGATACGTTCACATACTGTATTCGTAGCTTGTAACTATAATCCTAATTATTTCACGAGAAGCATGTCATTTAAGCTATCTGTTGGCATGGAAACAGCATGGAAAGTTGCCAAAGCTGTGCCGACATCTGACAAACAACGAATTGACTTGACAGGTTTTTCATTTGGAACAGAAAACACACCAACATATTAAAAGTGTTAACCTCAACATTTTGAGTTAACATGCAAAGTCAATTGGAAGACACAATGACAACATATATGTCAATTTAACATGTTGGTATTAAATGTTAATCAGTGGTGACAGGCCTTTGCAGCTGCACGATCCATACCGTACAGCCAGCTCTCTCAGCGATACAGATATTCTACTTGATCAACAGGAAACTGACGAATACAACGCTGAAGCATCAAAAATATATAAGGAAGAACTAACTATAACAATTATTTTACTAAACTTTGAGAAAATCTTCATACACTGCCATCTTTGAATATATAAGTGCTCTCCTCATCAATGGGATTGCGACTGATGAGGCGAGAGCCTATCTGTTCACAGATGGCAGTGTATGGAGATTGTCCTTATCCTTTCGTGTTTTCATGTTTGTCTCCTCTTACTGTTGCTGAATATTACGAGCAGCACATTCACTTTTGCTTCAGACTGGGTAAAATGTTTACAGAAATGTACCAAATGAAGAAGAGAGTTTATGACTATCGACACATGAGTCTTGCGGGGAAGAAAGTGCAGCAAGTCAGGGCAGGTAAAGTTGAACATGAAAGTGTTGTTGATGGTCTTTCGCGACATACTGTTATGCACAATGAATACCAATCTTCTTCTTCTTACTCCACTTTTCCCACATCTGTGGGGTCGCACATATGGATTTGGCCCTGTTTTACGGCCGGATGCCCTTCCTGACGCAACCCTATATGGAGGGATGTAATTACTATTGCATGTTTCTGTGGTGGTTGGTAGTGTTGGATGTTGTCTGGATATGAAGAGGAAAGTGTTGGGACAAACACAAACACCCAGTCCCCAGGCCAGAAGAATTAATGTGATTAAAATCCCCGACCTGCTAGGGAATCAAACTCAGGACCCTCTGAACCAAAGGTCTCAACATTGACCATTCAGTCAATGAGTCACACCATGAATACCATTATGAGGGTCAGATGGTCTTATTTCGGAAGTCTTATTTTGTTCGAGAGAAAATGTCAGCAGAAAAACACCAGACTTGTGGAGAAAAAAATTCCTAGACCTTCTGCCATAAAGGTAGGTTTACACCGGAAACTTACAGTACAGAAGTGGATATTTTGTATCATTTCTTCCATTCAAGACAAGTGAAGAGTGTTTAAATTTTTAACATTTGTATAGGACATGTGCAAGTAGTTTCAATATGTACAGTAGAAGTCCACTATAGCGAGTACGGCATATAACGAGAATTCCGTTATAGCGACGACTTTTTTCTGTCCCTTCAAAATTCCTATATTAAACTGTGTATCGTCCTTCGGTTACAGCGATAACCCTATCACTGGCGCATCCGTTATTACGAGCGATTAAGCGCGCCCGATTTTTTCCGTTACCGATATTTATGCACCCCAGCGATGATATTGCATGCGATCGATTACCTTCGGCATCGTTTCCTCGCTATGTGCACTAGCGATTTCTCGTCGACATTCGAAGGCGATGTCGGAGTCGATTAGTAATATCCGTCGACAGCTGTTCCGTAAAGAAAATTCGAAATGAAAGAGAACATATGTTCGTAATAAATGCATAAATAACGTGTCAGATAACGGTCGTTAACTCGTTAAAAATTAAGGCTGACTAAACCACCGCTTAATTTTGAGGCTAAATACTGCAATTAAGTAAGAATGGGACACACCTCGAGATATGGCAGAGTGCTTAATTGATTTCATACGTTAGTTTGTATTTTGTCGCGTCTGGTTAAATTACAGAAAGGCTATTATGAAAATTTATAGCGAGAAAGGTATAATTTCTCTACCAGCGCCTGAAGTGTGTTTTCATCATACGTTTAGTACGGTTAAGTTAGGATACGTAACGCTGTCTGAATAAGAAAACTGAAACGTTTGCAACAAAATACGATCGATCAACTTCGGTACGGTATAGTTTTCTCACTTTGTACATTTGCGAGCTCTCTCGACATTCAAAGGCGATGTTGGAGTTGATTAGTAATACCCATCGACTGCTGTTCTCTAAAGAAAATTCGAAATGAAAAAGAGGATAACACGTTTTCGTAATAAATGCGTAAATGACGTGGCTGATAGCAGTTGTTAATTCGTAAAATTAAAGACTGAATAAACGATATCTTAATTTTACTGTTATATGCGGAAATTACGTAAGAATGTCATACACCTCAAGATATGGCGGAGTATATAACTGATTTCAGAGGATATTTCATATCTTCTCGCGTCTAGTTACGGCTATTTACATGTAAATTTTTGGCGAGGAGGTTATTTCTCTACATGCGTTTCAAATGTGTTTTCATGATAGGCTACAAATACGGTTGGGTTAGGTGACGCTGTTTGAAGAAGAAAGCTCAGGTGTTTGCCACAGAAATCTCTGGAGTGATACCATATTTCTCCGACTTCAAGACTTTTTTTTTCTCAGAATGTCATGCGAAAACTCAAGGGTTGTTGCATTTGCGGCCTAACAGCAAGTTAAAAGATACCACTGACAACTACCGCGGTAACCACGCTGCTTCTTTTCACACGCGCACAGAACTCTTTGACAATAAACGATCGCCTCTTTACTACACATCGCTACCGGTTGTACAGTGTACAGTGCCTGTGTGTTTCTAAAATTTGCAGGATGGCATCAAAACATGCGACCCTTCGAATTCTTAGAAAAGCCATGGCTACTCAGTGGCAGAGTCATAACGCGTCTATTGCACTTGACGCTTAGTAAAATGAAGGCTTATAGACAGCAGGAATATTTTCGTGGTGGATAGTCGTATTGTAAAGATACGTGGAAAAGACAAATTCTCAACAGGTTCTAGTCGATATTATGATGCCAAGTTTAAGTTAATGTTTATTAAACACTCGGAAATGTAGAATAATTGTGCAGCCGCAAGAAAATATGGCATAGGCCTAACTAAAGCCAATATTTGGCGTTAGCGTGAAGACAAAAGTAATAATAATAATAATAATAATAATAATAATAATAATAATAATAATAATAATAATAAATGCGTACCGGTACTGTACAAAAAATGCATTCAGTGGTCCGCAACAAGGACGCTTTAAAGAAGTCGATGATGAAATTGTGAGGTATGTGCACGAAAAACGCAAGGGCGATTGGCCATACCGTGGCGCAATAAACTCGTTCGTTGACTTTCAACGTTCGCGATTAGGCCTATACATCGCTAGCCGTTGAATTTGGCCGCACCCGACAAGCGAGACGTGCGTGTAGCGGTAGCCGGTTATATCTGACGCTGCATAAAAGTAACAGTTTTATAGACAGCAAGAATAATTTCCTGATGGTTCGTTGTATTGTAGAGACGTATGGAATAGATATTGCCGGAAAATTTTCAACGAGTCATCTTCGGTATTATGATGCCAATGTTAAGTTAATGGTCCTTAAACCCGCGGAAATAAAGAATAATTGTGCAGCCGCAAAAAAAATGAAATACGGCGTGACGAAAGTCAATGTTCGGCGTCTAAAAATAGTCTAAAAATAGGTAGGCTTGTATGATTTTACAAACATTTTTTGAGCCTGATTTAAATTTTTTGAAGGAAAAAAGTGGGGTTAATCTTGGATTCGGAGGAATACGGAAATATAATTTTTTCAGAATGAAATTAAACACACACTTTCACGTAGTATCGGATTACGAAAACTAGCAAACAAGTAAGTCGTAGTGTGGATATTATCTGCGGAAACGCAAGTTTTGAACAAACTGATTGCCGTTTCATACCGACTTTAAAGCGCATGAAGGGTTTTCCGGCTTTTACATAAAAATCGGATATAACGACAATCCGTTATAGCGAGTAAAATTTTCGCTGTTATGAATTCTCGCTATAACGGACTTCTACTGTATTTATTTAGGATATGGTAAACGTGTATACAATATACAGGTAAAGGTAGGTACATATACACTAAATGATTTCACAACTATATGCCAATATAACATTCAACATTTCATATTCTTATCAAGGCATCTATCCACTGACGTCGTTTGACCAATCTCCAACTGGGCGAGCTGGCCATATGATTAGGGGCGCACAGCTGTGAGCTTGCATCCAGGAGATAGTGGGTTCGAGCTCCACTGTTGGCAGCCCTGAAGGTGGTTTTCCCTGGTTTCCCATTTTCACACCAAGCAAATGCTGGAGCTGTACCTTAATTAAGACCACAGCAACTTCCTTCCCGCTCCTAGCCCTTTCCTATCCCATCGTCACCATAAGACCTATCTGTGTCACTGCAACGTAAAGCAAATTGTAAAAAAAATAAACCAATCTCCATGATAAGCTTGTAAGCCACATTCACTCACAATATACTAGATTGTCTGGTCAGGAGCACCAGTCATGCTGGGGAGTAATAGTTTATTCCCCACTTAAACAGGGAATAGGCACAGACTCCATGCTAGAACAAATCCTGTTAAGTGCAACCCATGTTCTTCTTGGAGGATCAGCCCCAGAGGAGCTCTGATCATTCATTTTGTCAGGAAGTAGCAAGCGTTGAAAGTCTGTTTTTGATGTCAGATCTTCCATCCAATGAACAAAGTGGTTGAAATTGCTTACAGTTAGCATATGGGCAATAGCAGATTGGTGGAGATCTGGACCTTAGCCAGTTTACTTTGAGGTCATGAATGTCATCATGGATGGGCAACACATAGTTCTCGACAATATGATTATATTTCCTTTGCAAGTGCTTGTAGTCTGCAAAGAGAAGGTGGTACAGTCGAACCTCTCTTCTGCGGACATTGTCGGTTACGTGGAAAAATGTCCGTTGCGAGAGGTATCCACTAAAACAAGGTTGAAAACTTAACCTAACATTTTAATGGCAAAGAACATCCATCTTAAATATAAGCATACATCATTATTTTGATTATTCTAAATCATTTCTAAGTAAATATTTGCCTGGGAGATATTAGAAGTGATTTTACAGCCATTACAATCATTACAGCTTTGGGAACTAATCATTCAGCTGGATGTGTAATTTAGCACATTTTTCTTTAATGCAATATTCTCTAGAAGGGAATAACAACCCAGTGTGACTGTGTGTCTGGAGTTTTCAGGTTATTTGTGATTTCTCGTTTTTCTTCTTGTAACACTGGTCCACTCACTCAGTTTCTTTGCTCAAACTCATTTGAATTACTCATATACCTCAATACTCACTTCTGCAAAATCTGACTACCATTTTCTTTTCATTCCTCGATTCCTTTTCTTCTCCCACTCAATTAAAATTTTATTTTTATTCTTCACAAATGTGTTTTCCCATAGGTTTAATTTTTCAGGGAGCTTTTCTCACTGAAAATCCTTTCACACTACATGTTTTCTTGTCTCGAGATCTAAATGCGTTCATCCATCCTACTCATGTTTACTGGGCGATTGAAATACTATGGTATTTCTGCCTCAACAATCAGCACATGAAAGTGTCTTCTTTGTATCAAGTTTAACTGAACTACCTGACCTTTAACATATCAGCAACAATCTGAGTTATGAATAGAATGATACAAGATATGCTAGAAGATCCCTTGGTAACTTGTGAGTAAGCAGTCACTGGTAGCATTCCTAGGCAACTAGAATTCTAGAACACAAGACTGCCCTAACAAAAGATTTGGAAAGAGCCCTATACAGAACAATTAACTTCTCGTCAGCATTCCTATGTACGTTTCATTCTTTCTTTTCCTTGGATTCGAAATAATACAAACATTTAAAAGGTATTCCCGTATGTCTGAAGAATATTACGATAAAGAATGACATAGCCCTATATAAAGAAACTGTCCTGGATCGCATAAGGTGTCCACTTAATACAAGTGTGCAAGAGTAATGGTGATGTCCGCTTAAATGAGACTTATTTAACACGTCTTCTGTGAAATAAAATCGGTTCCATGGAAAAATGTCCATATAGAAAGGTGTCCACTGAATAAAGGTGTCTCTTAGGGAAGATTTGACTGTGTAATATTATTGAGTGCAGGAAGCCAATGGGAAGAGCTGGATCTTATTAAACATGAAACCATTTTCATAGAGTTGTTCAGCTGGGTATCAACTAATTCCACAGGACAACTGTTAAATCATACTGGACAGCAATATTCTCCTGCAGAGGAACCCAAAGTTGTTTCACAAAGCTTCTGTAATACAATAAGACTATTTTTCCTCCTACATTTGAAAGGCATTGATTAAAAGAGAGGGTGTTGTCTAGTGTCATGCCTAAATACCGTACTTTACAAACTCTTGTGCCTGATAACCTTATGTTTGAAAGTTATATGGAGAGCGCTGTCTGCCAATCTGTTGTTATTTAAATGGAAACAAGACACTTCTGTTTCGCTTGTGCTTGGCTGTTGTCTCCACTTCTTGAAGTAGTTACCAAGAGAGGCTCGATCACTAGTGAGAACTTCCTCCGTTTCCTTAATGCTGTTTTGTTATGTGGCCAGCATGATATTGTCAGTACAGCAGAATTTCGTGGATTCAGTTGCAGGTAAGTCATATATGTAGAGATTAAAGAGGAATAGAGCCAGTAACGATCCTTGTAGGAGGCCGCTGCTCAGGTTTCTCCGTTGACTCATTTTAGTTCCTAAAACAACTTGGAATAGTTAATTACTGAGCATGTGTCCAATAAAGTGTACTATTGTTTTACAAGGTATAACCTAAAGAAGTTCATACAGCAGCCCTTCTCTCCACACTATCACATGCAGCACCTGTATTAGAGAAGAGTAGCTCTACGTGTTCCAGACTTTTGCGAGTGTATGTTGCCACTCTGTATGCAGCAATTACAGAACAGCCAAAAAATTTCCTCTCTTCTTGAGTTCCTCCTCACTCCCTATATGTGTTTCCTGAAGAAGAACCAAATCTATGTTATCACTAGAGCCCGGATTATATGTAATTACATATTCTGTTCCAATATATGTAGCTAAAAGAAAAGTTAAAATGTCAGCAAATCACACTAAAAGGACCATTCCAAGAGTTTAAAGTTACATACAGTAATTACATATTTCGATGCATAATAAATATTTTGAAAAATTGTACACATTTTAAATATGTCGAAGGATATTGCACATTTGAAAGAAAACATAATTCTTTTCTTCACTAATTTTACTTTGCTGTAACTGTGGCTAACCTTCAGTAGTGGAGAAGGCACTAAAATAAGAAGAAGAATTAAACACTTGAACATAGTTTAAAAAGCCTGTACAACTCTAACATCCAAAAATAATTTAATAATTTAAAGTGAAGTATTCTGTCAAAGGACCGCATTCCTTAGTTATGTTGACGGTGAAAGTCTTGGGTGTCTCGAGTTGTGACTATCGATCTTCCCTTGCACAAATTTTGTCACGTTGTTCTCCTCTCGGATTTAATCTCTTCTTTTGTGATCCTTTTGCCAGTCCTTGGTTGAATGTCACATGTCAAAAGCACCTTTTCTCTTTCTTTCTTTCTTTCTTTCTTTCTTCTTTGGTTATTGCCCATACTTCACTTCCATAAAGGGCTACACGCCATATCTGTTTTTAATATCAAATTTCTTCTGTCTTAATAAGAACCTTCCTTGCTTGAGCAAGTCTACAATTAAATATTTATTTACCAGCAATTTGAAATACCAGTGACTTCATGTGAATTTGAAAGGTCTTTTTCTATATATATAATAGCATCCTAACAGACAGAAGGCATTCGATGACTGCAGCAAATTTGGAAAAATATTTAGTTATTAATTGTACCTCCAAATAACAATTAGAGGTTGAATAATATCTGCACTTTTAACTTTTTTCGGTTTTATTTCCTTTTTTATGTATAAAGAATACAAGAAATAAAGTGAAGATATTAAGTTACATATTTTTTTATTTATTACATATTTACCTACATATTTTGTCAATTTTAGCTACATATTTATGTACATATTTCTCATTTTTATATTACATATAATCCAGGCTTTACTATTTGAAGCAACTGAAGCTGCCAGATGTCATTAATTAATTTATTTATTTATTTTTTTTTTTTTAATTTTTTTTTTTTTTTTTTTGTCATGGGGTTCTGTTGAATCTGCATATTTAAATTTTCCAGAAGATCTTAGAAAGATAGTCTGGCAGCCAAGTGCTGATTTTCAGTTCAGTACTGTTTGGTTACCAAATACCTATCCAGGGGCATGACATGGATGAATCAGCTTCACCCCAATGTCAATGAGGAAACTTGGTCGCTCTGTGCAGCTGTTGTTGCTTATGCTCTTGTTGCAGAAGAAAATGAGGGGGAAAAGCAAGACACAGGTGGTGTACAAGACTTTTCTGCTGAAAAAGAATTCATATGGGGAATACCATTCAATATTAAATGAATTAGTAATTGAAGACTGTTAAGGTTTTAGAAACTTAGTAAGGATGTCACAAAACGACTTTGAAAACTTGCTACAAATGGTAGCAGCTGTTATTCTGTTAAAAGATTCAAACTTCAGATATGCTACTTCACTGGCAGAACAACTAGCCGTAACATTGTATTGTCTAGCAACAGCTGTCTTGTTCAGCAGTCTGATGTATCTTCATAGGATTCATGAAATAATTCCTGAAGTCTGCAAAGCTTCTGGGTCAAATTAAGGTATTAAACATAAGCTGAAAATAAATGTATTGTTTATTTGAAACATTACATGAATTAGTATAAAGAATGGAAGAGTTGGAATTCAGGGACAAGTTTCTGATGGCAAAGTTTTCAATCACTTATCTCTCTATCATAATCATAAAAATAAAACATTAAACATTTCCAAACCACAGCTGCCTGGAAGAGAGCAGACTACACCATTTGTGTTTATTGTCGATGACTATTTTGCCTCAGCAGAAAATGTAATGAAACCATTTCCAGGAAGTTATGAACAAGGAAGTGTTGTACGAATAGGCAATTATCAGTGAAGAAAAGTAGAACCTGTATTTGGAATTCTAACATCTGTTTTTGTTGTGTGCTACAAAAGTCACATAATGCTGCTGCTGTTATATTAGCATCTGTACACTTACATAACTACCTACCTAGAAATACAGGATATTCTGATGAACAAGACTACAGAACTGGGAACGTTCAACTACTAGGATCACTGAGAAAAGTATTTGTAATGACATTCCTTACAAAACTGTACAAAAACTATGTTAATCCTCCTAGTCAATACTATATATTTTTATGTCCAATTAAGATGAAAGTTCATTCATAGACATGTTTCAACCCGGCACTGGGTCATCCTCAGTAAGACATGTATGATGTATTAAAAAAGAAAAGACACAAAAATGAAATGTTATTTAAAAAGTTTTTAAAAAACATGATAAAAGTTAAAAGACTGAAATGTTGATTGTTAAAAATAGTCTTGAGCTGGCAGTCTTTCTGTTTCAATGCTTTTTGTTGTCCTTTGGTGTGGATCAACTGGTATCTGTATACTGCTGGCTTAGTTTTTTTGTGTTCCGACTGGGCTGATGTATTTAAAGACAAAAATTTCATGATGTTCCGTATTGAACTGTATCACAATTAAATTGAAATAAGAAATAACGTAGTTCAACCTATTCAATACAAATAAATAAGAAATGTAGTGTTACATTTCTATTTAATTATAAGTGGAAGCGGTACCGGTTTCGACCACAATCTGGGTCATCATCATCCGAATAAAATACAAAAACAATGCATAGGTAAATAAATTAAAGAATGAGTCTTTCACAAAAACAGTTGAAGAGGCAAAATAATATGATGGGGACTGGCACTGTGTGATTTTAAATCATAAAATCTAGAAGAAGTAGAAGATCAGTCACTTATGTGAAGTAAGGCGCGATCTTCTGAAAAGTAGCACAACACACGCAAAGTTCAACACTGTCTCCAAATGTTTACGAGAAGAGGTGAACAGTTAAGTGAGCCAGCATGCATATATTATCAGGCGCGAAGTCACAACATAATTTAATGAATATGAAGTCCAAAATTGTGCAGAAATCGAAGACGAGTCGCTTGATTGAAGCGAATTGCTAGCTCCTGAAGATCAGTGCAACACACTCAATGTCCGGCACTGTGCTTTCAAATGCCGACGGACCTCGGTGAATAGCTTGATGATCCAATCCGTAATTGTTTCGGTTGCAAAAATGTGTGTATATATATATATATATAATACAATTTAATATAATTGAAGTATGTAACTAGGATCTTGTAGATTCCTTAGAACAGTTGACGTAAAAAACAATTGTTTGTTTGTTTGTATTGAATAGGTTGAACTACGTTATTTCTTATTTCAATTTAATTGGGCTGATGTACATAAGCATTATTGAAGTTTAATCAGTCGAGAACTGGACTCCACAATCAGAGAACACAAGTGATACAAGCGGGCCATGAAACACTAAAATCAGACGGTTAAACCTCACTCTTCATATATATGTAATAAATAATTTAATGGGCCGATGACCTTCGATGTTAGGCCCCTTAAAACAACAAGCAAGCAGCATCTAAATAATTTAATAAAGTAAGTTACTGTACTTACCTCCATGTATGTTGTTTTAGTGAAAGGAGACTTATTTATGTCACACAGGAGGTTGAGGTGTATGAGTATGTCCATTTGGATTCATACATCTCATTCCTACCAGAACCTGATGTTTTGGACTGACTTATTTTCATTAAGTCCCTGTTTTATTTTATTTTTTAATTTATTTATTTATTACTACTACCAGGATTTTATATTGTGGATATTTTTCTCGACTTCCCCAATCTGTTTTCAGAACAAAGCAATTTCAAGTAAAGAATCTTTGTGTTCATTCCTGTCTCTGAAATCCTTATTTCGAGCATCCCATAGACATTTTCTTACTTTCATTTCTTCTTATATTACCGCGCGAGTTGTCCGTGCGGTTAGGGGTGCGCAGCTGTGAGCTCACATCCGGGAGATAGTGGGTTCAAATCCCGCTGTCGGCAGCCCTGAAGATGGTTTTTCATTGTTTCCCATACGCTGGGGCTGTACCTTAATTAAGGCCATGGTCGTTTCCTTCCCATTCCTAGGCCTTTCCTGTCCCATCGTCGCCATAAGACCTATCTGTGTTGGTGCGACGTAAAGCAAATAGCAAAAAAATTTCTTAAACAAAGTTTTGTAGCTGCCCATTCCCATGTTTGTTGTTTATGAAAACAAGTGAATGCAGTCAGTGGAAAGAGTCTATGTACCCATGATCAGGTTGCAGAACAGGAATTGTTATCGCTCATCTGGCGATACATGGAACTTCGTTACATACCAACCAGAACACGTTTGGAGCATAAGTTCTATAGTACAAGTTCCCAACGTAAACCCACCTTAACAATGTGCAAATTCATACATTGCTGTTAGTTAAATAATTTTTGATTGTTGTGAAAAGATTGTGCATCTCCATCAACCCTCCCCAACTGACCACACACTTTTCTATTCCCTAGGTGAAATTCACCCTGATAGGTCAACAATTTCAGTCACTTGAAGAGATTAAACTGAAACTGCAGCCCACCTGGACTGCTTCCCTAAGTGGAAATGGCATTGGGAGCGTAGTATTAATAGAGGAGGGGAGTACTTTGACAAAGGTAATCAGGTTACATATAAGCCCACTAAAGAGTAGATTTCAAAGTATTTTTTGAACAAGTCTTGTACATGCACTGGAGTAAATATAGATTCTGGATAACCAGTTTAAGTGCAAAACTCATTCGTTAGAAGTTGTTTGAGTCACTGGGTAGAGGGTAAGAATTGTTGGAAAATATTTGTATGCAAATAGCTGAATATGTGATCTATTTCTTTTCATAAATACAGTATGCTCATTTCCCATTTAAAATGAATTTGCAATTAATTAAAGAAAGCTCATTTCCACTTATTTTGTAACATAACAGTAACTGTTCATGAATGTATTAAATGTTGACTTTTAACAGCTATAAGTCCATAACACCTGGGAGATACAACTGGATCAAACATCTGTGCAAGGTATGCTTCTGATATCCCCTAGAAAAGAAGAGAAAACGAAAATAATTAAAGCTTCAAGTAAAATTACAATAAAATTCAATCAATCGTGATGAAAGATCACATTATCTCTGTCTCCTCAACTTTGGCACCAGAGTAATTGCATGAAGTGTGGCTGTCATTCAAATAGATGTATTTGAAACAAAAATATTACCTTGGTGTTCAAATGCCCAACCTATTTTGAAGTTTGGATGCAAATTAACTGATCCATGTAATGCCATTAGTCTGATGACAGTTCAGTATATTTTGGATACTTTTAAGTTAGTTCCGAGCAAGTTGGTCGTGCGGTTAGGGTCACGTAACTGTGTGCTTGCATTTAGGAGATAGGTTTGAATCTTGTCTTTGGCAGCCTTAAAATCTTCAGTGAGGTTCATCATCTATTGATTTAGTTTTCAACATGTCACCACTGACTGGAAGAGTTTTTGCCGAAGTCACATAAGGAAAACCTTTTCCAAATGTGCATATCTCCAGCACTGTTGATGGTGTTTCGTTGATTTTGCACCCAATTTTTGAAAAATTGTCTTTTACTAATGAACGTGCAAGGTGTGGTATATACAATTCCTAAATCTGCAGCTATTTCAGTTTTAGTTTTATGTGAATTATTGTCCATTTTTCATACAAATTTCAGTTTCCTGTCCAGCCTGCAACTTTTCCTCTTTTCGTTCTTCATGGCTGGCTGGCAGCAACTTACAATTTCTACTGATAGCAGTTTTATTTCTGAATACGGCAAAACATCGGCTGCTGGCATCATTTTAATGTGTTTAGTTTCCATATTCTGCTCACAGTTTAAACAAAAGCGTGCCTTATATCCCAAACGTGTGTCTCATAATCTTTCTCTTTTAGCGTTATGCTGCACAGTCGCTCTCCATTACCTTTGTTACATCCATGTCGCACCCCTCCAACATCGGCAGCTTAAAGTCCAACCTCCTACAATGTTGACTCTTAATATATTCCATTTCTAGTTCACCTTTTTTGGTAACAACAGGAATAGCATATGTCTGTAATATCATTTTAACTCTGTTGCATGCATATCAACTGCATTTCATGAACAGACGTCTGTCTCAATCTTTTGCTTTTAGTTTAACCCTCTACTGCATAGTGTTGCCATGACGCAACATATACAGTAACTTTTCACCTATGTTAATAATACAGATTGTGGACAGAGGTAGTTTTACAGCACACATTCAACTATACAGTTAATCAAACGCATATACCAGTGATGCCTTGTTATTTTTTTAACATGACAGACGACAAAACAGCCCTGCAATCAAAGGTTCTCCTTCCACCCCGTCAACTTCCACGTGTACAAACCACCATTTATTTTCCGTGCACCCTCCCCATCATATTACTACAGGCTTCAGGAGTACCTCTGGCTCCTGAATATCATTTCAACTCTATTGCATGCAAATCCACTGTATTTCATGAACAGGCGTCTGTCTTGCAATCTTTCACTTTTAGTCTGATGCCTCACAGTCACTATCCATGACGCTGGTCACACCATGGCACTGCATCCTTCCGACATCTGCAGCAAAAGTCCTGCCACCAACAATGCCAACTTAAATGTATTGCATTTCTAACTTGCCTGCATTTTGTTAACTATAGGAAATGATTATGACTGTGACATTACCTAAAGATCAACTGTATTTCACAAAAACTGGTACATATAACACTGAATTACACATAAATAAGTTATATACAAATGAGGTTCTAGAAGGGGAGGAAGAAGAGCAGCAACAGATAAACTCAGTCACAAAAGATCACCTTTAAGAATAGGGAACATGCATGATCTGGGATTTTAATTAAAAATATGCTAATCTAATTCAAAATTTCATGCAGAATTCAAAAATGTGATCAGAATGTACAAATAATAACTCCAAACATGATAAAAATCTAAATTAAAGTACGAAAATGTCACGTAACGCAAGTACACGATCTCATTAGTCTGACGTCATCGTACAGATTGACTGAGCAGACGAAATAACACATAGTGTGATGTGAGAAGAAGGATACACTTTGCATATTTCTACTTTATGTTAGTGTCTGGTATAGTTAAATTCGAGGTCTATACATTGGATAATAATCTGAGTGGAATATTTTAGACTTAAAATGAATCCTGCGCAGACAGTGAGGCAGAAAACTTA
Organism: Anabrus simplex; assembly: GCF_040414725.1. NCBI lineage: Eukaryota > Metazoa > Arthropoda > Insecta > Orthoptera > Tettigoniidae > Anabrus > Anabrus simplex. The sequence goes on along the minus strand of NC_090265.1, from coordinate 650,463,920 downwards.
TAAATTGTGTATAGTTCCGATGTGCAATAGCACATCGCATACCATCCCAAACAAATTGTTTATAAATGGTCCAAAGACGTTAAAACTAGGGAGAAATGGATTTTGGTGAGCCGGCGAAATGCTGGTGATATATCGGAAAAGTCCACAGTTTATTTTTTTGAAGGTCATTTTAACGTAAGTTGAATATGTTTGAATTTTCAATCACTTTTCCATGTCAGCTGTTCTAGCGGTAAAACTTGAAATTTTAATGTATGATGCTTTAATTAAATGCTTCAATTACAACTTCGAATATGAAAGTAATAAACAGTGCCTTAATTAATGCTGATTATTAAAGTATTCTCCAAACCTAACCTATGTTTTGGGTGATCCATGTCAAGGTAATAAACCAAAGGGGTTATGAACCATATTGACAGCTCTAATTATATCAGTTTATCTTGGCATGCGACAGTTATTTATGTCTTTATTGAAGAGCTTACATTTGTAAAGAAATTTAGGCTATAGCTCTATAATATAACAAAAACTTGGCGTGTACATCATTAAGGAAAACAACGTGAATTTAACAAATGTATATCTCTACACAAAACCAATTCTTGTCTGTTGGGGTCTTATAAGTTAACAATGCTCAATTATAATAATTATCATAATATTAATGAAACAAATAACATAATCGCACACAGGTGAAAATAGTGATGTTGGTGTTTAAAATATTATCCAACTTAGCCTAAGTTTTAGGTTATACAAGCCAAGTCAATAAACCGAAGGGTAAAAATACCAGGCGAGTTGGCCATGCGGTTAAGAGCACGCAGCTGTGAGCTCGCATCCGGGAGATAGTGGCTTCGAACCCCACTGTCGGCAGCCCTGAATACGATTTTCCATGGTTTCCCATTTTCACACCAGGCAAATGCTGGGGATGTACCTTAATTAAGGCCATGGCCGCTTCCTTCCCATTCCTAGGCCTTTCCTGTCCCATCGTCGCCATAAGACCTATCTGTGACGGTGCGACGTAAAGCAAATAGAAAAAAAAAAGTCACAGCACCCAAAGACATTCCTGTACTGAACGACTAAAGTGTCACCAAGACACTTTTCTTGCATGATATGCTCAGCTTGTTAAAAGCCAACTGTAATTAATGTTATTGGCTTTACGCCCCCCTAACTACTTCTACGGTTTTCGGAGACGCTGATGTACAGGAAGTTAGTCCTGCAGGAGTTCTTTTACGTGCCAGTAAATCTACCGACACGAGGCTGACGTATTTGAGCACCTTCAACTACCACCGGACTGAACCAGGATCGACCCTGCCAAGTTGGGGTCAGAAGGCCAGCACCTCAACCATCTGAACACCTCAGCCCGACTTGTGAAAACTATTTAAAGATATGAACTTCATGAATGTTTCCGTATTGAATTGAGATTAACGATAAGATATCTATTAGGTTCAACCTTTTATCATGTTTAACTTTTTCCCTCCACCAAGATATTTAATGTTTCTTTTTCATGGGCCCCGGAAGTGGGTAGGCCAGTTGCCCCAGCCATAAATATATATTTTTTCGGGAATGACAGATTATAGACCTATAGTACTATGATCTTTCTTTCTTTCTTTCTTTCTTTCTTTCTTTCTTTCTTAATCAGTTTATTCTTCAATGTTGGTTTTCCCCTCAGACTCGGTGAGGGATTTCACCTCTACCGCTTCTAGGGCAGTGTCCTGGACCATGAGACTTTGGGTATGGTGATACAACTGGTGAGGAGGGCCATTACCTCGCCCAGGCGGCCTCACCTGCTATGCTCAACAGGGGCCTTGTTGGAGGATGGGAAGATCGGAAGGGATAGACAAGGAAGAGGGAAGGAAACGGCCGTGGCCTTAGGTGCCTGGAGGAGAAGTGGGAAAATAAGAAAAACCACTTTGAGGATGGCTGAGGTGGGATTCGAAACCCCTCTACTCAGTTGACCTCCCGAGGCTGAGTAGACCCCGTTCAAGTCCTCGCACTTTCATGGCAGAGCCAGGAATCGAAACTGGACCTCGGGGGGTGGCAGCTAGTCACATTAACCACTACACCACAGAGGCGGACTAGTATTATAATGCTACCTATATGTTTATATTAGTGTTGAAATCCGATTTCTTACTTTACTAATGCTGAAAGCCCGAAAATGTAATGTTATTCTTTATTATGGGAATCAGTCTAGAAGGAAATGTTGAAAGTGATGTGATTTAATTTCTATCCAGGTTCGTTGTTATTCTAATACTATGAGTTACAGTACATTGCACGTATCTAAAAGATGCCACTTACAAACTTGCTTTTTATCCGCAAATTTCTGTGGCCACAAAAGTCACTATTTTTTCAAGAATGATGACATCTACACATGGTAGATAGGTTGACTGTGCTGTTTTGAACCTTTCTTCTGTCATTTTGAAGTTATTCACGATCATGAATAACAAACAATCGGCTTTTATTAACGGCTGATGCACAATGGCTCGTATGGTAGAGCTGCTTGCGGTACTGGATCGTGATGTCACAGTGTGCCGCTTACGTCAGAGGCCATTTCACTCGCCTTGCGGAAAGGCACTTTTAAATATTTTTTTAATGGTAGAAAACAAGGCAACTTACCACAATGTAATACGTTTACGTACTATTTCATTGGCGTACTTTTCAAAAAAATATTTTTGAAAATTATGCATGTTCCCTATTGTAAATACATTCAGATATCTCAGAATGACTTTCCAGACAACTGGGACTACATTTACAGCTCGCATAAAAGAAAGGACTCTGGCAGTAATAATAGCAATAAATGACATAGATCATCTTGGTCAACTATCGATCAAAACAGCCTTGAAACATTTAAGAGCACTATGCATATCTAAACACACATCCTCAAGACTTGTATATGAACTGACTTGAGAACATTTCTTCAGTGAGGACCTACGACATACTACGACTCTACAATCTACAAAAGCTGTTACATTCAAATTAAAATCGAAGAAGACAGAAATCTGGAGTGACTTTTATATAACAGATGCAATGACAACAGACAACTGGTGCCAAAGTAGCTTCGATCTCAGACATACAGCGACTCATGCAGCGGTCCATGGTTTCCAGCATAAGCCATGTGTTGTACTTAGTTTTCACAAACCGAACTACGACTGTGTGTACCGATGGTGTGAAAAATGTTGTGGTCATTACCACACCCTGCAGTGCCCGAAGAGGCCTTGTTCTCTGACAAAACTTTGTAGCGAACAAGTTTATATTCTTGCACATTGTGTGCTTTTCTATTTAATAATAAATGAGGTTTAATTAAAATGTTAAGTTATATTGATATAAAGGCCAAAGGCAGGCATTTATACAAGTGGAGGCACATGCTTCTCCTAGTGCACCGTCACTGCATTGTCCTCCATAAGAGGCTTGCAGTGTTGTCTCAACGGCGCACTAGCCACCAGCGCCTTGGAAAGGTGTAGCAATCCAACTGATGAGCCCACTGCTACACTGGGGCGAAACGCTGGTAGCTTCACGATTAAAAAAGCCTAAAGAGCTTAAATGTTAAGTTATATTTTGGCAGGACTTACACAAATGTACATATGAAACAGAAATACACAGAAGTGAGTTACATATAAACCAGTCTCGACTGTATATATTTATGAAGAGTCGTTAAGGTATTTTGTACTAAATAAAGAGAATGGGATTCATAGAATTTACTTATTGGGTTTAAAGTAAAGACATTCAAATACATGCTTGGTTCAATTGGAAGGACTTGGGATCAATTTCCAGTCAGAAATTCAAGAAATTAAAACAATGAGTCTTTCAACTTTCAAGAGGCAGGTGGCCCAGAAGTGCACTCAGCCTACAAGTACCAGGTTCATTCCTGGAGGCAAAAACTGCTGAGCATAGTGCTAACCAGAATATGATTCCAAGGGTATGTACGATAGAAGCCTTTATCCTCCACTTCTTCAGTATGGTATGTATGGAGAATGGCTTTTCTTTCCATTATACAATACATTTCCTATTGGAGAATCTTAGGAATCTTCCTCAAGAACATCCAATTGAAATCGCTCATGTAGACCGAGCATTACAGTATCGGAAGGCTGGATGGTAGATTGTATTACAAGCTGTAAATGTGAGTAACTATAGAGGAGGCCAGACACCATTCTTCTAGAATTATGTTATTTGTTCATTAGATGAAATCTAACAAAAATAGCTAGAAAAAGATAGATGAGAAATGTTACTTGACACGACTTACCTGCTCGTGTAGATAAAGAAGCCGATCCAAAAGAATTACAGCTTCAATGATGGGGGCTAATACGACTCGTAATATGAAAAACATTTCCAATTCTTGCTGCCTATGTAAATAACTCTCATGGAAGGCTCTGATCTCTGGAACTGTAAGCTGCAATAAAAGTATTTTAAATTACTGAAGTAGACAATGGTGAAAATGCTATCAAGCCTTCTGTACATAAGTAATCACTGTTAAAAAAAAAAAAAAAAATTCATCTGAACAACTATGGTATTACAAGCAAATTCACAATTAGCTTTTAAAATACTGAAATTTTCTTCTCACGTCATCATTAATACTAATACTAATAAAATGAAGAAACTTCAGATTAAGAGGAATTTTTGCAAGAACAGTAGAGGCTATGGTACAGACAAGCTGATAATTCTTGAACGACAGTATATTTCCATACATTCTGATCAATTAATCACACAGTGTTAGGCAAGTAGCAGTCAGATTTTTAAATATCTGCTTACTAAGGATGACAATGACCCAGAATGTCTCTTATATGATTTTCTTGGCAGCTATTCTAACCTGGATTACAACAGTGCTGGAAGAATAAAGACTTTGAGCCCTTCTAAGCATATTCTTTCCCCAATTTCTTGGGGTCAGGACACTGTGTGGATTTGACTCAGTTTTACCGTCAAATGCCCTTCCTGACACGAACTCTACTTGAAAGGATGTATTCACTATTGTGTGTTTCTGTGGGGGGAAGTTTGGTAGTGAAGTATGTTTTATGTATATCAAGAAATGTGCATTAAGATGAACACAAACACCCAGAACCCAGCAATTAACCAGACATAGCTAAAATCTTTGACTTGGCTGGGAATCAAACCTGGGGCCTTCTGAACAAAAAATCACTATGCTGACTATTCATCCAAGGAGCCGGACATCTAACCAGATTTAAATAATGTTAATAATAATAATAATAATAATAATAATAATAATAATAATAATAATAATAATAATGACATAATTGCATATTCAAGCTTTTTATCCATAAAAACAAGTGGCTGACATAAATTTCACAAACAACTTTCCTCATTGTCATGGTGCAAAATCTGGAAAACTAGTTTGACAAAACTTGCAAAATACTTGTATTCCACATCTCTTTGCTAAAAGAACCAATATAGCAAGTACAAGCACCCAAAGAAAGAAAACGACTGAGGGCATTGTACTTTATAACTTCTTTGCATGAACATTTTCTGAGAAACAGTGGGCAATGGAAAGAATCAAACTAGTGCAATTCATGTCATATTTAAATAATAATAATAATAATAATAATAATAATAATAATAATAATAATAATAATAATAATAATAATAATAATAATAATAATAGCCAGGCTGAGTGGCTCAGGCGGTTGAGGCACTGGCCTTCTAGCCCCAACTTGGCAGGTTCGATCGTAGCTTAGTCCGATGGTATTTGAAGGTGATCAAATATGTCAGTCTCATGTTGGTAGATTTACTGGCACATAAAAGAACTCCTGCGCGACAAAATTCAGGTACCTTGGCGTCTCCGAAAACCGATAAAGTAGTTGGTGGAACGTAAAACAATAACATTATTATTATTATCATCATATAATTGAACGATAAATATATTCAAGATTTTAATCCATAAAAATAAGTGGTTGACAGGAAAATACAGAAAATCCCTACACATATTTGCCAAGCTCACCTGGCCTTTTGTGTTTTCTTTCTGTTTCTCCCTCTTCTCACAGTGACTTGTTCCTGTTATGTGTTCCTTTCATTGTTCCAATATACGACTTTTCTCAGAAACAATTGAACTCATAGGTATATTGTGTGTTATGGGTATCCAAAGGGTTTGTATCTACATGGGAGGTGAATTATATTGATCAATTCTTAAATCCGATGGTCTAATAGGATAGCAGAAAGATAGGTACTGTAATTTATAAACCATTTCCTTAATTCAATGATAATATAATATTTTTTAATAGTTACATTCAAATCATAATAGGGTAAATTTCAAATCTAAGATAATACAAACAATTTTACTCACCCTAAGCATACTTATGAAATATTTTCACAATCCTCTATATGTAAATTGTAATATAATTACCTCAATATTGAGCTCCAATTTCTTCAAAGCCTTTGTAACATATTCGGGAAAATCCTTACACTTATTAGCCAATCGGCCCACTTGCCAGTCAGGTGACTCTCTCTCATATTTCTGGATCAAGATTACTTGCAAGAGAGCCCTATAAAATAATGCCTCAACTGGAACCTGTGTACAGACAGTATTTTATATGACAATGACTACAGATAAATTTTAAAAAGAACAACAGAAAAAAATAGTAATAGTAGTAATAATACTAGGGCCCAATAATTATAATAATGTGGCTTCGGTTACCACGTGCAGTCATTTTAATCTGATGTCAATCAGGCTTAAAAATTAGATTTTCAATAGGGAACTGAATAATTCAATTACACAGATACAGAAACCTGAATACCAGCCATCCAGGATGCCTGCGAGTCAGTTTTGATGTTTCGTTTTACTCTACCAGATGGTAGAGAAATGTATCTCTGTTGGATGATGTGTGGCAGAGTTTTAATTAATTTTGTCAGGTTAACACTAAATGTGTCACCAGAGATCTTTTACATACTGACAATGAATGACTTGGAGTGCCAAATTAATTTCTGTTCGCCTTCAAAAATCCTATTACCTCTGGTGGGTTTGAACCCGTGATCTTGGTATCCTGAGGCTAACACTGTACCACTGATCCACAAAGGGTGTTAGTAATGATAATATGGCTTCAGTTATCATGTGAAGGTATTTTTATCTGAGCTCAAATCCTACTACCTATGCTAAAATTGAACCTGCAGTCAACACTAATCCACAGCGAAGCTAGGAATTTTGTTTCTTTTGGTTTTACATCACATCAACACAGACATGTCTTATAGCGAGAATGGGACAGGACTGGGAAGTAAGAGATCATGGACTCAATTAAGGTACAGACCCAGCATTTGCTTGGTGTAAAAATGGTAAACCATCTTCAGGGCTGTTAGCAGTGGGGTTGGAACCCACCATTTCCCAAATGCAAGTTCACAGCTATGTGACCCAAATCACGTAGCCAACTCGCTCGGTATTTAGGAAAGTTATGGTAACATTAGTAATATACAGTAAATGTAATCTAGGAGTGTCACAGTTATTCATTAGGAAGGAAATATTTCTTTCTCATTGCTATCTGTTAATGGAGTCAAATCCTGTAACTTGTGTTTAGCACTCATTATTTGGGACAGTTGCTATTCCAGCTGTGTATTTGTCTTCAGAACACACAATTCTGAAGTTAAAAGCATGCTAATATTAATTCAAATGTGTTTTTAAAGCATATAAATTCACTCAATCTAACAATAACAACTATATTACATTACTGTGTGTATAAAGTTATCATTGTACTACTACTACTACTACTACTACTACTACTACTACTACTACTACTACTACTACTACTACTACTACCTCAGCGACCGTGTGCAGGCACTTTAATTCGATGCCACCTGGCTGCCTGCTCATCAATTTCTACATTTCATTTTACTCTAGACCTACCACACAGCATAGTGAACCTTGTTCTCCAGAAAACAAGGGGTATTACATGAAAGCAGTTTCATACAATCAAATTGTGAAAGTCAATTTACATCAGAAGACAAGGGTGAAATATTATAATCCAAAATCATTTAAATGTGAATATTTGCTTATTATTCATTATCTACTGATTATTCACTGCATCAAGCCAACAATCTGTGACTCTCTTTTATATTGATTTACTGCATTTGGAAATTATTTTTTTCTTTCTGGCACTAAATATATTTTCATATTTTATGTTGAAAAGGTTATAGTTTTTCATCTTAAAACGTCCAATAATAATAATTCACAAATGCTTTTGTTGTGCTTACCTGTTCCTTCTCTGATATTCTATCCAATGCCTGTGCAGCTAACATTCTAGCATTCCGTCCCAGAGAGAAATTTTGTGAAGTTAAAAATTTGCTCATTGGGAACCCATACTCCAGTTCTGATTCACACACTACATTTTTGTTGCTAGCAAATGGATTCTGAGAAAACTTCTCCTCTAATAAATGATAGCAACAGCCAACATTGCAAAGTGACTTTATACTTTTACTTCTGACAAACAACTGAAGACAAGATGGAGCTAAGTTTCCACAAGTATGGAGTCCAGCTAATATCACTCCACAGCATTCAGTATTGGGAAAGTGTTCGTCAATTAAACTTTCAATACAGGTATCAGCTGTAACATATACTGTGGCCTGCTTATACTCATCATTAGATGTGTTACCCTGTGGATTATCTTTGGAAGGATCTGAATCATTAGATAACTTCTTTGATTTCCAGTGCTTTCCTCGACGCTGTGGAGTTTGACCTTTCTTAATTTCATCAGCTCTTCTGCATAATCCATTCCATACTTTCTGTAAATAGAATAATTACATGTTACTAGAAATGTTCAAAAACCTAGTCCTTTTCTGCACACTTAATACTGCATTGAGCTATATTTAGAGAATTGAAATCCTTTCTATACAAACTAAAATTTTACTATAACATTATTTTTTTAAAAAGAGAGAAAAAATGTAAGCCTATTTTAAAATAGCAACATTAATCTGGGTATAAATTATTTACCGTAAAACCTACCTAAAGCAGCCAAAGCTTCCAAAACCGAGAACAATTGGAACGCTGGTTTAGATAATATTCTTCTTATCTGTAACAGATGTCGCAGAGGTCCAAGTATTAAAAAAAAATCTACTACATCTGCCATAGTTTTGAAGACTATTACCTAATCAGCATTTCAATTTCCATATTGACTATACACGAGACAATGGCAATATTATAAGAAGCTTATTACTTATGAAACAAATACTGCACTGGATGGAGGCAATTTTTATTCACAAGATTTTACTCTCATCATTACATTTTATGTTAAACTAAACTGAAAGTTGTTATTCAAAGTTTTACATTTTGTAGAGCCCACTGTCAGCTGAACCTGTAAAATACTCCCTCAGTTCATATGTCAGACGGTTTTGGGAGAATGATTATTTATTTTCTGATCTAACACTCATTTGAACCCCGTACGGAAGAATTTTAATTCTAGGATATAGAAGACTACTCTTCATTTTTAAAAAAAGTTTGTGCCTGAAACTGTTTCGGAAGAATGGATATTGTGTTTTTGAGAGTCAACCGCCATCTGAACACCTTAAGAGAGAAATAATTGAAGTACCGGTATACAATATTTTACACCTAAGACATACAAGAAGACCCTTCTCGTAAAATTACAATTTTTTTACGTCAAACGGTTTTGAATGGATGAATAATTTTGTTTACGGAGCTAACCTCAATCAAAACTTTAGGGGTGGGACGTTTAAAAATATTTCCTATTTCATACCTAGGATTTAAAATATATACAGCTATTTGGAGTTTTGTCTACATACATTAAACCATTTCAGAGGAAGGAATGAATATATTTGTTTTTGGATCTTAACTCCCATTTAATTCTCTGAGGTGTTAAATTTATTTCAAACCTCCTCTTACTTAACAGCTAGGATATCATTTGAAATTTTAACTTCGTAATTCAAACGATTTCATATAAATGCATATTTTTGTCATCATTCCTCACCCCCGAGTCAAAACCCTTCAAGGGTTTATTGTTTTAAGTCCACTTCTTATTTTTATTCTGATAAAAATAATTCATCTCCTTTTACATCCCTCTTAAGTTGATCCCCACCCCCACCCCAAAATATGCTTCTTTATTTTTAAAGGAGATTCCAAATACCAATTGTTGCATCTGTAACATCTTCAGTTTTGAGATACCAGTATCCTAATAAAAATAATGCAACCCCCTTTTTCAGTCCTTTTTACCCCCTCTCCCCCTTAAGTGTTTTTCCAAAAACAAAAAAATGTTGCTTTATCTTTAAAAGATTTAAAATACCAATTTTCATGTCTGTAACATGTTACATTTTTGAGATATACTCATTTTAAAAATTCACCCCCATTTGTCACTCCTGTTCATCTCCCCTTAAGTAGATTTTCCAAAAACAAAAAATAAATATTTCTTTATTTTTTAAAGGAGATTCCAAATACCAATTTCCATCACTGTAAAATCTTCATTTTTTGAGATATAATTGAAAATCCACAGCCTGTTTCCAGTCATTCGACCGGGTCAGGAATGGAATGAATGAAGCCCCATCTAGTGGCGAGGATAGGAATTGTGCCGGCTGCCGAAGCCTGTCGCACTCCTCTGGGGCAATGATTAATGAATGATAGATGAAATGAAATGATATTGGAGAGTGTTGCTGGGATGAATTATGACAGGGAAAACCAGAGTACCTGGAAAAAAAACCTGCTCCGCCTCCGCTTTGTCCAGCACAAATCTCACAGGGAGTGACCAGGATTTGAACTACGGAACCAGCGGTGAGAGGCCGGCGGGCTGCCGCCTGAGCCACGGAGGCTTCATTTTTTTGAGATATAAGTATCCTCATAAAAGGTATTACAACCCTTTTAAACAATTTTCACCCAACCTTAAAAGGATTTTCCAAAAATAAAAAAAATACGTGTTTCTTTATTTTTAAAGGAGACGATGGACATCATTTTCAACAGCTGCCTTGATGAAAGGTAAGCTCTACGTTACTTTTCATCTTCATTCATTGAAATGAAATGGTGTATGGCTTTTAGTGCCAGGAGTGTCCGAGGACATGTTTGGCTCGCCAGGTGCAAGTCTTCTGATTTGAAGCCTGTAGGCAACCTGCGCATTGAAATGAGGATGAAATGATGATGGAGACAACATGATGGTTAAAATTCCTGACCCTGCTGGGAATCAAGCACAGGATCCCTGTGACCAAAGGCCAGCATGCTAACCATGGAGCCGGACACTTCATTATTAACTCTTAACTAATAATTTAGGCCTACGGTAATGAAACTGAACTCCTACCTGTACAGCTACAGCTTACCGGTGTGTCTAGCAACGGAATGGAGACAATCTGTTCCCCGTTCATCCCCTGCACAGAGGGTTAACTTTTCACTGCCTCTCCCTGTAGCATTCTCAAATTTTCAGTAACTTAAAAATATTTTCAACCTCCACAAGCACTTCAAGATATTTAACTTACCTTCAGTTTCTCAGTTCTCTTAGCAGCTCCATGAGTGTTTAGAACAGAGGAGTCCAATCCCAAAACCTGTAAACCATGATGCAGAGCCAGAATAGAGCTGAGATAACCTTTACCTCCTCCGACATCCACAACATGTGAAGTGTTGCAGCATGTAGTAAGGGCCGCCACTACTTCAGACATCAGTTCCACTTCATGAGTTTTCTTCTGAGACATGAATTCCTTTAACTTTAAAGAGTCATGTTTGTGACACCCCCACGCGCTCATTCTCTCACGTAGTTCTGGAAGAGATAAGACTAGGCCCTTCATGGAACTCAGTGTCACTTGTTTAGCTTCCATGAAGTATTTCATCATGTATGGTGACTTATTAGCAAATTCCTCTGCAGGAACTCCCTCGGTAGAGTTCGCTAAACCATTATCTTTGGCACAACTTGAGAACAGTGAGTACATGCCACTAAGGCCAATACATTTTGCTTCTTCTTGAATCTTGATTGGCACATGCCTTTCCCACAAATTGCCAGAAATAAAATTAACCATGTGGCAATTCACAAGAGGTAACCACGGTTTGAGGTAGTCGATAACTGAGCAAAGTTGGGTTTGTATTTTAAAGCAAGCATCACTACTCATATTCATTGTGTCCTATTTCACAGTTCAAAAAGAGAGCTTACTTGCATCAGGTGAGAAACCCGTCATTTTTAAGTGAGAGCAGGCTTTCTTGTATTTGGCTCTGATTTGATCACGCAGGCCAATAGTATCTACTTCTTTGTCATTTGTGGTAGGAAACTGATTCAGTAATGAAAGTACACTGTTCAAGGCATCAACTGCTTTACCTGTGATGCCCTCCCTGTTGTCATCAGCAAGCAATGCCTCCACAACACCTCTGTAATAGCCAAGTTCAGCACCAAGTTCAGCTCCTCTATGATAGCCCATGTGAAAGCCTTCATGTTTACCCTCTTTAACACCCCTTTTAAACCCTTCTTTAAAACCTTCTTTCACAAAATGTTCTTCACTCAACACAATTGAATCAAATATGTCATTAATATCAACACTATCCCTTTTCAGGTCTTGTCCTTGATCAAATGTTGCCATTTCAAAACTTCAGTCATTTTTCAAGACAAACACCATGGGAAAGTCTCTGAAACAACACAGAAAGATCACTGCAAACTGTAAGAGTTAAGTATGAGGGTTGGGACATAAGTCAGAGAAACTATTCATTCCTCACATTTTCACAGTACTACCATACAATGGGCATATGTCCTGGAAAGCATGACACTCATAGTACATGGGCACAGCACAAGATGGTGGTGTATTGGACAGGTACCACACACAGGGCGATGGGACTTCAGTAGTGAGTCAGGCACCATGAAGAATGGACGTGACGAGGCAAGAACAGCGTGAGAAGTACTGGAACACCTGCCATGCTTACCGGACATGTCTCCGTGTGATTTTGACCTCATCCCCAAAATGAAAGAACCATTGCATGAGAGATGGTTTTGGACACGAGATGACACTGACAACACTGTGCAACATGAGACTGCAAAATTCACACATGGCGAGGCGACAGGTATGTGACGTCTCCCGCATCATTGGCCATGAGTTGTGGACAATCTAAGGGAGTACTGTGAGGGTTTACTGTAAAGGTTACTGTAGCACAAGTATTTCCTGGCTGACAGTTTCGTTGCTTTATATCCTACACCTGGTAAACCTACTCGGCATTTTTCATACATTCCCCTGCACCTTGGACTCCCCATTCCCATCTGTATATTTCTATTTGTCTAGTAGATCCCGCATCCGTGCCGATAAAAATAGTTGCAATGACTTATGTACCAACCCTTGTATTTGCATGAGGTTTAGCTACGAAAAACATTGGCTGTTATGGTTATTGTTTAATACCAAAAGAACTAATTTAAAGACACACCTGGAAAGAATATCAACTATAATTTTGACAGAAACATAAGTGTAAATTAGAGCATTGAATATCATGAATATACCGAATGCTTTACAGCAATAGTACACAATATGGTAATTACTAGGGTCTGGAATTTTATGACCTAAAAATGTTAGAAATATGCAAGCATTTATGACCTAAAATGTATTAAAATATGACAATAAATACGACTTAAATGTTTTTTCGTCACAATTCGGAAATCTTTAAAATCTTGCCGCTGTTTAAATTAACATTATATGGAAAACATTTTTAAAACTAGAACATTCAATAATAATAAACAAGTAATAATATCAATTTTCTCCTTCTTGTTTTGTTTTGGGCAACTAAAGACAATGTCATTTCAACTGTTTCCTTTGAGCTTTAATGTTGGTCCAGTATTCCTTCATTCATAGGCGGTGCTGCTCCTTTTGTTCTTTCATCCTTGCCTTTCCAGTTTTCAGCTTCGGCTTTGGTTGGAAATTCTGATGTTCTTGGAGTTTTTTCTTCAGTGGGTCACGCTTCTGGAAATCTACAAATGAGATCCCAATCTCCTGCAGATCTTTCTGTACCTCACTGAACCATGCCCTCTTTGCCTTTTTCTCTTGGAGGAAAGTAAAAATGCGGTTGGTTAACCGTGTTTACTTCATTCCGGCCATGTGTCCATAAAAAATAATCCTCCTTTTCTGCATCACGTTGGTTATTTTCTCCACATGCTAGTACAACTCCTGGTTGTGCCGTCTCCTAAATTCGCCCTTGTCTTTGACTACACCTAAGATTTTCTTCAAAATCTTCCTTTCCTTAGCCTCCAATTTCTCCATCATGCCTTTTTTGTTCATGGCAAGATATTCCACTGTGTATAGAGCCTCTGGCTGGATGACATTGCAATAGTATTTGATGTTTGCATTCAGAGATATAGATCTTTTGTTATACACATTTTTAATCAGATGGTAAGCCATTTCAATTTTATTCATGAGCGATGCAAAGGCTTCTTTTTCTGACATGTTAGGTTCTATCCATTCACCAAGATACTTACAGTTTTCAACCCCCTTGACTTTTCCGTGAGTCCCTTCTAGCTCACTTATTATATTTTGAATTTATTTAATCACTCAGTCCAGAGGTAACTCGACTCTGCACAGAATGAAATAAATGTCACATTCTGATGGGCGATCAGAAGGAATTACAACAGCAAATTACATATATATTTTAAAGTTTTCAACTAGGAACGATCTTCTATTTTCACGCAGCATTGACTTGTAATGGGAAAAAGACCGCTGAGGGTGTTATTGGGCCATATTTTAAATACGTCAAATAATTAGTGTTCAATTAGGCTCACTATTCTGCCACTTTATACGCATCTGTCTCTTTCTATACAGCTTACCCTCCTAATTGTAAGAAATTACAGACAAAAATTAGGAGATGAGACGACTGAAAGCAGGTATGCAAAAATGGAATAAAAGATAAAAATGTGACAAAAATATGAAAATTCAAGGGGAAATATGACCATAATATGAAAAATTACCTGAAAATGACAAAAAACATTAAAAGAGCCAAAATATGACTTTATATGACCCTTAAAAATTGTATAATTTTAGTCACTATAGTCAAAATCGTGCTTAACTTGTATTTTCTATGGAAATAATATTTTAAAATGTAATATGATATGTCATAAACATCGGGGCCCTAGTAATTACATTACAAAAAAAATCAGAATGGATAAAACATAAATGAATGGAAGAGAACTAAGTCACACACATCCATGAATGTCACTTTTTTTTTTAACACACAGCATTATTGATCGTATGTTAATGGGAGAAATTCCACAAATATACTTCCTAAATTTTATGTATATGTGCTTCCTTTGCAGCTACAATCATCCACACTTTTCACAAAGGAGAATACTAAATATGTTCCTCACAAGCATATTGTGACATGTAAAACATGACAAGATCAGTTCTTGCCTCTGCCTTGCATCAGCCAAATCTCTCTCATTGAACTTCTACGCGAGACTTAACTGGGCACATACAATGGACGTCTTGCCAGTATGCAAGAGGAAGGGAGATGTTCAATAATTTTCCAATTTCTTTGCGATCATTTAAGAAAAGGCTAGGAAAACAACAGATAGGGAATCTGCCACCTGGGCGACTGCCCTAAATGTAGATCAGTAGTGACTGATTGATTGAACTCTTATACAGTAGATATTCCTTCTGCTGGCTCAAAAGTAAAACCCTGATGAGATTATCAAAATGAATTTGTTGAGGTAATATACAGTATCCACCAGCGAATTCCACTGAAATATAACATTAAACTTTCTGCAACAAATTCAATAATCAAAATTTCTTGATATCAATCATCTGCATTTAGACCTATTGCTCAGGTGGCAGTTTCCATATCAAATGTTTACCTACCTTTTTCTTAAACGTTTTCAAAGAACTTGGAAATTTATTGAACATTTCCCTTGATAATGTATTCCAATCCCTTACTTCTCGTCCTATAGGCCTAAAT
This sequence comes from Anabrus simplex, assembly GCF_040414725.1. NCBI lineage: Eukaryota > Metazoa > Arthropoda > Insecta > Orthoptera > Tettigoniidae > Anabrus > Anabrus simplex. The sequence goes on along the minus strand of NC_090265.1, from coordinate 650,448,115 downwards.
GAATATTTGCCCCAATTTGTCCTCTTGAATTCCAACTTTGTCTTCATATTATGGTCTTTCCTACTTTTAAAAGCTCCACTCCGGCTTATTCTTCTACTAATGTCATTCCACACCATCTCACCACTGACAGTTTGAAACATACTGCATACCAATAAAATTGGTCCATTATTGGACATTATATTGGTATTATAAATTTACTCATTTAGAACAAGTATCTCAGGTTCCATATGGGAATCTATTTCTGTAACATATACCATATAGTCAAGCATCTCGTCTCCTTACTCCCAAGTCTTTCCAGTCCAAGGTTTTCAACATTTTTGTGACACTACTCCTTTGTCGGAAATCATCCAGAACAAATTGTTAATATGATTACCCCAATGAAAATCATTCCTTATATATGAACACCTAGGCACTTACAGAGATTCCCATGAGGGACTATCACCGTATCAACACAGTAATTAAAACTGAAAGGTCTTTTCCTCTTGGTGAGCTTTCAACTTGACTTTTCATTCCATTTACGATCATACCATTATCTTCTGTCCATCTCACAACAGGATGTACATTGGACAAACATGCCGGTTCATTGGCACTCGTATCAAGGAACACCAACAAAATATCTCCCTCAACCAGCCAGACAAGTCAGCAATAACTGAGCACACCCTATCAATGGGTCATGATGTCATGTTCCAAGATGTTCGAGCTCTTACCCACTCTAAACATGGTACATGCTTCAAAATTCCATGATATGAACACAGCACAGTGTGCCACACATCCTGACACAAGACTTGTTTCTTCTTTCTTTTTTTTTTTTTTTTGCTTTACATCGCACCGACACAGATATGTCTTATGGCGACGATGGGACAGGAAAGGGCTAGGACTGGGAAGGAAGCGGCCGTGGTCTTAATTAAGGTACAGCCCCAGCATTTGCCTGGTGTGAAAATGGAAAACAATGGAATACCATCTTCAGGGCTGCCGACAGTGGGGTTCGAACCTACTATCTCCCGAATACTGGATACTGGCCGCACTTAAGCGACTGCAGCTATTGAGCTTGGTGACACAAGACTAAGATGACGATCACATGATCATTTGCGGTAAACTTATCACTCGTGCTGCTGCTGCTGCTGCTGCTGCTGCTGCTGCTGATGATGATGATGATGGGACGTTTCTCAACCAAATCATAACAGGACACGGAACATGGTGTTTTGTTTATGATCCACAACTGAAGCGACAATCGGCCACCTGGAAATTTCCATCATCGCCACGACGGAAAACCCCCTGACAAGACAGGTCAAAAGGCAAAGTGACGTTTGAACTGTTTTTTAACTCATTGGATATTGTTCACATGGAATTCATCCCAGATGATGATGATGATTGTTGTTTAAAGGCGCCTAACAGCTAGATCATCGGCCTCTACTGGTATGAGGTGCAACGAAATGCAAATTAAAACATCAAAATGTATCCACTGACTAGAATCTAAAATGAATGGTGATGCAGAAATGATCGTGAAACAAAAACAATCAGTGGATCCAATTCACAATGCTTTAATTACTGGGATGATACTCATTATCTAAAGCAGTCCAAAATTCAGGTCTCCGGTCCCTCATAATGATACAAATCACTGGTAAAACAGAACCACAGTGTTCCTCCTATAGTGGTACTAATCAGAGGTAACGCAGACACACAGTGTTTCTCGCAAAGTGGTACTAATCGCAGGTAATGTAGGCCCATGATATGTCACACACAGTGGCACCACTCACAGGTAACACAAATCCATGATGTTTTGCACATAAGGACACTACTCATAAGCAATGCAGACCCATGATGCTCCTCACATAGTGGGACTAACCACAGGCGATGGTATTCCCATGGTCTTCCTCACTTGGTGGAAATAATCACAGGCCACACATGCTCATGGTGTCGCTCACATAGTGGTACTAATCATAGGCAATGCAGACCCACCGTGTATCACATATTATGGTAATGCCCACAGGCAACACAAACCCAGGTGTTTCTCACATAATTGTACTACTCTCAGGCAACAAAAAGCCATGGTTTTACTCACATAATGGTACTATTCACGGGTGCCAGCTAAACCCGTGGTGTTTCTCATTTAGTGGCACTGATCACAGGCAACGTAGACCTATGGTGTTTCTCATGAAGTTGTACTACTCAGAGGTAACGCAGACTTGTTCTGAACACAGCCGGAACCAACCAGTGGAATACACATGAAGACCATTATCACAAACAACGCCAAGACCCGTAGTTTTTCTCGCACTCGCATAATGGTTACTGCTCCTATGTAATGTAGAACCATGGTTTTTCTCGCAAGGTGGTACTAGTCACAAGTTACGTTGACCCATGATGTTTCGCACATAATGGTACTAATCACAAGTATTCTCGTGGTTCTAATGTCATCATCCCTTGATCGCCCCTATTAGTCACCCCTTACAACAGGGAGGGGATACAGTGGGTGTATTCTTCACCTGTGTCCCCCACCCACAGGGGGGTGAATTCATCCTTAAAGGAGAAACTGTCAACAAGACCTGCTACAAGGAAATTCTTTGCCCTCTATGCAATTCAATTTATCGTAAGCATCCTCAGCTTTGGCGTAGGAAGAACTGGTTGTTGCTACATGACAGCGCCCCAGCACATTGCTTTGCTTTGTCCCTGTTCACGAGGAACTCACAAGGCAACAGGTCACCGTTTTGCCATACATTCCATACTCACCTTATCCGCACCATGCGATTTCTTTCTCTTTTGCAGATTGAAAGAAAAGCTGCATGGGCGTAGATTTCATTCGGCCAAGAAGATCATTACTGCCACAGGAGAAGTTGTACAGGATCCTCCTGCCAATATCTTTCAGCAGCTATACGAACGTTGGCAGACATGCATAGTGGCCAATAGTGACTATTTTGAGGGAGTACGTGCTTCTGTGTAAGTGTACGCCGTGTTGTGCAGTAACAAGTTGTTGGTTTTTTTTTTTTGCTTTACGTCGCACCGACACAGATATGTCTTACGGCGACAATGACATAGGAAAGGCCTGAGAATTGGAAGGAAGCAGCTGTGGCCTTAATTAAGGTACAGCCCCTGCATTTGCCTGGTGTGAAAATGGGAAACCACGGAAAACCATCTTCAGGGCTGCCGACAGTGGGGCTCGAACCCACTATCTCCCGATTACCGGATACTGGCCGCACTTAAGCGACTGCAGCTATCGAGCTCGGTGCAGTAACATGTAAGATCACTGTTTTTACTGGCAGCCTACATTCTAGGCGCCAGTTCACAAATTTAATAACTCTACTACGCATGTGATAAGTCATAGGGTAAAAATCCTATATAACAGGACTGAGTTAAAACTGTTGTAAAAGCCTTCTTTTTGGGGGCTTTAGATATCGATAATATCCAACAGCCCCAAATTTAGCAGTAGTCTTCCTCCATGTAGCAATAAAATGCTGTTTTACGTTAAGAATATCTCATTCAGACATCATAAACTAACAAAACCTTAAAACCCAGCAACAAAGATATAGTAAGTAAGTAAGTAAGTAAGTAAGTAAGTAATTCGTCTTTATTCGTGGAGAAGTTAGGGCTCAAGGCCCTCTCTTACACTTAACCACAATATTTAAAATAATTAACATACATACAGTATAATATTTAAATACAACATTTTTAAAAAAAATAATATAGTACTAATAGAAAATGTGGAGATTGTAATAAAAACCATTATAGAATGTACAACACGACAATGTAAATGTACATGATAATAAATATAAAACTAACACTAGTGATAATAAGAGAGACCGGGCGAGTTGGCCGTGCGCGTAGAGGCGCGCGGCTGTGAGCTTGCATCCGGGAGATAGTAGGTTCGAATCCCACTATCGGCAGCCCTGAAAATGGTTTTCCGTGGTTTCCCCATTTTCACACCAGGCAAATGCTGGGGCTGTACCTTAATTAAGGCCATGGCCGCTTCCTTCCCACTCCTAGTCCTTTCCTATCCCATCGTCGCCATAAGACCTATCTGTGTCGGCGCGACGTAAAGCCCCTAGCAAAAAAAAAAATTAATAAGAGACGTAAACCCAGTAAAAACCTATAACTAACGAATTCTACTTTTTATGAAAATATGCTCATTCATGCACTCATTCACACTACACACATCGAAAAGTCAGCTAGAAGTATTCTGAAAGTGATTTCAGCAATCCATCTTAAATCTCCTACGAGAACGCAAATCCCTAATGGTAGCAGGTAGGGTATTCCATAGCCTCACGGCAGTGACTACAAAGGAGCGGTTGTAGGTCCTGGAGTGACTGAGAGATATTGTTAAACAGGAGCCAGATTGTGTATCGTGGTTATGATAGGAGGAGAGGTAATTAAATTTTGAAGAGAGATAATTCGGTACACCTGTGTTTAGAACTCCATGCAGAAGGGACAACATGTGGAGACTGCGACGCTCATGAACATGAAGCCATGACAACTCCCTGTAATAAGGTGAAATGTGAGAACCATATCGCAGCTTAAATATCAATCGAATACAGGTGTTTAAACTCCATTCAAGCATCTTGTTACTGTCATGAGATATGTCCGTAAGTACAGTGTCGCAGTAGTCTAGGATTGGTAAGATTAGGGATTTTACCAGTTGTATTTTGAGATGTTTTGGAAATATAGTAGAGTAGCGTTTGAGAGGAAAAAGGGATTTCTGCACTTTACGGCATGTATTTGTCACTTGTTCAGTCCAATTTAGTGTCTCAGTCATTATAACGCCTAACTTTCTTACTGACGTACAATAGGGCACGACAGTATTATTTAAAATAATTGGGGGTACATGTCTACTTTTTAACAAGTTAAGGTTTCTTTTGGTACCAAATATAATAGCCTGAGTTTTGTTAGGATTTATTAACAAGCTGTTATTTTCCGCATAGTCATTCAGTCGTCGTAAGTCAAAATTTACTCTGTCAATGGCTACATCTATGTCTTGTGGATATGAGTGATAATAAATCTGAAGATCATCTGCATAGATATGGTACTTGCTATATTTCAATGCGTCCCCTATGTCGTTCACACTAACAACAAATAAAAGTGGACCCAAAACCGACCCCTGCGGGACACCTATTGACTTGTTGTGCCATCCTGAGTACATTGTTCCCACTGATACTCGCTGCCGACGGTCAGTGAGGTAGGAGCTAAAAAATTTAAGAGATGTCATATTAAAGTTGAGACTATGGAGTTTCAGCAGTAGTAACCCGGGGCTAACTGTGTCAAAGGCGCTGCTTAGGTCTAGTGGTGTTGCTACAGTCACATATCGTTGGTCTATCGCTTGTCTGATGTTGTCCGTAACTCGCAGTAATGCTGTCGCGGTACTATGTCCTTTTTTAAAGCCGGATTGAAAAGGATCAAGGAGGGAATTTTGGGTCAGGTATACAGTGATTTGTGCATGAATCAGGCATTCGAGTGCTTTTGCGAGGGGCGGCAGGATGGACACAGGGCGGTAATCTGATGGAGAATCCAAGGTATTGTTTTTCGGGATAGGCCTTATTAGTGCGTCTTTCCAAACGTTCGGGAATACTCCATTGGTCAGGCAGTAGTTGAATATGTGAGTCAGTATTGGTAGTACAGCCCAATTATGTTTTTAATTAATTTTATCGAGATACCGTCATTACCTGTCGCATCAGAAGTGATAGAGTACAGCACACGTTTAACTTCATTTGCGCTAACGGCGTGGAAAGAGAACTGGTCGCGCTTGGAACAGCATGCTAAGTTTGTGAGATTAGCCGGTAATGGAACTGGTCCGACTTTAGGCTGAGAAAAGTAATCATTTAAGGTATCTAGAGATATGGTGGGAATGTGTTCTTCTACGGCTTTGCCTATACCATACCTATATTCTGAAGCAAGAACCCTGATTGCTAACATTGAAGACCCATGAAGAATTCAAGATCTAATGATTATCAGTAAGTTTGATTGGTACAGAACTCCAAAGCAACTCCATTAATAGTTTCTTAGAACACAGATTGTAGAATTATAAAGGCCATAATAGACGAACAGTATGCTTCATTAACTCGCAATTGGTCATGAAGTGAGCACCGCGCTCACATTCATTTTCTGATATCTTTTGAATCAACAGTTATACGGCTAGAACCTGAACCCCCACCTACCTTCTCTTTACAGTGTTACAGGCAATAAACACACACCATTAGAAACCAAGTGTGAAACAATTACCTATTCAAGGTTGTGTCTCTCAAGTGAGTGCAGCAGTCACCCACAACCAATCCTGTTACATTGTTAGCAAGCTCTGCTCTTGGTTAGAAGTGAATTTAGTTGGCTTTTTACCAATATTATGAATGTTCAAGAACATGGTAAACATAGGTGTCTTTAGGATTCATTAGATAATGATGTCACCTCACCAGATGCTTATGATAATTTATCTTGTGTAAATTTCAGTCATGAAACAGATTGCTCCTATAATGAAACTCCACAGGAGAGCATCCACGATAGTGCGAGTGAAGTTTCGGTGGGTGAAGAAGACTGATTTTAATTTAAATCCTGGACCACAGTAAATTATTTAGGACATGACAACTAGACTAATTGGAAAATTATGCTCCCCCAAGAAAGAGGCAGCAGGAAAATGGGAACATTTTTCTCCATCCACTAGGAGTAAGAAGTGCAGGGAAGAGTGCCAATACCATAATGGACTGCTAGAAGTTGCTTTTCCTTGATGAAATGCTAGAGTGGATCATAAAGTTCACAAACGTACAGTTACAGAAACTAAGGACGATATACAGTTGCCCAAGGGACATGTTAAAGACAAATGTAAAAGTGAAAGCTCTTCTTGAACTATTGCACGTAACAGGTGTTATGAAAGCTTCAAGATCTCTGGGCCACAGATGGAACATATCCTAAACATTTTTTTTCTTGTGATGAGGAATATCTGTTTTTATTTGTTACTGTGTGCACTTCAGTTTGATGAAAATGAAACTAGGGCTGAAAGGAAGAGACTAGATAAGCTTGCGGCTATTGGGGAAATTTTTCAGGACTTTGTGAAGCATTGCCAGGTCACGTTCCGTGTTTCACTATAAGTCTATGCAAGGCAGTTCATGCCAAGACATATGGCCTGAAAGTAATGTAAATGGCTGATGCCCACTTGTATTACACTGTCAATATGGAGATCTCTCTGGTAAGACCCCAACTAGAGTATGGTTCCAGTGTACGGAACCCTCACCAGGATTACTTGATTCAAGAGCTGGAAAATATCCAAAGAAAAGCAGCTCAATTTGTTCTGGGTGATTTCCAACAAAAGAGTAGCGTTACAAAAATGTTGCAAAGTTTGGGCTGGGAAGAATTGGGAGAAAGGAGACGAGCTGCTCAACTAAGTGGTATGTTCAGAGCTGTAGTGGAGAGATGGCGAGGAATGACACTAGTAGACAAATAAGTTTGAGTAGGAAAGATCACAATATGAAGATAAAGTTGAAATTCAAGAGGACAAATTGAGGCAAATATTTGTTTATAAGAAGGGGAGTTAGGGACTGGAAAAACTTACTGTACAGGGAGGTACACCTCTACGCCGCACATTTAAATCTTGCGCCTTAAAGAACTCCTCTACAGGAGAAACAGAAAACTTGAAAGTGGACCAACTTATAAATTCTCTCCAAAGATGGCATCACTAAAATTTGGCATAATTTTGTTATTGTGAAGTTTCCAGAACTGTGTGAATTTCTACTTGTTTTTGTTTTCCATTCATCAAGAAGTTTGGACATTCTCTTATAGATGTCACCGCTAAAAAACTATGGTCATGCACCCTGGTGCAAAGTGAAGGAACCTTTTTTGAAGAAGTTTGGTATTCATAAGTTTTTTTTACTAGGCTAAATGATGCTCATTCATTTTTGGGTTGGCAATATTTATCTTTTCTTTCCGCCTGTTTTGAATCCAACCAATCAAGAATTTCGGTAATTAATTTTCAACCAATCCCGTATTTCTTCTTCGACTTTGGGTATAACTTTTGAATGTAACCAATAAAATTCTGTGGGTGTGTCTTGATTATTCATGAAAGGTCTCGAACCTTCCCCGAGGGTTTATAAACTGCGGATTTTCACGTCTCTTGGCCATTTGATCAACATCTAAGTGTGTGTGTCAAGCAGGAGGCGGGAGGCGCCTCTTTCATCAGGCAGCAGGTCTTCAGCAAGGTAATGGACAGTTAACATCTTTATTTCTTGCTAGCTCCGCAGTTTAACCTGAGGGAAAGGTCCGAAACTTTAACCATGTAACCTACTTTTCTACAAATTTAATTTTCTGCCGGCTTATGTAAAAACATCATAATATCTTTAACTGTAAATCGGGAATAGAGAGTGCTGTACCCTCTCGAGCTCCCCTTCACATTGGTTTGAGGTGACTATGTTTATAACTGGTCTTTTCCCTTTCCATAATGTCTTAAATTATTTTTATACGAGTTATGTCCATAGTTTGGGAACAGCCCCTGTTTCATCGGCCTAGTGCCCTTTAGGTTTTAAGAAGTCACATCGAGGAGTGCACCTCCTTTCATTTTATGTTCGGGCCATTTATTTAACTGTTATTTCTTTTACATGAAGGCCCTATAGGTTGGGTACGAGATACCCCTGTTTCAATTTGTAAGCTGGGCCATGGAAGGCCAAGAGGTATAAGATATTTTTGGTGTTGCCTTGAATTGGCTTGAAAACTGAGAGCCTGTTAGCTCTTTTCAAAGTAAGATTACTGAATGCCTTTTGAAGGCTTGATATTGTGAGTGGGAAGCCAGCGCTCCATGTATTAGGGGATTTCTGCCCTTGTGTAAAATTGTAATCTTTTGTAAAGTTGAGATGAGAGGTCAGGAAATGTAAAGCGAGGGGCAGGAAGCCCTGGTTACTAAACAGTCACTAAAGTTTGTTTTTTCTTGCTTTGTCTAAACTTTGTCATGGTACCTGATATATCATTGTTATCTCACTAAGTGAGAGTTTTGTTAACTCGGTTTTTTTTTTTATTTTTTTTTATATAACCTTCCATTTCAGTTTAAATTCTTCCTTGATATACTAGTTAGACCCATTCACCCCGGCACCTTCTTTCACCTCTGCTGGTCCACGGGTAGCCCCGTAACACTTACTAAGCGAGATGTTCAATAAATTTCCAATTTCTTTGCAATCATTTAAGAAAAGGCCAGGGAAACAACAGACAGGGAATTTACCACCTGGGCGACTGTCCTAAATGTAGACCAGTAGTGACTGATTGATTGATCTTAGCAGGTCCTCTTTGTACAGAGTAGTATCGTCGAAAGACTAGTGAAGCTAATTATGGGAACAGGTAGTTATATAACCATGGGCAACTGTTGACTTGGTAAACGAACTGGCATCACAGAATATTAGGAAGAATAAACAGGAAATTCCAGCAGTGATGGTAAATACAATGAAAAGGAAAGTTTACAGCAGGTTGTTTGCTTTTAGAGAAAATGCTATGATCCTATGATATGTTCCAAATAACTACATAAATGTTTTCTTTCTTCTTTTTTTTTTTTTTTTACAAGTTTATTTATGTTGCACCTACAAAGATAGGTCTTATGGCGACGATGGGAGAGGAAAGGGCTGGGAATTGGAAGGAAGTGGCCGTGGCCTTAATTAAGGTACAGCCCCAGCATTTGCTTGGCGTGAAAATGGGAACCCACGGAAAATCATCTTCACGGCTGCCGACAGTGGGGCTCGAACCCACTATCTCCCGAATACTGGATACTGGCTGCACTTAAGCGACTGCAACTACTGAGCTCAGTACATAAAAGTTTTGATGACATCATCTATGCATGATGCAGATGAAGTATATGACAGCACGTGTGAAAAAGAGGAGCCAGAACTTATTACATCTGACACCCTGACAAAGGGTGGAGTGGATGTGGTGAACAAATTATGATCAAAATACAAAGTTTCAGGTGGCCAATGTCATTGTTCTTCATGATGACGGATATGCTGCTATCAATTCCAAGATTATTCACCAGTTACCGACAGGTGAAACCATTAGGCATACATTTTTGCCTAAGGATTTTAGTTCTAGAACTCACCAGGCTCCACATTACATCATGGGGGATGAGGAATACAGAGAACTGCAGTTCGGACTGCTGGGAGAACCTGAATATAAAAAGAAAGATTACAGATCTGAAGCAGTACCTGGGGAAAGTACCATGCTATGAAGGCTAGTGTCAAGTGCTGTTTCTGTCCTTAAAAAAAACACAAATAAAGGTGTGGAGACTGTCGGAGACCTGTAAGTGCTGAGCGCACTGCTTCAATACGTAAGCAATGTTACGCAAACAATGGACAAGACAATAGCAGTGAGACTGGTTAGGAGTGAACACACTTTCTACTTAGACATTTTGTTCTTTGATTTGGCAGTTTCATAATACTGGTTTGCTTTCCTTTGCTATGAATACTTTGATTTAGCTGTTTCTTGACATTAGTTTTACTTTCATTTGCTCTAAGTAAGAGAAACTTATATTGTGTCAAGAACGTATTACTGATGAAAGTCTACTGTTGGAGAGGTGGTGGTGAGAGAAAAACTGGAAGGGATCCAACACTTCAAAAAATGAAGATATCGGCCAAAGAAAGACAAGGGCCATGAAGGGCGTGAAAATGAGACTCCCTAGCCCTCGCAAACCTAACAGCATCGGGATCGGAAAAGAACAAGAGTTGATCAAGGGAGGTCGGATAAGATAGATGCAAGTGAGGAGCCTGGCACAAGTAAGTGGAAGCAATGCCAGGACTCGGCTAAGGGTCCCGTAGTCGCCAACCCACTCTCCAAGTTTAGAGCCCCTGGGGCCCCTTTTAGTCGCCTTTTACGACAGGCATGGGATACAGTGGGTGTTATTCTACCGCCCCCACCCACAGGGGGACTAATAAGGAATGTTCAAATATGATCTCAGTGATATATAATACTTCTATTTCATGTAAACTATAAGTATTTCGATGTGTTTCTTCATGTCCTCTAATATAACCTTAAATCCTACCCAATAGTATGAGAAAATAAAATCCTATATCAAATGTAATAAAACGAGAGAAATAAATAAAAATAACGGCAATAATTCCAATGGTGAACGTCGCGCTCATCCGCGACCTACGACGTATGCGTAACAGAGCGTGACGAACGACGGGTCGAATAATATTGTCTGGTTAGGTTACGTTCAATGATGTTGGATGATAAATGATAGATTGTGCTCTGTTTTCTTATTTTAATGACAACTGTAAATTTGTGTATAACATTTACTTTGGTATGTTTCAGTGACTTGTCCAACAGCATTAAGCTCAGAAGTGCAGATAATTAAAGCGAAATCATCGTCGTCTCATTCACATCCCATGGAAGTATGAAATAAACAATAATACAAGTACTCCGCAGCTTTGAAGAAGATAACCGGTTATCTCGCTGTCACTGGGATGTTGTATAATTCCCGTGAACTAGAAATTGAATAAGATTATAAACTATTTACTTACATTTAACACCTTATTAGTATATTACTGTACGTTTAACCTTATTTAGAACACGGAGACCTAGGCCCAACCCCAAAGAGTATACTGCCTGTCAACCTGTTACCAATCGGATGATATGTGCAGAATATTTGCTCAGATTCCTTATGGGTAACTAGTTAACAAAACTGTGAACAATTCAGTATTTATTATCATTCTGTCAGCTCATAAAAAGGAAATAGTAACTAAAAATCTTAGCATTGCGCAAGATGGTGTCGGAACAAGTTAAAATTTCCTAACCTCTATGAAATGTCCAGCTGTTTTCCTGAACTAAATATACAGAATAAAATGCTGGGTACCGTATTTAAAAGTCAGGTCGTTTTGAGTCATTTTATTTAAAAATTTGTCAGTTAACCTCCGATCATCAAAAGACGATTTTACCGTCGTAATTTAACGATGAAAAAGGTTTGTTTGTTGAGAAAAGAACTAACTTAAAATCTGAATAAGATTCCAATCATCAATGATCTGCATTTAGGGCTATTGCCCAGGTTGCAGATTCCTTATGAATTGTTTATCTAGATCTTTTTTTTTTTTTTAATTTTTCCAAATACCGGTAACTTTGCAATGTATTGAACATTTCCTTCGATATTATTCCTGTCTCTTATTCTTCTTCCTACAAATGTATATTTGACCCATTGTTCTCTCGAATTCCAACTTCATTTTAAGTTATGATCTTTCCTACTCTTAAAAGCTCCACTCAAGCTTATTTGTCTACTAATGTCATTCCACATAATTTTTCCACTGACAGCTCAGAACATACTCCTTAGTCAAGTAGCTCATCTCTACTCCCAAGTCTTCCTAGCCCAAAGTTTGCAACATTTTTGTAACACAATTTTTTAATCAGAAATCACCAAGAACAAATTGTACTGCTTTCCTTCAGATCATTTCTAATTCTCTTATCAACTAATTGTGGTGTGGGTCTCATACACTGGAACCATACTCTAATTGGGGTCTTACCACAGACTTATATGCCGTCTCCTTTATGTCCTTGCTACAACCCTTAAATATCCTCATAACCATGTGGAGAAATCTGTATCCCTTCTTTACGACCTTGCTAATGTGATTTTGCCAATGAAGATCATTCCTGTCGAAAGAGTTGGCCGTGCGGGCAGGATTGCAGAGCTGTCAGCTCGCAGTCAGGAGATAGTGCCCACTGTTGGCAGCCCTGAAGATTGTGTTCTGTGGTTTCCCATTTTTACACCAGGCTGTACCTTAATTAAGGCCACGGGCACTTCCTTCCTACTTTCCTCTCCCATTGTCGCCATAAGACCTACCTGTGTTGGTGCAACGTAAAGCAAATTGTAAAAAAAAGATAATTCCTTATATTTACACGTTGGTACTTACAACGATTCGCATGAGGAACTATCATCCCTTCCTTGCAGTACAGTCATTAAAACTAAGATCCTCTTGGTAAAACTTACAACCCTACTTTTCATCCCATTTACCATCATACTATTCTCTGCTGTCCATCTCACAACAGTCTATTTTTTAATCACTCACAAACCTGTAACTTATTTACTACTCTATACTGTACATCATCCACTAATGGCCTTATCTGTTATTCCAGGTCTTGAACCATTTATATAAGAAAACTAGCTGATGTGCCCATGCTTCGTTACGGAATGACCAGGCCGCAGACAGCCGTAGACACTCCTCTGCCGTATTCCATTAAGTTTGAACACTGCTCATGCCAATCAGACCCTCAGAGTAGGGATTGAATCGCTGGAATACTATGATGAACCAGTGTGTTACGTATCACTAGTTATCAGAAAATTTATGAACCAGAGGAATGGCAAACTAAAAATAAAAAATAAAAAGAAAGAAAGTTATCTAACTCCCCAATTATTTCCCGCTAATATTCACATAGGCTGTTGTACTTGGAATGCAGCAGCAATCCCATCTATCAGAGATGAATGGTAGCAGAAGAGACAAAGCACATCACAACACACAATGATCACTGTAATGTTACTGTTGATCAATTTTATGGGCTTTCGATATTGTAGTCCTTCACATTTAGTTTTCTTCTGACTCTGTGTTATTAGGGTATCTAATGCAAAGAGATTTCTCCCTCCTTTCATGACTCCCTCTTGTCTTAATCTTCAAGCGATCGTTATTTTTAAAGGAATCGTTCCTTTATGATTGTTTCTCATTTCTATAATCATCTTCACAATTTTTCTTGTTGATATGGGCCAATGACCACGCGGTTTTACACTTTAAGATGACCATGACAAAAACCATCGCCAGTTAACACAATTTAATAATATTTCCATGTTAGCAATGCTCGGCGTTGATGTGGACTAAGCAACAAAGGTCAAATTCATGAATTCTGTTATCAAAGTCAGTATGCTAAAACTGTATTAAGATATAAAGGATCAGAAATTGTTTTCTCTATAACTTTTCTTATGTAGTAATTTTTGATAGCACCAATATCACAGCTATTTAAAAGTTAAATTTTAGGCCTCTTCCTCTAAATTACCATTTCATGCAGCTTGTATAAAATTATTTATAACTTAGACTGTAGTGCCTATGTTGCAGTACAGTTCAGATTGTTTTCCGTGGTTTCCCGTTTTTACACAAGGCAAATGCTAGGGCTGTACCTTAATTAAGGCCATGGCCACTTTCTTTCCACTTTCCTCTCCAATTGTCGCCATAAGACCTACCTGTGTTGATGCAATGTAAAGCAAATTATAAAAAAAGGTAATTCCTTATATTTACACCTTGGTACTTAAGATAACAATGCTAAAATGCTTTGGACCCATGATGAGAATGCCAGGAGAGAGAATACCAAAGAGAACGTTCATGGATACAGAGACTGGAAAGAGGCCTAGGGGACGGCCTAGAATGAGATGGAGGAGCTCTTCTATGGACTGTATTGCAAATAGAGGAGTCGATAGCAATAAAGTACTAGAAGAGGAATGGTGGAATGATCGAGTAAGGTGGAAGTCTTTGGTACACTACCCTACCCAGAAAGAATATGGAAAAGGGAATGGATGAAGAAGAGAAGACTTTAGTACCTTATTCCCCAAGTTAACATACCAATTTTCATCAAATTCTGTTCACCCATTTTCTCGTGGCTTGATGGTGATTTGGACTTAGGAACAATAATCGAAATTCATGAATTTCTCAGTTATCGTAGCCAGTACAGTAAAAATGTATAAGGCATAAATGATCAGAAAGTGAATTCTATATAACTTTCATTACCGAGCTCGGGAGATCATCATCATCATCATCATCATCATCATCATCATCATCATCATCATCATCATCATCATCATCATCATCATCGGTTTGCCCTTTCAGCAAGCCAGGTAGGGTGTTTGAAAACGAGCGTCTTCCATGACAGATTCCCAATTCCATCCTCTTCTCTCCACATCTTCTCTCAGTTGGTCTATCCATCTTCTTCTTGGTCTTCTAGCTGGTCTCCTACCTATTATTCTCTTTTCCAAATAAGCACATGGTAACCTTGTGCTGTTCATTTGTTTAACATGCCCAAACCATTTAAGTCTAGATGACCTAAGTCTTCCCTCCATCGATTCATTTAGACCTAGGTTAGATCGGATTTCATCATTTTTCACGTGATCAACTTGTGTCTTTTGGAGGGCAGTTCTAAGAAATTTCATTTCACAGGCTTGAATCCTGCTACAATCCTTTGATGTTAGTGTACAGGTTTCCAGAGAATATGTAAGGATGGGAATGAAATATGACTTATACAGGGTTATTTTTGTTCTCTCTGGGACCTTCTCACTCCATAGTAGGTGTCTAATGATACTGTAAAAGTTAGAGCCTTTGGTTACTCTGTTTTTTATTTCTATCTCAGCTCTATTATTACTAGCCATTACGCTTCCTGAATATCTGAATTGGTGTACTACTTCAGCTTGTTGGTCCTGTATTTTTATGTTGCATTCTGTATTATGCCTGCTGATTTTCAATGCTACTGTTTTTGATGGGTTCCATTTCATTCCATAATCATCAGATTTCTTACACCCTGCATTCAGATTATTTTGCACTCCCTCTGTTTCATCCCACATTGCCACATCGTCTGCAAACACCAGACCAGGGTGTTGTACTCGGTAGAGCAGTTGCCACGCTGCGATCTGTTGAGAATCAGCCCTACACCAGAGCCTGAAGATCTGTATTACCTTTTCCTTTTAGTTCCTTTAAAATGGTATCCATAACTGCTGTGAATAGAAGAGGTGATTAAGCACTTCCCTGTTGTACTCCTTTAGTTGTATTGAACCATTCAGAGCGACCATCTCCAATACTGACACAGCTTTTGAAATTAGTATATAGCATTCGAATCTTCCTTAATAAGTTACTCCGGGACACCAAGTTTTCTAAGACTTTTCCAAATAGTTGATCTAGGAACATTATCATACGCCTTTTCAAGGTCCATAAACACAATAATTAGGTCTTTTCCTCTTTCCCAGTGTTTCTCTGCCAACATCCCCTAAGCAAATATCAGATCTTTTGTGCTTCTTCCAGCCCTAAAGCCGTGTTGTTCCTCTTCTAAGATAGGCTCTAGTATATCCCTTACTCTGGCTTCAGTGATCTTCATAATTTTAAGGCCGTGTGATAAGAGGGAGATAGTGGTTTCGAACCCCACTGCCTGCAGCCCTAAAGATGGTTTTCCATGGTTTCCCATTTTCACACCAAGCAAATGCTGGGGCTGTACCTTAATTAAGGCCATGGATGTTTCCTTCCCACTCCTAGCCCTTTCCTCTCCCATCATCGCCTTAAGACCTATCTGTGTTGGTGCAACGTAAAGCAACTTGCAGAAGAAATTTTTTAAATAAAAACTTTCGTTATGTAGTATTTATCGATAGGACCACTAATTACAAGTAACAGCTCTCATTATTGTTCCGCATTGAAGATGATGTTAGGCATAGATATCAAGGATAATTTAATAAAAAACAACCTATTCAATATTTTCCACGTTTAATGTGGTTATTCTCTACATGATTTTATGTAGACTTATTTGGTCAGGTACATGTTTCACCCATTATTTTGGGCATCTTCAGCCTGTAAACAACCTTTAGGTCAAGGTTTGGGACCTTTTTAACCAATATAAACATACCAATATATACACTATATACAATATATACATTATATACAATATATACAAACATAAGTTAATACAGTTAAGTTTTTTTGGTCCTAATCTATCTAATATGAAAAATGTCCAAAACTAAAATGGATCTTCTTTTCGGTAAAGAGGATTGCATATCGGGGTTTATGTGACCCCTATATCATATTAAGTTCTTGACGTACCGTGTCTGGTGACAGGATGTGTCGTCAACAATAAGTGGAGAATTGAACTGATTGTTGCTTGTAGGTTGGTCAAGATTGAAAATATAAATTTAAATTAAATGTGTTTTAACTTGGCAGTTCTATTCTGGTTAACTTAAAATGTTCAAAAATAAAAATAAAATGAAACGGATCTTCTTTTTTTAAATCATAAGTCTTGCAAAAGGGTGATATTAAAACTGGGGCTTATTTGACCCACGATTTTCATTTTCATGTTCTTGACATAACTAATATTTAAATGTGTTGTCATGCACAAGTGGAGATTTAAAAGCCGATTGTTGTAGGTAGACTGGTCAAGAACGTTGTGAATGAAACTGTTAGCGTCTTGACTTTGGGTCTCATGTAACGTCAAGGAATTGACAAGAGTACAATATTAAGCTGTTTCATAGTTTTAGGCTGCTGCTTAATTGAGAAGAAACTCCTAGACACTTGATACAGTCTTGTGTGATAAGACAGGCACTGCCGGAACAGACAGGTCCATCTAGTATTAATTGAACAAGTAAGTCATTTTACAGTTAAGAGGTGTTAATTTAATACATTTTATCACAACGCGTGCTCTAAATTTTTAATTCAAAATTATTTTTCTACTTCATTACAGATATTCTTAAGATCCCTCCCAAAAACCAAGCAACACATCAACGGGAACAATTTTCACACAAGACTGTATCAAGTGTCTAGGAGTTTCTTCTCAATTAAGCAGCAGCCTAAAACTATGAAACAGCTTAATATTGTACTCTTGTCAATTCCTTGACGATACATGAGACCCAAAGTCAAGACGCTAACAGTTTCATTCACAACGTTCTTGACCAGTCTACCTACAACAATCGGCTTTTAAATCTCCACTTGTGCATGACAACACATTTAAATATTAGTTACGTCAAGAACATGAAAATGAAAATCGTGGGTCAAATAAGCCCCAGTTTTAATATCACCCTTTCTCAAGACTTATGATTTTAAAAAAGAAGATCCGTTTCATTTTATTTTTATTTTTGAACATTTTAAGTTAACCAGAATAGAACTGCCAAGTTAAAACACATTTAATTTAAATTTATATTTTCAATCTTGACCAACCTACAAGCAACAATCAGTTCAAATCTCCACTTATTGTTGACGACACATCCTGTCACCAGACACGGTATGTCAAGAACTTAATATGATATAGGGGTCACATAAACCCCGATATGCAATCCTCTTTACCAAAAAGAAGATCCATTTTAGTTTTGGACATTTTTCATATTAGATAGATTAGGACCAAAAAAACTTAACTGTATTAACTTATGTTTGTATATATTGCATATAATGTATATATTGTATATAGTGTATATATTGGTATGTTTATATTGGTTAAAAAGGTCCCAAACCTTGACCTAAAGGTTGTTTACAGGCTGAAGATGCCCAAAATAATGGGTGAAACATGTACCTGACCAAATAAGTCTACATAAAATCATGTAGAGAATAACCACATTAAACGTGGAAAATATTGAATAGGTGGTTTTTTATTAAATTATCCTTGATATCTATGCCTAGGACCACTAATAACATAGATATTTGAGAATTAAATTCTAGACCTTCCCCTAAACTACGATTTCACTCAGTGTGAATGAAATTATTTATAGCCTAGATTGTAGTGGCTCATTCCCAGACTTTACATAGGTACTGATTTTCATTAAATTCTGTTCAGCCATTTTCTTGTGATGGCCGTACAAACAGACAGACAGAAGTGCCGGATAATTAAAAAATGCATTTCTTGTTACTGTGGACACAACTGATACAAAAATACCATTCTTTTTAAATTCTGATCAATGTATAGACAAAACTCTTATTTATTTTCTAGAAATTTAGCCACCCATTCAATCACCCTTTTGTCTAATCTATCAAAAGCCTTCTATAGGTCAATAGCGATACATTCCATTTGACCTCCTGAATCTAAAATATCAGCTATATCTTACTGGAATCCTATAAGTTGGGCCTCACTGGAATAACCTTTCTTAAACCCAAACTGCATTCTGTTAAACCAGTTAATAATTTTGCAAATGCGTATAATATAATCAGAAAGTATGCTTTCCCAGAGCTTACAAATAACATGTTAAGCTGACTGGCCTGTAATTATCTTCTTTATGTTTATTATTCTTTCCCTTGTACACTGAGACTACTATTGCAACTCTCCCTTCATTTGATATCGTTCCTTCATGCGAACCGTAATCAAACATGTATTTCAGATATGGCACTATATGGCAACGCATTGCCTTTAGTACACCCCCAAAAATCTTATCAATCCCAGCTGTTTTTCTATTTATTTATTTCGCTTTCAAGTTTTGTATGTTTTTGTAAATGTGTTTATTATCATAGGTAAATTTCAGTAATTAACCATTATTTTTTGCCTCCTCTACCTGAACTCCTTATACCCAACTAGGTTTACATACTGCTAACTGAATATTTCTGCCTTCTGTAAGACCTCACTTATACACTTGCCTTGTTCATCCCTGGAATGTCCTTCCTAGAATCTGTTTCTTTCTTAAGTACCTATGCATATGATTCTATTGTTTGCTAAAGTCCATTATGTTTGCCATCATGTATTCCTTAGCATTTTTTTTTTTTTTTCCTAAATTCAATTTCTTAGCAAGTTCCTCAATTTCTCTTCACTCCCGCAACCATTTATGCACCTCCTTTTATTCTCTTTATTCCCCTGTCATAATGTAATGGGTCCTTGCCATTCCTTACCACCTTTAAAGATACCTTCTTTTACACTCCTTAACAATTGCTTTAAACAAATCCCATTTTTATTTACAATTTTCCACTGATCATAATTGCCTTTTAAAAAGTTCTCCATGCCTCTTTTATCAACCATATGGTATTGCCTAACAGTCCTACTTTTACAACCTTCCTTTATATCGCATTTATTTTTAACTACAACCAAAACAGCTTCATGGTCACTTATCCCTAGCTTGGTTTGACATTGCCTTCATATAGTCATGCAAGGTCTCACTTTGTCTTTAGGTAGGCTGCTATCCAACCTCCGTTGATCAATTTGTTCTCATGTGACTGACAGTATTTTGTTTAAACCTAGAGAACCAAGGGAATTTTTTGTTTTCATGCCTTTTTTTTACCTTTTCCTATCCTTCTGTTGACAATCACCATTGAAAAGAAACAAAGCTGTAGCCAGTGCTTTATATTCAATGAATATGGAAAAAGCTGCCTAAGAAGCCTCTTTTATTATTGTGAACCAAATGCAGGATGGATTTGAAAAATCTGGGATATTTCTTTCATTATAGTGACCCAACTAAGTTTTCAGTTCACAAGCAAACATTTCTTCCAAGTTCAGATTTCTTCCAAGTGCATATCGAGATCATCACATCTTCTTCTTCCTCCTCCTCCTCCTCCTCCTACTCTTAGCAGATGGGTCACCTCGGATCACGCAGAATCAATCTTTTTTCAGCCTTCCTTTTTGTCCAGTAGTTCTTCAATTTTAAGGACTGTGCAAGTTTTCGTTTCTCCAACTAGGTACCTTGTGTAGGTTCATTTTCTTTTCTTCTTCCTCAAATCCCTGTGTTTTGACTATAATTCAGATTTCATTCTGATCTAGTAGATTTGATTATCCAAGGTCTTTCTCCATTAGTTTATATGACTATGATCTAGTGGCCTTGTTTAGCAGAAATTAGAATATTTCAGGGGTCTGGTAGAGTGGATTCAGACTCCACTGTCAGCAGCACTGAAGATGGTTTTCTGTTGTATTTCCATTTTCACACCAGGAAAATGCTGGGGTTGTACCTAATTAAGGCCATGGCTGCTTCCTTCACACTCCTAGCCCTTTCCTGTTCCATCATCGCCATAAGACATATCTGTGTTGGTGCGACATAAAACAGTATTAAAAAAATAATTCTAAATCCCCTGTAAATTGGATTCATCGTAATTGCATCGTATCTGTGATTTTGGAAACACGATATATTTCACAATTAGGTTTAGGGTAGTCAATTCCATTTTTAACTCTTGGTCCTAAAATTTTTCTCTTTAATCTCTAATTGTTCCTATAATTCTGTTTGTTGCAAGTTAAGGGTTTGTAAGTTGGGAAGTAGTTCCCATCTTTTGAATTCTTGATATTATGGATTTGGCATTCTCTGTAGTCCATTCACCTAAATAATTAAATTCCTTCATCCTAGAAATTCTATTAGTACCAATGTTAATTTCCTGCAGCACAGTTTTGATATCAGTCATAAATTTAGTTTAATCATATGATATTTGAAGTCCAATTTTCACTGTTTGTTCTTGTGGTAGAGCAAGTTGTTTATGTGCATGTGGGATAGTTTTGACAATTAGTGGTGTTTCATCAGCAAAGGCTACACAGTAAATTTTAATACCTTTAATCTTTGGTCCTAAATGTTGAGATGGTGAACCTGCTTTTTTCCAATATCTGACAACTTTTTCAAGAGCACAGTATTGGAGAGAATCCATCCCCTTGTTTGACTTATGTGGTTATGAGAAATTTGTGACTAAATTCACCCATAAACTTTATCTTAGTTATTGTTTTGGTGAGCATTTCCTTGATAATATTTCTTGTTTTCTGATCAATTCCAAATATTGTTAGACGTTGAGAAGTGATTCACAATCTATGCAGTCTGTATATGCTCAACCTCAAATGACTGTAGAAGATGTCAATGAATGAATAACAGAAGCTTTAACACGAACGATGATTGTTAAATGAGTAATTTTTGCAGGTGATATCAATGCACGAATTGATAAACCGAGCCATAAAACAGATCTAATCCTGTTTACACTAGAAGAAAGAGGATATAGCCTCATTAACAAACCTGACATGTTAACATACATAGCGCCGAATGACACTAGCACAATAGACCTTGTATTATTCAGAGGAGGAGGCATAAAAGTAATTAAACAGAAAGCACTTTGGACATCAGCAATAACACCAATAAGAAAACATATACCAGTTATAACAGCTTTTGATTTTAGTCAACCATTATCTTCAACTTGTGGTGACCAGAATATCTAGGAAATTAAAGTTGGAAAAATTGAAAGAAAATTTGGGAAAAAGAGAAGAAGCAACATGTCTAATACAGCAACATCAAATAATGGAAGCAGCAGAACTTTGCATGATGACTTTGCAATTATGTCAAACACAAATAAAGGATAGGAAATTGCAACCATCATTTGACAAAGTACAAAAACATTATTTATCATTATACGCCCAACAAAGAAAGTTATACAAAATTTTAATTAAACAGAAAGAAAAGCAGATTGCATAGATCTAGATACCAGAAGACAAGCAGGACTTGCTCAAAATTCATAGTGCTCAGAAAACCAAAACCACCAACAATAAAAGGAATTTCCACGGTCACATTGGAAAATCATTTTGACACCATTCTAAGCATCAAACATAAGGGCACAGCATATGAATATTATGCTATGGAAACAACAGAAAATATTACCCCGATAATGAGGCAGGAAATATATCATGCAATAACAAAAGCAAAAAACTGCAAGACTTTACGACCAGACAGGGGCGATTTCTCCGAGCATGCTATGCTTGCTGTGCAAGCGCAATATTTTTCTAAAGCAGGTGAGTTAAAAAAAAAAAAAAAACAATATGTACCGTATCTGTAGTAGATCTGTATTATACAAATCGCTTGTTGCATATATCTTGGCGAGTCCAGCGAGGCCTGCTCGTGTCGTAGGAGCTTCAGCGGAGCTGTCGACACAGCGAGAAATGTATGCGCGCTCAGGTTTCTTCTCTCCAAGGCCGGTTGCAAGCTGTCACGTTTGTAATATGTAGTTGGAAGCTCTAGTCTGAGAGCTACAGATCTAGTGTGTTGTGTCAGTGAGTAGTGTACTGTAAGTTCTTGATCATCTATTCTGAATGAATTGACGTGCTGCAAAGGGTTCCGAACCGTGCATTATTGACAGCTTGTTATCAAATCCATTTTCTCGGAGGACTGTCCAAGAGAAAACAGACATTATTAAGAATGGCAGGCCCTGTCCGGCGCTGCCAGATTTAAAGACACAGCACAGGGAGAAAAATAGAGAATATGTACGTTCATTCTCTGTATCTCAATATAATATTTTCTGCTGATAACGGTGTATGGTGTAAAAGTGGCTTTGACAATTTGAACACCTTGACACTGTCCATTACAAGACATGAGAAATCTGCAAACCATATGAAGTGTTTCTTGCAGTTAAATAGCATCAGTGACCAACTTCATAATGAAAAGGTAAAGAAAAATCGTGACATACTTAAATGACTGATCGATGCAGTGTGTTTTTTAGCAAAACAGGAACTACCATTTCGCGGACATGATGAGTCTGCAACTTCCGTAAACAGAGGGAATTACATTGAACTTCTACAAATTATAAGTGAATATGATCCTCTTCTGGTAGCTCATCTGAAAGACTCCACCATATTTAGAGGGACTTCGTCTGCAATCCAAAATGATTTAATGGCAGAAATAAGTTCAGTAATTGTGAGAAGAATAAAGGAGGAGCTTAAACAAGCAACTTTTGTGGTAATAATGTTGGACAAAACATCCGATATTATTAATAAGTCACAACTCTCTACTTCACTCCGTTTTGTAGATGAAAGTGGTGAAATTCAAGAGAGGTTTCTTGGTTTTGCTGACGTTAGTAAAGATCGCACTGCTGGAGCCCTCTTAAATCATGTTCATGCTATTTTAAAAGAGTTCAGTTGTGAGGAAAAGATTGTAGCTCAAACATATGACGGTGCTGCTGTCTTAGCCGGTTATGTGAATGGGCTTAATAAACTACTTCAAGACCAGTATCCATATGCGACATTTGTGCATTGTTATAGCCACCTATTGAATTTAACACTACAGCAGTCTGCTTCAAAAATCAAAGAATGTACAATTTTCTTCCAAACAATGTCAGGACTCGCTGCTTTTTTTCAAAGCCTACAAAGAGAACAGCTACTCTTCGGGATTTTGTTCAGAAGAAGTTGCCAACAGTAGCACCAACGAGATGGAATTTTGCTTCACGTCTTATTAATACTGTGAAGGAATTATGATACGCTGGTGAAATTCTTTCAACATGTACAGGATACTTCAGATGACTGGGATAAAGACACTACATTGGAAGCACAAGGATTTTTGTTCTTCTTACTTAAGTTCAACACTAGATTTCTGCTGGCAGTGTTCTGCAAGATTTTTTCATTCTCCGATACTGTGTTCAATATTTTACAAACAAAAAGTCGGGATATTCAGTACTGTGGCAAGAAGGTTGAAGAGCTCTTTTTAAATATCCAGTCTATGAGAGATGAAGATTTTGATAGTTTGTGTGGACATGTTGATACTGAAATTGATGTTTATGGAGGACAGCCGTGCTCTAAAAATCGAAGAATTAGTGATGAACCAGAAAAATCAAAATACAAACGTCTATTCATTGAAATTATTGACAATGTACTTGTCCAAATTAGAAGAGCGTTTTAAATGCATAAAGAAATTTGTGTTCTTCTCGCTGTTGGATTGTGTTTTGTTTGAGAAGCACAGAAATAGGTTTCCAAACAGTGATGTTACTGCCCTAGAAAAGACCTATGGGTCATGTTTCGACATTGTTCGCTTAAAAACCGAATTAAGTGTGATGTATTTATCTTCTGATTTTAAAGAGAAAAGTGTTTCAGACTTAATGCAGTTTATGCATACTAATAAATTGTACATGGGTATGCCAGAAATTTTCAAGCTCATCAAACTTGTAGCAACAATTCCTGCTACTACATCCTCTGCAGAACATTCTTTTTCAACACTGAGATGCATTAATACATATTGCAGATCTACTCAAGGTCAGGAGAGGCTATCATCATTAGCTACATTGTCGATTGAAAAAGGATTGCTTGCAAAAATTAGATTACAGTCCTCTTTCTATGATGAAGTTATTGATGGTTTTGTAAAGAGAAGCCGCAGAGTAGAGTTTGTTTTCAAGTAGGAAAATCTAATAAATAGTTGCAATTTTTCTGTGTACATAGTTTGATGTTTACTTGTTTAAATTATATAATCACTGGCTTGTCATGATTTGTTAATAATTATCAAATGTGTCTGATTGTTATTCTTTTGGCCATTCTTGAAGGTGTGACGTAACCAGTTTGAATGCATGTTCATGTAACCGATGATTAAAATGTTCATGTGATTTAGCGATTATTGGGTTTATAAATTTTATTCATTCAGAACTATACATGTCCCACCCCACCAACTTTCATGAATGGAAGAGCAAGCCTGACTTTCATGACCAGCATTCGCCCTTGGGACCAGATGGCATATATACAGAACATCTCAAAAAATCTTATAGTCTGATGGAAGACTATTGGATAGAATTATTCAATACATGTTTGAGTATATGAAAAATACCTGAATAATGAAGAACTTCAACAATAAAAGTTCTTTTCAAAGGGGAAACCTGTAACTCAGACTCATACAGAGGGATAGCCCTCGAAAGCACTTCCTTCAAAATAATCATGGAAATTTTAAATGGCAGGCATACTGATGAAGTACATTTCCTAATACCAGAAAACCAATTTGGTTTCAGAAAGGGAAGAAGCACTCTCCATGCTGTGAACTGCTTACTAGAATATGTTCAAGATACAATAAGACAACCAGGGAGAAAATATTTTGTAGTCTTCATGGATTACAGAAAAGCCTTTGATTTCATAAATAGGGAAAAACTCATTCAAAAATTCAGTCTGTTGATTGGCGAAATACACCAAATAATGAAAATACTTTCAGACATCTTAAAATACAATTTCATCCAAATATATAATGATATAACCTCATCCAAGAGTTTAATTCTTCTTTCTTTCTTCTGGCTATTTTGCTTTATGTCGCACCGACACAGATATGTCTTATGGCAACGATGGGATGGGAAAGACCTAGGAATGGGAAGGAAGCGGCCGTGGCCTTCATTAAGGTACAGCCCCAGCATTTTCCTGGTGTGAAAATGGGAAACCACGGAAAACCATCTTCAGGGCTGCCGACAGTGGGATTCGAACCCACTGTCTCCCGATTACTGGATACTGGCCGCACTTAAGCGACTGCAGCTAAGAGTTTAATTCAAACTAATGGTGTTCTACAAGAAGATCCGATTAGCCCATTACTCTTCAATGTCATGACAGCAGACATTACAAATATCATTAAGGACAATTCAGCAATACTTCTCCTCTATGCAGATGATACTGTACTAGGCTCAGAAGATAGAGAACAGCACCAGAAGATACTAAACAGACTCACTTCATGCCCTAAAAATGATTTACAAATAAATCATGAAAAAAACAAAACAAATGACTTTCAGAAGAGGTGGTAAACTCTCTCCAAAAGATACATTGAACCTTCATAATAAACTTCTAGAAGTAGTATCAAAATTCAAATATCTCGGAGTTATTCTTCAGGCAACATTGGCATCTTTTAACAATCATATCAAAGAAAGAACAACCTCAGCAATAAAAGCAATTTACAACATTTAACAACCGGGTGAGTTGGCCGTGCAGTCAGGAGCTCGCGGCTGTGAGCTTGCATCCGGGAGATAGTGGGTTTGAATCCCACTGTCGGCAGCCCTGAAGATAGTTTTCCATGGTTTCCCATTTTCACATCAGGCAAATGCTGGGGCTGTACCTTTATTAAGGCCATGGCCGCTTCCTTCCAACTCCTAGGCCTTTCCTATCCCATGGTCGTCATATGACCTATCTGTGTCGGTGCGACGTAAAGCAACTAGCAACATTCAACAACCACAAAAACTTTCAACAAAAACAGCAATGATACTATAGCACCAATAGTAACTTAATGGATCCATATAATCTGGGACAAACTTGAAATTAATGACCTGATAATGCTAGAGTTTGCCTTTGCTGGCAAGATGTAGTATTTTCAGTGCACGATGTTTTCTGGTATGGGTTAGAATAATTTTTTTACTTTCATTGACCTGTCTCAGTCTCGTCCTTAGCTTTGACAATATGAAAGTGACCGAGGTATGATTGATGCTAATAATACCATTCCTTATGCAGCCAGTCCCTGTTATGAATGGTGTGAAAATATTGCTCATAGCGTCGGTTGGTGCATGCATTTCAGTGGGCTTGGCAGACTGATATGTAATAGCGAATTCTGGCTCGGTGAAGAAAGTAACGGGAAACTACCTCACTCCTCATTTCCCTAGTATGCCTCTTCAGTGACACCTAGGCTATCTAAGACAGCTGTTGGTGGAGCTGTGGAGGATCAAACCAGCCTTCAGGCTGAATACCCACCATACATACATAGTGCTAGAGTGAGAGAACTGGGAGTGAGATTTCTAGATCCTAATGGGTGGGTAGGAGATAGGGATCTGCACTCAGATGGCCTTCACTTAAACCGCAGTGGTACCTATAAGTTAGGAAATTTGTTTAGAAGGGTTATAGGGAGGTACATTCAGGGAAACAGGGTGGCCTAGGGAGCGGTGATAAGGGAACAGGGAATTGGAAGCTGAACTGTAGAAGTATTGTAAAGAAAGAATAGAATTAATTTAATAGATATACAGTATACTTACCAGATATTGGAATAGAAGTTTAGTCATGGCTGAGAAATTATATAATGGATACAGAAATTTTCTCACAGAACTGGAGTGTGTATCGTAGAGATAGGATAGGAATGGTAGGAGGGGGGTTATTCATTCTGGTGAAAGAAGAATTTGTAAGCTATGAAAAAAAATATGACAAACACGAAATTCTAGGTGTAAGGCTCATCTCTGAAGATAATAGGCAACTTGATGTCTTTGGAGTGTACAGACCGGGAAAGGGTAGCCCTGATGCTGATTCAGAATTATTTGATAAGATAATCAGCTATGTGGGAAACGATAAGGAAAGGAACAGGATTGTAGCGGGTGATCTCAATTTACCAAATGTCAGTTGGAAAGGTAATGTGAATGACAGGAAGCATGACCAACAAATGGCAAATACGAAAGTGATGGAACCAACTAGAGGGAAGAATATTCTGGATGTGGTGCTTGTAAAACCAGATGAGTTCTATAGAGAAACCAAAGTAATAGAGGGTATTAGTGATCTTGAAGCTATTTTTATGGTAGTTAAAAATGTTTCGTGATGTGGGTAACTGTAGTCACGTCCTAGTTCGTGAACCATGGGCAATGGCTGAGTGGCCTCGTAAGTGGTCCTGAGAGTCGGGATACTAGTTGCTATGGAATAGGAGTGGGCATCTCAGACATATGAGTCACGGCCCTCCTTGTGCTCAGGCGGCTAGGAGTATACAATCCACTGTGGTCCCTAACCCGTTAGAGAAGGGATCCTCACTTGGACTATGTGTAAGTAGGGTAGCATCCTGCTTCATGAATTTACCGAGCTCAGAACATTTTAAGCAAGCCTCGGACCCATGGGAGTAACAGAGTCCCACTCTCATTTGACAGGCAAGGGACTCTTTGGAAACAAATTGGCTAACAAAATGGAATTCGATGCGGAGCTATCAGTATTAATGGGGCTTATAGAAGAAAGAAAGTGGAACTGACTGAGTCAGCAAAGAGGATGCGTCTGGATGTACTAGGAGTAAGTGATATTCGGGCAAGGGGAGATAACGAGGAGGAGATGGGAGATTATAAATTGTACTTGACGGGTGTTAAAAAGGGAAGGGCAGAGTATGGGGTAGGACTGTTTATCAGGAATACTATTCCACGCAACATAGTTTCTGTTAGGCATGTAAATGAGCGAATGATGTGGGTAGATTTGGCATTTGGAGGAATTAGGATGAGAATTGTCTCAGTGTATTCACCATGTGAGGGTGCAGATGAGGGACAAGTTTTATGAAGCATTGAGTGACATCATAGTTAGGATCAACAGCAAAGGCACTGAGCGTGATAGCCGCAGTCGCTTAAGTGCGGCCAGTGTCCAGCATTCGGGAGATAGTGGTTTCGAACCCCATTGTCGGCAGCCCTGAAGATGGTTTTCAATGATTTCCCATTTTCACACCAGGCAAATGCTGAGGCTGTACCTTAATTAAGGCCACATCTGATTCCTTCCTAGTCCTAGCCCTTTCCTGTCCCATCATCACCACAAGACCTATCTGTGGGCGGTGCAACGTAAAGCCAATAGCAAAAAAAAAAAACCAGCAAAGGCAGAGTGGTGCTAATGGGTGATTTCAATGCGAGAGTTGGAAATAGAACTGAAGGATACGAAAGAGTGATTGGTAAATGTGGGGAAGATATGGAAGCTAATAGGAATGGGAAGCATTTGCTGGACTTCTGTGCTAGTATGGGTTTAGCAGTTACAAATACAGATCCATAATAGACTATATCTTAACTGACTTTGAATTCAGGAAGTATGTTAGGAATGTAGGGGTTTTTCAAGGAATTTTCAATGATACAGACCCCTATCTGATCTGTAGTGAACTAGGTATCTCTAGGCCTAGGATAGAGAAAGTGAAATCTTTCTGCAAACGAGTAAGGGTAGAAAATATCCAGGACAAGGAAATTAGACAGAAGTACATGAATATGATTAGTGAGAAGTTTCGAACAGTGGAGAGTAAACAGGTTCAGGATATAGAAAGAGAATGGGTGGCATACAGGGATGCTGTAGTGGAAACAGCAAGGGAATGCCTAGGAATGAATGTGTGTAAAGATGGGGAAAAGCAAACATTTTGGTGGAATGATGAAGTGAGAGCAGCTTGTAAATGTAAAAAGAAGGCTTATCAGAAATGGTTCCAAACAAGGGCTGATGCAGACAGGGAAATGTATGTAGATGAAAGAAACAGAGCAAAACAAATAGTTGTTGAATCCAAAAAGAAGCCGTGGGAAGATTTTGGTATTAACCTGGAAAGGCTAAGTCAAGCAGCAGGGAAACCTTTCTGGACAGTAATAAACAATCTTAAGAAGGGAGGGAAAAAGGAAATGAACAGTGTTTTGGGTAATTCAGGTGAACTCATAATAGATCCCAGGGAATCACTTGACAGGTGGAGGGAATATTTTGAAATTCTTCTCAACATAAAAGGAAATCTCCCTTGTGGTGTCACGAACAACCAACCAAGGGAGGAAGAAAATGATGTTGGTGAAATTACGCTTGGGGAAGAGGAAAGGATGGTGAATAAACTCCATGGTCATAAAAAGTAGCAGGAATAGATGAAATTAGACCTGAAATGGTGAAGTATAGTGGGAAGGCAGGGATGAAATGGCTTCATAGAGTAGTAAAATTAGGATGGAGTGTTGGTAAGGTACCTTCAGAATGGACAAAAGCAGTAATTGCACCTATCTGTAAGCAAGGGAACAGGAAGGATTGCAACAACTATCAAGGTATCTCATTGATTAGTATACCAGGCATTCACTGGCATCTTGGAAGGGAGGGTGCGATCTGTGGTTGAGAGGAAGTTGGATGAAAACCAGTGTGGTTTCAGATGACAAAGGGGCTGTTAGGATCAGATTTTCAGTATGTGCCAGGTAATTGAAAAATGTTACGAGATGAATAGACAGTTGTGTTTATGTTTTGTAGATCTAGAGAAAGCATATGGCAGGGTACCGAGGGAAAAGTTGTTCGCCATACTGGAGGACTATGGAATTAAAAGTTGATTACTAAAAATCAATCAAAGGCATTTATGGTGACAATTGGGCTGCAGTGAGAATTGATTGTGGAATGAATTCTTGGTTCAGGTACTTACAGGGGTTAGACAAGGCTGTAATCTTTCACCTTTGTTGCTCGTAGTTTACATGGATCATCTGCTGAAATGTATAAAGTGGCAGAGGGTGAGTCAGTTAGGTGGATATGTAGTAAGTAGTCTGGCCTATGCTGACGACTTTGTCTTAATGGCAGATTGTGCCAAAAGCCTGCAGTCTAATATCTTGGAACTAGAAAATGGGTGCAATGAGTATGGGATGACAATTAGCCTCTCAAAGACTAAATTGATGTTAGTAGGTAAGAAATTCAACAGAATTGCATGTTAGATTGGTGATACAAAGCTGGAACAATTAGATAATTTTAAGTATTTAGGTTGTGTGTTCTCCCAGGATGGTAATATAGTAAGTGAGATTGAATCAAGGTGTAGTAAAGCTAATGCAGTGAGGTCACAGTTGCGATCAACAGTGTTCTCTAAGAAAGAAGTCATCTTCCGGATAAAACTATCTTTACATCAGTCTGTTTTCGGACCGACTTTGCGTTATGGGAGCGAAAGCTGGGTGGACTCAGGATAGCTTATTCATAAGTTAGAAGTAAAAGACATGAAAGTAGCAAGAATGATTGCTGGTACAAACATGTGGGAACAATGGCAGGAGGGTACTTGGAATGAGAAGATAAAGGCTAAGTTAGGATGAACTCAATGGATGAAACTGTACGCATAAACCTACTTCGGTGGTGGGGTCATGTGAGGCGAATGGAGGAGGGTAGGTTACCTGTTGGTAAGGTAGATGGTTAGACTCAGTTTCTGAGGTATAGAACCAAATGAGGCCACAGTACTAGTTACAATTAGAAGATTGTGGCGACGTTTAGTAAATTCACAGAGGCTTGCAGACTGAACGCTGAAAGGCATAACGGTCTATAATGATAATGTATGTATGTATGTAAAAATCAATGTGAAAGAAACAAAGGTATTAAAATTAGGACTATTAGACAGTACCATATGGCTCATAAAACAGGCATGACGGAGTTTTTAAAAAGTAACTATTATTGGTGGAAAACGATAAATAAAAATGTAAACAGACTCTGGGATGGGTTTAAAGCAATTGTTGAGGAATGTGAGAATTCTACCAGGATGGCACTTAGTAAGGTAGATGTCTGTGTTGTGATGGTATTGTTATCTAGGTGGTGATAGAGCATGGATGTGAAAACTGAACATTGTGTAAACATAAAATTCTGTGAGAAGTTAGGAAAAACAAGCACAGAAATCTGGAACCCTATCTAGGTCCACACGTAGCCTATTCATTACACATTCCATGTTGTCGTTTGTGTTATGTATGGTTGTCTGCATCACTGCTCATCCTCAACTAACTCCCTGAAATTCATAAAATTTGTGTGCCACTGAAATATTCAAGCTCATGTTAATGACAGCTCATCATAAACTTACTGGATAAGGGTCGAGACTGTGGTTGTCTTGCTTAACTTCATATAGAATTTTATGTTTACACATAGCAGGTTTTCATATCCATACTATCACCACCCAGAGAGCAGTATTGTTGCAGCGCAGACACCTGCATTACAGTACTTAGCACAGAGCTAACACCTGGTGGAATTAAACAGAAGCACAACCAAGAATCAGCTAAACGTTACTGGGTATCATACCACCAAACATCATAGTATCCCTAGTTTATTAAAATCAAAGCCTCAATCTCAAAAATTTTAAGACAAATGTTGTATATTACTTAAATGAATTCTTTCATTTTACTCATCTAAAATAAAAAAATACAATTTTTCTTAGGAATACTGATCTTTATTTTCAATATAATTTGAAGGTTGGTCAACATGTACATAAATTCTTACTAACAATAAAAAGGACATGTTCATCCATAAAATATAAAAAGGAAACTATATGTGCACAAGATAGTGTCTACAAAAAGTGGAATAAATTGGTAACATTTTTAGAGATGAATCAAAGCATGAGGTGAATGCTAGAAAGTAAAGAAAGTATGATTTTTAAAAAATTCAACATATCACATGTCTTATAAATCTTCATCACAGAGGTAAAACTGTATATAAGTTTGTATTTATATAACTCTGGGATGCAGCATTATAATTCTTCGTATGAAGTCCCGTGTTCCTTTGATTTATGGCCCTGTTATACTTTTAATTCCAGTTTTCCTGTATTTGCATTCTCACACCTTGCTGGTATACAGCCATCTCCTATATATCATCAGATTGATGTGAGATGAAGTAGAATTATTTTTTCCTGTAAGATCATGAAATATACGAATTACAAGATACATTGAAGAGTCTGCTTTATACACCATATATCAAAGTAGGATTAAAGACAATGGCATGTCAGTTTGGGAAGAAACAGAAAATGGGGAAGAAGACAAAAAATTCACAGTTCAAGCCCTTTAGGCAAGCAACTCAGTGTTGAAAACATCCTAGGCATATGAGCTACGAGTTTTAGGTAAATAAAATATAATGAAGTATGAAAATATATTCTTTATTTATTCCTAAAAATTACAATCCTTTTCTTAATCACCATTATCCGGTCAACAGTAATACAAAAAAATTACAAGGGTAGTTCAGCTTTCTCCTCTTTAATCCTGGTTCTTCTACATCTGTTTTTTCTCATCTCTCAATGAGCTCATTTCTGGCAATGCTGAGGTGGATTTCCTTCTTCTACCAATTTTTCAAAAAATATA
Organism: Anabrus simplex; assembly: GCF_040414725.1. Taxonomy (NCBI): domain Eukaryota; kingdom Metazoa; phylum Arthropoda; class Insecta; order Orthoptera; family Tettigoniidae; genus Anabrus; species Anabrus simplex. The sequence goes on along the minus strand of NC_090265.1, from coordinate 650,415,035 downwards.
AAGATGCCTGAAGGTACTGAACCAGGAACCCATTACAGAAAGAATTATGTAAATAAGTTAATTAGGCTAGGATTTGAATAAAAAAGAAGACAAGTAAAAAAAGAAGAGATTTTAGGCTGATTTTTTGGAACTGCATTTAGGCCAGATTTGATTTTCAAAATTTATCTGTTTTGTTATGATAGAGCTATTCAAGACTCACAGTTTGATACCTTTCATGGCCTTTTAGCCCTTCAACTTTCAGCACAATTGAGGAAATTGCTTAATTTTATGTTTTTCGTAGTATGGGGACCCTTGCTTTGTATGCTAAGAAATGTTTTCAACATTAATACAAAGAAAAAAAATTAATACAAGGATAGTTCGGCTTTCTCCTCTTCAATCCTGGTTTTTCTACATCTATTTTTTCTCATCCCTCAATGAGCTCATTTCTGACAATGCTGAGGACAAAGGTAGTTATATACAGCAAAGTGAAAGAAATGAAGATAAAGACGAATACAGGAGGTAAATGAAATATACAGAACAAACATGGAATGAGGAAAGGACCTCAGTAAGACAATGTAAGTAATGGAAAGGAACAAACAAGTGACAAAGTAAGTCATATATATAATATAAACACCCTGTTATGTGCTCCTTGTTTGTTCTTTTCCATTACTTATATGCATCAAAAGTATCTGTCATATTAGTGTATAAACCTACACATTGGATATTTTACTTTATTAAAACACCCCCACTAATATTGTCATCACTGCTCTCAGTACTACCATTTTCTTTTAAAGCAGGATGCCATTCAGCTTTCCTTCAGTTTTCTCAAGCTCAAAGAGTTACATAAACAGCTGCAGAGTTACAGTTTACATAATTAATAATATTACTGGTGGTGGTGGTAGTCAGCTATTTGGGGAAGGGAAAGGAGATTGCAGGCTAAGGGCTCTATTCAGCAGGGTGCAAAATCGCAGGGGGGAAGGGAGGGTTCCCCCCCACCGATGATTTTATCTCAAAGGTCCCCCCCTCCCACTAAAATTGCCCAGGGGGGGGGGGATTCACTCATTATAAAATGAGGAAAATGTAACACATATATTACTGAAATCAATGTATTTTACTGTGCATATTTTCATAAAAACAACAATAATACAGATAAGATAGAAATAATAGGACGACTGCCAGACCCTGAGCAATAAGAAAACACAGCAGTGGCAACTCCGCACACGCAGCCTATTTTTCATGTTTCATTGTGGCAAGTCCATCTGAAACCCAGAAATAATTTTCCATTGAACATCATTCTTTTTATAACAACAGAATTCAAACAAAAACATTTTAAATTTACATTTTTAAGGTGTAGGGGGTAATTTACTTACAAGGGAAGTATATACCCCTATATACTGTTTGAAATAAACACTAGTAGTTAAGCCCTACGATCCTTCTCTCCCCCACCATTTCTTTTCCGATTTTGCACCCTGCTATTCAGGATCAGAATTCAGGACAGGTGTCTGGCAGAAGTCACTGCAGGTAGAACAACAGAGGGAAGATGAGAAACAGGAAACTGTTGCTGAGAAGTGTGGAAGTAGGAGGAAGGAAAAAGGTAAGAAAGGGAAATGTAGAGTACAGGATAGGAAATGACAGGTAGAACAGGGTCATGAGAGGGAGAAAAGGGAGGAGGAAGTAGTTTCTGCAGCTGTCAGGAAAGATAGGGTTGACCAGGAGGGGAGGGGATCAAGTGAGGTGGGTAGGGTTGAGGATCTGGTCATGGGGGATTCCATTGTTAGACATGTGGAGAAAGTGTGTGGAGGAAAGGGAACCAGGGTAGAGTGTTATCCAGGAATTACGTTGAGGCAGATGTTGAGGAAAGTAGAAAAGAAAGAGGAGAGAAAGGAGAAGGTGGTAGTGTTTCACATTGGTAACAACAACGTAAGGCAACCGGATATAAGTACCAACATAGTTGGGGATGTGTGGGATCTGGTAAATGCAGCAAGGGTGAAGTTTAAGGAAGCGGAGATTGTTATCAGTGGAATACTGTGTAGGAGGTGTACTGACTGGAAGTACACTGGGGATTTAAAGGAGACTATGGAGTGGGAATGTGGGAAGCTGGGAGTGAGATTTCTAGATCCTAATGGGTGGTTAGGAGATAGGGATCTGCGCTCAGATGTCATTCACTTATACCGCAGTGGACATCAAGTAGAGATGACATAAAAATGTTAGTGATGAACTGTACAAGTATTGTAAAGAAAGGAATAGAATTAATTTAATAGATAAATACATACCAGATATTGTAATAGAAGATGAATCATGGCTGAGAAATGATATAATGGATGTAGGTAATGCGAATGACAGGAAGCATGACCAACAAACAGCAAATAAGTTAATATGGGAAAATGAAGTAATAGATGGTATCACGAAGCTGTTTTTGTCATAGTTAAAAATAAATGTGATAGAAAGGAAGGTCTTAAAAGTAGGACTATTAGGCAGTACCATATGGCTGATAAAACAGGCATGAGGGAGTTTTCAAAAAGTAATTATGATCGGTGCAAAATGGTAAATAAAAGTGTAAACATAATCTGGGCTGGGTTTGAAGCAATTGTTGAGGAATGTGAAAACAGATTTGTACCTTTAGAGGTGGTAAATAATGGTATAAAGACCCACCATATTATAAACGAGAGGTAAAGAGACTAAGAAGGAGGTGCATCTAGTCAGCTAAGGATAAATTGATGGCAAGCATAATTGGCAGCCATACAAATTTAAGTGAAAAATGGAAGGGTATGTATAGGTACTTTAAGGCAGAAACAGGTTCCAAGAAGGATATTCCAGGAATCATTAATGAACAAGGGGAATGTGTATGTGAGGATCTTCAAAAGGCAGAAGTATTCAGTCGGCAATATGTAATGGTTGTTGGTTATAGGGATACTGTCCAGTTAGAGAAGGTGACTAATACTAAAGAAGTATTAAAATTTACCTATGATAAAAACAACATTTAAAATAAGTTACAAAAGTTGAAAACTAGAAAAGCAGCTGGTAATTGATAAGATTTCAGGGGATATACTAAAGACAATCGGTTGGGCTATGTTACCATATCTGAAGTACTTATTTGATTATTGTTTGCATGAAGGAGCTATACCAAATGAATGGAGAGTTGCTATAGTAGCCCCTGTGTATAAAAGAAAGGGTGATAGACATAAAGCTAAAAATTACAGGCCAGTCAGTTTGACATGCATTGCATGTAAATTTTGGGAAAACATTAGACATGTTTGCAAAATTAATAACTGGTTCGATAGAAGGCATATATCATTGTTAGTATTAAGAAATCACTCGACAATTCCTATACTGTTGGCATATTTCAAAATATGTAATTGTACAATCTATGGAAGCTAAATGAATGAATGAATGAATGAATGAATGAATGAATGAATGAATGAATGAATGAATGAATGAATGGATGTTCACAATCTTGTAACTTATTTATTACTCTACACAGAATATGGAAGCTGAATGAATGAATGAATGTTCACTGTCTTGTAACTTATTTATTACTCTACACAGAATAACATCATCCACAAAAAGCCTTATCCCTGATTCCACTTCTTTACTCATATAATTTATATATGTAAGAAAACATGAATGTCCAATAATACTGCCTTGAGGAATTATCCTCTTAATTATTACAGGGTCAGCTAAAGCTTTGCCTGCTCTAATTCTCTGAGATCAATTTTCAAGAAATATAGCCACCCATTTAGTCACTCTTTTGTCTAGTTCTACTGCACTCATTTTTGCCAGTAGTCTCCCATGATCCACCCTATCAAATGCCTTAGACAGCTCAATCACAATACAATCCATTTGACCTCCTGAATCTGAGATATCTGCTATATCTTGCTGGAATCCTACAAGTTGAGCTTCAGTGGAATAACCTTTCCTAAACCCGAACTGCCTTGCTCAGATCAGGACCTCCCAAATGTTCAAAATCTCACACCTGCAAACCGAGGTGCAGAGGTTCTGTGCACCGTGCATCGGTCCGACTGAGCTCGGTTTGGACCAGCACAGCAGTTTGTCTCAGGCTGGCTCGGCTAAGCTCGGCTCAACTCTGGTTGGATGGTGGAGCGCTGTAGAACGAGTGAGGAAGGAGGAGACAGGCGGAGCGAGTGAGAAGGTGTAGGAAAAGAGAGAGACAGCGCTATTGCTCAAAATCGAGGAGTTGGGGTCTGCACTCTGGTCAACCTAGCGAAGTCATCTTTTGCACCTTGCAATGCACCAATGCATACACCTGAGAGGCCCTGGCCTAGATTAATGAGGTTTTATTGTACTTCCTATGAACTGAAAAACATTACTTTTATTTTCATTCTGAATAATATTGCAGAAATTTTTTGTTCCATAAAAAGCTACACACTCCTTAAATATGGATAATACTTACTCCACCTTTTCTGCCACCTGTTCCAGAGTCGACAGAATTATCTTGGTACTTTCTTCCATTTCCTTCTCATTGATTATGAGAGGAGGGGTGAAGCGGATGATGTGACCATGTGTTGCCTTGGACAGTAAACCTCTGTCTTTCAGCATCATGCATACATCCCAGCCGGAAATATGAGCTGTAAGGATATTGGACACATCATCTCAAAAATGACACTGTGAATATTCTTATTTATTAATCTGCATGAAATTACAGTTGACCAAAACAATTCAGTATTTATAAATTAATAGCCTACAGTAGTCATGAACAAAGGAAATTAAGTATGCAGGTCATTTCATAAGTTATGACAAGTGTGTTATATTTTCCAAACATGTGGCAGCATGGTAAGTCCAGTATATGATGTGCTACCCAGAATTTCTGAGAATTTGTTCCTAAATGCAGCTTCAGCGTGTTCAACACTCCCTGCATTACCAACAACTTAACACTAGCAAGAATAGGTACCAACATAGTTGGTGGGGTGTGCTATCTGGTTATGGCAGCATGGGAATTTTAAGGTGGTGGTGATTATTGTTCTAAGAGGAAGTACAACTAGGGAACCATCCTCAAGATTATTGTTAGTGGGATACTGAATGGAGGATGACTGGGGATTTAAATGAGACTATGAGTCGGTGTAAAACTGAGAGTGGAATTTGTAAAAACTATTGAATGGGTAAGAGATAGCAATCTGCACTCAGATGATCTTCACTTGAACCGCAAAGGTACGTATACTACAATTTATGAATCTCATGTTTTTTGTTCCATATTGACATTATATGTCACACAAACATTCCTTGAAAGGAAACAATTGAGGTTCCATCTTATTCAATACATTTCAAATCTTTGAACTTTTAAATCTTTATAATCAAGTACAAACTTTGGTATATGTTTTGGAATAATTTTTAGCCTTCTTCAGCAGTGAAAATTATCTATCTATCTACTGTACCTATATATATAAGAGTTTTGTCTGTACATTGCTCAGAATTAAAAGAGAATGGTATTTCTGCATCGGCCATGTCTACAGTAAGAAAGAAACGCAATTTTTTATTCTCTGTTGTCTGTGTATGTACACACATCATGAGAAAACAACTGAACAGAATGTAATATAAATTGGTATGTAAAGTCTGGGAATAAGGCACCATCTAGGTTATAAATAATTGTATTTACACTGGGTGAAGTGGTGGCTTAGGGGATGGTGTAAAATTGATTTCTCAAATATCTATGTTGTTAGTGTTCCTGTTGGTAATCACTACATAACAAAAATAAGTAAATATAATTTTCGATCATTTTTGTCTGATAAAGGGGCTGCCTGGTCGAGGCAGTAAAGGCATGCTTGGTTCGCCCAGAAGGACGTGGGTTCGAATCCCCGTCAGGAAGTCGTAAAATTTAAGAAATGAGATTTCCACTTCCGGAGGTGCATATGGCCCTGAGGTTCACTCAACCTACACCAAAAATGAGTACCAGGTTAATTCCTGGGGGAAAAGGCGGCCGGGCGTAGAGCTAATCACCCTACCCCATCACGTGCCGAGGTTAACAATGGTGGAAGCCTTTACCTTCCACTCCTCCAAGGGCCTTCATGGCCTGTACGGAGGTGACTTTGCCTTTTTGTTTTTTTTGTCTGATAAAGTTTAACAGTACCATCTATGATAACAGAGATAGTCATGAATTTAGACTTTTCCTTATCAACACCAAGTTACAAGAAAGTGGCCAAACAAAACTGAATGAAAATCGATACATAAAGTTGTAAAATAAGGTACTACAGTCTAGACTAAAATTTAATTCGGGAGATAGTGGGTTCGAACTCCACTGTCGGCATCCCGTAAGATGGTTTTCCATGGTTTCCCCATTTTAACACCAAGAAAATGCTGGGGCTGTGCCTTACTTAAGGCCACGGGTGCTTCCTTCCCACTCCTAGCCCTTTTCTGCCCCATCGTCGCCATAAGACCTATCTGTATCGGTGCGACGTAAAGCAATTTGCAAAAAAAAAAAAAAAAAAAATTAATTCTCAAATATCTATGTTATTAGTGGCCATATCTATAAATACTACATTAAAATAGTTATATATAATACAGTTTCTGATTATTTATGTTTTATACGGTTTTACCGCACCGCTACGATAGCAGAGATATTCATAATTTGTTGCTTAATCTGGCAACGCCAAGCATTGTTACCATAGAAATATTATTCTATTGTGTTAACTGGTGATGGTAATGGTTTATATCGCGATTGTCTTAAGGTGAAAACTGCATGGTCATCAGCCCATATGGACAAGGAAAACTGTTAAGATGACAATCAAAATGAGAAACACTCGTGAAGGAACATAATGAAATGAGAAAGAAGGACTCCTTTTACATTGGATATCCTAATATCACAGAGCTGGAAGAAGGTCTACAACATCAAATGTCCATAAAATTGATCAACAATAACATTACATTGACTATTGTTTGTTGTGATGTGCTTTGTTCTCCTGTGCTCCGACCCATCTTCAGTAGATGGCATTATTGCTGCATGACCAGTAGAACAGCCTGTTTGAATAATGGTGGGAAGTAGCCGGGAGTTAGCAAACTTTTCTTTTTAGCATGCCATTCCTCTGATTACTACTGATATGTGACACTGGTTCATTATAATATTCCAGATATTTGATTCCTGTTATGAGATGCTGATAGGAATGGGTAGGGTGCACGCTTGACATTGTCTGTGGCGGGGTCATTCCAGATCTGGGACTTGCCACAGTTAGAATGCCAGCATAGTACTGTTTGTAAAAAGGAAGAAAGTGTGCTGTTTTTCATTTGATCGAGCATTTCTTATGATAACATTGCTTTTAAATACAATGTTCCAGTCGGTTAATATTGTACTCTGACAAGAATACTTTTTTTTTTTTGCTAGTTGCTTTACGTCGCACCGACACAGATAGGTCTTATGGCGATGATGGGAGAGGAAAGGCCTAGGAGTTGGAAGGAAGCAGCCATGGCCTTAATTAAGGTACAGCCCCAGCATTTGCCTGGTGTGAAAATGGGAAACCACGGAAAACCATCTTCAGGGCTGCCGACAGTGGGGCTTGAACCCACGATCTCCCGGATGCAAGCGACAAGAATACTGACGCGATTCTAATGACCTATATCGAATTCAGTTTAATGCTTGTCTGTTACAGCATTACAGACTATAAACTTCATAATGTTTTCGTATTGTCACTGTACAGCTTATGAAAGAGTTCACAGAAGTCCCACCTTACAATGTAAATATCAATTAATTATATGTTCTTTCAATACCTTAACTTTTAACAAACTGGCTTGAGCATGATTTCACACAACGTCCCACACAGTACAAGTCAAGATTTTCTACAAATTCAAAACATGGTATTATAACGTCCAAATCAACATGATCTATTTTAAGAACAACCAAATTTTGTGCCTTATTTTACAGTCACCGCAGTTATATAATTTCACCTATTTCTTGTTATGTGATACCTTTATCTTTTAGTTTTAAATGGTATTTAAGCTATAGCTCATGATGTCCACAATACAAGGATGAAACATGTACAAGTTGATTTTAATTAAACTGATATTTGTATTGTAAGGTGCGACTTCTGTAAACTATTTTATAAGTGTTACAGCATCACGAGAAAAACGGATGTATGGATTTAAATGGAACTTGGTATTTGATTTAGAATAAGATTGAATATGCTCTTAGCTATAAATTGTTCAAAGATTTCAGCAAGATGGTGTGCATCAGAACGGGCTTAACATATAAAACTTGATGTTGGATTCACACGAAAATAGCTCATGGCAAGTTTTTATTGTGTACCTTTTACCAATACAGCCAAAAATAAGGGAAATATCAGAGGCAGTCGAGTCCAAGAGCTAGTAACTAACTCTATAGACTGTAAAGAGTGTTGCTATGGAGATCGTTCCAGCAACATTTTAAAGCTTTGCACATTTATCTGTCGGTAGTTTTATAAATATTAACCCGATATATGGCTTTCATTTATACAGGAAGGAACAGACCAAATCAAGATCGGCAATAATGCAAAAGAATATGATAGTGCAAAGGACCACAGAGAGCAAGGAAGCGAGTAAGTCACAACAAGCTGCTGACTGGTAGAAGCATGCCTGTCTGCTGATGATCACTGTCATTCCACTTCATCAAGATTTTTAATTTGTTTTTGTGTTATGTAATAATTTGTTCTGCTACTGAAGATGGCCTTGAGAATGTAGACATGTATAGACTTTGTTCCATCTAATAGATGAGTTGATTTGTATTGATAAGAGGGATTTTATAAATACTTTTATTTGTAAAGTGATGACTGTCAATACGGAATGAGATTTATAACTTGCAATGCTGATGTCTCTCAAAAACTGGGAGAACAGTATGAGGGGTGCGCAAACATGTAATCATGCACATGCTAAGTGATTGTCCCATCAGTTATGGGTACTACAGCTAGTTAGACATATGATTCATGAAAAATATAAGTTAGTTGGAATAATAAACAAGTTAAAAAATAGATAAAAACTGAAAAATCTCTGAAATGATTGTCACATTAAAAACTAATAAAATAACTATACCTTTAAAAGGAATGGTATATATTCATAGCTGAAGGTCAAACAGAGAAAATCACCAAAATACTATTTTAATTTGTTTTTGTTTAGGTAACCTACATAAAGTAGACGATTGACCAAGAGGAACAAATATTATGTGTGTTTACACGTACATAAGATCGAAACAAATTTTGAACTGAGCAAAAACGCTCAAAACAAACCAAGTTTCTATTTAAGTATGTATTCCTTTTCCTTTGAAACTTCTTTTTGATGTTCTTTTATTATGTTCAATCTCAGGCCTATCTCAGGTCATCATCCAACAGTAGTTGGTGAGCACTCTTGTCCCATCTTTCTTGACAACTGCACTCCATATCTTTGATGTCTTGGTGGAACCTTTCACCCTATTCTTCGCTGACTGCTCCTAAATTTTCATGGAAAAAGTCCACATGTGAGTAAAGGAAATGTATTTTGACACTCATGAAGCAACCCAACGCTGGAAATTTTTTCAGCATATTCGTTACAATTGCTTTATAGTCAGGATCCTCGTAATTACCCAGAAATTTACTGATGACATCTTTGAAGGCAATCCAAGCTTCTTTTTCCTTTGTTGTCATGCTATTCTCAAATTCTTTATCCTTCATAAGCTTGTGGATATCAGAACCAACAAAGATTCCCTCTTTTAACTTGGCTTCGGATAAACCTGGAAATTTGTTGCACAGATATTTGAAACAATTACCATCTTTTGGAATAGCCTTAACAAATTGTTTCATTACAGCTAATTTGATATGCAAAGCAGGTAACAAGACTTTTTCTGGCTCAACTAAGCTTTTTCGATCACATTCTTGGTGCCTAGTTCAAGATTTTGTCTTTTTGGCCATTCTTTTTTAATCCAATCTTGAGTCTTATCATGGCTGTCCCATTCACAAATGAAGCATGGGTACTTTGTGTATCCACCTTGTTGACTAAGGAGCATGCAGATTACTTTCAAATCACTGCAGATGGTCCAACCGTGGTTGGAATATTTGGTTTTGTTGAAGATGAGAGCCAGGTTTTCATAGCGTTCTTCTAAATGTACCGAGCGTCCAACTGGTACAGATACATACTGGCTTCCGTTATGAAGGAGGACATTTTTCGGGCTCCTTTTCGAAGAATCTACTAAGAGCCTCCATTCATCTTTATTGTAGGTGATATTAAATTTGCTCATCAATCCGGGAACATTAGAAAAATAGACCAATTTCTCCTCTTCCTTAAAATACTTAACAAATTCCTTTTCTTGATTTCTGTACCAATAAAAAGATGTTATTTGGCCAATATTTCTTTTCTTTCAATCTGGAGCCCAGCAATTCAGGTGCCTCTTTCAAAAGGCACATATCTCTAGTCAAATCATTAAGTTCAACCTGAGAGAAGGGCTGGGAGGAATTGCCTTCAGAGAGCTTATATTCGGTATAGGAGCCTCTTCAGGATGTCTGAAGTCTCTGAAGTCTGAAGACTCTGAAGAGATGACTGGCAATTCAGTTGGAGGCAAAGGCAATGGCACATCAGCTCCATGAGAATGAAATGTTATCAGGATAAGAGGTTAGCCTTTGATTTATACCCATGGACATGGCAGGAACAAAAGTAACAATAATCGGAGTGGATTTTTGGCTCCATCAATGTTATAGGAATTCCGAATCATAAAGCAGTCTTCTTTCTTTTGAGCTTCAAGCATAGATCATTGAGACACTGCACACAAACTTTATGAGGATCCCATGATCTCCAAGTTTCATGCCGAAATACGCAAGATAACTGATGTAGTCTGTAATGCTCCTCATGCAACTTTTAGTAATACTATATTCGCGCATATATAACAAAAGTCATCTGGCACATTTTCACAACGTCTCGAACCTGGAAGCCATGTTTCATGAAATGCACATAGAAAAGCAACCGTTAAAATTGTTTCTGTGAAGAAGTTTCCACTTGTCACTGTATCAGCGCATGCACGACAGTACTTGGTGAGCATTCCTGTGAGGTCATCTGGCACATTTTTACACTATCTCGAACTGGAAGCCGTATTCCATGAAAGGCACAGAGAAAAGCAACTGTCAAATAAAATTGTTTCTCTGAAGAAGTTTCCACCTACCGCTGTATCAGCGCACGCACGTCCGACTCGTTGGCTGAATGGTCAGCATACTGGCCTTCGGTTCAGAAGGCCCTGGGTTCGATTCCCGGCCGGGTCAGGGATTTTAACCTTCATTGGTTAATTTTAATGGCCCAGAGGCTGGGTGTTAGTGCTGTCCCCAACATCCCTGCAACTCACACACCACACATAACACTATCCTCCACCACAATAACTTGCAGTTACCTACACATGGCAGATGCCGCCCACCCTCATCGGAGGGTCTGCCTTACAAGGGCTGTGCTCAGCTAGAAATAGCCACACAAAATTATTATTATAGCGCACGCACGACACTACTTGACGAACGTTCCTATGAAGTCAGCGAACTGAGATATTCTGAGATAAGAATTCACGCAACACTATTGGTAGAGAGAGATTGCAATGGGGAGGAAGGGATGGTGACGAGAAGGTGTCACAGAGGGGTAATCAGTAGGTTTCACCACAGTAAATTGATGGTCAGGTGGGGAGGGAAGAAATTCAACGCTGAAAACAAATTATGGTAAATGTTCATAAAAATTCAAGTACAATTGAATTTTTCAAGAAAACATGATGTGATAGCACTTTTTCATTACTGTTTTTGAAATCAGCACCAAAATATACATAAAATTCAGATATCACTTCCCTTGTATTTTTGTCATCGCAGGCCTTGTGTTATTGAATAACTGATGGGCAGGTTTGACTGAAATCCAATAAAGAAGCATACAACAAGATGGAACCAATAACAACAACAATTAGAAAGAAAAGATTGCTACCAGGCGAGTTGGCCGTGCAGTTAGGGTCGCACAGCTGTGAGCTTGCATCCGGGAGATAGCAGGTTCGAACCCCACTGTCGGCAGCTTCCTTCCCATTCCTAAGCCTTTCCTATCCCATCGTCGCCAAAAGACCTCTATGTCGGTGCGACGTAAAGCGAGTAGCAAAAAAAAAAAGAAGATTGCTGTTTTATGGGCACGTCTTCTGTATGAATAATGACCAGGTCACAAAAAGTCTGGAATTTTCTAAAACCAAAGACATGTAAGTTGAGATGGTTCCAAGAGTGTGAGAAAGATCTGAAAGAGGTGGGATGGGCATTATGGAGGATAAAGTCAATAACAGGGTTAGTTCCAGAAGGATGGTGAAAAGTTATGAGGGTTTTATGGTGGAGACAGAACCCAAAATACGGAGAGGTCCTTTACCAGAGGAGCGGAAGAAAGTGCTAATTGATGGGCTCAAGAGATACTGGCAGAATATCAAAGCCTGCAGGTGAACAAGACACAGACACTGAAAATGAGATTGGTTGTTAACATGCAGTCCTTAGAGACTCAATTTGAAATTATAACTTGTTAAGTATTGAAAGGTGGAAAATCATTCCATTTAAAGGAATAAATATTGAATAATTGATGGGCAGGTAAAGAAGTATACAGCAAGATGGAACCAATAACAACAACAATTAGAAAGAGAAGATGGCCTTCACCTAAACCGCAGTGGTACATATAAGTTAGGAAATTTGTTTAGAAGGGTTATAGGGAAGTACATTCAAGGAAACGGGGTGGTCTAGGAAGCGGTGATAACAGTACAGGGATCTGGGAGTCAAGAAAGGATGACATAAAAATGTTAGTGCTAAACTGTAGAACTATTGTAAAGAAAGGAATAGAATTAAGTAATTGAATAGATATACTCGTATACTTACCAGATATTGTAAACAGAGTTGAATCATGACTGAGAAATTATATAACGGATGCAGAAATTTTCTCACGCAACTGGAGTGTGTAACGTAGAGATAGGATAGGAATGGTAGGAGGGGGAGTACTCATTCTGGTGAAAGAAGAATTTGCAAGCTACAAAAATGTTAAAGATGATAACCATGAAGTTCTACTTGAAATTTTTTCAAAAAAATAATACTAAAGACAGGCAGCAAAGTGAGTCTTGAAGTGTCTTTGGAGAAAACAAAATTCTTCACCAACATCAAAGAAGTTAGCAGATAGATACTGCTCGGCGGCGGCGGCAGTTACTCGTTTCCAAGTTTACAGATTTCCTGGCTAATAGCTCACTTCAATTCACAATAGTTTGTGTTTAAACTTCTGTTGACTACTAGAATGGGGAAAAATCAAGAGGACTGAGAAATTTAAGTATCTCAGCAAATGGATTGAACCCAACTTATCATTGCATCATTATCCATGAGAGTCAACAAGTTTGAACTGGCTTATCGACTGACAAAGAACACTTATAACAAAGAAATACCTGTCACGTAGCCTGGAACTGAAGCACTACACGTCTGTCATACGACCAGAAACTCTGTATGTCATGGACTGTCTTTCATTGAACCAAAGAGGTTTGTTGGAAAGTGGACATCAGAGAGAGGAGAATTCTCAGGAAGATTTTAGGTGCAGCAAAGGAAGATGAAGAATTCCTTAGATGGCACAGTTCTGAGCTCTTCAAACATAAAGAGAGAGGCTCGCTGATTGTGCTAGGAAAAGGAGAGTAGCTTTCTATGGGCATATAGTAAGACTGCCTCCCAAAAGACTGACCAATCACCAAGATTCGTACCACTTGGCTGACAGAAATTGAGAAGGATTTGAAGAACTGGGAATATCAGATCTTCAAGATAGATGGTCTGTATGACATACTCTGAAAGAAGTCCATGTATTTCAGGAAAAACCCCAGAAGAAAGGTATCTCCTGGACAGATGAAAGAAAGGAGTTACACCAGCAGAAAATGCAAGAATACCGGGCGAAGATCAAAGTCCAACAGTTGAACAAGCATGGTCCAAAGTAAGCCCATTCAAACTAAGAAGAAGAGTAAGAAGAAGTAGAAGAAGAAGAAGAAGAAGAAGAAGAAGAAGAAGAAGAAGAAGAAGAAGAAGAAGAAGAAGAAGAAGAAGAAGAAGAAGAAGAAGAAGAAGAAGAAGAAGAAGAATACACATTCTAATAATTATTCAAATCTGTGTACGGGCTACAATTATGAGTAGAGGCACCTATTTGTGGTGAAAATTTTTGACTAATTTTGTCATTTAAAATATGTCATTTCAGTATACTGTATTTTTTGCTATTTTTATTTTATTTCATCAATCATTTCACTAAATTCTTATTTCCACTTTACAGCAATAAAGGGTAAACCAATAGGTAGTTGATAGCATATTTGCAGTGAAACATATTTTATATTTATACATGTGTAACAAACATGAGTCATTCTTCTGCTGAAAATCCATATTACATAATTTGAAGCAAGGATACTTGGAAAAAATTATCTTGCCACTTTAACAAGTAGAGCCTAGCTTATGTACATAATTTACACATTAGTCTGAAAAAGACATAGATAATATGAGTTTGATATTACTGGGAGTCAGATCAGATATTACAATATGTTGAAAATGACCTCTCACTATCAACACCACTGACTGGGATCTATAAAGCCTTCACTGTAGCTTCCATGTTCTGATTTCAAGGATGGCAGTCATGTAAATATCTTTATTTGCTCTACATGAACTACCAAACAGATCGCTAAACACTAGCTGAAACTTCTCATACGATGGGAATTTGCTTCATTAGATGAGAGCATTCATCATTTCTTAAATTACCTTTCATTATGCATCTTTAATCAAACACTGCTTCCACAATTTTTAAAAGGTTTTTTTTAAGGTTTCATGTTTTGAGCCGATTTTGTAAAATTTTGCAAAAAAATTGCAATTTTGTGCTTTGCAAAAAACAGGTGCCTCTAATTATGAGCCCTTAGTTACGCTGCATTTCTGTGAAAACAGCACATCAATAGCACCTTTCATTTCAGAAATATTTGGAGTGAAATTTTAGGTGATTCAGCCTGCATAAGAAAACATAAAAGTCTAATAATACTAAATATACATACAAGTAGATGGGAAATAGGGTTCTGGGACATTTTGCCCACTCTGATCACTTATGTATTTCACCCAAGTAATAGTAGTATGTCATGTTTTGTTCTTCTTCATCTGGTGCTGTATCATTAATGCTGAACTACTGTCAGAAGTTCCACTCTCAGGATAATTTTCTCCAGCCATGTCTACATCTCTTTTCTGATCAGTTGCATCAGGCTGTATTTATTACTTTGAAAGATGTTACTACTTTCCTGCATTTTGTGAGGGTTAGGACTTGAATGATGTCCTGGCAAGACAGAGTACATTCTCATTGGTGCAGTGGTCTGTAATTTTCCTTAAGAAATAAAATTTGAAATCTCCTTCCATAAAGCAACTTACACTTGAGGACAACTGAGTTGAAGAGTCCCTTGCCACGAACAGTTTCCACTATTTCTTTTGGAGCGCAGGATAGTTGTTCTCGAAACATTTCTCCCATCACTTTTGAATTCTCAATCACATTCTCTTCTGACATGACCTGGAGGGTTCTCACGGCTATTTTGCAGCCCAAGGGATTGCCACCAAATGTTGAACCATGTGTCCCAGGCTCAATGACTAACATCACATCATCATCAGCCAACACAGCTGACACCTGAAATGGAGAAACACTAGATTATTTTAAACATTGCTGGTAAATTCAAGTGGTTTTA